>NC_080572.1:248307069-248921389 GCF_030247185.1 Malaya genurostris | reverse complement strand
ACCACCAACAGTTTATTTCAATTGGCTTCAAGGTCCAGAACAAGTTTATTAACTAATTTTCGAATCTGTCCGTTTGAAACCATTCTAGGAATCGTCAACTGATTTTAATTGTTTTTCAGTGTAGAACTCGATGCAGACTTTTTTCTGTATTTTTACTCAAAATTTGATTGATTTTGTGAAAATCGCTAGTACAACACATGTCTCTAGGATTTGTCGTTTTCCACTATAACTATTCGAAGAAAAAATCTGTGCTTATCCACCTAGTAGTGTAATAGTGCCTTTCTCATTAACATTTCACGAGAAATAGATGCCAGTTTCATATTGGACATTTCGAACAACTGTGCCCGGAACCAGAAGATGACATTTTAACTTTCACCGTCCTAGAAGTTGGATAAGGATAAAATTCAATCTCTTTCAATAGGATAATAAGACATTTGTTTGAATAAAAGTTCGATCGGTTCAGTCACGGTTAGTTTGTTTTGTTATAAGCTAATAAGACCTGCATACTAGAAGAATTTTCCCAGAAAAAATATTTTGTGAGTTCACATCAATTTCGATGCATATACAGGGTGATTTTTTAAGAGCTTGAGAACTTTTTTAAACAATAAAACGCATAAAATTTGAAAAATCTCATCGGTTCTTTATTTTAAACGTTAGATTGGTACATGACATTTACTTTTTGAAGATAATTTCATTTAAATGTTGACCGCGGCTGCGTCTTAGGTGGTCCATTCGGAAAGTCCAATTTTGGGCAACTTTTTCGAGCATTTCGGCCGGAATAGCCCGAATTTCTTCGGAAATGTTGTCTTCCAAAGCTGGAATAGTTACTGGCTTATTTCTGTAGACTTTAGACTTGACGTAGCCCCACAAAAAATAGTCTAAAGGCGTCAAATCGCATGATCTTGGTGGCCAACTTACCGGTCCATTTCTTGAAATGAATTGTTCTCCGAAGTTTTCCCTCAAAATGGCCATAGAATCGCGAGCTGTGTGGCATGTAGCGCCATCTTGTTGAAACCACATGTCAACCAAGCTCAGTTCTTCCATTTTTGGCAACAAAAAGTTTGTTAGCATCGAACGATAGCGATCGCCATTCACTGTAACGTTGCGTCCAACAGCATCTTTGAAAAAATACGGTCCAATGATTCCACCAGCGTACAAACCACACCAAACAGTGCATTTTTCGGGATGCATGGGCAGTTCTTGAACGGCTTCTGGTTGCTCTTCACTCCAAATGCGGCAATTTTGCTTATTTACGTAGCCATTCAACCAGAAATGAGCCTCATCGCTGAACAAAATTTGTCGATAAAAAAGCGGATTTTCTGCCAACTTTTCTAGGGCCACTTCACTGAAAATTCGACGTTGTGGCAGATCGTTCGGCTTCAGTTCTTGCAGGAGCTGTATTTTATACGGTTTTACACCAAGATCTTTGCGTAAAATCTTCCATGTGGTCGAATAACACAAACCCAATTGCTGCGAACGGCGACGAATAGACATTTCACGGTCTTCAGCAACACTCTCAGAAACAGACGCAATTTTCTCTTCTGTACGCACTGTACGCATTCGTGTGGTTGGTTTAATGTCCAATAAAGTAAACTGAGTGCGAAACTTGGTCACAATCGCATTAATTGTTTGCTCACTTGGTCGATTATGTAGACCATAAATCGGGCGTAAAGCGCGAAACACATTTCGAACCGAACACTGATTTTGGTAATAAAATTCAATGATTTGCAAGCGTTGCACGTTAGTAAGTCTATTCATGATGAAATGTCAGAGCATACTGAGCAAATAATAATGCATGAAAATCATAACCTCAAAAAATCTGAGCAAATACTAATGCATGAAAATCCTAACCTCAAAAAAATCACCTTTTACAGGGTGATTTTTTAAGAGCTTGAGAACTTTTTTAAACAATAAAACGCATAAAATTTGCAAAATCTCATCGGTTCTTTATTTTAAACGTTAGATTGGTACATGACATTTACTTTTTGAAGATAATTTCATTTAAATGTTGACCGCGGCTGCGTCTTAGGTGGTCCATTCGGAAAGTCCGCTTTTTTATCGACAAATTTTGTTCAGCGATGAGGCTCATTTCTGGTTGAATGGCTACGTAAATAAGCAAAATTGCCGCATTTGGAGTGAAGAGCAACCAGAAGCCGTTCAAGAACTGCCCATGCATCCCGAAAAATGCACTGTTTGGTGTGGTTTGTACGCTGGTGGAATCATTGGACCGTATTTTTTCAAAGATGCTGTTGGACGCAACGTTACAGTGAATGGCGATCGCTATCGTTCGATGCTAACAAACTTTTTGTTGCCAAAAATGGAAGAACTGAACTTGGTTGACATGTGGTTTCAACAAGATGGCGCTACATGCCACACAGCTCGCGATTCTATGGCCATTTTGAGGGAAAACTTCGGAGAACAATTCATCTCAAGAAATGGACCGGTAAGTTGGCCACCAAGATCATGCGATTTGACGCCTTTAGACTATTTTTTGTGGGGCTACGTCAAGTCTAAAGTCTACAGAAATAAGCCAGTAACTATTCCAGCTTTGGAAGACAACATTTCCGAAGAAATTCGGGCAATTCCGGCCGAAATGCTCGAAAAAGTTGCCCAAAATTGGACTTTCCGAATGGACCACCTAAGACGCAGCCGCGGTCAACATTTAAATGAAATTATCTTCAAAAAGTAAATGTCATGTACCAATCTAACGTTTAAAATAAAGAACCGATGAGATTTTGCAAATTTTATGCGTTTTATTGTTTAAAAAAGTTCTCAAGCTCTTAAAAAATCACCCTGTATTTGGAGCAACAATTGAATGGAAAGTTTCTTTACAGCTCTGTATTTTGCAGTATTCTTTGAAAGCACAACTGAAAGCGTTTTTTGGAATATACAGTTTTGTTCATTGAATAATCAATGCGTCCCATTTTATTTCACATCGATCTAGGTTTCAAGTCAGATTTACATATCGTAACCCCATTTTTCCAAGTTTCGCATTACTGCTCTGTATAATTGCTTGACATTTTCAACGCTCTTCATCCTGTTATTCCGGAACCAGAAGTAGTATCCAGATAAAATTTAGAAGATTCGTAATGGCCCATCAGACCATTCTTTTGAATCTACTAAGTTTATACAAATCGGTCATGTCATCTCTGAGACACTCGACGGTCATTCGAATATTCATGGCCTGAGGGTTATGCTCTGTAAATGGTACAAGCAGCTGGGAGTGCATTACGCTACCCCGTCCGACGACAATTGATACGTCTGAACCGATCATTGCAAGAAAATGGCCACAATATACCGATAGACATTATAAAGTAGTTTTGCAACATGACAATGCTCGGCCACATGTGGCACAGCCGGTGGAACATGCTTAAAAACGCCCAAACTTCTACCCAACCCGTTGTAAAGCCCAGATATTGTTTCTTCATGTTACTATTTTGCTCGGTTGATGCAAACTGACCAGCACTTCTCCAATTATGATGAAGATAAAAAAAGAATCCATTCGTATCCGTCTTAGAAAGATTCCTAGATTGACTAACAGTGGACAGTACATTGAAGTATATTGAATTTGTAACCATTTTTCATCAATAAAACTTTAAATTCCGAGAAATAAAAGACGGCTTGAATTTATTTTTACCACTAATATATAGGGTAATGGCACCCCTATTCATCTCAACTCCATCAGTCATCTCATATACGAAAACCATTAGTTAGAGCGAGATCTGTCGTCAAGAGTCGTCTTCAAGAGTAAGATGAAATTGGGAGCATTCGCTTCGAGGTTTTCGCGTCGCTGTAATAGCAGTATTATACAATTTTCGAACCACTTTTTCTTCAGTATTGCTTCTTAGAGCCGATATTATATTTGATTTTATCACAATTCATTGATTGAAAGTCGAGTAATCGGTAAAATGACATGGTAACTCTACTAATGAGATGATTATTGGTACAATAGCTCTTCTTAGCTACTTTTCATGACTCTCGCTATTATGGCGAAATTCACTAAAAGTGGCTGGCAAATGCACGTGCGCTTTCGGGACTCTTCCTTTCTCTCTCTATCTCTAACTTTAAGAATTTAAAATTTTAGGTTACACTGAGGTCTCTTTTAATGCGGGGGATACGTAGCGCGTAAAAAAACCGCGAAACTTCGCGAATCCGTGTAAAAAAAAACCGGCAATACTAGGGGAAAATTTTTTATGTCAATTATCTTAGAAATGCATGAAACGTCCAGATCTGGTGTAGTATAAAAAAAACATTTTTTTGAAAAAGATCGACTTAGCAACTTAGGAAAAATTTAGAGATTTCCGAAATCGAAAATTTTTTTGATGCCAAATGTCTTAAAAACGCATGCATCGTCGAGATCTAGTGTAAAAACCATTCACAGCTTTCTCAGTCACTTTCAATTGGCAAACGATTTATTTCTAAAATTTCCATTAAAAAGACCATCAAAAACTCGTTCTTCTTAGCTTACCGAAAGCTAGTTTCTATGGCTTGGTTGAATATTAACAAGAGGTATTGATGTTTAATAGTAAAACTGTATCTGATTGGTACCTAGAATAGAATTGAAGGATTAAATTACGATTCGACAAAGTTTACTTTCGGCATAGCGTCTTTTGTAAAAGCAGCTTTCGGCGAAACTATTTTGATTCTTTCAAAATTTCAAACAAAATTTTCCATTTGGTAATCCTTGGAGTTTTTTAGCCCGGGTTGGCGGTTCAAAGCATAGGGCACTGGTCTTAAAAGCCAATTGTCGTATGTTCGAGTCCCGACCTGGAAGGAGTGTCAGTAGAATCGTAGCAAAAGTTATGCAATGGTTCTGTAAACTCTGAATCGGCTTCGAAGTCTGTTGAAACAGAAGGTCAAATTCCACTGCCGGAATTATGTGGATCTGAGAACTGAACGTGCAGCTAAGATACGTTTAAAAAAACTAGAAATACCAATAATATTATAAAAGTATCTACCGTTTAAACCAACAGAGAAGAAGGCTGTTTCCCAGAACCTGCGGTTCAGAACTATCAAATAATTTACGCCCCACAGAGTAAACCGATTGAGAACCATAACATTTAATTAGTTTATATTTTTCTTCCAAACCAGTCAATAAGCGGTAATCTAATTATCCACTTCTTTTCTATCGGAGCACGGAGCTCCTCGGAATTCAAGGCAGACGACTACATCGACGACATCAACGACAACGGCGACGACGACGACGACGACGACGACGACTGACGACGACGAGTCTACGTCGCACACGTTCATTGATTGATTCCAGCACTCATAAATTGCACCAGAGACGCCAGTACTTCAGCCATTCATAGGCAACAGCCACGACTGCTCATTATTAGTAAATATGCAACAAATCAAGCATATTGTTAAATATCAACCGATTGATAGTAATTTATTGAATTTTATTTGATTGAAATTTATCATTGCCACGAATGTGTTGCGCCATCTAACAGTGAGGATTAGGATTTCGTTTCGAGTGATTGGTGGAGTGCTTCTTCGGCTGGTGTTTTTGCATCGGGTCTCTTGGCTGCAAAATTGGCAGAAAGTATGTGATGATGAAGGTTATTAATTTTACTACCTAACCTGACTATATATAGACACATTGTAATAAAAAGCCTGGCTAGTTTCCCAACAACGCGTTAGGTCGCCAGAACCACCGAAGTAAAAGTTTGTTTTTCACGATAAGCTAGACTGCGGCAGTGAGCGCAATGAAGATTGATGCTCGTCATAAATTCCGCCAATGCAGCAACCGCATGAGGCATTTAACACAGGTATTTACCGTCAATGTCGATGTAATCAGGATCGACAATTCATCATTTGGCATTCCTTGAGCCCTGTGCTACCCCGACAGCAAAGTTTATCAATCATCTCGCGGGCAGGCATCCGCTAGAGGCGGAGAAAGTGTTGCAAAGCGCTCAAACTCGCTTCTGGTGCCGGGCGGGAGGAGGGGCCGGAAACCACAATGTCACTAATTTAACCCACTATTCTCGTTTCGGCCAGACTCAGGTCATGTCCAACGACCTTTTTCGGAGTGCATATCGTAAATCTCCCGACATTATGAGCTCGGAATCATGATGATCAAGATCGCGATCGTATTGCTTAACATCGTTAGATCGAGATGGCAGAGATAAATCGTAGCCAACCGGCTCGAGTGCACCAAAAGAGCACAAACCAAACCAAACTTCCCAAAGCTGATGGTTGTTTTGATCGCCTCGCGAAAGCAGCCTGGTTCACAGTTTGTGGTTTGCTTCGATTTAAAGTGCAGATTTGTGTTTTTTATCGTTTATGGGGTGAACGAGGTAAAATGATCCCGTTGATCGTTATCGTTATTAATGGTGTGGAGAACAAATTTCTATAGCCGTCCGGATACCGGTTCCAAAATTTCGGATATGCCAAAAATTGATGGAATTTGAGAAAGTGAACTCTAGAGAACTTGTTTGGAATATTTTCGACGAAACTTCAAGTCCAGTTAAAATAAATATTGTGATCATTTAACTGTTGAATATGAAAAATCTACAGCTCGGATGTTAAATGTACTACAAAGTTCGTTAAGCATTTGCATTAGTTGTTGGCATTAGTTTTTTTATATTTTATTTTGTGTTAGTCTAGGTTTGTGAAGTTTTGATTGGATTTATTTTTCAGTAGTAATTCATCTCAGGAGCGATTGATTTCGTGAGCAAAAAGAAAAATGGTCCGAAGTATTAATTTCTCGCCCCCAAGTCAAACTTTGCATTGAATGAAAAAATACTTTCCTTTAATTCCTCTATATTGCAAAATCATTACTATTTTACCACTGATGTCTCTGTTATAGATTTAGAACTGATACATGGATAATGGTTAGATTTTTTTTAATATAGTGGAATAGTGGTTTTCTTTTATAGCGAGTTAGTTAATTTAACTAACCGCTCAAAAATCAATTTTCAAGTCAAATGGGATTCATGCAAGAAACGAAACAATTGTGTATAAAGTGGATCAGGGTCATTGAATGCCGTTTTGCCGAAAGCCATTTAGCCGAAAGGGTCATTTCGTCGAATTCGTCATTATTCTTAACACTCAAACGCTCGGGTAGGGATTTTCAACGAATTTGTTTTTTCAAAAAATCATAACTCTTGATACCGTTGATCAATTTCGATGCGTCCAGTGTTAAAAAAAACAGATTTTCTTCTAGTCCATGCTGACTCATACAGAACCGCAGCGGTCCAAAAACACCGGAGTTATTCCAGATCGCGTTGGGGTATGTCTGTTCTGGCGTTAGAAGTATGTTATGAAGGTGGCAAAAAGTAGTTGATCAAACAGCTCTAAGTGGAAAGTACTTTGAACTTACATCAAAATTTCGAAAATATGCAGATCAACTAAACTGGAGTTCCCAAATTAGTTTTGAAAGTCTTTTAACAACTTGAAAAGTCCGGAGATTAAATGCCATGTCAAAATTCAAACACAATTCTATGGAACCACAATCCGGATTTACCGGAATTGGACATTGCATTTGATGAGCTCTAGTAAGTCCTTTACATTTTATACAATTTCCCAATTAATCCCATGCTTATATAAAATTTTATGTATCAAAAACTTCTAACGGCAGAACAGATATACCCCAACGCGATCTGGAATAACTCCAGTGTTTTTGGAACGCTGCGGTTCTGTATGAGTCAGCATGGACTAGAAGAAAATCTGTTTTTTTTACACTGGGCGCATGAAAATTGGTCAACGGTATCAAGAGTTATGATTTTTTGAAAAAATAAATTCGATGAAAATCCCTACCCGAGCGTTTGAGTGTTAATATCGTAATTGAAATTGATAAAAAAGACAAATAAAAATGATTATGTCTACTCCCGTTCTGCTGACCTACAATCGTGCTTCTGATATGATCCAGAGACTTTAATAATTTGTGTAGGTTTATTCATGATCCTCAGAACGGAAACGATTTTCGATCGAAATGGCTTTCGGAGAAATGACCCACTCCCGTATAAAGTACCTATTTCAGATTTCAACAATATGTTTTCTGCAAAAATAACTAAAATATTGTTTGTAGTATTATTTTACTCTCACTCTTACATTTGTTCGGTGTAGAATGTTACATTTGTTCGGTGTGGTAGAATGTTTATCGTCAATAACTCATACTTTAGTATTGATGCACAATTGAAATTGTGGAAGCGACGCAGTACAAGTTGCAAAATTTACTCAATGAAGCAACTAATACAAATGATTATTGATATTCGGAAGTATGAAAGAATTAGGTCAGTTTTTTTCTCTTTTCACGTCCTTCAGTTGCGCCTCTGTCGTTACCCATCTTCCTTTTTGCGTAGTGTAATGTTTCAAAAAAGTTATTTGGAACGCAATACGATTTCTCTAAGAGAGCTACAATTCGAATCTAATGAAATGGTTAACAATTCATTAGGTGGATTTAACTAACTTGGCTACACCGATTTCCGAATTCCGTTTCCGGAAGCATCGGGAACAGAGCAGCTAAAGCAAGAAGGCCAAAACGAGCTCAATAAACAAAAATTAATATTCAAATAAGCTTACGGTACCATACAAACCTGGTGAATTTTATCCGAATTCGATTTCCAATTTTGAAATTACAGGGTGATGAGTTTTTCAGATTCAAACCGTCATAGAAGGTGATCATACCAAAAAATCTTCAAAGTTGGGTTCAAAACTATTTCAATTTTCTCGTCATAGTAATTCATTGACATACAAACTATTTTTGGTTATGCTTGTCTCTGAATACCGTTCCTGGAAGTACCATGAATAATGACAAAAATTATATCGAGGAACTCAATTCTACATCTCATGAAATGATTAATCTATTGACACACGTTTGGATTGAAAGAAATAATTTTATGGTTTCATACAATTTCTATCTTCGGTTCGTATTGCTTTTCCAAGATTTTAATTACAATTCATTTGAAACGACAGTCATTAAATTAGTTTCCTGAAAACTAAACACAACGAAGAACATTCACGCGAAAAACACATGCTGATTAATAAAAAAGCTATCATCTCACTGATAGATGGATTAAGCTCGTTTTTAAAAGAATATTTCATTAACTTCACTCGCATCATATGCAGGACTACGGCCGGCAATTTTTTTGCTAATACTTACATAAAAGGTTGCTTTAGGGGGCGGTGTAGGGTGTAACACTTTTGAAAAATCATTTGATTTTGCTTTGTTTATTCTTATAGTGAAACATTTCAAGAATATTTGGTCAATTTTTCAAGCCTATTGGAGCAAAACTCTGGAAGGCTTTATTTTTTCTTATCTCATATTGAGAGGAGGCATGAACTCGGTGCACAGGCCTCAGAGTTATGCTTCGGTTGATTTGAAAAGTTGACAATACCATTCTTGAAATGTTTTAGTATAACAAAATATGATTGTTCGAAAGTGTTAGACCCTATGCGCCACCTAGAAAAATAAGTTGTTTCCTTCGATTTTGTAGACAATAAACTCTCTTCGCGTTTTTCTCGAAAGCATGTCATGAAAAACTATTTCACCAATCATTTTCAAATTTTGCACTCACTTTCTACACAGAAAATATACAACCCCAACGGTTTCCTTTTCGTTTTTTTGTTACTCTGGGGAGGTTTTACAGCTACGAAAAGATGTATTTTTGCGTCAAAATCACAGTTTCGTCCTGAAAAATCGCATTTTAACACACTTCTTTCTATAGTTCCGGAACCGGAAGTGGCATTCGGAAAACCTTCCATTTGAGTTTGAATTTTTTAAGAATCGATTAAGCCGTCTTTGAAGTGAGTTTGACTTTTAATTTTGACCACTGTCTCCGGTACTTGAAAAAATTGAATCTGATTTTGTGAAAATCGGTCGAGCGGTCTTTGAAAAAAGGACTACGTCTTTTTTTACTATACTCACCTGGGTGCATTTTCTAAATTTCACATTATGAAAATGTAAAAAAAATTGCTCCAGATTTGATTTCCTAACAGCTTTTTGCTTGTTTTAGTATTTTCTTTAATTCGTTGACGAGTGAAAGAAAGTGTAAGCATATTGTTGATACCACTTTTATTACGAAAAAATTATTTAAATAGTGAAAAAATAGCCCCAAACACGAAACAGCAAAATCAATCGAATCTATAAATAGACCCTGTAGCACGTTTACTAGCTTCAGTCTATGATAACCCATGAACGAAGACGCATCTACGTTAAGACAATGGAACTACACTCCACATTTTTCATCTGGTACTACATATTATTTTATGCAAATCGAAGGTTTGTGCAAATCTACAAAAATTTGATTACCTTTGTGCTCTTTACGATGTATGAAATTCGCACCAAACGAACTAGCAAATAAAGCTAGCATTTGGCTGCATCGCTTTCGAGAAAAATGTTCCGAACAGTGTTTAATATAGTAGAGAATTCCATAATTTGGCACTTCCGAAAGACGGAAAAGAATCCTGTTCAGCATTTTGATAGTCTCTTTCACTGAAATATTGAGATGTATGAAATATTGAAACTGTTTTAAATCGCCGCCCTACTTCCTACAATACAAACGCAATCTTTTGAAACCAAACGGTCCATTTCAGCACTACAAAATCTTAAACGGTCAAACAGTATCAAATAAATTAATATCTATACACATCTCGACTGCAGTCCTACGTCAATCTCGCGGTTGTCTCTGGCATTACCTTACCATTTTTGTATATTTTACTCCGTTTTTTCGAAGTTCGAGCCGGTTCCTAATTCCTTTTCAATTGTTTCGCATGTTATACCCCGTTATTCCTGAACCAGAAGCTTTGAAAAAATTTCACTTTAATGTTCTGCACTGATAACTTAGCAACATTTTTGACAATAGAACTGAATTTTTTAACAAGTGTCCTATCAGTCGGTGTTGAACAGTCGTTCGCACCGCACGCGTATAGCTCTTGGCTCCTGGAATTTTTTTCTGACTACCTAGAGTTTCATTGATTCAAGGCTTCAGTCTTTTTCAAGGCTACCTGAATCACTAACTAAGTGACTAAGTGATACAAAGAGTGATATTAGAGTGACTAAGTGATACAAAGAGTGATATTAGAGTGACTAAGAAATTAATCAGCCTTTTTTAAGGCTAGCTAGGAGTCTAATCGAAGACTAATTTAGCCTAGTTAATTTAATTTAAAATTTCATTAATTTCAAAAATGCCTGCGTCCAACCGGAAAGGCAACAAGCCTAAGGCTAAAAATGGTTCAATACGGAATAAATCACAATCCGTTATTCAACATTTTTCTAATAACATTCACGATCTTATAGAATCTGAATGTAAAAATAAAAGACAACGGACGAATTTCCCTTCCGTTGATCCTATGCCGTCTAACAATATTTACGAGATTCTTCCTGAATCCGATTGTTGCGACATAGAAGAAAATTCTTCAAAAATTCCCAAAATGGACGCTTGTCGTTCTGGGAAGAAACATCAATCTATGCCACCAGTGACGGTGATGATTTTCGACTACAAAGCATTCCGTACTGAGCTTTCTACTTTTCTCCCGGAAGTAAAAGTCTCATTTCAAATCGGACGAAGAGGAGAATGTCGAGTCTTGGTGGATGGATTGGAAGATTACGAACGTCTTATTCGATATTTGTCCGAAAAACTTCATAAATTTTATTCATATGATATAAAATCAGACAGACCCTTCAAGGCTGTCTTGAAAGGATTATCAAATGATCAAAGTATTGATGAAATTAAAAATGAACTAAAAGAATTGCTTGGTTTTGCCCCTTCCCAAGTAATACTTATGAAAAAAAGAGCGAATGGTACTTCTAAACCACGCTCTGGAATTTCCCATGAACTTTACCTAATACACTTCAATCGAAGTGATGTAAACAATTTGAAAACTTTAGAAAAAGTACGTTTCATTTCCCACATTAAAATTCATTGGGAACATTATAAACGGCATAATCGTATTGCTAACTTAACGCAATGTCGTCGTTGCCAAGGCTTCGGTCATGGAACCAAAAATTGTCATATGGATACACGGTGTTTGAATTGTGGTAAATCGCATTCGAAAGACGTTTGTCCAATTAATGAAACCACTGATAAATTTTCATGTTCAAATTGCAATGGAAATCATAAATCCAATTATTTGAAATGTCCTGTCAGGGAAAAAATTTTAAACGCTCGTTCGCTTAGACAACAAGTCAAATCAACGACCTTAAATTTACAGAATATACCTGAAAATTCTTCTAAGGCACCTGCCAATTCGTATTCTAACGAAAACAATTTATTGACAGGTAGATCGACCTCGTCATCATCTTCTTCTAATGTCAGTTATGCTGGTATATTAGGTAGAAATCTATCTCCTATTTCTTCTAATGTAAATAATCAAAACACAGGACCGCCTTGCAGTTCTTCTTCTAACGAAAACAATTTATTAATAGGTAGACCGGCCAAATCATCTTCTCCTAATGGCAGTCTACCTACAAATATTCCTTCAATGCCATTCGCTTCTTTAAATGAAGTCGATTTAGGCGATATAACTGAAAATAAAATGATCTACCTACAAGATCAACTTTTTCAAATGATCATCCAAATGAATTCGACTTCATCACTTTTTGAAGCATTTCAAATCGGATGGAAATTTGCAAATAATATTATAATGAATTTAAAATTTAACAGTGATGTTAAATAATTATTTGAATATTTTAAATTGGAATGCTCGATCTTTGAAATCGAGTGAAGATGAATTTTATAATTTTCTCAAAGTTCACAAAATTCATATTGCCATTGTGACAGAAACTTTTCTTAAACCAAATGTAAAATTGAAAAGTAATCCACATTATGTGGTTCATCGATTTGACAGGTTTACTGGAATTGGTGGTGGAGTTGCCATTTTTGTCCAACGGCAAATTAAACATCGAATTTTACCTTCTTTCAATACTAAAGTTATTGAAAGCTTGGGAATCGAAGTTGAAACCATTCATGGAATTTATTTCATCGCTGGAGCATATTTGCCATTCCAATGCACCGGCGAACAATTAAATTTCTTTAAAGGCGATTTGCAAAAACTTACAAGATATCGATCGAAATTTTTCGTAATAGGGGACTTAAATGCTAAGCATGTCCAGTGGAATTGTAGGCAAAATAACAGTAATGGTAAAATACTTCATAATCAACTCTCAGCTGGTTACTTTACAGTTCTTCATCCCAGTAATCCTACTTGTTTCTCTTCCGTGAAAAACCCGTCTACAATTGATCTGGTTCTAACAGATCAAAGTCACATTTGTAGTGAACCGATTACTCATGCTGATTTTGACTCAGATCATCTTCCGGTAACATTCAGACTTTCCAACGAAGCTATAATTAATCCAATTAGTTCTATTTTCAACTATCATAGAGCTAATTGGTTGGATTACAGATCTCACATTGAAAATCATGTGGATCATGAAACTATTTTAGAAAATTCTGCGGACATCGACACAGCAATTGATAATTTGAATCATTATATTATCGAAGCTAGAAATCTTTCAGTTCCCAAAGCTCAAACTAAATTAAATTCTCCTATCATCGATGACAATCTTCAACTGCTCATTCGGTTGAAGAATGTTCGTCGACGACAATATCAACGTTCTCGTGATCCTGCTATGAAAAACATAGTTAAGGATTTACAAAAAGAAATTAAACATAGATTTACTCTTTTGCGAAATGAAAATTTCGCTAAAGAAGTTGAACAAATTAAACCATATTCTAAACCTTTCTGGAAACTTTCTAAGGTCCTTAAGAAACCTCAGAAACCAATTCCTGCTCTCAAGGAAGGAAATCAAATACTTCTTACAAATGGTGAAAAAGCTCAAAAACTTGCTCAGCAGTTCGAGAGTGTCCACAATTTTAATTTAAACGTTGTGAGTCCTATTGAAAATGAAGTCTCACTGAAGTATGATCATATTTCAACCCAAGTGTTATCACACGATGACATTATTGAGACGAATTTTGATGAAATTAAATCAATTATTAGGAAACTCAAAAACATGAAGGCTCCTGGTAATGATGGAATTTTTAATATTCTTATTAAAAATCTTCCCGATGTTGCCTTGAGACTCCTGGTTAAAATTTTCAACAAGTGTTTTTCATTAGCTTACTTCCCAAAAAGATGGAAAAACGCTAAAGTAATTCCTATCCTAAAACCTGATAAAAACCCAGCACAAACATCAAGTTATCGCCCAATTAGCTTACTTTCTTCTATCAGTAAACTTTTTGAAAAAATTATCTTGTTAAGAATGATGACTCATATAAATGAGAATTCAATTTTTTTACCAGAGCAGTTTGGATTTCGTCATGAACATTCAACTACTCATCAACTTGTAAGAGTTACGAACATGATAAAAGCAAACAAATCTTCTGGGTTATCCACTGGAGTTGCTCTTCTAGACATAGAAAAAGCATTCGACAGTGTTTGGCACAAAGGTTTAATAGCAAAAATGTCTGATTTCCAGTTTCCTATTTATTTGATCAAAATGATTCAAAATTATTTAACTGATCGTACTCTTCAGGTTAGCTATCAGAATTGTAAATCTGAATTGCTACCCGTACGAGCCGGTGTTCCGCAGGGTTCGAGTGTAGCTCCAATCTTGTATAATATTTTCACTTCTGATCTTCCAAATCTACCCGTTGGTTGTCAGAAATCGCTATTCTGTGACGACACAAGTCTGTTAGCCACAGGTAGAAATCTAAGAGTGATCTGCAGTCGCCTACAAAGAAGTTTAAATATTTTCAGTGATTATCTGTCAAAATGGAAAATTAAACCAAATGCAGCAAAAACGCAATTAATTATCTTTCCTCACAAGCCAAGAGCTTCTTTTCTAAAACCAAACAATAATCACATTCTCAAATTGAATGGCTTGGAATTGACATGGTCTGATCAAGCTAAATACTTAGGTTTAACGTATGACAAAAAACTCACTTTCAAGGATCACATTGAAGGAATCCAGGCAAAGTGTAATAAATATATTAAATGTTTATATCCTCTTATAAACAGAAATTCTAAGCTCTGTCTAAAAAACAAATTGTTAATTTATAAACAAATTTTCAGACCAGCCATGCTTTATGCGGTACCAATTTGGTCAAGCTGTTGTTCCACCAGGAAGAAAACGCTTCAAAGGATTCAGAATAAAATTCTGAAAATGATTCTGAAGCGTCCTCCCTGGTTTAGTACAAATGAGTTACACAGACTCACAAATATAGAACCATTAGATGTAATGTCACATAATATTATAAGCAAATTCCGACAAAAATCGATGCAATCTTCAATTGAATCGATTCGCTCTCTGTATTAGTTAGTAAGTTAGTATATAAGTTCCTTTTCCCCATTACACAATACAAGTAGGTTTAGAATTTTCCCTACACAAAAATCTAAGAATTGCGGAAGCAAATGATGTCTTCATGGTAATAACCAAATCATATATATATAACAGGGCTGAAAAGTCACCACTTGTGGCTGAACACCCAATTTAAATCTTAATAATTTAATTTTAACTCATATTCCAATAAATTGTTATTAATTTTAAATAAAAAAAAAGTATTTCAATTCTCATTCTTCAACCATGTATTGAAAATATGTGACGCTTGGCTATAAAAAGTGACTAAAATATGGCAAATCGAAATAATTGCATCCCAGAACCTCTTCGGAAACCAAAACTACTACAAATTCAAGCACCAACAGTTAAAACTTATTGTGAAACCTATTTCTGTCGTTTTCAATTCTCACAGCTTTGGTTGAATATCGACACTGCATACTTAGGGATTTTCACTATAAGCTGCAATTGACTGAAAGGGTAAATGAAAGAAAAAACACAATTTTGAAACTACTGTCCCGCTTATGTCATTGACTGGACATGGATTTCGTTCTCATAGTTTGCAAGCGAAGCTGAGAGTGACAGTAATTTCTTGTCATTTTCGTCTATTTTTCAGTCAATGAAAATGACTTTTATTAGCTCTGTCCACTACTACTAATTGAATTGTTCAACTATACCCTGACCGCTATGGATAAGGGAAGTCACATTGAAGCTTTTTATGCAGATTTCAGCAAAGCATTCGATCGTGTTGACATACCCATGCTTATGTTCAAATTACAGAATTTGGAAATCTTACCAGGTCTTCTTGAATGGTTGGAATCTTATCTAACAAATCGTCAACAAATTGTAAAATTTAAGGGTAAAAAATCGAACCCCATTCACGTCAGTTCCGGGGTCCCCCAGGAATCTCATTTAGGACATTTCCTTTGTTTAAAAAAAAATAAAAATTCTAATATACGCAGACGATATAAAACTATTTTTGGAAATAGAGAAAAGTGAGTATGCCAAGGTTTACCAAGAAATTCTTTCTCTTTATACATGGTGTAACAAAATTCTTCTTCAATTAAATGTGAAAAAAGTCAGTAGAATAACATTCAATAAAAAACGAAATACACCTGACTTGATACTTACTCTTGGAAGTCAAACAGTTCAAAAATGCGAAAGCTTTTTTTTTTATTTATTAAAAAAAACAAGTGTCCTATAATGCATGTGGTCGAGCGTTGTCAAGTTGAAAAATGACCCCGATTCAATTCACCAGCTCTGGGTGCTTCTGGCTAAGTTCCATTTATTTATCAGGTGTACAACTTTGCTAAAGAATTATTTAAAATCCCAATTAATGGTAAAACTTTTCAAAATATGCTTCACCCCCTAACTCCCTACAATGCGACTCCGTCTAAATCTGCAAAACAGCAAATCCACATCGCGATATGCGACACGCTGTTCGTTTGTATGGTTCATTTGAATAAATTATTGAATTTCAAATATGTACAACACCCACGCTGCCCAATGACGCCTGCAATCATGATGATGATGATGATGATTATGATGATGATGATCGGTTTTCCCTCTCGTGTCATTTGGCAGTTGCCTGCAACATTCTTTCAGAACAACAATACGCGAAAAATGGCTCACTCTGCCTTCACACCCAACATGTGCAGAATGAATTATGTATGGCAGTCCCACTAACCATTCTGTCATGCTGTAAATGACACTAATAATGGCGCGTCTTTTGTCTATGAGCGCACCGCGCGTACCTTTGAATTGCACCTACCCATAAAAGAGATGAGGACGCTGCTTTGGTCGCGTGATAGCGAAGCGTTATGCGATCATGCGGCAAAATGATATGATAATTTATTGTTAACTATGGTTAGTTATGAGATCAGCGGGTCGTTGGCGATGATTTGCTCAAAGGCTAATGAACCGTCAAGTTTCCTTTAAAACAACTGGAGTTGGATATTTAGGAGGTAAATAATGTGTTTGGAAAGAAATTTATTTTAATCACGATCAATTGTATAGCGATGCTTCAATTGAATTGAGAAACTTTGAGGATTGCATTGTTCGGGAAACTGGCGGAAGCATCTTTATGTGCGTGAACATAATTGCGCTTCACATCAGCTTCTTTCTATCTTTCGGATTCAACATAATTGGAGCTCAAATGATACTAAAGTTTTATTTTATTTGTTGATTTATTGTTGAATTTTGTCGTTAAAAAACAATATTCTTGCAACCTTCTCGTCTTTTGTATCAACAAATCACAAACAATTATTGGTGATACTTCTCTTAATGATACCAATCAAAAGAACATATAAACTTGTATCTT
Source organism: Malaya genurostris (assembly GCF_030247185.1). Classification (NCBI taxonomy): domain Eukaryota; kingdom Metazoa; phylum Arthropoda; class Insecta; order Diptera; family Culicidae; genus Malaya; species Malaya genurostris. Next base: position 248,903,789 of record NC_080572.1, on the reverse strand, counting down.
GCATCAAAGATGATCATAATAAGTCCACGTTTCGTCACCAGTGATGATGTGTCTAGAAACGTATATCGTATAATTAATCTACACATTAGTCGATTCATCTCTCTTCCATCGTTCAGTGGGTTTAAGGTTCTGGATTTTTTTCTTATCCTCTCTGTTGACTGTATACAAAGCAAAACCTTGGTTTCAGTGGCGTACCATTTGGCACCCGGGGCAAAAAATAGAGTGGTCTAGTGAGCAAAAAGCCCAACACCATCTCCTGAAAGATGACTTGGATAAACAAAAAAAGATCCCAAGGATCTGTCTGCCGCCCCCCCCTCGAAAACGTTGCGCCCGGGGCGAGTGCCCACTTTGACACCCACCCCTCCCTAGAAATGACACTGCTTGGTTTTACATTCCTTCGGTGAAATTTTCGCAGCCGATTCAGAGCGTCTAGAACCATTGCATGGCTGACACTACGATCCTGCACAGTAAAAAATATTTAAAAAATTAAATGTATCGAATCTCATTGCACACTTAAAAATTTAAGACGGAAATCTTTATTACACTTCATTTTCTATAAAATGAAACCTAAATTTCCTAAAAAGTATTCACATATTTACATTATGTTTGTTTCCTTTCAACTTTCTATGTACGCTAAAATTTAAACAGAATAATCTCATTTTTCTGTCTATCAACCTTTGCCAATAACTCTATTTACAAATTATGAAAGTTTTTAAAGAGCCACAACATATTTTTTCATCAATAATAAATAGTACCTAAAGATTTTTTTAATTTTATGAACAAAACAAAATAACCCCTAAAGGCACAACGTGGATATTATTACTATTTGTGGTGACAGGATTTACTAGTGATTTTGTCGGATTCGAATCGCTAAAATTTGTTAGCAAATTCTTCATATTTTTTTATATAAAAGTGCAGAAGTAATTTGAGTCAACAGTTTTGCTGGTTTTATGACAATATCGCTTGAAAATTGAAAATGAAGTATTTTACCGCTGTAAAGATCTTCTTTGAAATAATTATGTTTTCTTCGAAACATAGGCTCCAGTTCCGATTGCAACTGTTATAAAGTGTTTGGTGTTGGAGCTGAGCAATTCTAGAAATTAACAACATAAATGGTCTCGATCTTCATGTTCCGATTTGTATAAAACTTCTCACACATCTTCAGAATGACAAATCTTTTTTTTCGCACGGATAGCGTGACCAAGACTCAAAACTGATTTCAAAAATTTACTCTAGTCCACCTAGTGGTGTAATGGTGCCTTTTTCGTTAACATTTCACGAAAAATCGATTTGGACAATTTTGAACACTCATCACCTTGTAATTCCAAAACCGTACTGGTTTATTCGAATAGGATACGTTCAGCCGTTAACTGACAAGGCCAATCGATTGGAACTGATTTGAGTCCTCAGAATCTCCATTTATCTGTATTTTGCCTTACTGCTTTGTATAACTGCTTGAAATGCTCAACACTTTTTATCCTGTAATTCCGGAACTGGAAGTCGGATCAAGATGAACCTCAGGAATTTACCTTTCATGTGAATCGAATTCTTTGAAAATCCGTTCACCCAATTCCGAGAAAACTTAGTACACATATTTTCATTTTTTTTGCGCTTTCTACCCCATAGTTCCAAATAAGATCCAAGAATATTGTATGAGATCACAAGTCTTTTTATTTGAATCTAAGTTGGAGAAAATCGGTTCAGCCATCTCCGAGAGAAGTTAATGCAAAACAAACGTTACACACATGCACACACATACAGACATTTTAGGTACTCGACGAACTGAGTCGAATGGTATATGACACTCGGCTCTCCGGGCCTCGGTTTCACAGTCAAGTGATTTCATAACCTTTTTATATGAGAAAGACAAAGAGGGTTGCATATTTTAGAATGATTTTTTCAAATCGTTTCAAATCGAAAATTATTATTGGATCGATCGAGCACTCATAAGAAATACACTGAAAGAAAAATCGAATACGTTTTCAAGAAATAAAAAATTTACAAAAAATTAAATTCAATCATAATTTTTTGACATACTTCACTATGGGGCGCTCTTTCAAAATTTACCCTACTCAAAATTTCCTACAATATTTGGTATGAACGAGCATTTAGGTGAAATTCAGTACCAAAATGAATATGTTCAGTGGTTGAGTGTAGTGGGTTTACGACATGTTTTGTTCGCTAATAAAACAGATACTATGAATTGTTTTGAAGGAATTATAGACATTTTTTGTCCACGCTTGGCGAGTGGATTTCAATAATTCATATTTTACAATTTTTAAATTCGTTTTGTGGATATTCTTTCAAGTCGCTAAATAATTAGTATTTTCGAGACGCGTTTTGACAAGTAAATTATTGAAGTTAATATTATATTTATTCTCAACTTGGATTTAGAAATGCTAGATGGCTAAAGATAATCAACAATAAAATTCACTATGTTGCTATTTTGTTAGCTGTTAGGACCGCTCATTAGTGAAAAAGCTGCAAACGAAATCACGTAAACGGAGATCCCTTTTCAAATAATTGCTTCAGTGAGTTTCGCTTCAAACAAAAGCGATTGTGTCGTCCAGCTGCTGATCGTTTGCATTGAAGCAAAATGCATCGAGAAGTGAACCGTGAACATTCTACATTCTACGTGAACCGTGAATTACTTATCTATTTTAGTATGCAAATCGGAAGTATAAATAATCGGTTTAGTGAAGGTTCGCAGGCTGATAGATTTTGAACATTAAGCGGTTTTGTTGGTTTGTGCAAAAAGCACATATTTTGTTTCTATTTCTTTGCATTTGCGGTTAATTGTGGAATATAATTTCATTCAAATGGCTGCCTCGGCTGGCCTTGCAGTACGCCATAAGGACGGTTTTTTAGTACATTTTCGATTGCATGCAGCTTTATTTCAGCTATGGCTGCACGAATGTTGTCCTTCAAGGCTTGAATTGTCTCTGGCTTGTCCACATAACACTTATCTTTGACAGCCCCCCAAAGATAATAGTCTAACGGCGTCAAATCACAGCTCCGAGGCGGCCAAACGACATCCGAATTTCGACTGATAATTCGATCTTCGAAGACTGTGCGTAGAAGATCGAACGTTGGCGTTGGCTGTGTGGCACGGAGCGCCGTCTTGTTGGAACCAAATGGTGACTAAGTCTTCCTCTTCAAGTAACGGAAAGAACCAATCACTCATTATCGAAGAAAAATGGCCCAATGATGCCGCCAGACCAGAATCCGCACCAAACCGTCACCCTCTGAGGATGCATCGGCTTCTCCATGATAACGTGCGGGTTTTCCGTCCCCCAGATGCGAAAACTTTGCTTATTAACATACCTGCCGAGATGAAAATGTGCCTCATCCGAGAAAATGATTTTTTGGCTAAAATCGGCGTAAAACTGCACTATTTTAACGCGTTCCTCGAGCGTACACACAACCATTTTCGTTCAGCGGAAGGATACAACGAAGTTTCTGTCAAATCAGAAGTGACATTAGGGTTACCAATGTCGAAATAACCACTAGTTAAAAAAAAATGTTAGATGGCGGACCCTGTAGCTATTGATTATAATGGTTTGTTTACTTATCTATGCCCCGGGTTGGCGGTTGAATGCATAGGACGCTGGTCTTACAAGCCAGTTCTCGTATGTCCGAGCCCCGACCTGGAAGGAATCTTAGTGCCAGTAGGATCCATAGTAATAAGAATCGGCTGCGAAGTCTGTTGAAACAGAAAGGTAAAATTCCACAAAAGGAACGTAATGCCAAGACTTTGTTTTACTTATCTTGAACATACTTCTGATGTTGCTTGTTTTTCAAGTGAGTAATTTTGTAAATATTAAACAAACATTTTTAGTTAAACTATATCCCATTTTTGTCATTCTCATATAAAAAGGCTATGCAATCACTGTGAAAATCGACTTTTTATCCGAGGCCCGGAGGGCCGAATGTCATATACCATTCGACTCAGCTCGACGAACTGAGCAAATGTCTGTGTGTCCGTCCGTGTGTGTGTGTGTAACAAAAATATGCACTCACTTTTCTCAGAGATGGCTGAACCGATTTTCACAAACAAAGATTCAAATGGAAGGTCTTATAGTCCCATAGCCTTCTATTGAATTTCATTCCGATCCGACTTCCGGTTCCGGAGATATAGGATGATATGTACCAAAAAAGTGAAAAAAATATGTACTCACTTTTTTCAGAGATGGCTGAACCGATTTTCACAAACTAAGATTCAAATAAAAGGTATTATGGTCCCATAGCTCGCTATTCAATTTCATTTGAATGTGACTTTCTGTTCCAGAGTTATATGGTAATATGTGAAAATTTGAGAAAAAGTTTAAACTCAATTATCTCTGAAACAACTGAACCGATTTTCGCAAACTAAGATTCAAATGAAAGGTCTTATAACTTTGTGGAACATTTTATCAGGATCCGACTTCCGGTTCCGGAACTAAAGCGTGATAAGAGGAAAATTACCAATTTTATTAGTATTTTTCACGAACGATGGTTAAAAACAGGTACAAATCCCATAAAACTGTCTGATAAATTCTTCTAGTTTGCAGAGCTTGTTAGTTTGTGGGCATGAAAACTTAATTCGGCACTACTGGTCCCCTCTTTTCCTATTCCGAGAGCACCGAAAGTGGAGAAGAAAAACTCCTAAAACTAAATTCACTTCGATTTCTCTGCGATGTTTGAACCGATTTTCACAAATCTTGATTTGAATTAAAGTTTATACTGTCTATAAAGCTACTGTGAAATTTCATCCGGATCCGACTTCCGGTTCCGCAGTTACAGGGCGATGAGTGTCAAAGTTTTTAAATCGCCATATAGAGTGACAATATGTACAACACCGAAAGAAGAAGAAAACACAAAATGCACAAGGCGTGCTTTGTTCTATTTCGTGCACGTTGTGTAGTGATGTCAATATAATTAATAATAATAATAATAATAATAATAATAATAATAATAATAATAATAATAATAATAATAATAATAATAATAATAATAATAATAATAATAATAATAATAATAATAATAATCAAAATAACTGCTACGGCTGCTGATTCATGATGTTTTGCTTGACTTACATATGCAGAAGTAATAGAAACACAGGTTCGTTTCGTTTGTTAGATTTCGTTTAATTGGTTTAATCGAAATAGAGCATGAGATAGTAAGTATAGGTTTAACTACGTTCAAAACTGTTCCAATTTGTAGGTCATATTTGTTGGTAGTTAACGAACCAACTTCGGCTATTCCGTTTATTTGAATCCGGTTTCTGAAGAATTGGAAATAGTGATTAAAAACAGCAAAAAGGATCTCACTCACTTTTCTTGGAGATGGCCAAATCGATTTTCACAAACTTATTGGTTCAAAAGAAAAGTCTTAGAGTTTCATACGGAATTCCTTAATTTGTTGTGGATACAACTTTCGGTTCCGGAACTACAGGTTAAACGGGATTTATAGAGTTTGTGAGATTAGATCCGAACAAATTATCCTATTTCTATTCAATAAACAGTTGTTTTTGCGAATTTCACGGCTATATTTATGATGTAACGAGTAATATGAGAAAGGCATCATTACACCACTAGGTGGATTGAAATAGGTTTTTTTAAATCTATATTAAATACATATCATCCAATAGTTGTGATAGTATCAACGGTACCCATAGAAAATCGAATCCAACTCCAGCAGCATCGACAACTCTAGGCTTTTAATTTTTTTTCTGAAGCACCATTATTATAAATAATTATTTCTATTATTCCCTATACTTACGTTGCGTTCAATCATAGTTGATGTAGGACTTTTTATTATTATGTTATTTGTTTATTCTCAATTTTAACATGTATTTGTCGTTCACCAGGGTTGATATTATGCTTCATAAGAGCACAGTTTCAGTTACAGCGAGCCAATGTTATTCGTGCTCAGGTCAATCTGGTTATGTCTCTGACATTTCTCACCCGCCTTTTTTGTTCACTAAACAAACAATGGGGGCAGCAAATCAAGTTTTGTCCCAGGTGCAAACTATGTTAGGTACGCCACTGATGTTTCACACATTTCCTAATGTTTTCACAATATTTAAGCCAACAAATAATTTTCCTCGTTGCATTTTCGTTATCATTTCGTTGCGAAAACCAATCGATAGCTATCTGAATCAGTACAGTAATTGTTTGTTGTACAAAACAGCTTCGTGATGTTGTTTGCAACATAGTTTGGAGTTAGTCGTATCAGAGCTAGTTGCGGATTGCCACTTGGGTGGCGATATGCGGTCAGAAAGAACTCCGCTAAGATTGCTAGAGCTGCTTCGAGCATAAAGAGAAAGCGGCTATACACTAATTGGAGCAGTCAGTTTGGATACAGGTTCAAAACAATAAAAATAATCAAATAAAATGAAAACTAGATTTACTTCGTATTGTTTTCGATATTGGTTCGCTGGCACACAATGGAATGACTCGTAGTCCGTCATATATGGTTTCAAGGTTGTAGTGATAAATAAATTACCAACGTCATTCGGTTTTACAATCGAATAATGTATCATTATTTCAAAATAAAATCTTCGAAAAACGGTGATTGATAATCATTGACAAGATAAAATTAATGGAGCTCCCAGAGAAGAGGAAAAAAAGTCATAGAAACCCAATCTTCGTGTGTCAAGTATGCACCACACAGGTAGATTGAGGCGTTGGGGACTTCAATTAGTAGGAAAGATTAGGCTAAGTATTAGGAGAAATCCAACATCGCCCGAAAGTTGCTATGATAAACGACCATTCAACTGGTTATCGTTGAAATGAATTATGCAGTGGCCAAATTTTGGGATCTGCTTAGCATAAATAATTGTGTGATTGTATAATTTGTATAACAATCAAAAAGTAATAAAACCTGCGTGGAAAAATATAAGGGTAAAAAGCACATTTCCAGCTCCGATTTTGCACGTTCTGCATAAGCAATTATCTCAATAAAATTTAGCGATCTTTCCTACCGATTGGTGGAAAGAGTGCGAATTTATATTTGAATTCCATAAGCTCGCAGCAGGATGTCTCCGTGGTCGCCATCCCATTAATTCCGACAGTGTTTCGATGTGCGTCGTTCGATGTGCTACCCAAGTCCGCGAAAGGCTCCGCAATCCGCATCGCATCGCGGTGAGTGATGTTCGCTGTTTGTCAATTCCACAGGTGTGTGGCGGTATGACAAAGTCTTGAAATAGCGAGTGCAGTTTTAGAAAATGAGCCATTCGTGTTTGGGGCTGTGATTGATGGTTTATGGTAATTGCCGTCTTGCAGCAACAAATTTTCTCCCGTCGATCCAAACTGCACTGGCAGCGTGTGAACTATGCTTCTCTAATGGGAGTGAAGTTGGAAGCGCACCTTGGACTGAACCTTATTCATAAGATAACGATCTCAAACTTTGCTCTTCTCTCTCTCTCTTGGGGAGTTGAATGACTAAATTCAATTTAGCGAAGGCTCGAGGAGTCCGTGCTGTGTTTGAACAAAGCCATCAACTGTAATTAGTACGGCTGCTTGTTACGAGGAAATCTTCGATCGCCTTCACGGAATGCTGCGGACAGGGAAGAATGGTATACAACTGATCAATTTGTTTTCACACAGTGGTCAATGTTGCACGCCATCACCGGTAGAAGGCGAGACACAATATTTCAATTTAGAGCTACCCTTTTACGGAATGCGCGGTGCGGCTGTGGTCAGTTCAGAATCAGGCCAAGATCGTGATCGAATGAATTCTTCCACTCAACCTATAAACCGGAGCTATTAAGTATATGTTTTCGGATTTGCACATACACACGCTTAATTTATTATCTCTGGTGGAAGCAAGGGATAGGGGATCTTCCGGACCAGCACTCTTGAACTGCGAAACCAAAACATAAATCTCGCTCTTCTGATACGATAATCTTGTAGAGATAGTTGCTTTCCAGATCAGACGGCCGCAGCCGCTTGCTGGAACCTACCAGACACCACTTCTGCGGTTTAATCCTATCACGGGTGCAACTCCCAAATGAAAGCCAACAAACGGCCACAAACAAGTTGATTTATCGCCCCCACCGCGGATAGCCAACCGAGCGACCGAAGCTGAATGGGGCGAGGGTCTTGAAGGTTCAACTGCGGCGACTGCACCCGTGTTAAACACGCTGCATCTGAGGTTGTCAAACACGGAACGCGGCACAGATTTCGTCTGGTGGCCCGGTGGTGAAGTGCATAACCTCCAGGGAATCTCTCGCTCCGGCTCCGGCTCCGGCTGGTGTTTTTGCTTTTCTTCCAGTCAATGAATTAACAGCCAAACCCGCGGAACGGTGTCTCGTCATTAAACGGTTTCGATGGCGCAACGTGTCCGGTAGTTGGCTGCATTTTGGGGAAATTCTCTGCCCGCTGGAAGACAAAGCAAAGGTAGACAACTAAATTTGGGATTTCGTTGTTGTAAATCCATAAACGGTGAAGCTGCGCACACGATGAACAGTGACACTGGAGTCGAATACCCGTGAGCGTGATGATTTATGATCGCGAGTTTCATTGACTCCAATTTCATGAGCATGAATGTAAATAGACACTGCACAGCACATCTGAGAACAGTAAAAGTTATTTCTGGGAACGTTGGTTTTGCTGGGATTCTTTAACCCTTCTGCATTTTGGAAGATTCGTGCATTGAAAATACACATTTATACATACAGATATCCCAGTAAGTCTGAGCACGATTTGAAAAGAACAATGCGAGTTTTAATTTTTCGAAAAAAAAAGTTTTTATTCAATTTTGTTTATCTCTGTTTTACTCTAGCAGAGTTGGATGTGAAATTTTCGAGATCCATTTAATTGTACGCTAAGGAGTGAATTTAACAGATTCGTTGCTTGCGATTTTGAATACTTTTTTCCAGTTTTTTCCAAAAGTTGAGATACAATCTGCCACCCTGACATTTTTTTACAAATGTGTTCTTGTCAGGAACTACAAAGTTTTAACCGGTCAGGCTTAGGGTACGAATCCGACTCCGTTGGCTTAATACCAGGTTACCGCGCTCTTCGCGTAACGTACTCATGCCAACTCCAACACAAGAAAAAATTATTCAAAAAATCTTTTCAATCGGCCACGTAAAGCTTGTACGCAAATAGGCCTGAATAAAAAAATATCTTTTAGATAAAAAAATTGTCGAATAATCTCTCTATCAGTTGAAAAATGAATTATTTTTTTCTTTTTTTTTGAATGATAATTTAGTTTATTGATTCTTAAATATTCATCAGAATCAAAAAAACAGTACGAGCAGGGAATTTAATTGAACTGCTGACGAGACTATTTTTTTTAAGTTTCACTCACTGTAGAGTTGAACTTTACGTCTGCTTCGCGGTCTATGTTGAACTGCTTAGTCACGCTAGTAGTTAAATATGAACTGCTAACGCACTAATCAGTCAAAGACGACATTCCTCAGGTAATCAGTAAGCACTAATAATGGCAATAAAATAGCTTGTAGCTCTATATCTGCAATTTGAAAGCTCATCTGTTGTAAATCAATCATAATTCAGCTTTCAGAATGCACACCAGCCATAAATTAGCGTTATATATAAATGGCTGTATATTTTGCAAAAGTCGGCCTGAATTTAGTCTCAAGTGCGATTGAAATGCCAATTAGCGATTATTTGCTGTCATAATGCGGCAATAGTATGTGCTTATTGGTTACCGGGATTGTTTACATTTACATGCTCTCAACCACCGTTACACTTTAGTTGAATTTATCGATTAGATAATCACTACTTCTGGTCTTACAAACCAGTTTTCGGATCTTCGAGCCCCGATCTGGAAGGATTCTTAGTGTCACGATCCGATAGTACACCAACCTGAAGTAACGATCAATTTCTAGAAATTGCTACAAAGACAGCATGTTTTAACTGTTCATAGAAATCTCCTCGACAGTTTAGAGAACGATTTCACACATTGGAAGTTTCTTACAAGTAGCAAAGGGTATAGCTGGGTTTTCATACAAAAGCTGCCCCCAAACAGAACAAAAAATGATATACGCTGTTTGAAAGGGTTTATATTGAAGATGATTTTCCCAAAATTTCAACCCTTTAATTACCATATTGGTGGAGTTAGGGTGGTTCTTCTGATTATCATTTTATTTATTTTTTTCAAAAACCTCTTCAGCAAAAAAATTGAAAAAAACAGGAATATTTTAGGAATTATGGAATTTTTTTCAGAATTTTTCAAAATGTATTTCATGTGAAAAAAAATGTTCAAAATTTTCGAATTTTTTTAATCGCACTTACAATTTTGGTACCACTCTAGATTTTACATAAAAAATAAATCATTTATGAGTACATTACGCTGTATTTTTTCAGCTTTTTAAAAAATGTGGACGGGTATAATATCAGACTTTAAAAAAATAATTTATTCGGAAAAGCATGCGTCTCCATCAAATTGTCATCATCCGATGGAGACGCATGGTATTTAGTTCTAAAATCATATATCACATGCCCTTCGAACTAAATACCATGCGTTTCCATCTACAACTTGAGTTCCGGCAATCAGAACCAAATTTCAACCGGGAAGATTGCGATTGCAAACTCACACTTTGAGTACACGAGACTGTGAAGGTTACCTATGAGTGGATGGAAATATCATCAATACATTATAAGCGGTGTTTAATAATAAAGCTGTATGTAGATGGTTTTCATCGTCGCACACTTCTTGCGTCGCTTATTTTTAATCAGTGAGTGATCATGTAAGCGGGTTTTTGCGTGGGGTGAGTAAACCTGAAATGTTTGAATGGTAATACGCTACAGATTGAAAGTTGGTTTGTCTGTTTTAAACTGTGTATTCCTGTAAATAATGGCATACGTGATAAAGCATGATCGCAATAAATAATACTAAACTAAAATAGCTACTTTGTCTAAATTGAGTGCTGAATATTTCTTACAGGCTATTCCTGGAACTGAATGATTTATTTGATAAAGGAAAATAGGTATTCATTCTAATTTTTGTTCTTCTTTGTACTCGTAGCAGTGAAAGTAATTATACAGTCCCTTACGATAATGATGAAATTAACTCTACTAAATATAAAAGTGGCAGTTCAAAACTAAAGGTGGAACCTTGAGCGACGGAAGAGATTAAATGAAATGTAATTGCCATTTTTTCTTACAGGGTTGATAACATGCCACTGATACCACTAATAACATGTTAGTGCATATTTTATCAATTCGATCAATTTTCTAAATCCAATTGTTGTGCTTGTTATATAGATGTGAAACGGGATGTACATAGAATTAATGTTTGCCTATGTATAAAAATATATTTTATATGACTTAGTAAAAATTTTATATGGCTTTAAATCAGTCGAAACAAACGGAAATTATTTTGAATGCAATACACATTAGATTCATATGGGATTAGTTTGATCATTTTGTTTTAGATTAGCACTACCTTCATTATACAAAAAAGCAATGCAGTCACTAGAAAACCAACCTAACATTCGATATATGAATCGAGTGAATGAGACAAGAATGTGCACATAATTTTTATGTAGTTGACTAAATCGACATATACGAAATATGAACTGTTTCATAGACCATGATTAGTAGCTACTGGATGTTATACGGCCTCGATTTCCGGTTACGGAATAACGGATTTGTGAAATCTATGAAATTAGCCACCAATCAAAAGCTTGCAAGTTTCCAGTTAATTTTCAAATTCGAGGCTTACAGTGATGACTACAAAATTGTTCTATAGTGACAGACGTGAAATTTGCATATTGGTCTTATTGTTTTGGATTACACCCAAACCTCCGTTTACGAAATTTTTTTTACGTTACCTCTTTTTACGTAACTCTTTTTACGAAGTAAATCCCAAATAACGTTAACATTTTTTAAGAAGCCAATTCCAAATAACGTAAACTGTATTTACGAACCTACTTCGTAAAAAGAGGTTTTTGCATACAAGGAAAAGGATTTGCGGCTCATTTATATTCCATGGAAAATACTACAATATAGGTATTTTTGGAAAGACGACTTCCGGTTCATTGCAATTTCATAAATACCCTTACAATATGGGAGTTTTTGGAACAGAATTGATGAGAAGATGTCGTTAAACGGGGTTTAAAGAGGTTCTGAAATCTACGAAGGCCACTTTGATATTCCTTGAAAACCCTACAGTATGGGTATTTTTGGAACGCATTGGATATGTAGATGTCGAAAAAGGATGTTTAAAATGGTTCTAAATTCCAAGATGGTGACTTCCGGTTTATTGATATCTTTTAAAAAACGTAACAAGTTTGATATTTTCAGATCGGGTGTTATGAGTAGATGTCGGAAAATTTCGATGAAGTGGTAAGAGTTAGTGATACAGTCACCTGACACAGGCAATAAGTTGAAAACTTTTTCAAGAATAAGAAAAAAACGAAATTGAACGGATCTTGATTCTTCAAAGCTAATCGCAAAACGCACGTCGGTTTCATTGTTCTTGAACCTCGTTTATTATTTATCTCTCTATCTCCCTCTATTCTCCTTTCCAATCTCCTATGTATTTTACTATATTTACTTCATCCCGACAGAAAACTAGAAACTTGCTCATGGTACTTATTTTCAATGAAGAAACCGAGCTTGAAATATTGGATTTGCTCTTAATATACCATGAAAATTATTAATCCAGTTCAGAAAATGCACATATTGTAAGGGGTTTTAAGGAATAACAATAAACCGGAAGTCGCTATCTTGTATTCCAAATCGCCATCTTGGATTTCAGAACCACCTCAAACATCATTTTCCGACATCTACTCATCAATCCCGTTCCGAAAATACCCATACTGTAACGGTTTTCTAGTAATATCAATAAACCGGAAGTTACACTCATATTGTAAGGGTTTTTATGACATTTCAATGAACCGGACGGAAGTCGTCATCTTGGATTTTGAGGCTATTTAGAACATCGTTTTCCTGCAAATACTGATGATTTTCGTTCTAAAATTATTCATTATATTATACATACCCAATAATACATTTACATAAGAAAAACTTTTTATACGCTGAGAATTCCAAATAACGTAAACTTTTTTACGTCATTATTCGATTTACTAACCCCCGATTATAACGAAAATGGAGGTTTGGGTGTAATAGGTCAATTTATGTTGATTAACAAATAAATTTGCTTCGTTCTAACCGGTTCCGAAAATTGTAAAAAGACTACCAATTGTACTATAATAATGCAATAAAATGACAAATCGAACGATATACATAAATTCATCACTAAAATATGTTGTTTTTATATTAAAGATAGGTGAATATTTTTTAAACGAGTTCGTTTGTTAAATGTAAGAATTATTCACGATTATTCTTTTATTCGATAATTCATACTCAAATCTTAGGAACCAATGGCGGAGTGTTGCTCTTCTCGAAATTTATATAATTTTGCTCAGTTGGCATAAGTGTAGAGTAACTAATTGTAATTCAAATATCTGATCTATATTGGAACAAAACTGTAAGTAACATATACATGTTTCAAGAAGCCTCAGTATTCAGCAATTTGCGTCAATATTTTGAATATTTTTTTCGTATTTAAGAAAAAAGCGATATGTTTGTTTACCTCAAGGTGCGTTTTATCCCATCTTTCCATGTAAGATGTCAAGACGATTAACTATAATAAATATTTGACTTTAATAGTATACGTTGAAAGTAATTGTTACAGACTGTGTTATAATATTGATATTGTGCGTTATTATAAACCGACAAATATACTGTACAGATAATTCAACATATCACATTCAGATAAAAATAACAACTGTTAAAATAATTTTGTTATGTGCATTTGATCGGGTATACCATTCAGATAAAAATACTAATTTCCCTGGGAAAGTCATCATATCCGATCATCCCGGTATTTCATCGGGATTGGAAGTTACTGTGTGGGCTAATAGCATCCCAGAGGTTATTACTCAACAATGCTCCGAGCGATGATCCATACAACACGGTCACCCAAGCGAAAATATGTTTTATTGCTTCCATCCGGTCCAGCCGCAGTTTTTGCGTAGGAGACCGGTACTGCTATTGAAGTAAGCGAACGACAAAAAAGCAAATCCTCAACAGAACAAAAACTGCTTGTGAACTTGTTTGTAATTCTGCATGATCGCGGTTCATTAAATTTCCCGTCTGCGCCTAAGTTGCTACACGAAGTGCATAGATCAACAAATATGATCTATTTTTTATGTCCTCCTCTCCGAGCATCACTGCACGGCAGGGGACCACACGCAAATCATTTCACCTCCGGACGATTGGCTCGATGATCATCAATAACCGTCCGTCGGACGGTTTTCAAGTCTTCGTCGTCGTCGTCGTCGGCATTAACGCAAAGGGAGGTCGGGTAGGTAGCTAGCCATTCGGCGGCTGTTGGACAGTGTGCTACTCCAGAAGACAACAGTCAGTGATTGGTAAAGGGGTTGCCGCAGCCGTTGTCCTCTGAGAACCCGAGCAAAGCGGCCAAGCGGTCAGAGGTAGTGTTTCGGGATCATTCAGAACCAGATCTAGTGAATGGTTGAATCACGAAGATGCCAGCTGGTGAATGATAACATATCGCGAACTTGTTCATGGGTTATTTGGATCAGATTATGCCGAACCAACAGCTAAACAGAACTGATGAGGGCGGTTGGTATTCGTGTGTGGCATGGTGTATATAAATATAATCATTGACCTTGTCGGCGATGGTGAATCTGCATTTTAATGGATGAAACGTGAACTGGAAGCTGCAATTATCATTTCGTTCTTTCCACAGTATTGATTTTCCCGATTCTCCGTTTTGAACTGGGACGGGAATCCACTTTAAGATTGTATCTTCTCCGGAAGATTCCCCATTCTGTCTTCGATTCAGCGAGCAATTAATCCATTAAGAAGGCGTGCGCTGTGCACATAAATTCTGCTTACAAAGCGGTCAGGAATTAAGTTATTAGCGAACTGGTTTGTAGTGCTGTTTTTTTTCTGTGCCAGTGGATTGCAAATTCACAACCATGGTTTGTTTCGTTTGAAATTGTTGCGTACTGATTTCGATCCGCACGAATTTGTCATACAAGGCTTCAGGTTAGCGCATAAACTATTCCCATTAAATAGTATTCATGAAATAATCGTCGTGCAAAAAACTCGCTCACAACAGAAACGATCTTCACTCCATTAAAGCTACCATTCATAATCCATTGATTCCGGTTCAAACAACAAACACAGGATTAATGTCTCCGATAAAACATTCTTAAATTGCGCGTGTAATTGTCATTTATTGCTACAAATTGAAGCAATAAATTCGAGTCTCCCGTCGTCCCGTGATCCCGCGTCCATTCCAACCGCCTCGCGGCCAGTCAAGGTAATTCACAGAGTGTTCGCCGTACAAGTGTTTCTGACCGACGAACACGGGTACTTTCGGGAAAGAAAACCTGAATGAAAAGTAAGCCTCTCTGGGGCAGTCAGCAACTGAAAGGAAGCAGAGCCAACAATTTACGGTGGTCACAATCCGGGACCCAGTCAGTCGAACAACACGGCCAGATATTAATGGGAATCCGTTGAAATATTTGCCGGCGAGATTATTTATCATCACGCCCGTAGTCTCAGTGCGTGCCGCGGTGTGTTTGGGGTCTGGGGTTGAAGAAAATCGCTTATAAATTAAGTAATTGCCTTGTGAATCTCAGCATGACATTCGGTTCGTGATGAATTAGCCGGAGGCGAGCTTTTTTTTGCACTTGAGGCCGCGATGATTAATTTTCTCTCGTTGGTACTTCGGACTATCGGGTTCCGCTACTGTATGACGGAAATCAAATGTGTGAAATTCAGTTAATTAGTCCACTATCAATGGATGGATCAAAAGGGCTCCACCTCACAATGCTACCGACAAGGATTCTGAGAAGGATAACAAACAATGAATCAGATGCTCGACTTGTGAAAAATTCTTGACGATTTCCGGGAGTACAAGTTGCGGAGTCATCATTTGTGTGAACCAAGGTTTCAGTGTAACGCAATGAACTGTGATAGATCGTGATGAAAAGAAAAAATGCTCCACCCGGCGAACGACCGTAAACAGGTTAAAGCCGGGTATAAATAAACGATATAAAAACAATGCTCCACTCTACTGCCCGAGTCAAATGAGCCGAAATCAGTTTGCTTGATCTTGCCTTAAGGACTTAGGACGTACTAAGTATGTACTGAAAAAATCCTTACCGAGTTCTAAAATGAAAACCATCGATTTTAAAAATAATTTTAAAATCGAACTACAAAACAATATCATTATTGATTTTGATAAAAGTTTGTCCCAAGATATGTGATTAAGTTCCCTACCAACTGATGATACTTCTTTTCCTTCAAAACGCTCATCTTAAAATATATGGAAGGGTGGCGTGGAACATAATTATCGTTGTTGAGATCAAAATTCCATTCAAACAAGGAATGGCGTTTTTTTGTGATTTTGTAAGATCGATTTTGTTCAGTGCAAAATTCGATTAGTATTTTTTTCAGTATTTTCGTTCGAAAATTAAACTAATCAACAGCGCAACAATTTGTTTAGGATTTATCATTTTTCTACTTGAATTCTTTGCAAAATTTGGTAAAAATGTCCTTTTCAAAAGATAGTATAGATCAATTTTGGAATAGTATTGCAGGCTTTTTGTGATAAAGTCCATATGCTGCCCACTTCGAATACAATTTTGCGCTTCGTCAATTCGAATCCTACACTGAAAAAAAAATCGGTTCTCAAAATTCTCATCTCATGAAAGACGAACAGCGCATTAAAACCCACAGAAAACTGATGAGCATAGAATCCTTTTCCACGGCACAAACGAATCGCACAGAATGCAAGTCGGTTCAGTACTAATTTAGATTGCGTGAGGAGGCTCAGTTTAAATGATCGCGTCCATGCTACGTGAACTGCAAAGACTCTTAATGCATACGAAATTGTCGTCCTCTTTAGGGGAAGCTATGAGTACGGCTTGGTAAAGATGGAAAATTATACATTGTTCGTTATTTATTAAAGTTTCGATAACCAATTTTCTCAAATATATAGTTGCGACCTGACTACTGTTTCGCATTCGTGTATAGAATTTAAAGAGTAGTCCTACGTCAAAACGTGCGATATCAGTTCAGTGAACAGTAGTACAGATATCTGTGCACTTGCACATTTGATTAAAAGTTAATTTTCCGGAATGATAATTCGCTTCATGGAACCTTTTAGAAAATCCGTTTTTGTCGTGAATACGACTTACTTTACTCTGGGAGAGTGATAAGTTTTTGATCGTGAATATCTCTTGTTATACTTAACGCAACAACATAATTTTTTCTCCATGTTATCAGAAATAAAATCAGAAATTTGTGATTAAATTTTCAACAGTGTAAAATAACCAAAAATAACTCAAAAACTATGTTTTCTCAGACTTTTGGAAACAACGAGGAAAACTCATCACATTTGCTTGCCTTTTTCGCACCAGGACGACGGTTTTGAGGTAGTCAGACACATATCAGTTCCAATGTTCTACTGGCCGAGTGCAATAGGTAAATCTTGACCGAGAATTGTTCATTTTTCTAGTACGTTAGACGGAACTGGATATCGTACTAAGGTTCTTCCACCAACATTTGTAATAATGAGGTGGTAAAAATCTCAATTGCTCAGGTGGTGCTCTCCTTCGCATTCGGACGTCGTGGCTAGCAGTAGCAGAGAGCTGAATTTTTAGTTAAATTCAAGAACTAATCTCAGAACCTAAATTCTGGTCCACCTGTATTCTGAAGTTAGTGTTAAGTTCCGAATTTAGTTTCATACTTCTATTTCAAAATTTAGTTCCAGATTACAGGTTCAGAATTTATAACTATGACTAGAACTGAATCCTGTTTCTGGATTTTGAAACTAGTTTCAAATTTAGTTCCTTAATCAGGGACTCGAATCCAGAGATATTATTTAGGATTTCATCATCAGAATTCATGAACACAATTCAGGATATGAATTTTAGATCTGTATTCTGACACTAAATATTAGGCCTGAACACCGAACCTTCATTTAAAAACTGAATTCAAACCAGAGTTCAATTCCTGAATTAAGTTTTAAAATTTAATTCATCAATTCATTATCAGCATTCGTTTCCAGAATTCGGAACTAAATTGTTAACATGATTTCTAGAACTAGATGCTGGAACTGAATTCAGTTCCTATATTAAGACTTGATGTTAAAGTACAGAATTTAGTTCTATAACGCAATTTGGAAAATTCTGAAAATATCTTCAGTTCCTTACTCTTAGAACTAAATTTATGACCTGAGTTTATGATCTAGATTCCGAAAATTTGCAGTTTGGAGTTTGGAGAGTGTCCCAGATTTCTATATTAGTTCTTAAATTTTATCAGTTATAAACATTGGACAAATTACGCAAAGCGGTTTTTTAGAACTACTAAAATATTTCCAAAGGATTTTTAGAAGTTTATTTCTACTAGTATCTAAATCTACAAAACTGTATTTGTCCCGTGTTATTTAATTGTATGGTAGAATGTAGTACAGATGCATCGTTAAAATTCTGGAAGCGAAGCAATGAAAGTTGCAAAATATACAGGGTCCGGTACTCGAAGTGTAACCAATTTAAAAGGCCATAAATTCAGTTTGGAAAATTACTTTTACTTAATTCAAAGTACAAAATGTGTAAAAACAATACAAAATACAGAATCAATTCACTTTTGCTCGATATGACCACCTTTTGCCTTGACTATGGCCTTGAGACGGTCAAAAAACGAATCGCAAGCTGCCCGAATTTGACTTGCAGGTGTATTTTGGCCTACTCGTGGACAATAACTTTTTTCAGCGCCTCGAGACTGGTGTATCTTTTAGTTCGGACTTTGCTCTCCAAAATGGCCCAAAGAGAATAATCCATTGGATTCGCATCTGGTGAATTCGAGAGCCATTGTGTGGACGTGATGAAGTTCGGAACGTTGTTTTTCAGCCATTCTTGGTTCACTCGAGCTTTGTGAGACGGTGCCGAGTCCTGCTGAAACGTCCATGGTCTGCCACCGAAATGTTTGTCTGCCCACGGCTTCAAAGCAACCTCCAGAATACTTTCTCGATAATATGTCGCATTTACCTTGACGCCAGGCTCGAAGGTCTGAAGTTGGTTACACTTCGAGTGCCGGACCCTGTACACAATCTTATACGAATGATTATCTTTATCCGGAAGTGAGAAAGAAACATGTCAGTTTTAGTCGTATTCATGTCCTCCAGTTCAGTCTGTGACATTACTCACCCGCCTTTTTTCTTTTTAAGAGGTCTAATTCTCAGAGGTTTGCCCTCTGAGAATTAGATCTTTGGTAGGTCCAAGTTCACAACAATAATCGAGAAGAGAGCGTCTCTTGCTCATGAAAAATAATGTTTACGGTCGTCGCTGAATGGCGGTTCTGTATTCTAAATGACTGTGAAATTGCATTGTCATGTTTATCAATGATTATGCCGGCATCTCGTCGGATTTTTGTAGCAGTATAGTACTCATCTGAAACTTAATCTAGTTTAAATAGTTTTCCCGAAAAAAACTTCATGCAATTAATTTTTCATAAAATAATTGTACAAATTTTTTCAATTCCATCATGTTTTGGCGCCCTCCGGCTGTTGGCACCCGAGGCGGTCGCCTCACTCGCCTCACCCTCACTACGGTACTGTTTCTGCCTACACGGCGCACACAAAACATCATTTGCTTGCGAAAAATCGAATAGCTCAACAAGGGAAGAAGAAACCCGACGCAACAAATGTTTTCGATTCTTGAATTCGAAATTTTTACACCGCGATCTCAACTGAAACGTTTCTAACAATAAACTGTCAAAGTTAGGATTCGATCAGTGGCGCGACATGTGTCGACAAGTTAAGCCCGTATCCAAGCGAGTTGCGCTGCGGTACACTTCTCGCGTGCGGGTTGTGATAGAAAAATTCACTGCTCCGAAAGTATTAATCTTTCCACTCTGAAACTTTGCCACAATTGAGTTAAACCCCTAAAGCTTCTGTTTTCAACTAAAAAAAAGAAAAAAAATAGGCCCAAGTTTGACACTTTTTTTTTATTTGTGTATTAGTCTTTAACTATTTTCATCAAATAAACTATGTTGTTTCATGGAATTGCTTATTTGAAAGCTAAAGAAAGGACGCACATTTCACGTCTTGGACGAATTTTTGTGTCTCTATAAGATTTTACAGTATAGGCTGTTTTGTAAGCGCGAAACTTTAAAAAATCATATCTTTAAAATTCCACGTACCATATTGAAATTTAAAAAATTGTTAGATGAAAAAAAATTGAATGGCTGATTTTGCGTGGAGTGCCCCCTATGTTCTTTTGCTAAACACTTCGCGAACGGTTTTAACCCTTTGAATCTAGAAAGTCTTTTTCAGATCGAATTCTCTCAATCCAAAGCATCATGAAAAGTCACCAGAGCCTACGATTTTTCTACAGCAATGCATTCGTTCATTCTGACCCCAGGAATTCAATCTACATAGGAAACCAAATAAATTACTTTTAAATGCATATAATAGAATCAGCTGGGAAATCAGCAAACGGTCAATTGCTTTTTCCACAACCGTATAATTTCCTAAGAATCGACCACATACGGAAGATTTCACCCGAAGAATACATTTCTTTCATCGAGGCTCACTGGCATCGATTCCGTGTGTGGAAACGTGCAACTGATTTGCTCAATTTATGCGCATCAAACCGAGTCACATCGCCATTTCTTCTTTTTCTACTACTTCGATCGTCATACGTCGAAGACGCGGAAACGGAGGGATAGGTCGTGTGGATTTTCCTCGAATGCCTCGAACACGGAACAGGGCATCGACATCTAACGGCGGTGGCGGTAGCGGCAGCAGCAGTGACAGCAGGGAGCGTTAGCGATGAATCGCGTTAGATGCATACAGGCAGTCACTGAATAATTAAAAGTTCATCAACTCAACTCCGTTGCAGCGAGAAAACAACGAAATAGGGCGCGTAGGATAAATATTCTTCGGCTGAAAAGTCATCGATCCGGTCTGCTTAGTGCCTGTTGGTGTGGACCGATTAAGTCGTTGGTTTAAACTTTGCTGTAGATTTATAGGACAATTTGCAATTTTTATTAGTTCGTTGGTGGTGTCACATTGAATGCATTTGGTGTTTGAAGCACGATTCACGGAACAGACAAATCATGGAACGAAACAAGAAATTAACCTTTACAAAACTTGCCTGATCTGCCGCTGAACGTGAAGGAAATTCCGAACAGTCACGTGGGATAGACGGACTGTTCGCTATCGGATTGCAATCGCTACACGAATGACGGCATGTTGCCGGTTTATGCATGTGAAGTTGTCAGACGAGAGATGAATCTAAAAATATCGCATTTCAGACTAGAAAATGCACTTTTTTGACTTGTACAAGCATTTGGTTGACATCTGGACGGGTCCTTTCCATGTCATGGATTCAACAAATGTATCTGACGGAGAACTTAAAATGTCACTCTGGCTTGTCGACAAATCGAAATCGATGCCATGCGTGGTCAAACAGAAAAAAAAAACAACACATTTGCTCGCTTCCTTGAGCACACAAGAATCTTTTATCTGTCATCTATAAATAGTGGCACGTTATTCAGAACACAGAAACAAATTAAAATACCAACCTTAACCCTAACAGTCATCTTGAATTAAAACTTCAAGGTTCAACAGTCAATCATTTGCCTTCCTAAATTAATTCACCACATCAGCACCAATATCCAATCAACATCAATCGCACACCAGCAATGACAAATTTGTAAACTGTAAATTCTTCTACATCCCATTCTGTAGTGAAATACCGCAGCATATGTATGTAGTAGCATGAATCGCATCAGTAGCACCAGAAAACCGGGCAGTAGCTTTCAGTGTGTCAAAATACCGTGTTCGAAGTCACCATAAATTAGCGGTCCTCAGGGTGACTTAGTAAATAAAAATAATTGAACCACGACTTAGGTTATTCGAAAAATCTGACCATCTTCTGGTTTCCCCGGCAGCGGCGGATGCGAGATGAGATTGAAAATGTTTTGTCTTCCCATTATCCGACTATAACCGGGTCCCGCCCGCTGAGTGAAAAGATGAGCCGAGTGTGCCGAGATAAACGGCGTTAAAACGTTTTGGGATTAGAAAAGAAAAACAACCAATTAGATGATTCGTTTTTGTTTCTTATGACCCTGTCATTCTTCGCGTCACCCTCGTGGACGAGGCAGCCAGGTGGGGTGGAGTCGTTAGATTTTTCCAACATGCGGGAGTGGTTTTGGGTTGTATGTTTTTATTGTTGAATGGCATAAACATCGATTAGGCGCACTCATTTGAACTCTGTCAGATTGATATATGATGCATCTTTTTTCTGTGTCGTGGTGACTAGTCGGAACTATCTGATTATGTGTCATCTGCATATAGAAGCGGTAGATAAGAGCTGCTAAATTTATTCTGAGTTTGTTTTAATATGATTGAAATGGATAGGATTTGTATTTAAAATGATACGTTTATCCAATCCCAACTGATGGTTTCTGGAAAGTTAGTTCTATTAAAAGGTAAAGAAGCTAAATTAATTATTTTCTACTTTAAGGTTCCTGATGAAAAATAATCATTTAAATAGCTGAATATGATTCTACAAACATTATACTCAAAAAACCATAAATTATATTTGAAGAACTAAAATTAGGAAGTCCACTGCGAGTAAATTTATGACTTTTTATTTGAAGAATATACTGTTTTGTTAATATTAAACTTAAAGTTGAAAAAATGCCTAAAACCTAATTAATCATTTCTTAACTTTTCACACTTACTAAATTGACACCATAATGAAGAACGACGAATCGGTTAAATACAGAATAAAATGAATGATTATAATAATAACATTAAAAGTGGGTTTAAGGTTATAGCATTATAAGAAATTATTTCAAAATATTAGCATGAGTTTTTTCTTTCGACTTTCGAATGGAGCCTCGGAGACCCATAGTGTTATATACCATTCGACTCAGTTCGACGAGATCGAAAAATGTCTGTGTGTGTGTGCACTTTTCGAAGATATTTTAACGCGCTCAATTTTCTCAGAGATGGCTGAACCGATTTTAACAAACTTGGGCTCGTTTGAAAGCTACTGTCGGGCCATTGATCAAGTTCAAAGATCAAATGGTTGTGACTTTTGGTTCCGGAGATATAATGGTAGAAGTGACGTAACCGACAAAATACGTTGATTTTTACCGCTCTTATATATATACACTGAAGTCTTTTTTTATGCGAATTCACGTACCGCATAAAAAAACCGCATAAAAAAGACCGCATATAAAATAACCTCAGTGTATAAGGGTGCCAACAATTTGGGATCACCTCTAATTTCATAAAGCGCTAGTGCTCAAAAGTTTAAGAACCTCGAAAAATGTCCTCATGCAAAATTTGAGCTAAATCGGACATGCGTAAGAGGTGCTGCCCGGCGGTTAAGGTTTGAAAATTTTCGATCTTGAAAAAGCACCATAGGAGGGAGTATATGAAATTTCCAAAATCGAAATTTTTTTTTTGATGCCAAAAGTCTCAAATCTGCATGAAACGTCGAGATTTAGTGTCATTCCAAATAAATTTTTTTTTCGAAAAAATCCTAAAGTCCCAAAAAGTCGATATTTAAAAAAAAACAATTTTCGAGATGACACTAAATCTCTGGACTTCTGGCCATACGGTATATCTATTACCCCTTTTTCAGCCCTCAATTCGAGACAATCAATTCATCGAGTTTCGAATTCTCCCCATCCTCCACCTCCTCATCTACAAGATATCCACAACAAAACTCGCTTGCAATCTCCTCGAATATTTGCATTTCCACCAAGACTGTCTCGCCCTGTCTATACACGATCCCCTGTACGTCGCTCCCCGCTACCTGTCTTCAACCAGCAAGGAACAAAATTCCAGACAACATTAGTTTGAGTTTCTACTATTAAAACGTCGGTGGAATCAATTGCTCTTTGGAAGATTACCGTCTCGCTTGCTCAGACGGTTCATATGACATATACGTGTTTACTGAGACTTGGTTAAACAGTAATACACTCTCCAAGCAAATCTTCGGTAACTCATTCTCTGTATACAGACAAGATCATACTGAGCAGAACAGCCATAAAAAGACCGGTGGTGGTGTTTTGATCGCTTGTCGCTCACACTTTAAATCCCATCAGTTATCTCTCTCGAATTGTTCCGGAGTTGAACAGCTTTGGGTTGCCCTCAGGTTTACATACTACACGCTATATATTGGCATTATTTATCTCCCGCCTGATCGCATCAATGATCTATCATTGTTCGAACAACATCTGAGCTCACTCTCGTAAGTTGAAAATCAAATGGCTCTTCACGACAAAATTATCATTGTGGGTGACTATAATTTGCCCCGGTATTAAATGGTCTCGCTCCTCTTCTAATTATTTATTCCCCGATATAGCCCATTCGTCTAAAATCCCTTCCTCCCTTATGCTTTTGGACAGCTATAATACTGCTGGATTAGTTCAGTTAAACCATAATCACAATAGTAACAATCGTTTGCTTGATCTCTGTTTCGTTAGTCAAGAACTCAGAAACACTTGCTCTGTTATTCTTGCTCCTTCTCCGCTTGTTAAAACCTGCCATCACCATCCCCCACTCCATATTTCCATTCATGGATGTCCGCCTGTTGTATTTAACGAAGTTTCTGAATCATTTTTTTACGACTACAGGAATGGAAATTTTGAAGCAATGAATAGGTATTTATTAGCTTTCGATTGGAACTCCTTATTATCGAACTGCGATTGTATCTCTGCTGTTTCTCTCTGGACGCAGATCATTTCCGATGCTATAGAGCAATTTGTACCTAAGAAATTACAACAAAAATTTAGTTATCCACCCTGGTCAAACCAAACTCTTAAACGTTTTAAACGAGCCAAACGAACTGCTTTAAAAAAGTACAGTAAACATCCATCTGTATTACTAAGGTCTTATTACCTGTTTCATAACAATCGTTACAAACGATTAAATAAAGCGCTCCACTATGCCTATCACCGTCGCATCCAGAACAATCTTAGAACTCATCCTAAAAAGTTTTGGAACCACGTAAATGATCAGAGAAAAGAAACTGGTCTGCCTAATCATATGTCTCTTGGCAACCTACAAGCATCAACCACGTCCAAAATTTGTGATCTTTTTTGCAAACAATTCAGCAGCGTCTTTTGCGAAGAATCATTGTCTAATCATCACATTCTTGAAGCTGCGAATAATGTCCCACTACGCTCCCCTATTGGATCATGCCCTGTTGTCACAATGAATAAAATGAAAACGGCATGCACCAAGCTGAAAAAATCAACATGTGCTGGGCCTGATGGCATTCCGTCTATAGTTCTCAAATCAAGAAATCATTCATCTTCCCCGTATTTAAAAAAGGCAATAAATGTGAAATATCGAACTACAGAGGAATTGCCGCTTTGTGTGCTGTATCTAAGCTCTTTGAATTAGTCGTTTTGGATTTCATCATACACAATTGCTCTAATTATATATCTTCAACTCAGCACGGTTTCATGCCAAAACGATCTACATCTACGAATCTTGTGTGTTATATCCTATGTCATTCAGTCGTTACAGGCGCGACAGCAGGTTGACGCTATATATACTGACTTCTCCGCTGCTTTTGATAAAATAAATCACCAAATAGCTATTGCTAAACTCGGAAGACTTGGATTCAGCGGTCCTTTTTTGAACTGGCTGCAGTCTTATTTGATCAAACGTACTATGATAGTTAAAATCGGTGACTGCACAGCCGCACCCTTCCTAACTAACTCGGGGGTACCTCAGGGAAGTCACCTCGGACCCTTTTTATTTTTGCTGTATCTGAATGATTTGAACCTCGCGCTGCAATGTAAAAAACTATCATTCGCCAACGATTTTAAATTGTATCATCCTATTAAAGACCTGGAAGATGCCAGATTCCTGCAGAAACAGTTATGTCGTTTTCGTTTTTAAATTGCACTACACCGGTGTAGCGAAAGCAGCACTGAAACCGTTCGTTTTTACCAATTGCACTACACCAGTGCTACACTTTTTCTGCACCGATACCACTGGTGTAGCACTCATCAAAAGTTTGGTGTAGCTCTGCGCAATGGAATCGTTTATTGTAGTCAATGGTTACTGTTTATGTTTTCGTCATTTTTGTTCGTTTATTCATGCCTCAGTGTAGCACTGCACCGGTGTAGTGCAAATTAAAAACGAAAACGCCATTAGATATCTTCTCCAGTTGGTGCGACCTCAATAGAATGGTCCTGAATGCTTCAAAATGTTCCGTAATTTCTTTCTCACGTAAACGCACAGTAGTTGTATTCGATTATACCATTTCCCAGACTATTCTCAAACGAGAATCGACTGTCAAGGACTTAGGAGTTCTGTTGGATTCAAAACTTAATTTTAAGAATCACGTAGAGTATACGATCTCTAAGGCTTCCAAAATGCTAGGATTCATATTTCGCATTACAAAGAGCTTTAATAACATATATTGTCTTAAAGCACTATATTGTGCACTGGTTCGCTCTATACTCGAATATGCTGCAGTCGTCTGGGCTCCCTATTATCAACTCGACATCCAACGCATAGAAGCTATTCAGCATAAATTTATTCGGTTTGCCCTTCGCAGTCTTCCTTGGAGGGATCTCAACAACCTTCCCAGCTATAGCGAGCGCTGTAAACTTATCGATTTAGACTTGTTATCCGTACGTCGAGACAACTGTAGAGCTATTTTCGTGGCGGATTTGTTACAATCTCAAACTGATTGCCCCGAATTGTTACATAAACTGAACCTAGCTATTAATTTTCGCAATCTCCGATCTCATCCATTTCTCAGAATTCAATCTGCTCGCACTAATTACGGCTATAACGAACCGTTTTCTAGTATGTGTCGTCTATTTAATCGATGTTCTCACTTGTTCGATTTTCACCTATCTCACAACACCGTGAAAAAATCGTTTCTGAATTACTTCTCTACTTCTTGAGTATTGAGGTTAGCAATAGGGATAGTTTTAATTATCAGTAATAAGTATATGACATGGTATCTGCTGGATTAGTGTGATCTTTCGCTCGTCTAAATTAACTCGGTCGTCCATTCTACTTTTTCTTTGTCATTCACCATCCGTTTTTCGATCACTAACCAGATCTTAATGCCGATTCTAACCCCGTCGTTTTCTCTGTCTTTCACCACTTCAATTGACCCTAAGATTGGGAATAACGGTTTAGAGTCCAGTTTATAACATTTTTACGATTTTTGTTCCGCCAGTTTAAGTGACGGTGTACAATATTGAACACACTTTACCCTATAACTCCGGAACCGGAAGTCGGATCCGGATGAAATTAAGGAGTTCCGTATTGGGCCGGAAGATCTTTCATTTGAATCTAAGTTTACGAAAATTTGTCAAACCATCGCTGAGAAAAGTGAGTGAGATCCATTTTGGTTTATATGAACCGGAACCGAGTCGTGTAAGTCGACTTCAAATCTTTTAAATTATTATTTTTTTCATTATAGGATTCAAGTAGGAAGTTTTCACTATTTTCTCGAATATTTGACTCATTTTGTGTCGTTTTTCGGCTACAATCATTTGAAAGTAAAATGGTAGTGTTTTTCTATGAAAAATACACAATCCATGAACACATTTTGAAAAATGTCAAAAAATATCTCCTCAGCCACACATGCTTGAAGTATTTTCTAAAAAATACAAGTGGAAGAAATTGTTTTCGTTTGCCTCAACTTTAATAAAAAAGTCTCAGAATAATCTGTTTCTGAACCAGGTTTACTCATAACCTTAGTTCAAAAAGTGCTACCAGAATGCACTTGTCACTAACTAATCGAGCACCACACACAGTGTGCTTCGTTCGTAAGGGCGGTGTTGTGTTTTTCTCTTCCTTACCACGGCATGTATGTACCGTTGCGCTTTATAAGACGGTTGGAAATTTCAGACACTCATAGTCTTGTAATTCCGGAACCGAAAGTCAGTTTCGGATGGAATTCAGGAGTTGTGTATCGAATTGTAAGACCTTTCATTTGAAACTAAAAATATAATTTCGACCTAGCCATTACTGAAAAAGTGAGTTCATTCCATTCACTGTTTCCAGTTCTTCCGGAAACGGTATAGCCGGGATAGATACGTTCGGCTGTCAACTGACAAGGCTTATCGATTCGAACTGATTTGAGCCCCCAGCAACCCCATTTTTCCGTGATTTGCCTCACTGCTCTGTACAATTGCTTATAATTTTCAACACTCTCCATCCTGTGATTCCGGAACCGGAAGTCTGATTCAAATAAACTTTAGAAGTTTTGTATAGGGACATTGATTTGAATCTAAGTTTTCAAAAATCGGTCACGTCATCACTGAAAAAGTGAGTAATTAACTTGAAATTAGAATTTTTACACCAATCACTTATTAAACCTTTCATGTTTAATCTAAATTTGTGGAAATCAGTCACGCTATTGCCGAGAAAAATCAGTACACATATTTTAAGTTTCTTGCACATATTATCCCAATCCTGAACCGGAGTCAGATACAAAAAATTCAGTGATTTTGTATAAGATCGCAAGACCTTTCATTTGAATCTTAGTTTGTGAAAATTGGTTCGTCATCCCGAGAAAAGTCATAAAAAAAAGTTGATGTAAGCAGATGCAACCTAACGTTAGGAAAGTGAAAGAAATTCAATTTAACTTAAGGAATGTTTCGGTGCACATGCATATCCTTCAGAAATACGACATAGAAAGATTTTCTTATGAAAATAATAATATGAAGCATAAATGTCAAAACAAAGCTTTATAGAAAACTAAAAGAGGGTAAACAAAGTAAGATTCTCATTTTCACTAATATCGTTTTTGTTTTTTAACCTACACGCGGGCGACTCTGACTCCAAGTAAAACGAACACGTGGTACGCGCCATATACAAGTCATAAACTAAAAAAAAAATAAACAAACTCGCATGGATGTCGTGGTGCGATCCGAGAAAATTTTCCGAACGAAACTCCAGTTTGCTAAAACCAATGTCTCAAAAGTTGTTTGGGCGACTCTGGGTCAGCTCTCGGGCTGCTCTGATCAAGAAACGAAAACGGTATAAGGTTCCTCTACGCCTACTAGTGATTCACGTTGAATAACTGGGTAGTAAAAGAACTTATACCGCAGTTTTTTTAAGTATAGTTTTTGGTTTTTCTTTTTCTTGCTACTTATCGAATCAGACTCAAGTAACATTGGATGCAGTGTTCGAAAATTTTTCCTAAAATTCATTGAAAAAATGCTAGTATGCTTTAGAGTAGAAAAAATGGTATACTTTGGAGCAGAATTCGAACTTACCTGTTTAAATATCGACAAAATTATTATCCACTACTAGGTTTTAAAGTTAACGAAACTCCTTGTCTTTCTTTTATAGAAATGTTATACAATTATTACCAAACAAGTTGGTGCTTGTGTCAATTGCAGGAAGTTGACTTCGAGATCTCGTCGATCCCCGAAATTAGTTTTCGTTTATGATGATCCTTGGATAGCCAATTTCGACCACTTTGTTAATCCATGATCCGAACAGTACATTATAAATCACATCGTCTACAAAGTTATTCTAAATCCAAGTCCAAGCCCTCGCCAGAATAAGCAATGAAAGTTTTTTTTTGCCTAGTCAACGAAACGACTGTTTGAATGAGGAACCTGTCTGCAAGCTCAATGAGGAACTAGCTTTCAAAGATCTCGTAGACAACGAGTAAAAGATCAAAGTACGAGATCAACGTCAGTTCCAGTCACAAATTAGGGGCAGAACCCACTCCAGATGTAGCTCAAACCACAGCCCCCCTGAGTCTGAATGGGTATAATATTTCAACATTATGCCAAGATCTTAACCAGCTTAACGCTAAACTGTACAAGCCTCTAAATCCGAAATGTCAAATCATCAACTTTAACAAGCAGATACAATATACCTAGTTGTACTGCAATATTTTTATGCAACTGCCATTCTGGGACTTCTCTCGGTAAATTGTTCTCATCTTTCACACAACTTGCCCCAAGCGTTATCACTATTGCTGTTGATTCCTTTCGACGACGACGATGTGCAGCAGTAAGTTCATTCTGCAAACGGCGTCGTCGTCGTCGTCGTCGTCGTCGTCGCTAGCCGGTATCGGAGACTATCGAGAACATTTTCACAGGTCAAGGGTTTAATCCGTCCGGTGCTGGTTATTTCAACCGCACGATTCCCCTCCTCGCCAGTCAGTTCTTGACGGGTTGGATTATTATGACGGATTGGCGCGAGGTAAGTGCATTGCTGATTTTCTGTCTTGTACCCGAGTTGTGAAACATGCCATCGGATTATATGGGCTGATTATAAGGTACTCCTTTTATAGGCTGACAGGGTTATTATTGTCGTGATAAATGAAGTTGTACGAAACATTATGAGGTGTCATATTCAAGCGGCTTACGGGTCTATAGAAAAAGCTACTTCTTGATGCAGGCAAAGGGTAATGATAGAATCAGCAACAGTTGAAAATGGGAGATCGTGTAGATCTCTCGTGGAAAGCGATTTGATGAGTACATTTTAATTACAGCTTGTTCGAGTGGTTTCTGAGATTGGTTTTCTTAATACAAGTGAGGATAAGAAATGTGATAAGATCAGAAGAAAGGATAATGAATATCACTATTACTTACAACATTTCACTAAAAAATGACCCTTTCTGCAAAGTGAATTTCTATTATACGACTTCCTTCTAAATAGCATTCGTTGAAACG
Source organism: Malaya genurostris (assembly GCF_030247185.1). Taxonomy (NCBI): domain Eukaryota; kingdom Metazoa; phylum Arthropoda; class Insecta; order Diptera; family Culicidae; genus Malaya; species Malaya genurostris. The sequence goes on along the minus strand of NC_080572.1, from coordinate 248,873,088 downwards.
CCTTCTGCAGAATAGTGCTCCGAGATGAATGACATGTGATTTATTATATCTAATGTTACGTAATTCGTAAAACTGTTCCGCTATTCGCCCTACTATGGAGATACGATGAAACGAATTATCCCGAAGTTCGACCGTTTGAGATTTATTGCTTTGCCTTTCTCATATACAAAGTGTGTGTGTATGTCACAAATATTGTCATTCAATTTTTCTCGGAGATGACTAAACCGATTGTCACAAACTAAGATTCAAGTGAAAGGTCTTATGGTCTCATATAAAGTTCCTGAATTTCATTACGATTTGACTTTTGGTTCCGGAACTACAGAATGATATGCACCAGAAAAAACAGAAAATAATGTCTCTCAATTTTCTCGGTAATTGCTGAGCCGGTTTTCACGAAGATTTAAATAAAAGGACTTGCGATCTCATACAAAGCTCCCAAACTTCATTTGGATCCAACTACCAGTTTATGAGAATTGGATGAGCCGGTCTTTAAGAAAATCGACTACACTTTTTTAGTTCATTTTGCGCATTTTATCGCGTAACTCCCGAACCTGAGGTCGGATCCAGATGAAATTTAATAGTACGCGATGCGACTACAATGCCTTTAATTTGAGTCTAAGGTGAAGTAACTCGTTTGAGCAATCTCTGAGACAATCAAGTGTACTTTTTCTTAATTTTTTTGCACATTTTACCCGGTTACTCCCGAAGCGGAATTTCGATCCGGTTAAAATTCAATAGTAACCTATGGGACTAAGAGAGCTTTCATTTGAATCTAAGTTTGTGAAAATTGGTCCAGCCATCTCCGAGAAAATCGAGTGCACATTTTTGTTGGGCTACCACGTTTGGCATAAAGTCGTTTGGCATAATGGTCATTTGGCATAACAGATAAACATGCTGCTTAATAGAAATTGTTCTAATTTACTGCAATTTTGAAAGGTCTAATGCGGCTACGCCTCATCGGCCTGCTGTTCTCGCTGCCGCTTGTTCGGACTTAACTAAGGGATAGCTCCTAGGTTTGGGTAATCATAGCAAACGCCAGCAACGGATAAAATTATTTGTCATGGTTTCGAAGGAATTCTCAAATTTTTCCTGTAACACGGCTCATTAGGCGGCGCACGCCTTCTTCGTCCATCGTTTTAGCTATTTTATTCCACCAGGTCGTTATCTGATTGATGTGATGTCTTTGACAACCTTTCCCTTTGCCTTGAGTCCCCTCTTCATGATTGCCTAGTATTTCTCAATAGGGGGTGGGTTAAGGATTTTCGGAACAAACTGGACCCCTTTCGCTGCATACCATTCTTGAACGACTTTGCTGTAATGACAGCTTGCCAAATATGGCCAAAACATTACGGGATGGTCGTGGGATCGAATGAACGGCAAAATTCGTTTTTGGAGACACTCTTTTTGGTATAGTTCCGATGTTATTGTCTTATTTGTAAAGAAAACTTTCGTTTTTTTACCACAGCTGCAAATGCCCTGCCAAATCATAAATTTTCTTGCAAATTTGTCGGCAAAAACAAACTTAAGTTTGGCTGGAACATCCCCCCGAGCCGTTTCCAAGTAAAATTTTTGACCTGGGATTTGCCCGAAGTCAGCCTTGACATAGATTTCATCGTCCATCAGAAGACACCCGTCGAACTTGGTCAGCACCTGGTCATATAGTTTCCGAGAACGAATTTTGACCACACTATTTTGTTTTATGGTCTGATTTGGCTGTTTGCTAGCTTGATACGACTTGATTCCTTCCCGGAGTTGAGCTCTCCTCACGGTACTATGGGCAGCACCGAATTTTCTGGCCAAATCACGGTCCGACAGATTAGGATTCCTCTTAATCGTCTTCAAAATCTTGCCACGCAGTTTGGCTTGAGGCTTCCGAATCGTCGTCAATGTTTCCTTATACCGTTTGAAAACGCGCCATACGGTATTTTTGGTCAATTTCAGCTGCTTAGCTAGCCTAAATGCAGACCACAATGGATTTTACAAATAACTGTGCAAAATTTTTTCCCCTCTTTTGGCTTCCATGTTGATTGTTTACAAAGTACAGTCGATTTGCGGAATCATACGAGAAGCTGACAAAATTCCCGACACGTGAGCGCCAAGAACTTAAAAATCCGTCCACCAGGAGCGCCACAATATAAGCAAAAGTTTGTTCCAATTCTAAATGAAGCAAGCTTTACTTTGTTCATAAGCTACCTCTTTATATTAACTAGTGATTTTCTCTAGTTTGCAGACCATGAGACTCTGTAACCAAATAAACCATTGATAGTCCCATAAATGATTTGCTGAATTTTATCCAAGTCCGACTACCGGTATATTTTTTTCCAAAATTCAAATCGTCTTAGAGAACCGTAAATAATACAAGGAAATATACCGTGACGAATGCTTAAAGATTGTTACCATTCCCATGCAGCCATGATACTCTCACGATATTCTGGCGAGATTTGACATCTTGCCATTACGCTAAAGATGTTTTGGAATGGTACTTTACTACCCGGAGTTGCGACCTATCGAGTGGTATTGGGCTGTCGCGAATAGAGAACTTTCCCAATGAAAAACAACTATATAAAAATTTCGAAAATCTTGGACAAAAATAGCTAAATCAGTCAAAGGGAATTCTACAACATACTGGAGTAATCTTAAAAGTTTGTAGATTCTTCATGCAGCCCAAGTAGGACATGTAACTTTTTGAAATTTCAAGAGGTTCTACAACTGTCTTAGAATTGTTTTGCCTTTCTCTATAGAAAGGTATTAAAATTGCAGTGTGTGTATGTGTGTGCACTTTTCGAAGATATTTTTACCGATCAATTTTTTCAGAGATGGCTGAACCGATTTCAACAAGCTTTTGGTTCCGGAGATATAATGGTATAAGTGACGTAACCGACAAAATACGTTGTTTTTTACCACTCTAATGTATATAAGGGCGCCAATCTTTTGAGATCACCTCTATTTTCGTAAAGCGGAATTATTCAAAAGTTTAAGCACCTCGAAAAAAGTCCTCGTGCAAAATTTATGCTAAATCGGACATGGGTAAGGAAGGGCTGCTCGTCGGTTAAAGTTTGAAAATTTTCGATCTTTAAAAAGCACCATAGAGTACATGGGGAGTACATGAAATTTCCGAAATCGAAAATTTTTTTTTATGTCAAAAATCTTAAAATTGCATGAAACGTCGAGATGTAGTGTTAGCTCAAAAAAATTTTTTTTGAAAAAAATCGACTTCCTGTGACTTAGAAAAAAAAGTCCCAGAAAGTCGATTTTTCAAAAAAATTGTTTTTTCGAGATGACACTAAATCTCGAACGTTTCATGCAATTCTAAGACTTTTGGCATCAAAATTTTTTTTCGATTTCGAAAATTTCATTTAATTCAATTAACCAATATCGCATGCAGTTGTCGCTTAAAGTGAACCATACCTCGATAACGACCGACCATAGATGGTGCACCATCAGTTGCGACAGAAACGATGTTTTTCCATGGAATAGTTTTTTTCTGAGGAATGAACGTTCCACGGCTTGAAAAATCAATTCTCCTTTCGTATCAGTTACTAAATATATAGCAAAAAGTAGTCCTTGGCATATATTTCCATCTTTGATGGATCGAACATATCCTAACAACAGAGCTTCATTACCGGGTAATGTTGACTCATCTAACTAAAGAGAATATCTGTTGGTCTGTAAGAAATTACATAAATTGTTTTCCACGTCACAACTCATTTCGTCTATTCTTCTCTGAACGGTATTATTACTCAAAGAAATTATCTTTATAATATCATGTGCGAGCTTGTGCAGTACATTGTTCAAGAATTCCGCATTGGTAACAGATCGGCTGAAAAGTTCGTATCGTTTCTATGAGAGGGCGCCACTAGAATTAAATCCATACCATTTTCAGTTACTACCAACCTTCAAAAGATACGTGTATAAATTTGACAGCTGTCTGATTATTAGTTGGTGAGAAATTGCATTTTGAGTGAAGCTACTTTTGTTATTGTGAAAAAAAGGAGAAAAAAGGAATTTCGTGTGTTGATGAAACACTACTCTTTGATGAAAAAAAGTGCCGCCGATACCAAAAAATGGCTTGATGAGTATTATCTAGACTCTGCACCGGGCGAAGCAACAATTCGTAAGTGGTTTGCAAATTTCGTACTGGTCATATGAGCACCGAAGACGATGAACGCAGTGGACGTCCAAAAGAGGCTGTTACCGATGAAAACGTGAAAAAAATCCACAAAATGATTTTCAATTACCGTAAAGTGAAGTTGATCGAGATAGCTGACACCCTAAAGATATCAAAGGAACGTGTTGGACATATTATTCACGAATATTTGGATATGAGAAAGCTTTGTGCAAAATGGGTGCCGCGTGAGCTCACAATCGATCAAAAACAACAACGAAATGATGATTCTGAGCAGTGTTTGGAGCTGTTATATCGAAATAAAACCGATTTTTTTCGTCGATATATAACAATGGACGAAACATGGCTCCATCACTTCACTCCGGAGTCCAATCGACTGTCAGATGAGTGGACCGCACGCGATGAACCGACCCCAAGGCGTGGAAAGACTCAACGATCGGCCGGTAAGGTTATGGCGTCTGTATTTTTGGATTCGCATGGTATAATTTTCATCGACTACCTTGAAAAGGGAAAAACCATCAACAGTGACTATTATATAGCGTTATTAGAGCGTTTGAAGAACGAAATTTAAAAAAACGGCCTCATTTGAGGAAGAAAAAAGTTTTGTTTCATCAAGACAATGCACCGTGTCACAAGTCGATGAAAACCATGCTGAAATTGAACGAATTGGGCTTCGAATTGCTCCCTCATCCACCGTATTCTCCAAATTTGGCCCCCAGTGACTTTTTCCTGTTCTCAGACCTCAAGACAATGCTCGCTGGTAAAAAATTTAGAAGCAATGAAGAGGTAATCGCTGAAACTGAGGCCTATTTTGAGGCAAAGGACAAATCGTACTACAAAAATGGTATCGAAAAGTTGGAAGATCGCTATAATCGCTGTATCGCCTCTGATGGCAATTATGTTGAATAATAAAAACGAATTTTGGCAAAAAAATGTGTGTTTCTATTAAACGATACGAGCTTTTCAGCCGAACTGTTAGGTAAAATCAATTGCTCTCCAAAGGTATGTGCTTTCCTTGATTTCGCTATTAGTAAGGATATATTATAGGACGCTCGCAAACCATCAACGTCTTGCATAGATGATGACGCAAACATCGATCTTATGGATGGCCGTTTTTCTATTTTTTCTTTAAGGGCTTGAAAGAAAGGCAAAGGCTTATTTTTTTTGTCAGCATGCACTCTTGACAAGTGATGCTCCAATTTTGAAGACTTCATAGTATCGTTACTGAACTACTGAACCTTTTCACATATTAGACACATCGGCAACTGTTCATTTGCTAGAGATGGAATGAAGCCAAACGTTAAGTAGACCAAACAGTATTGTCTACATTTTTTCATGTTTGTCATCATAAATCTTGCAGTAAATCTGCAATTATAAAACCTGTTTTAATCCACCTAGTGATGTAATGATACCTTTCTCATATATAATACTATGGTAATGTTTCTCTTCAATTTTGAAAGAAACCAAGAGATTGTTTGTACATTAAATAGTATTATACACAAAATGAAACAGTGCTTTGCTCGTGTAGGCCATCCTTAAGAAAGCAAAGTGTTTTCACTATTATATGTTCTTCAAGCACCGGAACCCGAGAGCCCGTATAATCGAAGTCGATTCGTACAGCCACCAACTAACATTACTTACAAACTCTACTAGTTTTTATTCAACTTTTAAAGTTTTTATACAATTTTGTCATCGTAATCTAAACGAGGGTTTTAATTTCTACTGATTCCGAAAATATGCAGTAATTTTTGGTAGGACCATAAGACCTTTCATTTGACCCTAAGATTGGGAATATCGGTTCTGCAATCTCTAATAAAAGTGAGTAAGATCCATTTTTGAGGATATGACTATTATCTCTCGTCGCTAATCGAGAGCCGGGAACCAAAATAGCCAGAATCAGTTTGTTTAGCTGCCTACTGAAAATGGCTATCGATTTGTGTAGTTTTGAGTCCAGTTTATAATTTTTTACCGATTTTTTGTTTCGCCGGTTTAAGTGACGGTGTACAATATTTAACACACTTTATCCTATAACTCTGGAACCGGAAGTCGTATCCGGATGAAATTCAGGAATTGCGTAGGGGACCAAGTAGAGGAGATCTTTCATTCGAATTTAAGTTTGTCAAAATCGGTTTAGCCATCTCCGAGGAAACCTCGTGAGATTACTCATATAACGTTTGAATCAAATTTGTCAAGTCCAGAAAGTGTGCACGTTTGACAAAAATTTGAACGAAATGTTAAAATTTAATGAAATGGAAGCAACTTTCATACAAAATAATCTTTCTGATATTTTGTCTTTCTATATAGAAAGTTAACGGCTTTCGAACGGAGTCCCGGAGATCCATAGAGTTACATTCCATTTGACTCAGCTCGACGAGTCCAGGAAATATCTGTGTGTGCACTTTTTAACTCTCAATTTTTCTAGAGATGGCGGAATCGACAAACCACAACATAGGCTCGTTTGAAAACTACAGTTGGATTGTGGATGAAGTTCAAAGACGGAATTGCTGACACTTCCGGTTCCGGAGATGTGATCGTAAAATTAACGTAACCAACAAACCTCATTTTTTTCTATACCTACACTCAATTTCCTCATTTGAATTTGCTCCCATCTGTTAAGCAGAGGTTTTTTCAATCCTGCTAAACGCGTTTAAATTTTGGAAAAACCACTGAACTGTCACATTAGGCTCCCTGTCATGCTTCAGTTGATGAAAATTGCTTAATGACATAATTTGTCAAATCCTCGAGATGCAAAAACGTCATAAAAATCGATTTTTTGAAAATTTTAGACAGGTGGACCTCCTTAATCGTGAATATCTTTTGTTGCACCTATTATGCTTTCAAGGAAAATGTCTTTAAAATATTCGATCACTTTTAGAGCCAGTAAATTAACGATTAAAACGCTATTTGGTATTACATATATATAGGACCTTTTATCAGGGCACGCAGTGCTCCCAAAGAAAATTTTGAAACAATCACTATAAAGCCTGACGAAATATAAAAATATGTTTCAGTCTATCTAGAGATGTGATGATGCCTTCTAAATCAACGTTTAAAAAATCGGCCTATTTGAAATAACATAACGGACGAGGAATATTTATTTATTTATCCCCGATTCTAGCTTATTCGAGTCGTTCTCCGAGGTAATTTTATTTTCTTCCACTGAAATGTTAGTCTCAATATTATTGTAATTTACAATTTGCCTTCCTGTTGACTAATACCAGCGCAAGGACCATTTGGAAGATTCACTTTTACCCTATTTACTTCGAACTAGAGACAATTATTTTCAACAATCTTGATCAACAGAATCATTGAAGGAAAATTCACTCGAATCTGTCAATACCAAAGAAAATGATAATTGTAAGAGACTAAAACCAATCCCAAACCACTATTAGATATTTTTCCATTGAAGTGCTAGTGTCAATATTATTGCAATTCGCAGACTATTGTTAGTTTCGAATTATTCTATTGTGTGGAAGAATCAGTGCAGTAAAATTTCATTCAATTCAATTGAAACTGAATGTGAAACACATTGACGATCTCTCCACTGCAGTAAACTTCAATCTCTGACACACACAATGTTTGCTGACGGCCCGAACGAGCAGCATTTAGTTCATCACTCGTTTCTCTTCAATCGAGGCTCAGTTTAACCACCGTCAGTTGATCTATTGAAGTAACAAAATATTTCTTTCAATAGTGTGAAAGCGGCCTTCAAATGAGGTTCATGTAAACATTCGAATTGGTTCAAGATAATAGATGAAAGACTAATCAGATAGATGGAATATCAATCACAGAATATACGTAAATTAATTGTTTCCTCCTTCAGTTTTCATTTTTAATACTTTACTCCATTTATAATTCTATTCGTTCGAATCTGCTTACTACCAAAAGCGAAGACAATGAAGCAGCTATACTACTTGGCACTTGAAACTGAGCAAGCAAAACTTCAAATGACTAGGTACGACTATTCAACTGACGATGAATTCTGGGAGCTTCACTTGAAAATGGCAACAAAAGTCAAATGAATTAGTAGGGATACGCTGACGGTCAGCGGCCATAAATTTCATTTTCATCTTATATTATTCGATTGAAAATGAAATTTTACCGCACTGGGAAGAATACATTAGTCGTGAATGAGTCAGAATTCAGTATAGCTACACCGTTACGATTCTGAAAGCGAAGTATAGGTTGCACAATGCACTATATTACTAATCCAACATTTTTTGAAATTGTTAGACCCTGTATGAACTGTATTGTCTCATAGCCGACTGTTAAATTTTATAATTTTATTGAATAAACCTGCCCATTAAAATTAGTACACAAAAATTCTTTCGTTTTGCAAGTTTGCATAACACATGTCCGACTTAATTTCATTAGTCACATTAGTGTCCGAAATCCGGCACCGAAAGAACTTCCGGTGCACGATTTCTCATAGATGACTGTTCCATACATTGAAATGAACGTTCTTATGATCCCCTTTGTTAACAATAAATTTTATTTATATTTGACTTTTGCTTCCATGATTACAATTTCGTTGTTGCTGTACAAGAGTGAAGAACTTTTCTTCACGGTATACTACAAGACGTGAAGTAAAGCCATACAGCAAATGTTTGTTTGAATACAATATCTGTACATCAAGATTTGATTACACATAACATTTCAAACATTGAATTGCAAAAAGTTTTCATTTGAACCCATTTTTGAAACGATCGTTTCGTTTTCATGGGAGTTTGCACTATGTATATATATATATATATATATATATATATATATATATATATATATATATATATATATATATATATATATATATATATATATATATATATATATATATATATATATATATATATATATATATATATATATATATATATATATATATATATATATATATATATAAGAAACTTTAAAAAACGATGTTCTCCAATTAATGTTCATCGAAACTAAAAGTTATGAGTCCTGTTTTCTCATGGGTATCTACAAGTTCATCGCTTAAGTTCATGAACTAAAGAACGAACGAAGCAGCTCTCTTTGCTTTGGTTACGCTGTGTATTTTGCCCGACCTACGAATATGTATCAATAGCACAAAGGGTGAAACTCTTTTGTTCATATACGTTACTACAATTTGCAAACCCTGTCTTCAACATGTTGGTACTTGTAACACAACTTTTTTTATCATGAATATTTCAAATAACAACTTATATCAAACAATAGGGGGTCGATTTCTAGACCTTATCGACCCCCATAGTCAGTTTTCGTTTACGTCGACCCCCGCAAAAAGGATATCGACCCCAAGGGGTCTATATCGACCACTTTGGGAACCCCTGGTATAAGGGGTTCTTTTTTTTGGCCTCCTTTTTTAGTCCGAATCCCATACGGAAATAGGAAACGATAACGCTTACGACTGTAAACGTTTTAATGGATAACATGAAGTTAAAACGCGAGAATTTTTCTAAATCACTTCCGATAATGGATCGAGTTTGGATAAAAATGACCGACGAATTGGACTTTTTTTTTTTTTTTTAAATAACTATTTATTGGAAATGAGTTAAAATTAAATTATTAAGATTTAAATTGGGTGTTCAGCCACAAGTGGTGACTTTTCAGCCCTGTTATATATATGATTTGGTTATTACCATGAAGACATTATTTGCTTCCGCAATTCTGAGATTTTTGTGTAGGGAAAATTCTAAACCTACTTGTATTGTGTAATGGGGAAAAGGAACTTATATACTAACTTACTAACTAATACAGAGAGCGAATCGATTCAATTGAAGATTGCATCGATTTTTGTCGGAATTTGCTTATAATATTATGTGACATTACATCTAATGGTTCTATATTTGTGAGTCTGTGTAACTCATTTGTGCTAAACCAGGGAGGACGCTTCAAAATCATTTTCAGAATTTTATTCTGAATCCTTTGAAGCGTTTTCTTCCTGGTGGAACAACAACTTGACCAAATTGGTACCGCATAAAGCATGGCTGGTCTGAAAATTTGTTTATAAATTAACAGTTTGTTTTTTAGACAGAGCTTAGAATTTCTGTTTATAAGAGGATATAAACATTTAATATATTTATTACACTTTGCCTGGATTCCTTCAATGTGATCCTTGAAAGTGAGTTTTTTGTCATACGTTAAACCTAAGTATTTAGCTTGATCAGACCATGTCAATTCCAAGCCATTCAATTTAAGAATGTGATTATTGTTTGGTTTAAGAAAAGAAGCTCTTGGCTTGTGAGGAAAGATAATTAATTGCGTTTTTGCTGCATTTGGTTTAATTTTCCATTTTGACAGATAATCACTGAAAATATTTAAACTTCTTTGTAGGCGACTGCAGATCACTCTTAGATTTCTACCTGTGGCTAACAGACTTGTGTCGTCACAGAATAACGATTTCTGACAACCAACGGGTAGATTTGGAAGATCAGAAGTGAAAATATTATACAAGATTGGAGCTACGCTCGAACCCTGCGGAACACCGGCTCGTACGGGTAGCAATTCAGATTTACAGTTCTGATAGCTAACCTGAAGAGTACGATCAGTTAGATAATTCTGAATCATTTTGATCAAATAAATAGGAAACTGGAAATCGGACATTTTTGCTATTAAACCTTTGTGCCAAACACTGTCGAATGCTTTTTCTATGTCTAGAAGAGCAACTCCAGTGGATAACCCAGAAGATTTATTTGATTTTAGCATGTTCGTTACTCTGACAAGCTGATGAGTAGTTGAATGTTCATGACGAAATCCAAACTGCTCTGGTAAAAAAATTGAATTCTCATTTATATGAGTCATCATTCTCAACAAGATAATTTTTTCAAAAAGTTTACTGATAGAAGAAAGTAAGCTAATTGGGCGATAACTTGATGTTTCTGCTGGGTTTTTATCAGGTTTTAGGATAGGAATTACTTTAGCGTTTTTCCATCTTTTTGGGAAGTAAGCTAATGAAAAACACTTGTTGAAAATTTTAACCAGGAGTCTCAAGGCAACATCGGGAAGATTTTTAATAAGAATATTAAAAATTCCATCATTACCAGGAGCCTTCATGTTTTTGAGTTTCCTAATAATTGATTTAATTTCATCAAAATTCGTCTCAATAATGTCATCGTGTGATAACACTTGGGTTGAAATATGATCATACTTCAGTGAGACTTCATTTTCAATAGGACTCACAACGTTTAAATTAAAATTGTGGACACTCTCGAACTGCTGAGCTAGCTTTTGAGCTTTTTCACCATTTGTAAGAAGTATTTGATTTCCTTCCTTGAGAGCAGGAATTGGTTTCTGAGGTTTCTTAAGAACCTTAGAAAGTTTCCAGAAAGGTTTAGAATATGGTTTAATTTGTTCAACTTCTTTAGCGAAATTTTCATTTCGCAAAAGAGTAAATCTATGTTTAATTTCTTTTTGTAAATCCTTAACTATGTTTTTCATAGCAGGATCACGAGAACGTTGATATTGTCGTCGACGAACATTCTTCAACCGAATGAGCAGTTGAAGATTGTCATCGATGATAGGAGAATTTAATTTAGTTTGAGCTTTGGGAACTGAAAGATTTCTAGCTTCGATAATATAATGATTCAAATTATCAATTGCTGTGTCGATGTCCGCAGAATTTTCTAAAATAGTTTCATGATCCACATGATTTTCAATGTGAGATCTGTAATCCAACCAATTAGCTCTATGATAGTTGAATATAGAACTAATTGGATTAATTATAGCTTCGTTGGAAAGTCTGAATGTTACAGGAAGATGATCTGAGTCAAAGTCAGCATGAGTAATCGGTTCACTACAAATGTGACTTTGATCTGTTAGAACCAGATCAATTGTAGACGGGTTTTTCACGGAAGAGAAACAAGTAGGATTACTGGGATGAAGAACTGTAAAGTAACCAGCTGAGAGTTGATTATGAAGTATTTTACCATTACTGTTATTTTGCCTACAATTCCACTGGACATGCTTAGCATTTAAGTCCCCTATTACGAAAAATTTCGATCGATATCTTGTAAGTTTTTGCAAATCGCCTTTAAAGAAATTTAATTGTTCGCCGGTGCATTGGAATGGCAAATATGCTCCAGCGATGAAATAAATTCCATGAATGGTTTCAACTTCGATTCCTAAGCTTTCAATAACTTTAGTATTGAAAGAAGGTAAAATTCGATGTTTAATTTGCCGTTGGACAAAAATGGCAACTCCACCACCAATTCCAGTAAACCTGTCAAATCGATGAACCACATAATGTGGATTACTTTTCAATTTTACATTTGGTTTAAGAAAAGTTTCTGTCACAATGGCAATATGAATGTTGTGATCTTTGAGAAAATTATAAAATTCATCTTCACTCGATTTCAAAGATCGAGCATTCCAATTTAAAATATTCAAATAATTATTTAACATCACTGTTAAATTTTAAATTCATTATAATATTATTTGCAAATTTCCATCCGATTTGAAATGCTTCAAAAAGTGATGAAGTCGAATTCATTTGGATGATCATTTGAAAAAGTTGATCTTGTAGGTAGATCATTTTATTTTCAGTTATATCGCCTAAATCGACTTCATTTAAAGAAGCGAATGGCATTGAAGGAATATTTGTAGGTAGACTGCCATTAGAAGAAGATGATTTGGCCGGTCTACCTATTAATAAATTGTTTTCGTTAGAAGAAGAACTGCAAGGCGGTCCTGTGTTTTGATTATTTACATTAGAAGAAATAGGAGATAGATTTCTACCTAATATACCAGCATAACTGACATTAGAAGAAGATGATGACGAGGTCGATCTACCTGTCAATAAATTGTTTTCGTTAGAAGACGAATTGGCAGGTGCCTTAGAAGAATTTTCAGGTATGTTCTGTAAATTTAAGGTCGTTGATTTGACTTGTTGTCTAAGCGAACGAGCGTTTAAAATTTTTTCCCTGACAGGACATTTCAAATAATTGGATTTATGATTTCCATTGCAATTTGAACATGAAAATTTATCAGTGGTTTCATTCATTGGACAAACGTCTTTCGAATGCGATTTACCACAATTCAAACACCGTATATCCATATGACAATTTTTGGTTCCATGACCGAAGCCTTGGCAACGACGACATTGCGTTAAGTTTGCAATACGATTATGCCGTTTATAATGTTCCCAATGAATTTTAATGTGGGAAATGAAACGTACTTTTTCTAAAGTTTTCAAATTGTTTACATCACTTCGATTGAAGTGTATTAGGTAAAGTTCATGGGAAATTCCAGAGCGTGGTTTAGAAGTACCATTCGCTCTTTTTTCATAAGTATTACTTGGGAAGGGGCAAAACCAAGCAATTCTTTTAGTTCATTTTTAATTTCATCAATACTTTGATCATTTGATAATCCTTTCAAGACAGCCTTGAAGGGTCTGTCTGATTTTATATCATATGAATAAAATTTATGAAGTTTTTCGGACAAATATCGAATAAGACGTTCGTAATCTTCCAATCCATCCACCAAGACTCGACATTCTCCTCTTCGTCCGATTTGAAATGAGACTTTTACTTCCGGGAGAAAAGTAGAAAGCTCAGTACGGAATGCTTTGAAGTCGGAAATCATCACCGTCACTGGTGGCATAGATTGTTGTTTCTTCCCAGAACGACAAGCGTCCATTTTGGGAATTTTTGAAGAATTTTCTTCTATGTCGCTACAATCGGATTCAGGAAGAATCTCGTAAATATTGTTAGACGGCATAGGATCAACGGAAGGGAAATCCGTCCGTTGTCTTTTATTTTTACATTCAGATTCTATAAGATCGTGAATGTTATTAGAAAAATGTTGAATAACGGATTGTGATTTATTCCGTATTGAATTATTTTTAGCCTTAGGCTTGTTGCCTTTCCGGTTGGACGCAGGCATTTTTGAAATTAATGAAATTTTAAATTAAATTAACTAGGCTAAATTAGTCTTCGATTAGACTCCTAGCTAGCCTTAAAAAAGGCTGATTAATTTCTTAGTCACTCTAATATCACTCTTTGTAACACTTAGTCACTCTAATATCACTCTTTGTATCACTTAGTCACTTAGTTAGTGATTCAGGTAGCCTTGAAAAAGACTGAAGCCTTGAATCAATGAAACTCTAGGTAGCCAGAAAAAAATTCCAGGAGCCAAGAGCTATACGCGTGCGGTGCGAACGACTGTTCAACACCGACTGACGAACTGGACTTTCATTAGAAAAGTACACGAGAAATCGATTATGAATTAACCTTCTTGCTTTCACTTCTTTGCTAAACTATGTAGTAGAAATATTGAACTGTTTTCTAATTCTATTTATTGTTCTTCGGTTTCATTCGGTTCTGGTATAACAGATGAGTGAGCTAAGACGTCTTTTTATGCAATTCTGTGTTTTATTTTGCTCTATTTTCAATGTTTGGACGAGATAACGTGGAGAGTTTCAGGGGACTGGTTTCGGCGTAGCGTTTTATATCTCTTCCTCCGTTATCTTACCCCGTCGTAATGATCGCAATATTTGCCTTGAAATTATATAACTCCGAACCATCCGAAACAGCAAATTTGCTTTCAACTTACCGTCAGACACGGTAGCCATTGTAGAACCACCAAAGCTCGAAGAACGCCAAAAACTATTTGCACATGATTCATTTTCCGTGAAGTTCTCCGGTCTGACATGTTCCGAAACTAGCTGCTCTCATTTGAACACATTGGGTGGTGTGGTGTTGCGGGATTTAGCAGGTGTTGCAATCTGAAAGAATTTATAAAATCAAGCAATTAGTCCAAATTTGTTTCACCATGGAAAGGAATTCACTAATAGTTTGCAATTATCCACATAAACGAACCGTGCCTAATGCATTCCCATTACGAGAAGAAGCTGATTCCAGCAACTAGATCTTTAATCGGTTGGTTACACAAACGCAACATACCGTGGCCATTTAGGGTGCCTGAGAGTCAATCTCATCGGCTGACACCAACGAGAAACATGTGTTACAAATATGCTCGGTTGGAGGACGACCGTCGCGCTTTGATCCCACACCACGGATGATGATTTTCGCCGAGATTCTCATTCGACAGGTTCGTAGTTCTACAATCGTTCCAAAGCAGAAACAAAAAAAAAACACGTGACACCAGTAGTACATAGATTTGTCGAAAATTGTCCCTCCCAAACACACTCGTAATTCTAAACAGCATAACCTGTTGGAAAAACAATGTCGCAAATAGGAAAACAAAGCGAAGTAACGTCGTTGAGTCGTTCGGTAGGCAATGTTTGTTTAACCTGAAAAAAAATACAAACCCAAACAAGACTAGGTAGATAAAACCAAAATTTAAAAAAAAGAATCAACAGACAGCCCCCTGCTGTAGGAAGAGCCACAAACCCGAAGCATAAATAAACACGACTTGAGTGCGACTGTTTTGATTTAAAAGCCTTCCGTCGCCAGACCGCTGCTACCGCCACTGCTTGTCGTCGCGTAACTGTAACATGTGTTTTCTTGTACCGCATCCGTCGTCGTTTCCTTTCCCTTTCTATCTGCCTTCTTCTTCTTCTTCTTCTTCTTCTATCCACCGAAACTGTCACGAGATGCTGTCATTCTTTTTTTTCGGAAAGGGCTACCATAAGTGTGCGCGGATTTATGGTGAGTACTTTGAATGTTGCTGCGGTTGTAATTTATAGGATGATGTTTTGTCTCTTGGTTTGTTCTATTTTTCCCGAAAGGATTTATTATTAGATCCATTACAGAGGTGCTGAATTGGAACGGAGTTTTTGCACCCGCGCAAAATCGTTTCGGGTTAGCGAAACAGACAGTGTTGCTAGACCATCCATCAATGGTTGGTTTTAGATCACATCCATTGAAAAAGTAAATGCTCATTTCAGGTATAACAAGTGAATAAATCTTCGTAAAGGTCAACCTTGTCATCGGGTTGAACCCGAAGGCGACGATTTCCAACACCTGATATCGATCTCTTCGGTTATGTCGTGTTACAACACGCGGCTAAAATGACAGTCTGTGGTAATTACTACTCCCAACAAACGACTTTCAATAGTAATGACAGCGGCAGAATCAACAGCAGCCCCACCGGAGTGCTAGTTGTTAACATGTAGTTAATAGTAGCGGCAGGCTACTACTAGTTACTCTACTTAACAGCGTCGAGATAAGTGGATTCGGCTTATGTTCAGAAACATTAAACCGTACGAGCTATCTCTGCCGTCAGAAGCGATTTTCAATATATTGGAGATTCCTGATGGGTGGCGTGTGTAGTGACAATTACACTACGCATATGTCAGATTGGATTACGGAGAAGTTATTACCTAATGAGTTTAGTTGAAATGTACAGCAGTTAAATGTAAAATCTGTGGTTAATGGGAAACTTAATGTCCTTCATGATCTCACTAACAAAGCAAAGAGAAATCTTAGTATTCTGTGAAATGTGACCCTTCTCTCTCGGTAGACTTTGCACAACCACTAGCATGAGATTCTGATAAAAACCTGATTGATAAACATTGCTGAGTAACGATTTTTTTTAAATTGCTATTTCTTCATTGATGGGAAATGTCAGATTTATCAAAGTAATTAAAATAATTGTTTGTTACTCTTCACGAATAATTTTTGGACGTTTACTCTTCACTACTTTTACTCTTTTTTACTCTCCTTTACTATTTTTTATACTTTTCTCCTTCCTTTCTACTCTCAGACTTTGTTTTCTTTCCATTGCACTCACTATCTTTACTAACTTTACTGTCTTGATTGTCTTTACTATCTTCACTGTTATTACTAACTATACTGTTTTTCCTTTTTTCCTTGTTTCACAGTAGTTACTGTCTCTGTTATCTTTATTGTCTCTACTGTTTTTTTTTTATTATTTAACATTTTCTCAATCAAATTCGATGTCTATAAATTGAACTGGAATAACAAAGTATAATAAACATTAATCACATTTCTGTATCAACATTATCTTCAATTTTCTGCTGCTACGGATACAACAAAACTGAAGAATAACAACCTTCCTTCCCAGATGAACCTAGACGGAACTACTGGAACTAATAGCACTGAAATTTATTTGCAATTTTTTTCCAAGAAATATATACATCATATGCCGAGACAGATCGTGAACGTGACTACTTTTCCATTATACCGGAGATTTCTAATGACATCAGTGTCTATCAATTATCAAAGCAATAAATATTCACTGCACTGAAAATCTTAACGCAGCAAAGGGACCTGGAATAGCACCAATATTTTTGAAAGAATTAGCTACTGAACTCACAACACCATTGCACCATTTCTTCAACTTATCTCTAAGAAAAGGTATTTTCAGAAACATGGAAACCCTCCTTTTTAGTACCGCAAAGCAAAGGGACCTTTGATTTTTCTTTAAATCAGGCTCAAAATCAGACATACGTAATTATCGAGAAATTGCCATTATCTCGTGCATTCCAAAATTATTTGAAAAAACTACCAATGGAAAAATATTTCAACAAGTAAACAATTACATAACTCCAAAACAGCATGGCTTTTTCAAAGGTCGTTCTACGTCAACAAATCTCTTGGAATTCATTACATTCACTTTAGAAGCTATGGACAATAGAAATTATGTAGAAACTCCATATACTGACTTCAGCAAAGCTTTCGACAGAATTGACGCACCATTATTACTATTCAAAATAAAAAAGGCGGGTGGGTAATGTCAGAGACATAACTGCATGTCGTGAATACGAAAACAACTGACATGTTCCTTAACACTTCCGAATATCAATTAGTTGACCAATTGTATGAATTATGCAAGCATTGCTCTTTTTCACATCTTTCGCAAAAACAAAGAAGGCTTCACTTGATTTCGATTACTGTGAATTTCACACAGCGAAAAGTGCACAAATCTTATCAAACTGTTCTAGATTTGCACTAAATTGAGAATATTTACCTTCGATTTGCGAAGAAGGAATCCTAATAGTTCTTTAGAAAACTTTTAGAGCCATTAGAACGGCTGATTTTGTAAGATGCTCTCCATCGTTGTCCCCTTTTTGTTGTTTTATCAGCAATGCAAACGACTAGCAGCTGTGACGTAATCGCTCTTGTCGGAAGCGAAACTAGCTTTGCAAACGACACACAATACATCTGCTCGCAGTGGCGATAGAATCCAAACTGATCCAATTTTTGTTAAGAGGTTTCTTTTTAAGTGATTTCGTTAGTAGCTTTTTCACTAATGGGCGGTCCTAACGACTATAAATATAGCAGCATATAGAATTTTAGTGTCGATTATTTCATTTCGGATTTGCATTTCATTGAAAGAAACTATCAGGATGCTGTACGGGATTCATTCCTGCCTTTCAGAAGGATCAAATCGTGGAACTCACTACGATATTAAGCACTGTTCGGAACATTTTTCTCGAACGATTTGTTGTACAGCAGCAGATATATTGTTTTCTTCATCAGAACGCGTTCTGATTGGCTGGTGTTGACATGGGTCGAATGAGAGAGGTTTTTCAATAGTGTACTATTGAAATACTTCAATGCTGTTTCTATACACATTCAAGTAGAAAAATTTCGAGTCTGTTGGTAGCTAGATTATATAAATTCTTTCACAAATCACTGATCTATGAGCTTTCAAAATACCAGAAAGGCAAACGCGCCTTATGAATTATCCTCTTTGATACTCGTTTATACCAAACATTTCAGAAAAGTTTAATTTTGAATTATTTGAAATTATGTCATACAACTGAAAATTTTATCATAAAATTGTGATTATATTTCCGATGGCATGTACCAAGAATTATGTCGATTCATTAGATACAACAAGAGATATTCACTATCAAAAACTTATCACTCTCTCAGAGGGTAAATTTTGAAAAGGCGCCTCATAGTAAATTAAGTCGAATTCACGACAAAAATATGGTATTGAACAAAAACTTTTGGAATGGCTTCAATCATATCTCACAAAACGTAAACAAATTGTACGCTATCAAAACACATACTCCAAATCAACAATTGTCACTTCAGGTGTTCCCCAAGGTTCACATTTAGGCCCTATTCTGTTAATCTTGTAGCTTCATTAAACGTTTCCGTCATAATTTTCAGGACCATTACACTAGAAAATTATTATATACAACATACGTCAGGACAATTTTGAAATAATAGTATGGAACCCATGTACCTCCGTACACGTAGAACGCATCGAATATGTCCAAAAACAATTTCTACTGTATGCGCTTCGTAGACTAAACTGGACTACATTTCCTCTTCCATCATAAAAAGCGCGTTGCATGCTCATA
This sequence comes from Malaya genurostris, assembly GCF_030247185.1. NCBI lineage: Eukaryota > Metazoa > Arthropoda > Insecta > Diptera > Culicidae > Malaya > Malaya genurostris. Next base: position 248,853,727 of record NC_080572.1, on the reverse strand, counting down.
AACTTACAAACACTCCTTATCAACAACATTATTTCTCAACGAGTGCAATCAGAATCATTGTCTTCACCATTAAAATTTTATGCTTCTAGTCGTCATCTCAGAAGTCGTCGAATATTTTCCAAAAAAAAAAAAAATGTTATGCCAAAAATAATCCTATTAATCAAATGATGCGCTTTTATAACGAAAACTGCCAAAAAATCGATTTAACTATGTCCAGGAAACAAATAAAAGAAAAAATTAAACCAAATCGTAGGAATAATGTATAACATATAAGAAACCATTGTAACTCTTTTTTTGTCTGTAGTCTACATTTGTTTGACAAATGAATAAATAAACAACTTTAATCACATAGTGGAGTTATGAAAAAATTCACTTTTTACATAAAAAAAAATCGGCTGGAGATTCATAGTGTTTTATGGAATCCAAAAAGAACACGAAAAGTTTGGTGAAGCTGAAATCAATAGTTTGTCCCGACCTAATACACATACTTCATAAACAAAAAGGACCATATATTGTTAAAATCTGTCTGTTTTTAACAGAGTTATCAATATTTTTGTGTAAGCGACTTTTTCTTCCTATCTCAGCAGTAGAAGTTTTAAGTGCTGTAAAATAAAGCGATGCTTGAGATCCAAGTAAAGCACAATTTTTAATAATGTTGTATGCAATTGTATAAATTGTTGTTGCATAAAAAAGACGTTTTTTGATAACATTTTATTTGTTTCGATTTTAGCACGGTTTGTTTTTGGCAACATAATCGTTCGAATATGACATATGTATAAGAAAAGTAGCAGTATTCTCGATTTTGAATTCGAATTTCATGTTTATATCGATTTAAATTGTTTACAGCAATAATTGAATGAACATTCTTCACATACTTCCTCGTCGTGATCAGCAAATGTGTGCGTGACAATTAATTTCAATCAATTTTCTCAAAGGTGGCTTAACCGATTTCCTTCATCTAAGATTCAAAAGAAAGGTCTTAAGATCCACCAAATTTCTTGAGATCCGTCTCCCGGTTCAGGAGACACAGGGTGATTAGTGTTAAAATGTCAATTTTTCATATACTAATCGGGTTTATCGGGTTTGCAGATTTGAATAGTCGATGGCCAAACAAACTAATTTCAATTTATTTTTCTATTTTCGATCCCGATCCTTTTACTTGGAACGCACTACAATTGTTTAAAAAGGGCTATACTGATTTTCTAAAATTCAAAATAAAATGAAATGGTTTACAATCCCTTAGCTTGAGCTTGAGCTTAAGCTTGAGCGACCACCCCTGGTTGTTACTCCGTTACTAATCGGAATTAGCTGAAATTGTACAAGGAGTTAGTCCAACACTTGTTGTTACTAGAGGCCGTATATACTACAGCGCACTCCACAAGTGTCACGGGAGAAGGATATTTGTTAGTAAAAATTTTAGTATTGGTATTATTCGCGCGCGACTCAGTATGTTCCGGTTTCAAGATGCTCGGATGCACCACTAAACTCACTGACTTCCCGATTGGGCGTTTCAACAATATCCTATATTAAAGTCCCGGGAATTCTTGATTCACAGCTCTTATTCGAGGAAACTGAAGAAAAATTTGCAATACTATCGCGTAAAGAATAAAAACTCCCTCATTTTTTATAAATGAAATTACAAAATAAACGAGTGAATAGGATTTAGACAAAATAGTTGATTCATTGCATTGACATATTCTAAATAGTTGTTATAAAATGATTTTAAATCACCAAATAAGCTTAACAGATTACACGCGATAATTTAATTTTTTTTATTTATTAAAATTATCAGCTGTTTATATTGGTTAATCTGGGCAGCCGGCTACCTAGAAAAATATTAATTTGTTGTTTGAAATATTGATATCAAGTGTTTTTTACTATGTATTCAATATACCGATATATGTTATCTCTGTTATTAACTTTGTGCAAAAGATGATTTTTATCATTTAATTTATAATCCTGAAAGACAATCAATAACATGGAAGAAGAAAACATTCCAAATAAAACTTTTCTCTAAAGCTAGACGGAAATTGACAGGTTGACTGAAGAGATAATTTAGTAAAATAGAGTAATCAGAAGTTAAATATTGAAAATATCTGATAACTGAAAGGAAAAAGAAACTCCTGCAATTGTCGCCTTTTACGACATGGAAGCAGGAACCCAGTGGATCTATTCTTGGTTCATTTTTTCCGCCGGATTCCACACGGCATTTAGGCGGGTACAGTCCGGAGAGAGCTAATAGGTACTATCAATCTCCTAGTGGACCCCTTGAAATGGTTTACAATCCCTTAGTTGCATTTAACTGACTTACACTAAACCGATCTCCGAATTCCGGTTCCGAAAGTATCGGGAACAGACGAGCTCAATCGTTTTCTCAAAAACGCCAAAACGAGTTTCTCAAACAATTATTGCAAAATTGATGAATTTTATCCGATTGTTTTTTCAAAGGCCACTTAACCGTCACCGACGCAGTAATATTCTAGAACGAAATTAATCTATTTTACATTTGGAGAAGTAGAAGTCTTCTTCAACTTGATGTAAAAAAATGGAACTCAATAACTTTTAGTGGGAAAAATTAAACCCAATCTATAGACATACAATTAAAAAATCAACTTGTGGAAAACTGTAAAATTGTTCGAAATTTAGGCGTAATCTAACGCTCCAAGCTCCCATTTGTGGTACATTACAATACCAGAATCAATTGTGTAAGTATGTCGATTGTAGGCTGCAATATTCCAAGATTGGTTTGACATATGTACTATATAGTAAGTTAATTGTATGAGAGTTTTAAAAGCTATTCTTGTAGAGCTAAATTAAACCCAGCATACGGTTTCATTTAGCACTTCAGGAATAGCTTTCAAAACCCTTATATAATTAACTTACTATATAGTACATATGTCAAACCAATTTTAGAATATTGCAGCCTACAATGTAATCCATATTTTATTGCGCACGAACAACATTAAATTGATCCAAAACAATTTCTTCTATATGCTCTTCTTGAATTAAATTGGACCACATTTCCCCTTTCATCATATGAAGCACGCTGCATGTTCATTAGTATACAAATACTTGAAGAACGATGCGAATCAGGCATGCTTTATTTATCAACGACATTATTTCTCCATGCGTTCAATAATCTTCACTACCGCAGTAAAATAACTATCTTCTTTCACAGTAAAATAAAATAGTAATAATTTTGCAAAAAATAGTAACCCAAACCGAATAATGTGCCGTTATAATCAATACTGCGAACAACTTAACCTTATTATGTCCAAAAATCAAATTAAATCGCAGTTTTGTCGCTGAAATACTGCGTGCTATATAAGTAATACATTGTAAATTATGTCGAAAATGAATTAAAAAATAAATAAATAAACGAATAATTAAAACAAATTAATAATTAAATACATAAATATATAAATAAATAAATTAATTATTAAATGAATAAATAAACAAATGAACAGGTAAATGAATAAATAAATAAAAAATATAAATAAATTTTTGGGGACGGGTATAGCATGATGGATTAGTCGATGTCTTTTATGCAGTTCACCTGGGTTCGATTCCCAACCCCGCACATAGGGTCAGAAAGTTTTTCTAGCCCGAAGAAGAAAATGACCTTAAGGTTAAAACCTCTATAATCGAAACTTAGATAAATAAATAAACAAATAAATGAATACAAAATTTAAAACAATAATTAGGTAATTTGATAACTAATTAATTTAAGCACTTCAGTCATCGTGTGTAATTATTTGACTAACACGCGTACAAAAATACATATGCTCACACAGCCATTACTAAGCTCGACGAATCTTCAGAAAAATTATATCAAAACAGTACGACTAACGAGACTAAACTTGTAAACTTATAATTGGACTCCGTTTTACACTTTTTGGTGCCGACAGTGTCACGGGATGTGACACTCCGGACCAATTTTCATGAGTTGAATTTTACAGTGTTAACAAAACCTTAAGTATATGGGTACGGTAGAAATGTCGAATAATCGAGATCTGAACAAAGTTCCACACTAAGGCCATGGACAATATTGCAAAAAAATTAACTTATTGTTAAAATTGGACAGTCGAACAGCTTTTTTGTCGTTGTCGAAAATAACCCAACTCGAAGCATACAATAATTATTTTCCGGCACTGAAAAAATTTTTTTGCCAAAAATTCTAATATCTGTGTGTAATTTCTTTTCAAACTTTCAGTCAAAGAAAATACCGCAATAAAAAGTTTCAATACATTGTCAAACGAAGTAAATTGTCCTTGAAGCTCTTCTTACGTTCACTGTAATGCAATTATTATACCAATTGTTACCATTTTATGTGCAAAATAAACTTTAAAAAACTTTCTATCTGTCAAACTTTGAAATGGACTGAAGTTTTAGTTGAATTTTTACTACTCGATCAAAAATAACTGTCCGACTGTTAAATTTTAACCAAAAGTTAAAATAATTCGGGAGTTGGTCTACAAACTAAGACTAAGAACCATAAAAAAACAAGAAGCATGAAAAGAGTGAAGAGTATAAAGGGAGCGAGAAGTATAAATAGAGAAAGTATTTGTACAAAAAGAGTAGACCATGAAAAAAAACTAGAAGAATTCAAGCGTATTGAGAGAGTAACAATTTAAAAAAGCAAACATCCAACAGTTTTCGCAATTTCGGAAAACTGCTTGACTAGGTTTATAACTGTGCATTCTTGAAACACGAGGATTAAAAATCAAACATCTCATAAAGTTGCAACTCAAGTGGAAATCGAGGTTTACGTCTGATTAGTGGTTTATGTTGAACTGCTAAGTGGCATAACAGGTTAAGACGAAACGTAAATAGTGACTAAATCAAACATATTCCAATTGCAACCTAATACGTCAAACCAAATGATTCTAAAGTAACTAAGGACACAGAATGGTTCACCACAATGTGTGCCAAATGGATAAATCCGATATCTCATCATCAAGGAAAGAAAATGACCTTCACTTCAAGAATTAAGCAAGTTCCTTATGAAATTGATCTCAGAACGTATTGAGAACTGTGTATGGTGTAACATTGTGCATTGAATGCATTGAGATTTCAGAAAAGTAGAAACAAAGTCCCGATGCTATATTCTGATGTGGAGCATGACTCTTTGTTTCGATAGATTTCGCAGCCGATTAGTTGGTGTAGGCGACACTTAAAGTGTAATGGTAAGATCTCACTGACTCTTGAAAATTCCTTCGGGGTCGAGGTTCGAACATACAACTTTCTTAGGAGATCAGTGCATTACTTCTTCAAAAACTTTTTACGATGTTAGTGGAATCAGACCACTGAACATAGTAATGTGAATCCATGACTAGATTTTTTTTGCAATTTGAATGCTTCTTGTCGGTTGAAATTTCCACGCCTTTGTCACCAACATTCTACAGATAAACTGTCATAAATGAAGCCGATAGCAAAACCAATGTCAACTCACAACTCTAAAACATTTTATTTGCTCTTGAAAGCAAGCGAAAGCCAATATTTACTTCTTCGCCGTTCGCATCGTTGAGTTTTATGAAGTGATAATTGGATTAGCAGCTTCCGTATCGAAGCGTTGCGAATTTTTGAAAGTGGCACGAGACTTAGTTATGGTGTCGATAATGGATACGCCGTTTGAGGGTTTTGTGACGTCATCAGAATCAGAAATGCCAACAGAATCTGAATGGTATTGGAATGATATTTCGTATCGTGGCGAAGTTTCAAAATTCTAAGACTGACGCTCAGAAAGTCAGATGAGTTAAATCCTAAAGGCAATGAATTGCTGCACTTTTTAGCAGTGTACTATTTAATCTTAACTGCGGAAAACAATGCAGCGTTTGCGTGGGTTACAAAAAATGGACATTCAGTTCTGGTAATGTCATCCTGAATTGATCTTCTACGCGAAACTGGGCGTTGGTGGTTTTCCTGCCCCATAAAAGTGAGGAATTTTAGGAATTTTAGAACATGGTTCAGAAGAATGAGTTAATCGATCAGCAGTTACAATGGAAATTTTCGTAGTGATAATTGATGGTAGTAGGTGATTGTTATAACTATAAACATCTATTAATTTAGATTGCTTTAAATTTGTATCATTTAGGGTTCACGGCATTTCTGCATGCATATAATTGCGGTAATTTACTCGCAAAGAGAGCAGCATATGGGGAAGTAAATTATAGAGCAATTTGTAAAATATAATGTCTTTTTAATTTGCTGCATCATACTGCAATTCTGTAAACTAGTATGAATTAGAACGGACGTCTCGTCTCTAATATTCGATAGGTATAAGGATTTTTCCGAAATGGTCACGAGAATTCTAAATGCACACTTTTAAATAAGCACTCCTTATTTGAAATTTTTCTGATTTGTTTTCAACAATGGTTCTACGTTAATCGGTGCGTTTATATAACTACGGCACCTTCCATTATACGAGACCATTTTCCGTGTAAATTTTCCGTCCATATATTATTATTAATTCGTATAATTAAGCGGCCGTTCAATGACAATCTTCGTCACCGCCAGAGGTCTTAATCAACCACGGCTTGTACGGCAAATTGTAGCTCACAACACTACCCAGTTTTGCATAGCTTGGAGGGTTACCTCTAGAGCATTTTTTGAACTGACTCTACTTGCATAAAATGTTCAATGAGAATGCTTTATAAACTAGCTCTTGTCAACGTTAATTTAAGATGAGAAATTTATCATGGAGCTGACCTGAAAAATACGAAATCTCTGTGCAATAACTCTACATTCGGTAATGTCATCTGAAAAGTACGTGCCAAATGAAATTAATATAGAAAAACAGAACATCTACTGAACCAATTCAAATTTCGCTAGCGGTCGAAGTATTTTAAGATATTTTAGAAACTTTCGAATGCAATGAAGCGAAACTCTGTTGTATCATTTTTTTTAATTTTCCATCGGCAAGACGACAGTTCATACCTTAATTGACACTTCCCGACGACAGACGGGCGAAAGATAAGTTGTTGACTGATTATGGTGCTAAATGTCACTTGCGATACTAGGTTACTGTGTGCAGAATTCATATCCAAGGAAGTTCTACCACAAAGCATTTCCACGGAATGGAAAAGGTTTGCAGCTTGAAGTCTTGATTTTTGGGGACTGATTTTACATAATTTTGTCATCGCCATCATATCTATCTGCCATTCTCAAAGGAGTTTGACGAGAAGTAACGGTAATGATGATCTTACGCCATAACATCACGATTACATTGATACTAATTATACCTATGCAGTTGACAAGGATGGCTTTTATCGTATCAAAGAATGCTCACTCGCAACTCTTCCACGATTAAATCAGTGCCATCAAAGAGAATCGGAAATCATCGCAACAACAAAAAACCGGCATGGTACATTTAACGTAGAATAGACGCTAGTGCGAGAGCGAATTTCTCTCGGTGAACGGTCTGAGAATCAACGGCTAGCACGCTGCTGTGGGGATTCTCTCTGAAGCAACAAACGGTCGCTTATTCTCGTTTCGCGATCCGATTCTGTATGGGCAGTGGATAATTGCGATAGAATCATTTTACTATTGCCGCTTATTCTAACTATGTGCTTATAACCTTTGTATAATTTGTGTCTATGAAAATGTATGTGAATGCTCCACACAAGGGTTTTTAAATATTGTAACTATTATGAGAATCATCAAGTCGAATCACCGATTCGATTTTCTGCGATAATTGTCAACTTGCGATTCTCTCTTGGTAAATTCCACACAGCGACGATCATTATCAGACTGAAATTTTTTTTAAGGGCCATGAAATACTCAGAGTATGAAGTGGAGCGAAAAAATGTAGAAAAATTCTCTCGAGGATCATGCATTGAGAGACTCGAATTCTTGTAGCATCTTCTACCGGATTGAAAATGTTGTATACAATATAGATAAAAATCGAGCAGCTTCTGTCAAATTTTCAGCAATCACCAACACTGGCAGTTGTAAAATATAATTATTTGTATACAAAAAGTCTTTGCTGTACTTTTCTTTTATGGAATTTGCCTTTTCTTTTTCAACAGACTTTGTAGCCGATTCAGAATCATTGTTTTTCTAGTACTACGATCGTACTGACACTAAGAATCCTTCCCGGTCGGGACTCACACAAACAAGTAACAAGAGTTTCATTTTGAATGCGTTTGAGAAGTATTTTAGGAATCACCAGCTTCGATATCTGAATAATTCCAGAGAAGTTATTAGACTTCACATACTCCGATTTGAATAAAACATGTTTCCAAAACGGCCAACCATTTATTTTGCATGATTCGAGAGGTCAATTCAACTTAAGACTTATTTTATTAAGAGAGTGGAGTTATTTTAACATGCACTTCCATAAAATTGTCTCGATTAGGATATCATCAATTCTAACAAAAGTTGTAAAAAATGAACAAAAATTGAATGTTTCTACAAGCATTCAACATTAAAATTAACATTTGACGTTAATGTTATTAGTGTCTATTGAAAAATGAAAAAATCTCAGCTGAGAAAACTAACACGCATTTGCAAAACTTTAAGTTCTTGATTAAGAAATAGCCATTTGAAGTAGAAGTAGACCTTTTCTAAAATTTTATATATGAATTTTGAAGAAGCTAGGTTTCTGTTGAATTATTGGTTCAACTGTTGTCTAGCCTTTCCAGCTTTTCTGTGCATAACTGTTTCTGTTCAAAACAAAAATATTGAAAAATAAATAGAAATGCTGCTTCATTAAACTGATTTTTTAGTTATATTTCTGATTCTTGAAAAAGTATTTCTGTTTTTCAGTACATATTTGTAAGAGCACCGAATCAATTTCCTGCAACTTCGTCTAGGACACCATTTTTTGTACAAAAATGGCTTATGAGTGTAACAAGAATTTGAAAAAAAAATGCATGTAAATAGTACAATCGTTCTTTTAAGGTCCAAGCCGACCTACAACAGCGGTCAGGATTTGCTCTCTTCTAGATTCTTGTTTCTAGCCTTATAGCTTTTCTAGCAAAGCAAAGCCTTGGTATTACATTCCTGTAGTGGAATTTGACCTTCTGTTTCAACAGACTTCGCAGCCGATTCTGAGTGTACAGAACCATTGCATGGCTGGTGCTACGATCCTACTGACTAGCTGACCTAGACTTCTAGTATTCTTAGCTTCTAGACTTTTATAGCCTTTTCTAGCCATTTCTAGTATTTTCAAATCTTTAATAGCTATTACAAGCTTTTACTAGCCTTTTCTAATATTTTCTTGCCTTTTTTAGCTCCTTTAAATTTTTTTGCCTCTTTCAACCTGCCAGTTTTTTTTAGCCTTTTAGCATTTTCTAGCCTTATAACCTTTTATACCTTCCTATCCCTAACCTGCTAGCCATCCAGTCTTTGCTGTCGTTATCAAGTTTTCTAAACTGTTCTAGCCTTCACTAGAATTTTCAAGCCTTTTCCAGCATTCTCTATTCATTTCTAGTCTTTTCTAGTCTTCTAACCTTTTTCAGCTTTCTAGTTTTCTTTCTAACCTTTTCTATCCTTTTCTAGCATTTCTTGGCTTTTCTAGTATATTCTTAACTTTTCTAGCCTTTTTCAGTCTTCTAACTTTCTTTTACCCTTCATAGCATTTTCTAACCTTCTAGTCTTTTCTAGCCTTGTCAAACCTTCTAGTCTTCAAGAATTTTATTAGCCTTCAAGTTTTTTATAGTCTTCAAGTCTTTTCTAGTCATCTAGTATTTTCTAATATCCCTAGTCTTCCTTGTTTTCCTAGCCTTCCTAACATATCTAGCCTTTTTAGCCTTCCTAGGAAGCCTTTTCTAGCAGTCTAACGCCCTATAGCCTTTTCACCCTAGTCTTCCAGATTTTCCAAGCCCTCCTACCTATTCTAGTCTTGTCAAGTTTACGGCCTTCTCTTATCTTTTTCAACCTATTCTAACCTTTTTTACTAGTTTTTCTAGCCTTTTTTTAACCATTTTACCTTTTCTAGTCTTTCTAATTTTGTTTTGACTTTTCTAGCCTCCTCGCTGTTTTTAGACTTATAGTTTTTTCTAGCTTTCTAATCTTTTCTAATCTTCTATCCATCCGGTATTTTCTAGCCTTTTCTAGTTTTCTAGTCTTCTCTAACCTTCTCTAGCCTTCTCGCTGTTTTTAGACCTTCTAGTCTTTTCTAGCCTTGTCAAACCTTCTATCCTTTTCTAGCCTTCAAGTTTTCTATAGTATTCAAGACTCTTCTAGTCTTCTAGCATTTTCTTGCATCCTAGCCTTTTCTAGCAGTCTAAAGTCATATAGCTTTTTCACCCTTTATAGTCTTCCAGTTTTTCCAAGCCTTCCAGCCTATTTCTAGTCTTGTCAAGTTTTATGGCCTTCTCTTATCTTTTCTAGCATATTCTAACCTTTTTGACTAGTTTTTCTAGCCTTTTTTTTTTAACCATTTTGCCTTTTCTAGTCTTTCTAATCTTTTTTTGACTTTTCTAGCCTTCTCGCTGTTTTTAGACTTCTAGTTTTATCTAGCTTTCTAATCTTTTCTAACCTTCTAGCCTTTCAAACCATCTAGCCATCCGGTATTTTCTAGCCATTTTTAGTTTTCTAGTCTTTTCTAACCTTTTCTAGCCATCTAGTCTTTTTCAGACTTCAAACATTTTCCTTCTAGACTTGTCTAGTCTTCTAACCTTTTCTAGCATTCATAGCCTCCCTAGTCTTCCTAGCATTCCTAGCCTTTCTTGCAAGTGTTCTAGCCTTCTTTTACCTTTTCTACACTTCTCTAGCCATTACTAGATTTTTCTTGCCTTTTCTAGTATTTTCAAGCCTTTAATAGCCATTACTAGCTTTTTGTAGCGCTTTCTAACCTTTTCTAGTCTTTTAAAGTTTTTTAGCCTTGTCTAGCCTTTTCTAAATTTTTCTTGCCTTTTCTAGTCTTCTAACTTTTTCTGGCCTTTGCTAGCCTTTTCTAGTTTTTTAAAGCATTTTGTAGCATTTTCTAACCTTCTAGCCTTTTCTAGCCTTTTTGAAACATTTTTAGCCTTTTATGGTCTTTTCTTATTAATTTTTTCTTGCCTTTTCTAGCCTTCTATCTTTTTCTGGTCTTCGCTAGCTTTTTTTAGACTTTTCTAGCATTGTCTAGCCTTTTCTAGCCTTTTCTAGCCTTTTCTGGCCTTTTCTAGCCATTATAACCTGCCAGTCTTTTTCAAACTTCTAGCCCTTTTCAGCCTTCTAACTTTTTCTAGTTAGTTAGCCTTTCTAACCTTTGTTGTCCTTTTTTAGCCTTCTTAGCGTTCCTAGCCTTCCTAGCCTTTTTAACCTTTCTAGTTCTCTAGTCTCTTCGTGTCTTTTCTAGCATGTTCGCGCCTTTCTAGCCTTTTACAGCCTTTTATAGCGTTTAATTGCTTTCCAATTATTTCTAGTTTTCTAGCCTACTTTAGTCTTCTTACCTTTTACAGTCTTCTAACTTTTTCTAGCCTTTGTAGCCTGTTATAGCCATTTCTAGTCATTTTTAAACCTTTTCTAGCCTTCTAGAAAAGGTTTAAAGGTTAGGCTTTCAACCAATCTCAAGCCTTTTCTGTTTTTTTTTACTTTTATAGCTATTTCTAGCCTTCCAGCCTTCACTAACCTTCTAGTTTTTTCTAGTCTTTCTTGCCTTTTCTGGATTTTAGCCTTTCTTAGCCTTCGTAGTCTTTTCTGGTCTTCTCTGGCCTTTTATAGCCTTTTACAGTCTTTTATAGCCTTCTACCCCTTTCTAGTCTTTTATAGTCTTTTCTAATTATTTTTGCTTTCCTAATCATTTTTAGCTTTTCTCATTTGTTCTTGCCTTTTCCAGCCTTCTAGTCTTTATCCGTTTTCTTGACATTTCAAGATTTGTCTAGCCTTCCTAACCGCCCTAGTCTTTCTTTCTTAATCAGTTTTTCTCGCATTTAGAAGAATTGTCTAATCTTTCCTAATCTTTTCTAGTCATTCCTAGCTTCTAGAATCCTGGCCTCCTTGCCTTCTGATTATGATTTCGTTTGTAAACAATCTGTTTCACGTGAAAGCAGACAGGTATTTTTTGTAGTAGTGAATTGACTTTTGTTAGCGAGATCGTATAATCGGTCGGATACGACACATTTTTCCCGGAGATCTAGAGCGAAGTCCAAAAAACATGACTAAGTAATAGCGCAAATGTTAAGGAATATTGCTTCTTTGCGCCTGAGTGTTGCCAAGGTTGAATTTACCAGGAAGGCAGTGGCGTATCTAGAGGGGAGCGAAGGGGGCACTCGCCCCGGGCGCAACGTTTTTATGGGGGTGGCAAACTAATCTTTGGGACCTTTTTTTTTTTGCTCGTCCAAGTCATCTTTCCGGATTCAGCTTTTTTTGCTCACTAAACTAACGATGGGGGCGACAAATCTCTTATTTTGACCCGGGCGCCAAATTTTCTCGGTACGCCACTGCAGGAAGGGAATTAATGTCAACCTCAACACGGCGTTTTTATGTAGCCCAGCTGTTTAACAAGCTCGAAACCCCACTTATACGCAATCTATGAATAAAAATGCATGGGGGGCGGAGAAACAAAAGCAATTTCACGTGTCTGGTAGATAAACAGCACAGATCTGTTGAAAAATGTGACTTGACTTTTCGGGGAGCTTCTCAGAACAAGAATTTAGTTACTTAGAGCTTTTCAGCATTTTGAATGTACCGAAGATGTTCTAAATTTACAAATGCAGATTCGATTTTACGCATGTAGGCTCATTTTGAAGCCATCATTGATCAAGCTCGAAGATCAAATAACTGGCACCCCTGTTCCCGAAAATTTAATGGCATAAGAAATTTTCTCAGAGACGGTTGAACCAATTTGAACAAAGTTAAGCTCGTTTGGGAACTACTATTGATTCATTGAACAGGCTTGAAGTTCAAATGGCTGTCACATACGGTTCCGGTGATATGATGGCATAAGTGATGTAAATAATAAAACTCACCACCGCTCAATTTCCTTGTATATGGAATAACAAACCCCAATCAGTCAGAATAAATCGGTGTCAAAACTGAACCCCAATTAGAGTCAAATATTGTAGATAGGCACAAATCGATTTAATGAGACGGTATCGATGAACAAAAAAGGCATTTTCACACCACTAGGTTGATTTAGAATAGGTTTTTATTTTAAGGAAGGAAATGAAGTATAAATAACAAATAAGTTTCTGTGCATAGAATGAACCACGTCAGGTTGAGCCAGTAATGTTTAATATTTCAGTTTTTTGTAGAAATCTCGTTATGTCTCAACCACGATTAATAGTGACCTCATAGCACGTATTTTCCTGTATGAACGAGCCAAAAATTAGCTGTGCAAACAAATGTCACCTGTCATGCAGAATCAAGAAAAGTTGTTTTGATGCTGAAACCTAATTGAATTAAGTGAAAATGTTACACACCCATAGTGACGTAAAAATCATGTTGTGCAGCAGAAGGCAACAGAAAACCCGGTACGGGGATGTTGCCATGTTGTTACCAACCATCACACCGCAACGTGTCGCCCCCGGTTGGGAAAGGAAAGTTTATGATTATCTGTACAATTTGTCAACAAGTGGCATATTAATATTCATACTAATCGGTTACGAGTATGTACTCGAAACGCACCGAGTTGTGTGCCCCGAGCGCAAGCTTGTACCAAACTGAAATGCACTTACGTACGTACGTACGTATAATCACGGGTTACAAGTTTGCTTAATTTGGCTTCCGAAGCATTCAAAAAACGATGACGGAGATCTACCGAACTGGTGATTATGCATATTCAGAAGTTGAAACTGCCGCCACGGGGGGTTTTTCGATTCGATATGAACAGGTTTTTTTTCTGCTCTCCTGGAGGTATAAAATTTATTAATTTTGTGTTAATTAAAATTATCACTTTTCTCATTTCCTCCCGTCGACGGAAAAATACACCGATCAAGCAGCCAAAATCTTCTCATGATCATCAGAAGATGACTGATTTTTAACGACTGTCCGATTATTGCGTGTTATATTGTTTCAATTCCGATTGCCTTGACCGTGTAATAAAAAAATGTAGTCCGTCAAGATGAGTTCCCAAGAACCAACGAGACTCTCGCTAGTGGAAAATAATCTCTCCGCATGTTTGCACTTCTCTTTAGTATGATATAACTTTTCCGTTTTTAGTGTGATTGCAACTCATCCTTTCGTATTGGCCGGCCCGGAGCCCTTCAGTGCTGGTTCAGTGCAAACTCCGACCGTTAACCAGCGGCCAGAAGCCAATAAATTCTGCTCAAATCGAAGGAACGGTTTGATTTACTATTAACGATTATGTTTACTGTAATGACTGTTTGCGTACGATCTCGATGGGAGATTACGACCGTTTAGTGTAAATAAATCAGACTGATTGGTGGGGGGTGATTCGATAGGCAATCAAGTTTTTACTGGTTGTTCGAAAATTGACTGTTTCACAATTGGCATATGGACGCTGAGAAATAGATTAGTTGTGGATCAACACGTGTTTTAAGGTTACATTATGCGGGACCGGTTTGTTCATATTTTGCATACTCAACTATGGGAATTAGGTCACGATCCTATAAAGCCTAGCTCGATTGTTCGACTTCTATAGTTGGACTTAAGGTACAATCGAATCATCAGCTGACATTAGCAACATCAAATCCTACCAAATGCAAATGGCATTCTCCGATCCGATCAAATACCGAAAACAAAATCTCAGACAGCAAAAAATATACGTTTTTAGATTGGTCTCGCAAAATGCGCATTTGTTGAACCGAAAACAACTTCATTCTATATTTGATAATGATGAATAGGAGTCATGAATAATATTTAACTTGTTCTGATCCCTTCTGCTTTCAAGTGTCATAAATTGTTGAGTTGTTTCAATGTCGTGCAAAGTTGATGCTCTTCAATTACCCGACGGAAATGACAACACTCAACTGTCAGTTCAACAAGTTTGAAGTTGCCGTGAAGAACATGTTGGGATAAATGTTTATTTTTCAGTTCTTCATTCTAGCAACTTTAGTTCGAGTGCTGTATTTCGGTGGCGGAACTGTCCTAAGGCTCGAAAGAAGATATGGTTTAACTTTAGTACATTATTTTTTAATTGTTTAAATCATGATTAAGGTGGTTTTCGACTATAACAAATTAAACGCACGATCTATTGGATTTAACATATAAAGTTTGATACGCTATTTGTCCTGCGGCAAACGCCATTCGTCTCATTGACATTCCCATGTGCTTCGAATATATTCAACATTATCAAATTCCTGCGGCTATTAATATGACAAATCAGAGAACATCGATATTACAATCAGATTTTTTTTATTTTTACAAGTAGGGTAGTATTTTACAAACCTTGGAACTGCTCTGCCGTTGAGCTACTTTAGAGATGTCAGATAACCATTTGTAAATGCGTTGATTCTGTCAATTTATATTAACTACTAGCGGACCCCTGCACACTTCGTAGCGCAATAATATAAGATTAGATGTAGAAACTACTTATCAATTTTAATGATTATTGAAGAAAAATATCATTATAATGCTCTATGATAGTGGCCCCAACCTTTTTATATCGCGGACAACAGGACAAAATATATAAAACCGTTGGTTTGCCGAAACGCAAACAGGCAGCGTACAATTTACCATCCGAAAAAAACTCTAAATTCACGCTACGATTATTGACGGTAATAGAAAAGTTGAACGGATGACAAAATGACGTTCAAATTGAAATGGCATAGCAGTGGGCATCATTGGAATGCGTGGAATGAAAACTTTTTTTTCTTCTAATTTGCATTCAAAATTGTTGTCTCGACAACATTTGCGATTAACTTTTGAACTTTTAACTTTTTTCTGTACTTGTTACTCGATTTTCTACACTTTATTTTGTACTTTGTGTGCTTGTTTCTGTAACTTGTGTGTTTATTCCTGTACTTTCTGTGCTTGTTTCAAAATTAGTTCCTGTACTTTTTGTACCTGCTGCAGTGTTTTCTGTATTTGGTACTGTAGCTTCTGTACTTATATCTGTACCATCTGCACAATCTGTACCCTTTTCTGCACTCAATTGTGCCAGTACTTCCTATATTTGTTTCCCTCATTTCTGTACTTGGTTTTGTACTTTCTGCACTAGTTCCTGTACCTTCTTTATTTTTTCCTGAACTTAGCTTCTGTACTTGTTCCTTTTATTTCTGTACCTGTAGCTGTCCCGGTGACTTTCTCACAATTCAAAAATTATCTTTGAATGGAAATTATTTCGACTACTCTTAAATTAGAATAATCGAACGACCCTCATGATTGCTCGAGACTAAAGAAGTAGAATGGTAGAGTGTTTTGTAAAAATGAATCATCTGACAATTGTTTTTGATTCGATCTCAACATTTTCCCCAATTCAGGTACACACGTACACCTCGCACTTTAAAGCAGTTTTTTCCTGCTCTTAAAAGTCCGAAATGATTCAAGCAAAATACGACCAATCAGTTTGACGGTTTATGAGCAAGAGCGGTTCAATCGATGTAATTTAAAAACAGAAGCAAACGGTCCAAGGACATTGGACGAAACTGTTCATAGTTACTCAAATGCAAATAAAGGGTGATTTTTTAAGAGCTTGAGAACTTTTTTAAACAATAAAACGCATAAAATTTGCAAAATCTCATCGGTTCTTTATTTTAAACGTTAGATTGGTACATGACATTTACTTTTTGAAGATAATTTCATTTAAATGTTGACCGCGGCTGCGTCTTAGGTGGTCCATTCGGAAAGTCCAATTTTGGGCAACTTTTTCGAGCATTTCGGCCGGAATAGCCCGAATTTCTTCGGAAATGTTGTCTTCCAAAGCTGGAATAGTTACTGGCTTATTTCTGTAGACTTTAGACTTGACGTAGCCCCACAAAAAATAGTCTAAAGGCGTCAAATCGCATGATCTTGGTGGCCAACTTACCGGTCCATTTCTTGAGATGAATTGTTCTCCGAAGTTTTCCCTCAAAATGGCCATAGAATCGCGAGCTGTGTGGCATGTAGCGCCATCTTGTTGAAACCACATGTCAACCAAGTTCAGTTCTTCCATTTTTGGCAACAAAAAGTTTGTTAGCATCGAACGATAGCGATCGCCGTTCACTGTAACGTTGCGTCCAACAGCATCTTTGAAAAAATACGGTCCAATGATTCCACCAGCGTACAAACCACACCAAACAGTGCATTTTTCGGGATGCATGGGCAGTTCTTGAACGGCTTCTGGTTGCTCTTCACTCCAAATGCGGCAATTTTGCTTATTTACGTAGCCATTCAACCAGAAATGAGCCTCATCGCTGAACAAAATTTGTCGATAAAAAAGCGGATTTTCCGAATGGACCACCTAAGACGCAGCCGCGGTCAACATTTAAATGAAATTATCTTCAAAAAGTAAATGTCATGTACCAATCTAACGTTTAAAATAAAGAACCGATGAGATTTTGCAAATTTTATGCGTTTTATTGTTTAAAAAAGTTCTCAAGCTCTTAAAAAATCACCCTTTAATTTGAAATTTCGGAATACTCTGGGTTGATATAATTCGAATCGCGTTTGGGCCAATTGAAGACGCTTGGACTCAAATAAATAACCGAACTTGCAATTTGAAGCAATTAACGAAATTTGGAGGTCGTTTCGAAAAAATTTACACATAATCCCGTCCAAAGGTATAGCACGGGAAATGCTTATGAAAAATTTAAGCCGAAAAAAAAACAGAAAACATCCTTCTAATTCGAATGGAATGGTTCCAAAAAGTAGAGAGCCGAACAGTTTTGGTGTTTGAGTTAACGGTCTTAATTTGAAGTGGCAGCACAAACGAATTTCCAGACATGACAGTCACGATCTTTTTTTGGCGCGCATCTACGGTCCTCCGTGAATCTGGCACCAACACTCTCATTGAACATAACTCAAAATTGAGTGACACATCACTCAAATTCTTAAAAAGTGCACGTACTTTAAACTTGAGTTACCACCTATCTACTCATTTTTGCGTAAAGGGACGAAATTGTCAATACTTGAATAATTTTTACTCAAAATGAGAAACAAATATTTTGTTCAAAATTTGAGTAAGTTCAACTCAAAATTTGAGTTCCTTGCTCTCAAAATGAAGAAATTTTTCTTCGTTAATTTTCATATACAAAGTTATTCTTCTTTCTTTTGAATGTGCAAGATAGTGATTCAAAACCGTTTCCTTTTGAACGGTTTGGAGTAAAAATTAAATTGTTTTGATATACTTATGTTGCGCTTTTCACTTTTCACATAATTGAAACAACAAAACATCTATGATTGACGTTGATTCATGTTTTAAAATCCGGATCTAGAAACGGTAATGGAAAACGACGTACTCTTGCATTCTTTATTTCGAAAAGAATATTCCGAGAATGAAAACGCACTGCACTGCAAGAAGTATTTTTTTCACTCAAATGTTTAAAAACTTAACGCTTACTCTAAAATATGAATAAATGCCAGAGAACTCATGGCAACGAGTTTATTTTACCCAAATCCATACTCAAATTTTGACATATTGTTCCAGTTTATGAATTTGAGTAATCGCAACTCAAACCATGAGTTATGTTCAAAGAGCGTGAATGGTAATAAATTGGTTGCACTGCTGAGTTCCCATCATCACATTCATAATGCAACTGTCAAACCGTGAGAACCCTTTCGATTCGTTAGCTCATTTGTATATATTGAGATTTTATGGCACACTTCGATTGAAATGATAACAATGCAATTAATCTCGCGCTCCACCAAGCGGTGAGTGCGGTCATTTTATAAAGTACCGGGAACGAATCAGATTTTTTTAGATATTTGTAAGCACATACATGTCTTTATTATTTATCTTTGGTGGCAGCACATCACTTTCTTTTCTTATAGTCGTTTTATAATTTGACTTCAAGGTATTGAACTCTAATTTATATATCGAAAAGGGAAACCTGTATGCTGTTCGTTTGGCGCCCTTACTTAATTGAACTTGTGATTCGAAATAAAGAAACACGTGAATCAAGTAGGCTCAGTGAAATTTTTGCACAAGTCAGCTCGTTTGGCCTCAAACGGTTTTATTAATAATCTAGTATTCATATTTTGCTCTCCAGCGGCCAGCAGCATTGCATAACTCGATACGCGCCAAACAATCATTGGAGATCTAGCATGCATTGAATGGAAAATTTCCAATTCGAAACGTATCAATTTTCTAGTTTTTATCTACTTTCCCAAAGGATTTTCCTTTTGTACTATAGCCTAAAACTTCCGCATAAACGTCACCTTTCAAACAAAACAAATCATTTGAAGATCGCCCCCCGCATACCAGAGAACATTAGCAACAACACTTTTTTCACTATTATTTTATATATATATATATAGATTGATATAGATTGATTTGACCTTGCATCGCAAAATAGATTTGAATCTTCATATAACAACTTATTTTGGTTTTCCTGTCATACATTTATACATTTGGAAAAGAAATGTTTTGTTTTCGTTTTCAGGTGCTTTGGTTTTGCAACTATTCGTCGCTAAGAAAGTTTTGAAAAATATTACCCAATTTAGTTTGAATATCATACGCAGAAGTAACAGGAACGCAAGCTTTCGCTACGCCAAATCAAACGCGCTTATTCAAACGCTGCGCCTTCTGTGTGTTCGAGACATGCTGACAATGCTGCACTCCTGTTACTCCTGTTTTTAGTAATAAATGCTAAATAGTAGAATTTAATCTAAATAGTGCAGTGTAATCAATCAGCTGGAATTGAAACAGGCTTTCGTCGTTATAATCACTATTTGAAATGTGGAAACAAAATAGTGTCGTTCATATAACCCACCCTACGCACATCGAAGCCATTATTTCTCAGTTTCGACTCAGTTGCGAATTTATTCAGTAGAGAATTTTTATTGATGACAATATGAAAATTGAATCTTGCTCGAATCACTTAACCGGGTTGGCAGTTCAATGCATACGGCGCTGGTCTTACAAGCCAGTTGTCATGTGTTCGAGCCCCGACCTGAAAAGATTGAACGTGTCAGTAGGATCGCAGTACTAGCCATGCAATGATTCTGTACGCTAAGAATCGGCTGCGAAGTCTTGGCTGTTGAAATAAGGAGTGTATCGATAAGAAGTTAGCAACATTCAAACAGTTATTACTCTGGAATGGCTTAATATTTTGCAGCGTGTTTTGCGGTGACATGTTTGTTTACATGTCAATAACAGCTGCGCAATCGATTGGTTTCGGTATGGTTTATCGTTTTAATGATGAGTCGAATTGATCCGGAAACGCGAAAGAAAATTCTGCACATTTGGTGCTCAGAAAGTTGTGTCACGTACAACGAAATTGCAAAACGGGTAAAAGTGCACCACACCAGTGTCAAAAATACTATCGAGAAGTTCGGTAAGACCCTTTCCATGAAGGATTTGCCCCGATCCGGTAGGAAAACGGGTCCCAGCCAGCCCGGCCGGGACTTAAAAGTGGTTGAGTACATCAGGAAAAACCCATCGACGTCGACGCGGGATTTGGTCAAGCAGTTCACACCAGCATCGGGATGATTCAACGGATCAAAGTTCTGAACTCCCTGAAAATGTGCAAGAAACAGAAGGTGCCGAAAAAGTCCCTGGTACAGCAAGTTCAGGCCAAAACAAGAGCGCGAAATCTATATAACCGAATTCTACAGAATAAAGACGAATGCATCCTGATCGACGACGAAACCTTCGGCAAGGAAGACTCTCGAGTGCTGCCCGGACAGCAATATTATACGAAATCGGTGTACCAGGACCTGGACGACGCTGACACCACGGTGGCGATGGAAAAGTTTGGGCAGAAGGTGTTGGTCTGGCAAGCAATTTGTATCTGTGGTTTGCGGTCGTCGATTTTCTTCACGAAGGGCACAATTAACGCCAAGGTGTACGAGGAAGAACGTTTGAAGAAGAGAATGCTGCCACTGTACAGAAAGCATGAGGCTCCTCCTCTCTTCTGGCCGGATTTGGCGCCAACTCCGTTCTACAGTGGTTGTCAAAAAAAATGTACAATTCGAGGAAAAGGACATCAACCCACCAAACTGCCCGGATCTTCGTCCAATTGAAAGGTATTGGGCAATTGTCAAGCGGCACTTTCGGAAGGAAGGTACAGTGTCCCAAAACATGCAGGAGTTCAAAAAAACTGGACAGCTGCCACCAGGAAAGTCACAAATGTAACTGTGCAGAACTCAATGAAGAATGTCAAGTCCGAAGTGCGAGCGTTTCACAGAAGCTTGGATTTTCTTCAACATAATCAGTGAAATGCATAAAAATGTAATTTTTCTACAATATATCGAAAACTGATGTCAAAATATTTTTTTTTTCGCATTTTAATTCAATAATCAATGTTGCTAACTACTTTTCGATACACTCCTTAGAAAGGCCTAATTCCACAAAAGGATTGTAATGCCAAAACTTTGCTCGAATCACTTCGGTGTCGAACTGAAGCATAGTGGAGATTCAACATTCAAATATCATCGGAGACTCTTCTCCCTTACGATTATCTCTTTAGCGATATCTCTGTGGGTAAAAATTCGCTATCAAATTTCACTGACACAAAAAATCACTTGTGCTCTTCGAAGTTCAGAGTTTTGTGGCTTGCTTCATGAATGAGAATCTCGGAAGTGATATTTTAAGTCACTGAGTTTTTAACGAAAATCACTTGAACTGATTTTTTTACGAGTGGTAATGAAATGAACTTTTTCGATCATGATTTTCCCAACACTGAATGCCCTTATGTTTTTAATGCTTTTCGATTTTTGAATTTTTGAACAATGTGCGTTAAACTCATTCCGAAAAGAAACGCAATCTTTTGATTACTCTAGGAATTGTGAAAATGATTTTAATCGATTGTGATGAAACTTTGTTAGAGTAAACGATGCACTTATAGGAATTTCAATAAGTCTATTCAGTTTGTTTTTATTACAATCACCCAATATTTTCGATCAGAAGAAGCTGGTTTCAATTCGGTGGGTTAAGATGACGAGTACAGAGTGATGGATAACTCGGTGCCTTTCACACAACCCGCCTGGGTTCGATTCCCAACCCCGCACATAGGGTCAGAAAGCATTTCTTGGCAAATGACCTTAAGGTTCAAACCTTTATAATCAGAACAAAAAAAAAATCCATAGTATTTCTACTCAAACTTTAACTCAGATAGGCCTCAAAAAATTTCGTAACCGCTTCAAAAACTAAACTACTTTTCTATGTACTTTGTGTATTATTATTATTGTCATTTATTTTACCCTGATTTTACCCTTCATTTTAAGTGGTTTTGAATCGGTTCTGCTTCGTTTCTGGTTTCGAATGGGGTCAGGTCCCCTCGAACCCTACCGCCACCCCCCCTTCCCAAATTTGTTGCGTCAATATGTGACAATGGATGAAACATGGATTCACTCAGATCGATATTTATCTGAGTGGACTGCAGCCGGTGAGTCACATCCGAAGCGTTTAAGGGCACAACAGTTAGCTGGGAAGGTCATGGTTCCAGTATTTTGGGATACACATGGTATAATATCATACTACAAATACTACATAGTGTTGTTAGATCGTTTGAATGTAAAAACCAAGGAAAAATGACCTCTTATGTCGAAAAAAAGTCAATGGCAACGATTGTTAAATTGAACGAACTAAAACTTGCTTCAGATAGAATTGGAAAAAAGACAATTGCCTGTATTTCAGTTATTTATTATTAGATTCAAGATCTTTTTTTATACAAATGCAGCGTTTTCTTCATACTTTTAAGAAAAAATACGGATAAAATTATTTGTCATGGTTTCGAAGGAATTCTCGAATTTTTCTTGTAACACGGCTCTTTAGGCAGCGCACACCTTCTTCGTCCATCGTTTTAGCTATCTTATTCCACCAGGTCGTCGGTTTTTCGAAACAAACTGGACCCCATTCTCTGCATACCTTTCTTGAACGACTTTGCTGTAATGACAGCTTGCCAAATCTAGCCAAAATATTACGGGATGGTCGTGGGATCGAATGAACGGCAAAATCCGTTTTTGGAGACACACTTTTTGGTATAGTTCCGATGTCATTGTAACGAAAACTTTCGTTTTTTTTGCCACAGCTTCAAATGCCCTACCAAATCATAAATTTTCTTGCAAATTTGTCGGCAAAAACAAATTTAAATGTGGCTAGAACACCACCCCCGCCGTTGCCAAGTATAATTTTGAACCTGGGATTTGCCCGAAGTCAGCCTTGACATAGGTTTCATCGTCCATCAGAAGCTTGCTTCTTGTTTGCTAGCTCGATACGACTTGATTCCTTCCCGGAGACGAGTTCTCCTCACGGTACTATGGGCAGCACCGAAATTTCTGGCCAAATCACGGTCCGACAGATTAGGATTCCTTTTAATCGTCTTCAAAATCTTACCACGCAGTTTCCGGTCGACAGTTCCACTCCGACGATTGACTTGAGGCTTCCGAATCGTCGTTAAAGATTCCTTATTCCGTTTGATAATGCGCCATATGGTATTTCTGAGCAATTTCAGCTGTTTAGCTAGCCTAGATGCAAACCACAATGGATTTTCCAAATAACTGTGCACAATTTTTCCCTTCTTTCGGTTTCCATGTTGATTGTTTACAAAGTACAGTCGATTTGCGGAATGTCAAAAATCATACGTAAAGCTGACAAAATTCCCAACACATGGGCGCCAAGAACTTCCAAATCCGTCCACCAGGAGCGCCACCATATGAGCAAAAGTTCAAACTGCGTCCTCATCCATCGTATGGTCTGGATCCTGCCCCCAGAGACTACTGTCTATTCGCTGAAAAAGAATGCTCATTGGTAAGATATCATAAACACGACTTATTAAGTGATGTGCTATAATCGCAGAAGTAACGTAATTGACAAACCGCCTATTTTTTCAGAAATAACTCTACTGATCTCAACCAACTAGGGTACGTTTCATTCCGGAGAAATTATCGTATAAGTAAAGTAAACGACGAAGAACGTAGCGCAAGGATAGAGGTTTAGATAATCGTTGGGTCGTTTGGATATGTGGTCATAGATCACACGTATAAATAGTTAATTGTAAACACTTTCAGTTCCAAAAATGAAACCGAATAAATAGCGTAACCGACAAACCGAACACTTTTTTTTATCCGAACAACTTTTTTCAAAGATGGCTTATAATGGGCTCGTTTTAGGGCTGCAAAGGATACTGTTCACGCATCGCGTAAGTTATGGATGGCAATATCTGCTCGAAAAAGGTAATACTGTTGGCTCTTTCCACCAGCAGTTCAATTATTAATCCATCTCAGTATCCGAGCTAAGAAACCGATCGTTATCGCACTTTAGCTCTCTACCCATCTTCCCGCTTACTGATAAAATGTACACAGCATTCAAATTAGTCAGTCAGTCACAAATAAAATCTACAACGCATCACATCGACTATCGTTATAAATAATCGAAGGAGCAAATAAACTCTTGTATCGTTCTACCTCCAAAAGTCAAGGACACTGTTTCTTATTCCGAAAGACTTGATCGCGGTAACATAAAATTTGGTCCTTCGAACCGGATCAAGGATTGATAAAGAACAGTGTTTGCGACTTTTGTTATCAATTATGATATTCGCGCGACGATAAATTGTGCTGGCCGATGTGCCAAGTGATATTAGATCTTGTGAATAATGGGACAAAAAAAAAACGAAACAATCTTAAATGGTGAAAAAACTAAAGGTTAAACAAAAAAAAACTATCTTAAGTGATGAAATACAACAATCGTGACCAGTGATTTCCCAGTGCAATATCGACATGAGCAGAGCGTCGCCCTATTGAGCTAATTATCTGCATTCACTATTGTTAGCAGCTTGTGCTTGGTTTTGGCGCGTGGTTTGAGCGTCGCAGCGTGGCGTGGCTTGGGTTCTCATTGTTATACGGCAAGACTGTAAGTACAATTTACATGTTTTTTTTGAGGACTAGGAACCCTCAAGCGTTTGAGGATAACATAACGAAATAGTTTGTCGCGAGATATTTTCAATACTTTGGCAATTTAGTGTGCACGTGCTTTTTCGATAACATCGTTCAGGATGGATAAAACTCTCAAAAAGCTTATAAAAAAGGAGCGTTTCTGTGCAGATTCTCTACAAATCATTGATCGAATGATTTGCGACTACTCAGAAGAGTCAGATAGGAATAAATTGGACACGTGGATGGACAGGTTAGATGCCATTTTTAATCAATATGAGGATATTAGGCTTGAGATAGATATGATAGAAGATGAAAAAGCAGAACTAAACCACGCGGATGGTGAA
This sequence comes from Malaya genurostris, assembly GCF_030247185.1. Lineage (NCBI taxonomy): Eukaryota > Metazoa > Arthropoda > Insecta > Diptera > Culicidae > Malaya > Malaya genurostris. The sequence continues at coordinate 248,828,537 of NC_080572.1, read as the reverse complement.
ATTGACAATGATGGTTCTATACTTCATGATCGGAGTCTAAATTCTCGTGAAGAATTCGAGATGACATATCTAAAGTTAAAGGCGTTTCTACAATCAGAATTGCGTAAAAACACATGTCTCTCAGATCAGATAAATGTTAACCATGTTGAGCGATTACCAACAGCCCCGCCATCTCAATTAAGAGTGAAACTACCGGAAATTAAACTCCATTTTTTTTATGGATCCATCAAAGAATGGCCTACTTTCCGTGACTCCTTCAAATCAGTAATTGATTCCGCTCAACAGCTCAGTAATGTAGATAAATTTTCGTATTTGATTTCGTCATTGTTCAAGGAAGCAAAACGCGTAGTTGAGGCGATTGATGTAACTTCCGAAAATTATTTCGTGGCATGGGAGATGCTGCAAAGACGTTACGAAAACAAATATTTAATTGTTAAATCGTACGTAGATTCACTGTTTGCGGTAGAGCCGATGAAGAAAGAGTGTCACGAGTCATTGAATCGCCTGGTTGATGAATTTGACAGAAATTTAATGATGTTAGAAAAGGTTGGTGAAGAAACGGAGAGTTGGAGTACATTGGTCATGTTTATGTTGAGTTCTCGTCTCGATCCTTCAACAATTCGTCATTGGGAAACTTATCGCAAATCAACAAACGTTCCCACGTACGATGAACTGGCAGAATTTTTACGGGGCCACAGCCGTATCCTTCAGTCCGTAGCAACCACTAAAATTCGTTCGGTTGATGCTCATCGGTCGACTACTTCGACTACTCGTAATACATTTCATAGGTTAAACTCAACTCTATCTGCAATCTCGCCTCCTCAGAAATCCTGTCCGTTCTGCAAACTTACCGTTCATTCACCGTTTAACTGTGAAATGTTTCGAAAATTGACCGCAACCCAGCGTTTTGATGCTGCTAAAAAGAATGCACTGTGTATAAATTGCCTTTCGCCAACGCATGTAGTGAAGAATTGTTCAAGTGGAACTTGTCGAGTGTGTAACCAGAAACACCATACTATGCTACATCAACGAACCAACATGTCGAATAGTCAATCGAACCAATCTTCAGTTAACAAACCTCTTGCGGTATGTTCACAACCTTCATCCTCTTCTACAGCTTCCATGAAGCTATCACCTGCTTCTCAAACACGCAGTCCAGTACAGTCTGCTGAGAACCAAGCCCCCACAGTCTCCGCTCTATCTACCAACTACCTATCGTTGCCTTCTGAAATCGAACGTGGAAAGGTTCCTTCGACAGTGTTACTTTCAACGGCTCTTGTAAAGGTGTTTAATTCTTGTGGAAGTTTTCTATGGGCTCGCGCTCTTCTTGATTCTGGATCTCAATTGAATTTCGTATCGGAGCAACTTATTCAGAAACTTGAACTGAAACGTGTAAGAGAGTTTGTTCCAATCAGCGGCATTGGACACTGCTCTACGGCGTCGAAATATTCAACCACCGTTCGCCTTCAGTCACATAGTACTGATTTTGAAGCATGCTGGAAATTCCACGTTCTTTCCAGGATTACAACGGAGCTACCTTCTCAAACAGTTGATGGAGTTCAAATTGAGTGGCCTTCAGAAATCGTACTGGCCGATCCTTCATTCAATCAGCGTTGTCCTATTGACCTGATATTCGGAGTGGAGAGCTTTTATGATATTTTGCGGGAAGGGCAAATAAAAACCTACCCGAATAAACCAGTGTTGCAGAACACCGCTCTAGGATGGGTGGTATCGGGAAGGGCTTGCCTAGCTGCTTCATCATCGACTATTAACCTTGCGCATATTTGTGCAACCTCGTCCATAGAAGAACAATTATCTCGTTTTTGGGAGATTGAATCTTGCCAAATAAAGAGCAATCTATCAGTAGAGGAGTCCGCGTGTGAGGAACATTTCGCTAAAACCACTACACGGGATCCTTCCGGCCGATTCGTCGTAGCATTGCCAAAGCGAAACTCGATGATTTCAAGATTAGGAAACTCCAAGGAAATTGCTACTCATCGTTTTCTCTCTCTCGAACGACGTCTCAACTCAAACTCCCATCTAAAAGAAGCCTATTCAGCCTTCATCAACGAGTACGCCTATCTTGGACACATGAAACTGATTGATGACTCTGCTGAAGCTGAATTGAATTACCCAACCTATTATTTACCACATCATTGCGTCGTTCGACCAGATAGTATCACCACGAAACTTCGCGTCGTCTTCGATGCTTCATGCGCTACGGACACAGGAGTGTCTTTAAATGACTCACTGTTGGTGGGTCCACTCGTGCAAGATGACCTATTCGCAATTGTATTAAGATTTCGTCTGCCTCAATTTGCTATCATCTCTGACATTGAGAAGATGTACCGTCAAATTCTCGTTTGTGATGCTGATCAACCACTGCAGCGAATTTTATGGAGAGACTCCCCTATGCAACCTATTCGCAGCTACCAGCTCACAACCGTTACTTACGGCACCTCGTCAGCACCTTATCTTGCTACAAAGACCCTTCAAAAACTGGCAGAAATTAGCTCGGAAGGTTTTCCCGCTGCAGCAAATGCCATTAGACGTGACTTCTACATGGACGACATGCTCACTGGTGTCGATAGCGTAGAAGAAGGTCATGAACTCTACAAACAGTTAACACAAGTAATGCAATCTGCAGGTTTTCAACTCCGTAAATGGGCCTCAAATGATCCCGAAATTCTCGAGGTCATTCCGCCTTCACTTAGAGACGAACGAACAGTCTTCGATTTCCACTTACCAGTAGCACCCATAAAAACACTAGGACTGCAGTGGGATACAACGACAGATATGTTTCTGTTTGAAGCCCCGAAACACAGCAACCAGCTACCAATTACTAAACGAGTGGTTTTATCGGATATCGCACGTCTTTTCGACCCGTTGGGACTAGTTGGTCCTGTGGTCGTTCAAGCCAAACTGTTTATGCAAGAACTTTGGCGAGAAGGTAGTAACTGGGATGACTCGCTCAGTGACTCCCGTCAGCGCAAATGGTTGGAATTTCGCAATGATCTTCACGCTCTTTCGTTAATGAAAATTCCTCGATGGGTTGTATCGACATCACTTGCTGTTTCCTTGGAATTGCATGGCTTTTGCGACGCATCGGAAAAGGCTTATGGTGCCAGTATTTATTTCGGACAGTCTCCGCATGTGGAAGCATTCATACAAAATTGTTGACCGCTAAGTCCAAGGTAGCACCTATAGGGAAGTCAAAAAAGGATGGAACCGTCTGTTTACCTCGGTTGGAGCTCTCTGCGGCTCTTTTGCTGAGCCACCTCTATGAAAAGGTTCAATCTAGTTTGCAGCTTAAAACTAATAGTGTCTTCTGGACTGATTCAACAATCGTCCTAGCCTGGCTCGCTGCTTGTCCATCGCGTTGGAGAACGTTCGTAGCAAATAGAACTTCTGAGATCCAAAGAATCACAACCAATGGCATCTGGGCGCACGTTCCAGGTACGGAAAATCCAGCTGATGTTATCTCAAGAGGGATGTCTCCGCAACAATTACATGATTTCTCACTATGGTGGCATGGACCACCTTGGCTGTCACAACCATCTCGATTTTGGCCAGCATTAGTACGAACTTCTGCAGATGCTCTATCCTCTGAACAGTTAGAGGAACGTATCATCTCGTTACCAGTTAGGATCCACCCACCTAATGACCTATTTCTGCTGTATTCATCATTTAATAAATTAATCCGTGTCGTCGCCTGGATCCACAGATTCAGTTTCAACTCGAATATTCGCAATCAATCGAGCAGGAAAACAGGATTTCTTTCGGTGTTGGAGTTAAAACAGACCACCCATTGTCTGGTTAAACTGGTTCAACAGGAAAGGTTCGCTGAGGATCTTATGGAAATATCTCGCAATGGACAAGTTAAACAAAATTCTCGTTTAAAAACACTAACCCCAGTGCTGTCAGATGGTGTATTGCGTGTCGGTGGCCGGTTACGCCACGCCCCAGTTACTTACGATCAGCGACATCAGATCATCCTGCCAGATAAGCACCCATTTACCGAACTTCTAGTAGAACATTATCACCGAAAGCTCTTGCACGCTGGCCCTCAGTTGCTGATATCCAGCATTCGTGAAAAATTCTGGCCGCTTCGCATACGAAATCTAGCTCGTCAAGTGGTTCAGTCATGCGTTAGTTGTTTTCGTGTCAAACCCAAAATTCTGCAACAAATAATGGGCGAACTTCCACCAGAACGGGTGACACCGGCATTTCCATTTCTCCGCACGGGATTACAAGGTGAGATGAAAAAACTGCAACCAACTTCAGACTGCTGTCATTTCTAAACCGCTCGTCCCACAGCTGTCAGATTTATTCTAGTGACAGCTCATTATATTATTTACAAGCGCACAAAAGCATTTTGGTGGGAATTTTTCAGAAAAAAAGTTATTTGTGATGGAATTCAAGTGTGATAGTGTGATTGCTTTGCATTTGGCTGGAAAACCACAAGTGGCTATCGTTAGAGCCCTCCAGCATTTAAAAGTGAATAAATCTTTTGTGTCTCGTACCATCGCTCGTTACCGTGATACTGGTAGCGTAGCCCGACGTCAAGGAAGTGGACGAAAAAAAACAGCAACATCGGCTCGTGAGCTGAACATATCGCAATATGCCATTCGGCAAATATTGAAAAATGAGCTTGGACTAAAGCCATTGAAGTTCCAAAAAGTGCAAGATCTTACTGATGCGCAAAAAAAAGTTAGACTCGAAAAAGCTAAAGAGTTGCTTCGCTTGGCCGAAAGTGGTGAACTGCCGAATTTGGTTTTCTCCGATGAGAAACCATTCGTTATCCAGCAGTTTGTAAACAAACAAAATGATCGTGTTTACTTGCCAGAGAGGTCAGCTGAAAATTTGCAACTTCGGTTGGCCACCAGAACTCAAAAGCCGGCCATGGTGATGGTGTGGGCCGCCATAACAGCCGATGGTCGCTCGCCGCTCGTATTCATCGACCGTGGGGTCAAAATAAATGCGCAAATCTATCGCGAAAATATTTTGGAGGGAGTTCTGAAGCCCTGGGCACGCAAACATTTCGGCCGCAGACCTTGGACATTCCAACAGGACTCAGCACCATCGCACTCAGCACGCGCCACCCAAGAATGGTTAAGAAATGAGGTTCCTCGCTTCATTTCCACCGCACAATGGCCACCAAAATCTCCGGATGCCAATCCGTTGGACTATTGTGCCTGGGGTATTTTGGAAAGCAAGGTTGGCACTAAAAAATACCAAAGTGTCGATCATCTCAAGCAAGCGCTTCGCCGAGAATGGGACAAAATACCGCAGAGCCACTTTCGGGCAGCGTGTGATGGTTTCATTGGCCGTTTGAAGGCCATAGTTCGTGCCAAAGGTGGCCAATTCGAACAAATCTAAACCGATTTTCAAATTTGATGTTATTTCCGACATTTTTTGCTTTCATTCAATAAAATTTAAAAAAAAAATGAAAAAATTATGGCGTTTTACTTTGTTGCAGTTTTTTCATCTCACCTTGTAGATTATTGCGGACCATTTTACTACCGTCCAGCGCGCCGAGCTACTTCAGTAAAATGCTTTGTTGCTATCTTCGTATGTCTCGTTACAAAGGCTGTACACGTCGAGAGTGTTGCAAATTTATCATCGAGCTCCTTTATCGCTGCATTGAAACGGTTCGTGGCAAGGCGAGGGAAACCTAGCATGATTGAATGTGATAATGCGACTAATTTCAAAGGGGCCAAACGAGAATTGGATGAACTTGCTAAATTATTTGCCTCTCAACAACATCAAGAACTAGTAACTCGTAGTTGTTCGATGGAAGGAATTACATTTAAATTTATTCCTCCTAGATCCCCCAATTTTGGTGGACTCTGGGAGGCAGCCGTCAAATCAATGAAGAAACATCTACTCAGTACAATCGGAAATGTTATTTTATACCAAGATGAATTTCATACGTTACTCACCCAAATTGAAAGCTGCCTCAACTCACGTCCACTCACGGAACTTAACTCAGACCCCAACGACCTGGAAGTACTAACTCCGGGCCACTTTCTGGTGCACCAACCGCTAGTCGCTATTCCAGAGCCGAGTCTCGAAGGCGTACCATCCAACCGATTAGATCGATGGCAGCAAACACAGGAATACGTCAGTCGAATTTGGAAGCAGTGGCAATCGGAATACCTATCTGGACTGCAACCTCGTACCCAATGGACTCAACAACGAAATAATGTTTCGGTGGGAACCATGGTCTTGCTGAAGGAGGACAATCTCCCGCCACTCAAATGGAGATTTGGACGCGTGGTTCAAGTTTTTTCGGGCGAGGACGGCAACATAAGAGTAGTCACCGTTAGGACTAAAGATGGCGAATTTCGGCGCGGAATTTCCAAGATTTGCGTACTGCCTGTTCGAAACCTTTCAAAATCCGATAGTGGTTAAGCCACTGAACCACAGGAAAGAAAGTAGTATCTTTCCAACAATCGCAGTGTGTATCACTGCGCAACTGCGGGAGGTCATAAGGCCTCCCATTCGTGTAAGTCTTTGTAATTTAATGAATTTGCAAAAAGTTTATGAATTTTTCATCCTCCATAATGCTGCGCGATAATGACGTCGGCTTTCACCCACAACCACAAGCCATCTACGCAACAACTATCTTTTCGAAGACCTATGGTTGTTACACATGGCAACAGACCAGATGGAAGGCAGTTTGGCTCTACAACGATCTATTGAAGGAAGTCTGGCCGACCAAGCTACCACCAATATTGTGATGTCACATACCTTAAAGCACAAGGACGCTCAGTTACTTGAGGCCAACGACCATCGTCCTTTATGGGACCCGTGGAGGCCGGTTGCCTCCAACCCAGTTAAGTGTTGTTTTTTCTGGCATTTATAGTTTAAAAAGCCTTCTATTTTTGTTCCAGCGTTATAATCCAGTCAACTTGACGATCACATAAAGAAGACTGGACGATCAGGACCGATTCATTTTATCATATCGTCTGGACATCACGTGTACAACTGACAAGAGAGAATAAGCCCATACGCCGAGTGAAGCAGATCGACGGTACCTTGCAACAGGAATGAACGACGACGATCATTATAATCAAACAATGGAAGCGAAGGAGATATCTAGTGGAGCAAGAGGAAATTGTTTTAGATAAATTTTGTACAAAGGTTGAAGTTGAATATTAAGTAAGTTAAGCATGTAGTAATAGTTGAAATGAAGTTAGCATTACAGAGATAGCAATGAAAATGAAGATATAGGAATAGTAGTGATAATGTTAAAAAGCCGCCTTTTTAACGGTGGCCGGCTTATGTTCACGCATCGCGTAAGTTATGGATGGCAATATCTGCTCGAAAAAGGTAATACTGTTGGCTCTTTCCACCAGCAGTTCAATTATTAATCCATCTCAGTATCCGAGCTAAGAAACCGATCGTTATCGCACTTTAGCTCTCTACCCATCTTCCCGCTTACTGATAAAATGTACACAGCATTCAAATTAGTCAGTCAGTCACAAATAAAATCTACAACGCATCACATCGACTATAGTTATAAATAATCGAAGGAGCAAATAAACTCTTGTATCGTTCTACCTCCAAAAGTCAAGGACACTGTTTCTTATTCCGAAAGACTTGATCGCGGTAACAGATACATTGATCGATTTTAAATGTTACTTTGCAAATAGTTTCGCTTCTGGGAAATGAAAGAAAGTTACATTTAATAAAAATTTTAGTTTATACATTATATTGTACATGGCTTTTCAACAATCAATTTCACTTTTGTGTTGCTTTTTCCTACAGTTGATGTACGTATAAGTCGTCACTTTTCCCTATTTAATAATTTTAGTTGAATTGACTTAAAGTCGCCATTACTAAGTTACGTTTTTGAATTGACTGAGTGGAAACATATAATGGAGAAACCAAATGAATGATAAACTCACGATAACCAGCCTGGCAGCCGACGGACATAATAGACAAGGCAGCAAATAATTATAAATATACTGTTCTACCCAGTGCTTAGGAGGAAGAATAGGAATAGAGCAAGCGGGCTAGTGTTTGTTGTCTGATGAACAAATAAGATGATTGGATATATGATACCGGTTGTGAGGCGGCTAGGATTTAGACAATGTTCGATGATCGCTTTACCAGAACCGGTAATCTATCACAGGCTTATGGCGGCGAAATGGCAACACGTACGCACGGACTGCATAAGAACGCAAGTTCGAGTCCTGTCTCTCAGCGTATGCATTGTCTCATGCATTTGGCTTCTCCAATATATGTTTTCAATCTGTCATTGCAAAAACTCGTCATTTTTATTTATTTTTGTTTATGTAGTATCTACAAATATTTGTTAAGAATTAAAATTTTAGAATCAAATTCTACTTTCTCCCGTAAAAACTTCTACTAGTTACATTTTTATGCATTTCTTTGATTATATTGAAGAAAATCCTAGTTTCTGTGAAATGCTCTCACTTTGGACTTAACATTCTTCATTAAATTCTGCACAGTTACTTTTGTTACTTTCCTGGTGGCAGCTGTCCAGTTTTTTTAACTCCTGTATGTTTTGGAACACTGTACCTTCCTTCCGAAAGTGCCGCTTGACAATTGCCCAATACCTTTCAATTGGCCGAAGATCCGGGCAGTTCGGTGGGTTGATGTCCTTTTCCACGAATTGTACATTATTTTTTGACAACCACTTTAGAACGGGGTTGGCGTAGTATGCTGGAGCCAAATCCGGCCAGAAGAGAGGAGGAGCCTTATGCTTTCTGTACAGTAGCAGCATTCTCTTCTTCAAACGTTCTTCCTCGTACACCAATATTGCGGTCCGGACAGCGCTCGAGAGTCTTCCTTGGCGTAAGTTTCGTCGTCGATCAGGATGCATCCGTCTTTATAACAGAATTATCTAAGACTGTATACTGTATAACAGAATACAGTTTTCGCGCTCTTGTTTTGGCCTGAACTTGCTGTACCAGGGACTTTTTCGGTACCTTCTGTTTCTTGTACGTTTTCAGGGAGTTCCGAACTTTGATCCGTTGAATCATCCCGATGCCAAATCTTTTTCCCTGGAGCATTTTTTTAAGATCAGCAAAGAGCCAGTAGTCACTGGGGGCTAAATCTGGCGAGTATGGGGGGTGGGGAAGCAGATCAAAGCCCAATTCGTTCAATTTCGCCATTGTTTTCATCGACTTGTGGCTGGCTGTTTTTGTTCCATCGAAAGCAATCGCGGCACCCACTTGGAAAAAACCTTTTTCATGCTCAATTTTTCATGAAGGATAGTAAATACACTTCCATATGATATCTGTGTCATCTCAGCAATCTCACGGAGCTTCACTTTACGATCTTTCATTATAATTTTTGTCACTTCACTCACATTTTCCGGTGTAACGGCTTCCACAGTTCTACCCGAGCGTTCCGCGTCATTTGTGACGGTACGACCACGTTTAAACTCGGCGAACCACCGACAAATCGTTGCTTTTGATGGACAAGAGTCCGGATAACATTTTTCAATCCATTGTTTCGCTTGCACGGTGTTTTTACCCATTAAAAAACAATGTTTTATCAAAACATGAAACTCGGTTTTTTCCATTTTTTAAACAAACTACAAAACGACTTCATTCCAACCTCGATAACTCAGCCGTTTCTGGTCGGATCGACTTAAAATTTTGACCCGCGGGACTTATTGATCCATGTGTTACTTTATAATCGCGTGATAGAGCTATTCAACAAAAGCGCAACCTAGATATTTGTTCCTCCTCCACATGTGCGGTTTCGAAATTGTGGGATCTAGTCTTGTCTAGTCTTGTCTAGTCTTGTCTAGTCTTGTCTAGTCTTGTCTAGTCTTGTCTAGTCTTGTCTAGTCTTGTCTAGTCTTGTCTAGTCTTGTCTAGTCTTGCCTAGTCTTGTCTAGTCTTGCCTAGTCTTGTCTAGTCTTGTCTAGTCTTGCCTAGTCTTGTCTAGTCTTGTCTAGTCTTGTCTAGTCTTGCCTAGTCTTGTCTAGTCTTGTCTAGTCTTGCCTAGTCTTGCCTAGTCTTGTCTAGTCTTGTCTAGTCTTGTCTAGTCTTGTCTAGTCTTGTCTAGTCTTGTCTAGTCTTGTCTAGTCTTGTCTAGTCTTGCCTAGTCTTGTCTAGTCTTGTCTAGTCTTGTCTAGTCTTGTCTAGTCTTGTCTAGTCTTGTCTAGTCTTGCCTAGTCTTGTCTAGTCTTGTCTAGTCTTGTCTAGTCTTGTCTAGTCTTGTCTAGTCTTGTCTAGTCTTGTCTAGTCTTGTCTAGTCTTGTCTAGTCTTGTCTAGTCTTGTCTAGTCTTGTCTAGTCTTGTCTAGTCTTGTCTAGTCTTGTCTAGTCTTGTCTAGTCTTGTCTAGTCTTGTCTAGTCTTGTCTAGTCTTGTCTAGTCTTGTCTAGTCTTGTCTAGTCTTGTCTAGTCTTGTCTAGTCTTGTCTAGTCTTGTCTAGTCTTGTCTAGTCTTGTCTAGTCTTGTCTAGTCTTGTCTAGTCTTGTCTAGTCTTGTCTAGTCTTGTCTAGTCTTGTCTAGTCTTGTCTAGTCTTGTCTAGTCTTGTCTAGTCTTGTCTAGTCTTGTCTAGTCTTGTCTAGTCTTGTCTAGTCTTGTCTAGTCTTGTCTAGTCTTGTCTAGTCTTGTCTAGTCTTGTCTAGTCTTGTCTAGTCTTGTCTAGTCTTGTCTAGTCTTGTCTAGTCTTGTCTAGTCTTGTCTAGTCTTGTCTAGTCTTGTCTAGTCTTGTCTAGTCTTGTCTAGTCTTGTCTAGTCTTGTCTAGTCTTGTCTAGTCTTGTCTAGTCTTGTCTAGTCTTGTCTAGTCTTGTCTAGTCTTGTCTAGTCTTGTCTAGTCTTGTCTAGTCTTGTCTAGTCTTGTCTAGTCTTGTCTAGTCTTGTCTAGTCTTGTCTAGTCTTGTCTAGTCTTGTCTAGTCTTGTCTAGTCTTGTCTAGTCTTGTCTAGTCTTGTCTAGTCTTGTCTAGTCTTGTCTAGTCTTGTCTAGTCTTGTCTAGTCTTGTCTAGTCTTGTCTAGTCTTGTCTAGTCTTGTCTAGTCTTGTCTAGTCTTGTCTAGTCTTGTCTAGTCTTGTCTAGTCTTGTCTAGTCTTGTCTAGTCTTGTCTAGTCTTGTCTAGTCTTGTCTAGTCTTGTCTAGTCTTGTCTAGTCTTGTCTAGTCTTGTCTAGTCTTGTCTAGTCTTGTCTAGTCTTGTCTAGTCTTGTCTAGTCTTGTCTAGTCTTGTCTAGTCTTGTCTAGTCTTGTCTAGTCTTGTCTAGTCTTGTCTAGTCTTGTCTAGTCTTGTCTAGTCTTGTCTAGTCTTGTCTAGTCTTGTCTAGTCTTGTCTAGTCTTGTCTAGTCTTGTCTAGTCTTGTCTAGTCTTGTCTAGTCTTGTCTAGTCTTGTCTAGTCTTGTCTAGTCTTGTCTAGTCTTGTCTAGTCTTGTCTAGTCTTGTCTAGTCTTGTCTAGTCTTGTCTAGTCTTGTCTAGTCTTGTCTAGTCTTGTCTAGTCTTGTCTAGTCTTGTCTAGTCTTGTCTAGTCTTGTCTAGTCTTGTCTAGTCTTGTCTAGTCTTGTCTAGTCTTGTCTAGTCTTGTCTAGTCTTGTCTAGTCTTGTCTAGTCTTGTCTAGTCTTGTCTAGTCTTGTCTAGTCTTGTCTAGTCTTGTCTAGTCTTGTCTAGTCTTGTCTAGTCTTGTCTAGTCTTGTCTAGTCTTGTCTAGTCTTGTCTAGTCTTGTCTAGTCTTGTCTAGTCTTGTCTAGTCTTGTCTAGTCTTGTCTAGTCTTGTCTAGTCTTGTCTAGTCTTGTCTAGTCTTGTCTAGTCTTGTCTAGTCTTGTCTAGTCTTGTCTAGTCTTGTCTAGTCTTGTCTAGTCTTGTCTAGTCTTGTCTAGTCTTGTCTAGTCTTATCTAGTCTTGTCTAGTCTTGTCTAGTCTTGTCTAGTCTTGTCTAGTCTTGTCTAGTCTTGTCTAGTCTTGTCTAGTCTTGTCTAGTCTTGTCTAGTCTTGTCTAGTCTTGTCTAGTCTTGTCTAGTCTTGTCTAGTCTTGTCTAGTCTTGTCTAGTCTTGTCTAGATCTAGATTTTCCAAAATAAGTAATTTCTATTGCTGTTATGATTTTGATCAGATATGATTTTTATCATTACTCTAATGGAGCCTTTTTCTGCCGCCGAAAATAACTATTGTTTATAAATTTCTTTTCATCTTTTATTCAATAATTTTTCAGTTTCTTTATTCATTTCAAATTTTTCATTTCGAAGTACGATAGTAAAATTCACTTTCAACTTTGATACAAACAAAGCTTCGGACCATTCATCAATATTCATGCATTCAACCAAATTAATGAACATGATGGCTATTAAAGTTGATTATTAATGAATGAGCTCCAAGCAGCTCCCAAATCCATCATATCATTTTGTGTTTAATCATTGGAGCAGTCAGACTAAATCCATTGAACGAGACCGCGTCAATTATAAATTCCGATGTTGCTTTTTTCCAGCGAAAGTATCAATGAATGCATGAAAGTCCATCGAAGTTGAGCGCACACACACTCAATGTATCCGTTATGAATGAACATTTTGTAGACCTACGCCATCTACGTCTTCCAGGTTTAATTTTATTTTACAAATGTGTCTTTTTATTTTTTTCGCGATCGGATGAAAGGAAATATTCCAGACCCCACCGATCATCGTCGATGCACTGCGGCGCGGCGGTGAGGTTCGAAGAAGATGTGCGAGGAACGCTTTGGAAACAAATGTAAACCAGCCAAGAGGTTAAGAGTGAGGACCAGTTTCGAACTGAAAGATCTTGATTTACCCACCTTTTTCTTTACTCTTCGCAGCTGCCGAGTTGTTTGGTGGGCGCAGTTTCATACATTCATACACCGATGACGGCAGACAAGTGCCCATTCCTGGCCGTGGTCTCGCCCCGATCGCAAACATCTGGTTTTTTTTCTTCGAATGTCGAATGAGTTTCCTTGCCTTGTGCATACAGGCAGTTTATTTTCGGTATCCTGGGTCTGGGTTAGTTTCAAGTGGTTGGAGCATTGAACGGGGATTTCGACTGCATGTAATTAGCGCTGGCTGCCATCCGTCTGAATCATTCATCCACCGGCTAGTCGGCGGATCGAGAGTAATGCAGTTAACAATTTCCGTTCATAAATAACAAATAAGTTATAAAAGTGATGTTTTGGTTCGTTGGCTCACGTAGCTGCGGATAAAACTATGACACAGTTCCAGAATCAGCGAAAAAAAAATTTACTATTTGCTTTCCAGCACCATCCCTCATCACAGCCCTCATTTTTCCGTTCACAATAATGGAAAAATAGAAACAGAAGAATGTTTATTAGCATTACACATCAAGCCAGAATTTCCTGGCGCTTTCGAAAAGTTGGCACGTTCAATCCAAACCAAACCGGCAGCAGATTTATTATTAAATCCAATTCCAATAAACAGGAAAGAAACGGCTCCGGATTGAAGGCACGCAGTGTAGACAGTGGCACCGGTGCCGGTCGGATTTTCACAACCGGGCAAACCAACCTATAAACAAAGTTGCACTTTTATGTCGTGAATCATTCACCGAAGGCAGCGATTTGTACCATATTAAACAGAACTCTGGAAACGCAAGCCGTTGTTGCAATCTGCACGGCTTGCTTCCAATCATCATAAATCGCGAATTGATTCCATCGGAGCTCTAAAATAACATGTATGAACTCTGGCTCTAAGATCGGTCGATTATGTTGCTAATGTTTCTATTAGTGAGTTTATGGTTATTTCTTGTGTTTTGATTTTATGACGCTGAACGAAAACTGCTAAACTCAATTCAGATTATAAACTTCTATTTTGCATAACGCTAGATTAGCGAATTCATTTCGATCGTAGCGATTATCTCGTTTCCGTCGAAAATGCAAATAATTTTTTTTGTCAATTGAGTTCCTCAGAAAAAATTAAAATGACATTCGCTCATTTCGGTTTATTTTCATCCTATTTGGAACCCACCTTATCTATCTTCACCTAGGCCAGACCCTGTCAGCTTGGAGTGAAATCAATTTTCAGTTCAGCAACGCCATTATGTGAAGATGAATTTCAATGAAATTCAAATACGATCATGAGTCTTTATCACAAAAAATAGTTTTGAAGCCAAACGCCAAAATAATTTTCAGTATAGGGTATGTTTTCGCAATTTCCTATCCAGAATCGCCCGGATTTTTTGACGTGAATACGGCTTACTTTACTATGGTGCGCCTTTTCAGAATATAACCTCTGGGAGAGTGATAAGTTTTTGATCGTGAATTACTTTTTTTATATCTAACGTATCAATCAGTGTTAGGATTCTGGATCAGAATTCAATGACGAACGAAAAATCCTGGTTCCAGATTCTGTTCCAGAGCGCAGGTTCAGTGATAAGTTCAACAATCCATTTTATTCGTATTCACGTCATCCGGTTATGTGTCTGATATTATCCATCCATTTTTTTGCCGAACTGCTTATTAGTTACTGACCGAATTATTGCTCCAAAATCAAAATATTAGACTTAGCCTCTGCCGTTTTCCAAAAGATGTCACTGGTCGATAAAAAACCGCACACCGTCAGCTGTCCAAGATTGTCGCATCAAAACATTTGTGGATGTTTGCTAACATAAAAGCAAAGTCTTGACATTACATTCCTTTTGTGGAATTAGGCCCTTCTGTTTCGACAGACTTCGCAGCCGGTTCTTAGCGTACAGAATCATTGGATGGTTAGTACTACGATCCTACTGACACTATGAATCCCTTCAAGTCGGGGCTTGAACATATGACAACTGACTTGTAAAAGACCAGTGCCGTATGCATTGAGCCGCCAACCCGCTGATGTTTGCTAACTAAAGTCTAGCTCATTTGTGGGAATTTTAGCTAATCGTTTTCAATCCATAGAAAATGCTCATTGAAGCTCTTCAAATGCTTTCGAATACGTCAGACGGCACTGCTGAGCAATTCCAGAAATGGCTAGCAAGTAGTCAGACTTCAAGTACTTCGATTTGAACGGAACTTTGTACATGGTTTTTGTATGACAAACACTTTCTTTTGCATTTTTAGAGAGCTCACATTTTGCTTGTTTCATAAAGGACGGTTATGCTTTCACTATGAAAATCGACTTTCGAACCAAGGCCCGGTAGTTCGAGTGTCATAACACAACACTCAATAAGTCGTGTAACTGACACACAGATGAAGTACCAACTTTTAAAAGACAATGTGTGAAATCTCTTGACATTTCGAATCAAAACGAACATCATCTGAGTGAAATGCAGCCAACTCGAATGAAAAAGCAGTTGCTGAATATGAAGACTAGGGTAACAGACGTATTTGAGTCACTTTATATATTTTGGCTCACCTAACAAACTTTATGGATTTAATCGATAAAGAACTAAACAGTAACCCATGTAGCCCATGGATATATTTACAAAGTGGGCTAAAATACCTCTGTTACCCTATGTCGAGGTAAAAGACAAGTTCTTCTACGAGCACGGCATCGAGAAGCGTTGGAATGATTGTATCACTCTTTAAAGGGATGGAGAACAAAATCGATTTGTTGTTCTTCGTTTTTATTTGCCGATTCTTCGAGATCAGCAAACGTCTGTGTGAGTATCATATGACGGAAGTACTGGAACTTGCTTTTGTGAACTACCCAAATCAATCTGAATGAATTTGTATAAAAAAATGAGCCCGAATTTTGCGTCAGAAGTTTTCCCAATGAAATAAGACGAAAAATGAAACTGTGCCAAGGACAAGTGAAAGGTGTTACCACACCACTAGGTGGATTAAAAATAGTTTTTTTCATCTGAGATCAAGAAATAAGGCGAATTGTTGTATACTTATTATTATTACACTACTTTGCAGATCATGACAATCGATAACCAAATAAATTCATATCAGTTTAACCGGTACCCGATTTTCGATGCAGGAAGTACCGGAAAGAATGATCAAAAACTTTAAATTGAACGCATATTGATTTCTTAAAGATAGTTACACCAATTTTTATAAACCTAAAATCAAACGAAAGTCCTTACAGTTGCATTGATGACTGTTAAATTTTTACCAACTTCGACTTCATCGGTCTCCAGAAATTACTTATTGATGATAATTTGAAGAAGAAAAAAATGAGATTAAAACAAAGCGCAATCAAGTGAACTAAGTGAAAAATTTTCATCTCACATTTTTGAAAACTTTTACTGCTTGCCGGGTAATTTTTGAAGTTTTTAATCGTTAATGAAACAAGTGGAAAGTGAACATTACTAACTATAAAGTCATCCAACATTGAATAGTTGTGTAATTATGTGAAATAGTGATCATGTTTTGAGACAAATCGATTAGTAAATATACAGAAACATGATGAATTGTAAAACTTCAGACGAAAGTGGTTCCTAAATCAAAAAGTGAGTTTATTTTAAATGAAAAAAGCGATCGTTGAAGGTTTTTTAACTATTTTTTTTCAATTGGAAAGTGTGGCAAAACCTAGAATAAATAAATTCAACAGTTTTGTTCAAGTACGTTTAAAGATATGATTAATTGTCAAAGTTATGAGGTGAAAGAATGAGATGGAAATTGGAGCTTAGATGAAATAGGGAGCCCATGCCCTATTTCGTTATTTATTATTAAATCTACTCAAGAATATTATTTGAACCAAACGATTAACTGCTATAAATTATAAAATAAGCTGTTATTTTCATACATTTTGTTTACATTTTCATGAACTATTTCGAGTATGTATCATTACATCATTTCTATTCAAATCTAGCTAAAGAAAAAAATGTATGTTGATTTCTTATGTACAACAAAAGATATCCACGAATAAGTTCTGCTCATTCTTGTACAGAGTGAATTTTCAAAAGACTGCCCATAGTAAAGTAAGTTGTATTCACGTCATAATGTAAAAAGGCATATCCGGGGCAATACAAGAAAAACTTTTTAGAAAACACAGTATCATAAGCGTCGTTCTTCAGAAATGCAATACTTCATGCTTGAAATGGTTTGGATTAATTGAATTTAAATTTATCCTGACATGAAATTTGCTATTCACTATTTCACTACTCGAAGACAGAATTTCATAAGGTTTAGAATCCTCAAAATATGGTGAAATCATACAATATAATCATTTCACCATTTCATTTTTTATTTGGAATCAATTTAAATTTTAAAACATAACGCCTGAGTTTATTTTACAAACGCCTGAGTAAGGAGCTTCAACCTTAAATTTTAACAAATTAGTTCAAATGGTTCATGTCCATCCGAGGACTTTTAACATCAAAATACACTACTTTCACGAAATAACTACTCATTTTGCTAATTCAGAGTACTGGAATTCTGTCTGTGTAGGAAATTTATGACTATTATTCGAATCCGACTTCTGGTTCAGGAATTACAGGATGATGAGTTCTAAAAATCTCAAAGCATCATAGCAAATGACTTTCTCTTTTTGATCCGACTTCCAATTCCGGAGTTATAGGGTAATTAGTGATTAAACTATTACTAAATAATAAATACTGAAGCTGTAGACAATACAGCTATTGTTTTTTAAGATTTGTGGATATTTGAAAACTGTTGAAATATTTTTTAAATAGTATTCGACACGATTTATTTTCAAACAAAATTCATGAAAGATCAATTAACTCCTCTAACATGCCTGATTTCCTCGGATCACAACAAACTCTTCATTCAGAATGTCAAATCAAACAATCACAATCGGATCCGCCGTGACCCCGTCTGTCATTTCACTTGCCTTCAATCAAAATATGACACAAGAAAACAAGCACAAAACCGCCTCGGTTCGGTATGTCGGCGATGCTAATTTGAACGTGCATTGGCAAAAATTCGCAATCATTCTCGTGTTTCTTCTTCCTTTTATTCGGTTTGCTGGTTCAGCGAGGCTGTGGGTCGATGTGTGTCATCCACGATCAGATAAGTGATCTCGACAACCACTGCACTGCAAACGAGCACAAATGGAAACGTTAACCGATCTGTCATCTGTCCGCGCGCTAGAACCCCATCGGCAAGAGGGGTCTTTTGAAGCGCACAGAACCAAAGTTGAGTTGAGATCACAATAAACAAACTGACAGTGCTTCGTCAGCCGGAACTGAACGGTAGCGAATAAATTATGTTATTATATTCGCATGCACATCGACAGGTAGGAGAGCTCGATTACCGACGAACCGCAAACCGATCCGATCGAAGCTGATAAATCACCGTTCGTGTGTGTGCGTGCGTGCGGTTTTTCGATTCCATTACGATCTAGTCTGGAGCTAGGGTCGTTTGTTGTGACTAGCTGACGACGGGTATGGAAATATCTAGAGCAAACAATTTGGCCATTGTCATTGATTGTTGGGATGGCTTATGTTGTGTGACGGTCGTCATGATGTTTAGTACAGTTTTGCGGTTCAACAATATCCTTGGCATCTCCGGGGGTTAGAGGAATATTGGTTGAAAAAAGTAGTCTACACACATCGAAAAAAAACCTGTAATTTCATATCTTAAAAAAGCATATAAATGGAGTGTAAAATTCATGGTAATTCATCATTGAGTCATTACAAATGAAATTTTTCGTCATTTGAAAAATTGGATTTTTTTCTGAAAGCATCTCAATTATTGATATTTCCGATTATGACATTATTCACAATTTTTTTCTTCAATCTTCTCTATTTCTTATTCAGTAGCTCTATGAAATTCGAATTTATCTCTATGTTTCGATTAGAAACGCCAACTCTCCGTGCTGTCAGTAATAAAACATAAAGAAAATTTTAATCCTTAAAATGTGCGAAGAACAAATTTTTTCTCAACTAACCGCAACGAGAACGATACTTTAGAAGCAAGCAAGTCGGGAACATTTTTCTCTTCCATATGGTTGATGTTATTCAGTATCCAGGGCTCGGGAGTCGCACTTCGCAATGCAATGGCATTTATGAATGGAAAACATATGGTTCGCCATAACATTTCTTAAACTAGTGTGCGCAATGTATTAGTCGGATGTATCCATCATGATCCAGAGCCGGCCTGGTTATATCGAGATCATTTATGTTTCGGCTAAATTTGGCATAATAGTAAGTTCTACAATAAAAAATATCTTTCATAAACATCAATAGTGTTTGAACAATTTACAATTTCTCATCTTATAAGTTTCTATAACAACGCCTATTTCTTTGAAGACAAATCATTGTTCTGAAGAGATGACTTCGTTTAAAATACATTTAGAAAAGTTGCGCGACAGCAAAAAATGTCTGTTTTAATGAAAATTCTTTGATTTGATTTCTACATCCATTATTCTAAAATAACGTCAAATGAAACTCAAAAGAAGAAAAACCAGTGTGGTCAAACGCCTGGAAAATACAGAGAGGCCGGGTTTTGAAGTTATGAAGATGCAGAAAACAATAGTTGATCGAGTACCCAAAACCTACAAGGAAACCCTGAGTGTGGGAAGGAATCAGACCTACGGAAGTTCATTAGAGGATCGTGAAAGTCAACCCCGATCTTTCAATCTGAGATGTAACCAGTACCTCCTGATACAACACAAACTTTCAAACGATGCAGAACATCGTTATCAGGGAAGGGTACAAGTCGTACACAGCCAGAATGCGTACTGCCGTGTTTCAACGAAACACAAGCTTCCCGTTTAAAAGTACTACATCGCGACTGGACGTTGGGATGTGCCGGAAAGATTCAAGTTCATATTTGTTGATAAGCTCGCGAAGAAGACCATGATTTGTTAAGTGGATTGCAGTTATAGCCTCAAACCATTCGTCACGTCCTCGACGATTACAGTAATGGCTTGATTTGGCCAGTTGCCACTAATTTATGGTAGTTCTGAAGTGGTATGCTACCAACAAGATCGATTGTGTCCGTAAGCTATCTTCCGAATTACCCGGAATTTTGACCAATCGAAAGAAACTGGGTTTCACAAAAGAGAAAATTCCTAAAAATTTTTTGCATTGACGAAATGTAACCATATAATGCTGAAACTTTTATGTTTTCATAAAAATACTGTAAAACAGCCATTAAAAGGACTGAGGCCAGTGTGATTTTCTCAGAAACGGTGACGAATATCAATAAGCCCAACTGACAATCTCTTAGAAAATTAGTTTAGATTATTCTGTGGAAATTTCAGGATGATTCATTGACATTAGCGGTCGGGAATGTTCTGATGTAAGAATTGCATAGCTAAAACGCCGTCTTTCAACTTGTTCATTGAATATCTCGCCTTCATAGGCATGGATCAAAAATCTATCCTGACAATGTCTAGATAATTTAATTTAGATGCGATTAGTGCATAAAGATATAGATGTTGTCGCAATAAAATTGAAGTGAATGTTATTTTTGTGAAGGTAAGTCGATTTCTATGACGGTGCCATTGTTTTCTGACAGTTTACGAGGGTTTTATGATATTCGTCACCGTTTCTGAGAAAATCAGATTTGAAGCGTGAAAATAGCCCTCTAAAACACACTGGCCTCAGACCTTCATGGATATTTTAAACTTATCACGAATCACGAAGACATTTTTCACTCACCGCAGGAAAGTTCAGTACTGATTTTTTGACAACGCTATTCCCACAGAAACTGATATCACATGGACACTACTGTGGTGATGGAGTAATATCATTAATAAAAGCAGCAAGTGCTGTGATTAATAATATATATAATGATAATAAAATCAATCACAAAGCATCAAATATGTAACTGATTGAAAGATATAAGCCAATTTACTTGAATAGCGGATGCAGAAGTAACAGGAGCGCAGGATATCGATACGTTAATTCAAACGCTGCGCCTACTGTATGTTTGAAACATGTTGACTATGATGCGCTCTTGTTACTTCTATAAACAAATGTATGTATGTAAATAGCGTTTTATTCGGTTCAATCTAAATAGTGCATTGTAATTAACCAATAATAATTATGTTTGATGAAAATATAATAACGAAATCTTGCACGAATCACTTCGGTGTCGAACTGAAGCTTAGTGGAAATTCAGCATCGAAATGTCATCGAAGACTCTTCTTTCTTTCGATTATTTCTTCAGCGATATTTCTATGGGTAAAAATTAGTCATCAAACTTCGCTGACACTAAAAATCACTTGGGAACTTCGAGGTTCAGAGTTTTGTGGATGCTTGTTTCGTGAATTTAAATCTCGGAAGTGATTTGTTCAGTCACGGGGTTTTTTTAGAAACTCTCTTGAACTGATTTTTTCACGAGTGATAATGAAATAAACTTTTTCTGATCTTGATTTTCCCAACACTGACGTCACTATTGAAATCTTCTCAAGTGTTTACTTTGAGCCTTTTGAACTCGTGTCATTTTTTGTAGATTTATTTTTATGGTTGTATGAAAGGTAGGGCAGCTGAAATTTTTCACAGATATTTTGAATATATGTGACTGAAAAGGTGAGAAAAAGTGAATAACGACAGCCCAAGTTTTGGTTCGTAATGATCGGGTTTGAATATTTTTTTTTCTATTTCTATGATTCATGCTGGCTAGGGTGGGTATGGGAAAAAGATGAAAAGGTTTATTTACTCGTTACACCAAACTTTTTGTGTTTCTTTTGGGTTTGATAGGACTATGCAAAATTTTAGCTCGATCGGCGGAACTATATTTTCGCGGCCGAGGTTTAAAGTTTGTATGGAACATTTTACAAAAAATCGGTTGGAGATCACCCTACAGGGTCCGGCACTCGAAGTGTAACCAATTAAAAAGGCCATAAATTCAGTTTGGAAAATTACTTTTACTTAATTCAAAGTACAAAATGTGTAAAAATAATACAAAATTCAGAATCAATTCACTTTTGCTCGATATGAACACCTGTTGCCTTGACTTGATGACTTGAGAGAGCGAAGGAGTTGCTTCGTTTGGCCGAATGTGACTTGCAGGTATTTTGGCCCACTCGCGGACAATAACTTTTTTCAGCGCCTCGAGACTGGTGTATCTTTTAGTTCGGACTTTGCTCTCCAAAATGGCCCAAAGAGAATAATCCATTGGATTCGCATCTGGTGAATTCGAGAGCCATTGTGTGGACGTGATGAAGTTCGGAACGTTGTTTTTCAGCCATTCTTGGTTCACTCGAGCTTTGTGAGACGGTGCCGAGTCCTGCTGAAACGTCCATGGTCTGCCACCGAGATGTTTGTCTGCCCACGGCTTCAAAGCAACCTCTAGAATACTTTCCCGATAATATGTCGCATTTACCTTGACGCCAGGCTCGATGAAAACGATTGGAGAGCGCCCATCTGCGGTTACAGCGGCCCAAACTATTATCTGTTGCGGGTGCTGCCTCCTGGTGGCCAATCGATGACTCAAATTCTCGTATGAACGGTCGGTCAAGTAAACCCTATCGTTTTGAGAGTTTACGAATTGCTCAATTGGAAAAATTTTCTCGTCAGAAAATACAATGTTCGGAAATTGACCGCTTTCGGCAAAACGAAGCAACTCCTTCGCTCTCTCAAGTCATCAAGTCAAGGCAAAAGGCGGTCATATCGAGCAAAAGTGAATTGATTCTGAATTTTGTATTATTTTTACACATTTTGTACTTTGAATTAAGTAAAAGTAATTTTCCAAACTGAATTTATGGCCTTTTTAATTGGTTACACTTCGAGTGCCGGACCCTGTATAAAATCCAAAAATCAATGCATGTGTTATTTTCCTAGAAAATTTTACGAGAAAGAAAACCTTCGAAGACCGCAAAACAATCCGACATTTGTAGAAAAAGTTATTGAAGGAAAACAATGGCTCAATCCTTAACATATCTAGTACCACTGCTGCTGATGATCGTAAAATGATATGACTTTCTTTTATTATGCTATATCGGTTGATCTGAGTTATTTAATGTGTCCGCGATAGTTAACTATGTACCAAAACTCCACAATCGGATGCAATATCTTTGCTTCGGCTCTAAGAAGTAATACCGTTGAAAAAATGGTTCGAAAATTGTGCATTACTGTTGAAATATCGACGCGAAAATTTGAAGTGAATGTACTTACTTTCATCTTACCCTTGAAGCAAATCTTCGAACAGACACAGCAGATCTCACTCTAACTGAATGGTATACGAGATGACTGCTGGAGCTGAGATGAACATCCATTCATGCTACCCTAAATTAACTTTGTCTAATGACTGAGCAAAATTTCAGCTGCAACACAACCGTAAAAAAATCGAAAATAAATGACATGATTTCAACACTACTAAGTAAAGGCCCCTTTCAAGGACTAACACTAGCCATTGAACAAGCTTTGGCGAAATCGGTTGAGCCATCTTCGAGAAATTCTAACGGGTGGGGACGGATGCCTTTCACGTCGACCATGAGCCAGGATAGCCGAAATTGGTTTGTTTAGCTGCCTACTAATAATGGCTGTCAATTTGTGTCGTTTTAAGTTCAGTTTAGAAAAATTTTTGCGTTTTATTGTTTCGCCGGTTTAAGTGACGGTGTACAATGCTGAACACACTTTACCCTATAATTCCGGAATCGGAAGTCAGATTCAGATAGAATTCAGGAATTCCATATGGAACCATGAGATCTTGCATTTGAATCTAAATTTATCAAACTCGGTTCGACTATCTTCTAGAAAACCTAGTGAGATTAGAAGAAGAGGAAGAGAGCACTGATCAAAAGGTAGTTGGAACGATGAATCCGTTCGCCAAAGGCGGTTTATCGAGATCTCCGCCCCTGCAAAACCAACATGGGCACCAGCCTCGTGATAAGAAGCAACAGAAGTTGCAGCAGCAGTCACAGCTGCAGCCACAGCAGCAGCCGCAACAGCAGCAGCAACAGATGCACCAGCCAAAGCAGAATGTGTTGAACAAAACAATGCAGAAGCCGAGAGTTTCGTGGACGCCACAAAGAAATTAAGGAGATGGTCCACAGAATTCGGAAGGCGGTAATATCGGCCGTCAAAGAGTACGAAACGATAATAGAACGAGCAAACACAGCGGAACGTACATTAACATCCGCTAAATTGCCGAAGAAAAAAAAGAGTTAGCAAAAGCGAAAGGAGCGGAGAAAATTTGAGCAGAAGGAGATAGAAAAGTCTGTGCCTCGTCAAAGGACACCAAAAGGGGACGCAGTTCTCGTCGAGGCTAACGAGACTATGACGTACGCAGCAATCCTCAAGAAGATCTGAGAGGACCTGGACCTGAAGAATCTTGGTGAGAACGTGGTGAGAGCAAGGCGCACGCAAAAAGGAGAAATGCTTTTCGAGTTGAAAAAGGACCCTGCGGTCGACAGCTCGACCATGAAGGAGCTCTTGGCTAAATCGTTGGGTGAAGGAGCGGAAGTGAAAGCTTTATGCCCGGAAACGATGATTCTATGCAAAGACCTAGATGAGGTCACCTCAGCAGAAGAGCTAAGCCGTGCCGACACAGTGCAACCTGGGCGACGTGCAAATAATGATCCGTCTAAGGATTGCTGCTAACAAGGCATTGGAGGTAGGTAAAATAACGATTGGATGGTCGCGGTTTCTACTGAGAGCTGTACCGCGAGTGGAAAAGAGAGCGGAAAGATGCTTCAAGTGTTTGAACTTTGGACATCGAGCAGGAGCTTATAAAGGCCCCGACAGATCCAAAATGTGCTGGAAATGTGAAGAGATGGGTCATGTTGTGAGAGACTGCACGCGAAAACCGAATTGTATGCTTTGCAGTTCGGAGGAGGGAGATGATCATCAGACTGGTAGCTTCAAGTGCCCTGTCTACAAGAGGGTGACCGCGGGCCAACAGTAATGGAGATAACACAGATAAATCTGAATCATTGTGATACCGCACAGCAACTGTTATGGCAGTCAATGACAGAAACGAAGTGCGATGTTGCGATAATCTCAGAGCCGTATCAAGTTCCCCATGATAACGGCAACTGGGTGTCAGATAGAACAGGAATGGCCGCGATACACGTCATGGGAAGATTCCCTATACAGGAAGTGGTTGAGAGTGCAAGTGAAGGCTTCGTGATTGCTAGGATTAACGGCGTCTTTGTATGCAATTGCTATACCCCTCCGAGGTGGACAGTGGAGCAGTTTAGCCAGGTGCTGGCACAGTTGACCAATAAGCTAATCGGACGAAAACCAGTAGTCATAGGAGAAGACTTCAAGGCCTGGGCGGTGGAGTGGGGCAGCAGAGCAACCAATGCAAGAGGATACATCCTGCAGGAAGCTTTAGCAAAGTTAGAAGTACGATTGTGTAATGAAGACTCCGTTAGTATATTTCGGAAAGACGGTAGAGAGTCGATCATCGACGTCACGTTCTGCGGTCCTAATCTGACAGCAAACATGAATTGGAAAGTGAGCGTGGAATACATTCATAGCGATCACCAAGTGATACACTATCGCATCGGCCAACGAATCCCAGTGCCGACTCTACTGATCGGCAAATTTCTAACGAAGAGCTTACACAAGCCGAAAAGCGACTGAAGGCCAAGAAAGCTCCAGGCCCGGATGGGATACCAAACGTGGCGTTGAAAACCGCGGTTCTGGCGTATCCAGACATGTTCCGAACTGTGTTACAGAAGTGCTTGAATGAAGGCAACTTCCCAGACATGTGGAAGATCCAGAAGCTGGTGTTGCTGTCGAAGCCATGTAAACCACCGGGTAATCCTGCCTCGTATGGGCCTATTTGCCTGCTGGACACACTTGTGAAACTTCTGGAAAAAATCATTCTCAACAGGTTGATGAAATGCATGGAAGGCGAACGAGAATTGTCGAATATGCAGTTCGGTTTTCGTCAAGGAGTGTCGACGATTGATGCAATCCGGACAGTGCTTGAGAGCGCTGAGAAGCCGTTCAAACAGAAGCGAAGAGGTGACCGATACTGCGCCGTGGTCACAGTGGACATGAAGAATGCTTTCAACAGTGCCAGCTGGGAGGCCATCCGTACAGCACTACACAGAATGCGGGTTCCAGATTATGTTTGCCGGATTCTAAAGAGCTATTTCCACAATAGAATCCTGGTGTACGATATGAACGAAGGACAGAGGTCAGTGCGAGTGACGGCGGGCATCCCTCAGGGATCCATTCTCGGTCCAACTCTCTGGAACGCTATGTACAATGGGGTCTTGACACAGCAACTTCCCAAGAAAGTGAAAATCGTGGGCTTCGCGGACGACATATCGTTAACGGTGACGGGCGAGTCTCTCGAAGAAGTAGAGGCCTCGGTGACAGAGACGATAAGCACGATTGAGGTAGCTGGATGAACGGAGTCAAGCTACAAATAGCTCACCACAAAACGGAAGTGTTGTTGGTGAGCAACTGCAAGTCGATCCAGCGTATCGAGATAGATGTAGGGGGACATGCGATTGCAACTAAGCGAGCTCTGAAGCTCCTCGGAGTGATATCGTCGGAAGCAGCAAGCGTTATCGCCGGAATGATCCCAATCTGCATCACCCTGGAAGGGGATATCAAGTGTTATCAGCGTAGAACCACCAGAAACGTGCGAACGATGGTTCGAATCGATTCGATGGCGAAGTGGCAGCAGAAGTGGGACAGTACGGAGAAAGGTAGATGGACTCACCGGCTCATTCCACATTTGTCGCCGTGGATGAATAGACAACACGGAGAGGTAAATTTCTACCTAACGCAGCTTCAATCTGGCCATGGTTGTTTCCGGAAGTTTCTGCATCGGTGTGGTCACGTCGCGTCTCCATTTTGTCCGGAGTGTGAGTATGTGGAAGAAACACCGGAACATGTGATTTTCGATTGTCCCCGATTTGCGGAAGTACGGAGGGAAATGCCTGCCTTAAGGGTGGATAATATATCTGAGGAAATGTGTCGTGAAGAAGGCACGTGGAATGCAGTAAACAGAGTGGTAACACAGATACTTTCGGAGTTGCAGCGAAAATGGAGAAGGAATCAGCGAGTAAGCGTCAGCTCGAGAGAACTTCCTTCGTCGGGGAACTCTTCGTCGGTGTAGTCTTGATCCGTCGTCGGGGACAAGATGAGTAGACCACGTCATAGCATCGTAAGGATCGTCGTGCTTCCAGGAAATCGGATGCCATCTCCAACCGGAATCACTGGACCGACCTTGGCATCCTTTCGGTCGGGTCGTATACGGGTATAGAAAACGTCGGTTTCGGGAGAACTTCCAGTGCCGGGGAACTCTCTGTCGCGTGGCGTAAAAGGGGACTCAGTGTCGGGAGAGCCTCTTTCGCCGGGGAACTCTCCGTCGGTGTTGGCTAGATCCATCTTCGGGGATCAGTCGAGTAATCTGGTGCGACGTAGCGGAATTGGGTCGTCGAGGCGCCAAATGTGGATCGAGGTGGATAAAGAGAGAAACGCAGGAGCTCATTTTCTCCCAAACGAAGAAGCGCATGAGCACAGCCTCCCCCAAAGTATTAAGCTTAGCTTAGTTCCGGGGGGATCGAGGCAAGATGTCCAAGGTGTTTTAGTGGGCAAGGTTCAGCCAGTCCCACTGGCTGGTTCACAATAGCGATAGCTTGACAACTACCGAGCGCGTGAGCTGGGAAAGTACATAAAGTATTTCACCTTGTAAAAAAAAAACACACACACACACACACATGCAGCCAGACATTGCTCAGCTCGATTAACAGAGTCGAATGGTATATGACACTTTGCCCTCCGGGCCAATTTTTACTAGTCAGTTTTTCAAGTGATTGCATAACTTTTCTATATGAGCAAGGGAAAACGCTGAATGATAAAAACTTTTTTTGTAGCCAAATGTCTTTCATGACATTTATGGAACATCAAGATCTGGTGTTATCTCGACTGAAATTTGTTTGAAAAAAATCGATTTTGGGAAGTTCGCGTAAAAAAATGTGTAACTTCAGAAATCCGCATAAAAGACATTCATGTACACGCATGCACGTATATACAAACATTTTAGGATCGCATCGAGTCGTAAGATTAACAACACTAGAAGTCTCCGGGCCTTCGACCAGCAATTATATGTCTTTTCCTTAAAGAGAGACAAAAATGTTTTGATTCGCATTAACTTTCAATGAATCTAAAAATACCTTATAATTAAGGGACTTATTCGAAGACAGCCTTGAAAGCTTTTTAAAACAGAAACTTCGGGTTGGACATAAATTAATCTCCTTGGACATCGAAAAAAATGTTTTTTTTAAATTGCCTTTGTTCCATTGACGTGATTTTAAACCATTTCCTTACATCCAAAAAGTAATTTTCCGGAAGATCTGCAACATAAAGACTGTAAGCGAAAAAACACTTTCTTATGTCTATAACTTCTCATTACATGGGTAAAAATTGATGAAATTTCGGGTGAAACTAGTTTAGATTTAGATTAGTAGTAATAGCACAATAGATTGAGTTGTTTACATGTGCTGAATTTTGTTACAATCTGTCGAGTGGTTATCGTGATGGCTTCCAATCAAGAAGTTCTTCGACAAAAAATAACAGTCCAGTAGTCAGAAGCTATTCGTATGCCGGGCAAACGACAGTGTTCAACACTGTCTCCATGCGCTTCTATCTCAATAACAACTTGTAATCGTCATCAGCAATGGCCACATCGGACTGGAGAATAATTGCAATGTCCCTGACATTTCGGATGGGTCACAGCGAAACAATATCGAAAGGTGAATGCGTGCTGGTTTTCTGAAGCTTCGTTTGTTCAATTCAATTTTTTTATTCAATTTTATGGCTGCATAGTTTGGAACCCGTTAATGTTATTTCGTGTTCGATCAGAAAATGTGTTTTGTTTGGCATTGCTATATCAACATTTTTCAAATCTTACTACTTTTATGTTTTGAGTTTTCTTTAGTCTGACTATAATAATCGCATGAATTTTATAATTCACTCGATCATATTGAGAGCTCTTTTTTATTATTTTTCACAAAGACGCAGTTCTTATATCCTAACTTTGTCATGTTGACTCATAAATATTAATTTATTAGAGTGCTAGTCCATAAGAATCAAATTAAAAGATTCTGCACCCGAATATCCTTAAAAGAAAACCGTGAAAAAAGATGCCCAAAATGTCACATGTCTCACACGAAACTTTGGTCTAGTCGGTCACGTAATCGGCGCCATGTGCAATCATAAACCACACTGGGTGACATTAGTATGCAAACACCACGCCGTTGATAGAGAGGTTAGACGCTGTCCGCACCAATATGATAATACCATAAAAAATAAACCCAGACACAGATTTAGCACAGAACTCATAATAATTCTTCCTCGGACTACCACGGTTTGAGCTGGTGTCGTCACGAAAACCGCGATGATTAGTCGGCGGCTGTTTTTGTTCTTCGTCGCTTTGAACCCGAAATCGCATGCTTATCTTAATAGTCACGATTAAGTTCAGTCATACGTAAAAATATCAGCTCAGGGGCAGATGATGGCGCTTCCGATTTTCAAATTTAGGAGAAAAAAACTAATCGCACACTGACACACATCCAAGATTTCTGCCGAAACGTTGTTTGGAAAGTAGTTGAATAAAAGCGAAATTTTGAGAGTAAATTAATCAGGTTTATCGGGATCGCAACAATTGAATCTCCCCAATGAACCAGGACGATGAGCCGGGTTGAAATCAGAGAATTAATTACAGCTACTAATTGCTGTCTGACAGCGATTCGCTTTCGTTGATAGACGATGTTGTTTCACCTAGTTTAGCGGGAAGTAACAAGAAAGCATTTTCGAGATTTACCCGCGATTCTGTCAATTCTCAAGCATGTTTACATATGTTTCTACATTTGTGAATCATAGGTAGTAGCTGTTTTATCAAAAAGATTGTGGAACACGCTTTTCTTATTTATCTTGAAGTGCGAATAAAGATGATAATATAGGCTTTTTAAAAATAGTCTGAAGCAACGTACAGCCACGATGTAGAATTAACACTGGTGGAGAGATAGAACGGTTTTGCTGTATTTGTAATTTTCTCACGAAATTTGGTATGGCGCCGGGATCCACGCAAGTAAACATCAGAACAAAACATGGCTCAAAATTCTATTTCAGAGCTAATGTTGTCGTTGCGTTTACCGACCGAGAAAAAAACTTTATATGTGTTCATGAACAAGCAAAGTACACAATAATTATCTTCTAAAGAAATAAGTATGTTATTTAAATGAATATTTAAGGATGAGATCTCATTTGTTCAAGATATGCTATGTGTCTGTTGGGCAGTCTTACTGAGCTCGATTCTCAAATGCTCACCGAAGGTTTTTCTGACTCGCGAGGCGATCGCCAACAAGGATGAAACCACAAGCATCGGAAACAAAAAGAAGTGGTGGGTGATGTTAGCGACCTAATCGAGCCGACGAGAATTATCTGTTATATCTATTATATTTTATATCTGTTTTGAATACACTCAAACAATGTTTGGAAATTTTTAAAGTCATTACATAGAATATTTTCGGAGATACATCGATCAACAGGAACAGATAGGCGCTTCACTGTTGCCATGATTTCGAAAGTTCTGTTTATCGGAAATCATGAAACTATACACCATTTTTTTTGTTACTTAATACTATGCTTGAAACTAAAATAAAGATAAAATTTAGGACAATGATTATTTTTGAAAGTTAAAAAAAAATCAACTTTCCCTTATTGTTGGGTTTATTCTATTAGTTCATTTCGAAGCTGAATATACACTAAAGAAGCTGCAAAAATTTAAGTAGAATTAGTCTGATAGTTCTCGAGAAATCGTGTTTTGAGAAAAAAGCGCTCGAAAGTTAAGCGGACTAAGAACGCTCCCACGATAATTGAAATATAATATGGATAGATATTTTTGTATACAAAAAATGATCATTCACTTGAACCTAAAATCTACGACAAATTGCAGTCTTCTGTACTAAACGGGCCATGGTCATTTCGACGAAAGCCTTGCACCAAAAAGGCCATTACGACGAAAATACCATCGCATCCAAAATTTAGAATAAGGATAGAATCATTTTCCGTGTTTTCTTTTTACAGAAAGAGTAATATTTGATCATTGATTATGTTGTATGTATGTATGTATGTATGTATGTGTAAAGCCACCATCAGTTCAAGGCATTACCAGTGGATGCAGGTAGACTTACAGTAGATCCGAATTTGATTATCAGATAACTTTCATATTTTTTTTTTTTTTTTTTTTTTTTTTATTTATTTTCGTCAAGCAAATGTAGACTACATATAAATTGTTTACAATGTTCACTTACATACTACGCATTATTTCTACGACATAGCTGAGATTTGATTTGATTTTTTGACATAGTAAGGTCAAGATGTTCGCTGTATTGATTGTAATGGCGCATTATTCGATTGACTGGACTGTATTTTGCATAATTTGTTCTAGCTTGTTTTTCTAAAAATAATTTTCTGGAACGTAGTTGACGGCTAGGTATATAAAAATTTAATTGCGATAATAATGGAGCTGATTGAATGCGTTGAGAAATAATGTCGCTGATAAAATAAAGCATTGCAAAGTCGCGGCGTTCTTTAAGTGTTTGTATATTGATGAGCATGCAGCGTGCTTCATATGATGGTAGAGGGAATGTTGTCCAGTTTAATTTACGAAGTGCATATAAAAGAAATTGTTTTTGAATAGATTCGATGCGTTCTTCGTGAATAATATTGTATGGATTCCATACTAGACTGCAATATTCCAAAATAGGTCTTACTGCTGTTAAGAAGGCCAAAATGGGCTTTGAGGACTCGGCGCCTTCCAGCAATAACATCCGGCCATATAATAAAAGAATTCGCTGTACCAGCTTAAACCTGCCTGATGGTTTGTTTGTTAGAAGGGTGCATCTTACTCATTTCAGACCTTCTGGGGAAAACACACAGCTTTCCCCTGTGAATCGGGTTGACATTTCACTCCTTCATCCAGTCATTCACTTGTAAGATACCCTGATGCACTCCCATCCCTCTTCCCTTACAATGTACTTGAGCATAGTATTATATAATGTAACATAATACACTTTAATATAATTTCCGGCAGTATAATACAATAAAACACAATATTGTATGAAACGGTGCAAAATCGTATGGTACAGTGTATTATAGTGTATTATAGTACTATAATATTTTATGATGAATATAATAGTATCATAATGTTATGTGACATAATATAGTAAAATATACCATAATATATTATAATATAGTTTGGTCACTATACGACACTGAATATAATAAAATATTATTATGCATAAAATATGAAAATGTAATACATCACAATGCAATATAATACACTTATAATTGTGTATTAAAATAAATGCATTACAATACTATATAAAACAATACCAAACATTGTACCATAATATAGTATAATATAGTACAATGTAATATAATATAATACCACAAAATATGACGTAATATAATATGATACAATTTAATAATATATGTGTAAAGTGGAATGTGTAGTATGGAAATGAAAATGTAGCTGATAATGATAAAGATTATAATAATGGAAACGATAGTAATAATAATAATAATAATAATCATCAAAATAATACTAATAGAAACAATAGAAATACTAATAATAATAATAATAATAATAATACTTAAATACTACAAAATTATTTATATAACATAATATATTTTAATTTATAATAATATAATACAATGTCATACAATTAATATATTATAAATCAATATATAAAATAACAGTTAATGTAGAGTGTCAGTTATGCTCTTCTATCTTCGCAATACTGCAGGAAGTAGAATATTTCTCTTCTAATAACAATAATAATATCCACATCTATAAAAATAATATATGTTATTATTATTGATGACAAATTAATAATAATAACAATAAATATAATAATGAAAATAATAATTAAAAACAACATAATATAGTACAATGAATTATATAATAAATAATAGAATGAATAAAATGATATGTTGCGATATGCTATGATATTATATTATTTGAATTTATATGTCATTTCTCATCCTCTCATTCTACCATCAACGCATTCCATCGACCAATTGTCACCACAGATACACGTGTAGGCATGAAACAGGAACCAGTGAGGACCAAGCTCACCTTGTGACGACCTTGATATTTAGTTAAAATTTACTTTAAAAATGATAACTTATAAGGAAAACAAATTTATATTTTTTTATATAAAGCCTATAATATAATATAATATAATATAATACAACATAATGAATAAAATATAACATAATATAATAGAACACAATATAATATAATAAAATATAATATAATATAATATAATACAATATAATATGATATAATGCAATGCAGTATAATATCATACAACATAGTATATAATAACATAAAATAGTGTAAGACGATAATATGTGAAATAATATGCTATGATACAATATAACAGTTAATGTCGCAGTGTAAGTTACGCTCTAATAATAATAATAATAATAATAATAATAATAATATTAATAATAATAATAATAATAATAATAATAATAATAATAATAATAATATAATAAACAACATAATTATATGTTGTAATATACTATGATAAACACTGTACTTTAGGATGGGCTTCAACCTACAAGCCATTTCGCACCCTCTCATTCTGCTACTAACGCAGAAGGCGATAGCACCCAGTCGACGCCGTTCTATTGACCAAATGTCATCATAGACGCTCGGGGAGGCATGAGATAGGGACTTGTGAGGACTTAGTTATCTCACCATTTGACGACCATATTTGATCATTGATTATGTTATGCAAAAAATGTGCGGATAGAGAGAAATGAGATTTGTTGTTTACGTCATTTACGATTATATCTCCGAAACCGGAAGTATCTATAATATGATCTTCGAGCTCAATAAATGTTCAAATAGTAGCGTTCATATGAATCTAAGATTGTTGGAATCGATTCAGCCTTCTCCGTAAAGATTAGGCGGAACGAAAATAATGCGTTTTGTCGTCTACGTCACTTATATCATTAACTCCGGAACCTAAATTTACTGTCAACTGATCTTCGAGCATTATTCACAACCCAAGAGTACTTTTGAAACAAGCTTAAGTTTGTTAAAATCAACCATATCAAGAAAAAAACGCGAGGAGAAAAATCTTTGAAAGGTGCACACACACGCATACAGACACAGAAAGTGAGTATTTAATGACCATATCTAAGAGAGATTTTCTACAAATGTGACTTTTCAAAATTGTATAGTCTCAATAATAAGTTGCTTATTTTAATATATTGCGAATACCATCCAAAATCGACAGGAGAAATTTAATTATTTTTTAAACTATATTTTAATATCGCAATTTCTCGGGAATTTTGTCGTAGCAAATTTTAATTGTAAATTTTCTATACTTTCAAAAAATTCAAACCATTCAAAAATAAGATCTCATCAATTTTCCGATATCTACCGATTTTTGGTAGACTGTATTTTTGTTGTCGTTTTGCCCCGGGTGCAACGGTTTTTTGGGGGCTAAAGTCGTTTGGCATAAAGTCGTTTGGCATAATACCGTTTGGCATAACGCCGTTTGGCTTAATGGTTATTTGGAATAATGGTCATTTGGTATAACAGTCATTTGGCATAACAGATGAACATGCCGCTTAATGAAAATTGTTTTTATTCACTGCAATTTTG
This sequence comes from Malaya genurostris, assembly GCF_030247185.1. NCBI lineage: Eukaryota > Metazoa > Arthropoda > Insecta > Diptera > Culicidae > Malaya > Malaya genurostris. The sequence continues at coordinate 248,794,118 of NC_080572.1, read as the reverse complement.
AAAGGTCTAATGCGGCTACGCCTTATCGTTTTTAATGACCTGCTGTCGGACCTCGCTGCCGCTCATTCGGACTTAACTGAGGGATAGCTCCTAGCTTTGGGTAATCCGGGCAATCGCCCGCAACTAGACAGTGGCGCACTCGCGGCCTTCGGCCCTCTCGACCTGAATCATCTATGACGAACAGAATATTGTGCTAGCACTAAGAGAGTTGCTTATATGAAATGATAGTGTGCTGTTTATTACAGAATTTTAAAAGTAAAAAATAATAATGCAAATATCACTCGATTGAAAAACAAACGAAAATTTACATTAGATTAAAATATTGCGAATTTAATTATTATTATGACAAATGGCATTATGCCAAATAACCATTATGCCAAATGACCTTATGCCAATCGGGCCGCCCCCGTTTTTTTGGGATGACGAAACAATTTTTATTTTGCTCGCTATCTGGTTGTAAAGCCTACGGACTGTTTTTTGTTGATGTCAATACGTCACACTTTACTACGGGGCGCCTTTTCAAAATTCGACCTGTGGAAGAATAGTGGTTTGGATTCGGGAAATGAACTTTGGATTGGATTCTGGAAAGAAATCCTGAAATTGAATTCAGAGCTTTGATTCCGTCCACCTTGAGGTCAGGTTTGGAATTCAGTTCCACATTACAGGTTCAGAAATTGAAACTATGACTTTGGAACTGAATTTTAACTCTGTATTCTGGAACTGGTTTATTGACTACATTTTGGAACTGCTTTAAAGATAATTTCAAATACAGAGTTCCGAAATAAAATTCTGCATACTAATTTTTAATTTAGGTTCTGGAACTAAATGCTAGATTTGAACACCGAACTTGAATTTGGGAACTGAGTCAAGAGTCAGAATTTAATTCCTGAATTCAGTTTCCGAAGTTAGTTTTCAAATTCAGTTTCAGAAATAATTCCCAGAAGTCAAATTTCGCATGCTGAAACTAAATTCGGAACTTTGATTCTGAAACTAGATTTTGGAACTGAGTTTATCTTTGGAATACTGTTCCTTTATTCAGGTTCGGTTCACTTTCAGAATTCAGTTTCAAAATTTTAAAAAAGAATTCAGTTCCGTAATTCTAGAACTAAGTTCATGAATTGACTTCTTGATTGGGATTCCGAAGCAACTAAATTCTTAGCGAAGTTAGTATTGAATAGAGCGAATTTAGTTCTTGACTTCAGTTTCAGTTTTGGTTCTGGTTTAAATAAATAAATAATGGTAAAAACTCCTCAACAGTTGTAAACATCAGATAAATTTCACAAATCGGTTCTTTTCGGAACCATTAAAATATTCTTAAAAGATTATGTAAAGTTTTCTCCTACTGAGTAGGAAACTCCACAGAAAAACTACTATTACATTGTTTGTTTTATTCTTTTACTCTCATTTCCCCGGTGAAGGACCAAATTGGTTAAATCCGGGGTAAAATAAACGATATAAACAAAAATACTCTCATTTGTTTCGTATTATTTAATGGTATAGTAGAATGTGTTTGTCGTCAATTAGTCGCATCTATACTAATGCAATGTATTCGGAAGTGTAAACGAAGTAAGTTAGTTTTATTTGTATTCACGTTTTCCAGTTCTGTCTGGGACATTAGCCTTGCCCATTTTTTGTTTGCTAAGCTGATCACCACACCCCCCCCCCCCCGAACATTTTCGTGTGAAAATTCAACTCAAAAATCTAGGTTCAGGTCCAAAACCCTTCCACGGATTCAAACTTGAACCTAGACATACCATATAACCAGTACAGGTCCAGGTCTAAGATCTGGACATGAAGTTCCAGGTTTTGATCCTGATTCAAGTTTTGAACCTGAAACTAGACTTGGATCTGAACCTAGACTTACCATATTACTGGTATATAATCAGGTCCTAGAAGTTGCAATTGCAGATCTTAAACCATGAACTGCACCAGGATCTGGGCATATTATGGACCGGTAATATGGTAAAGAGGATGCTAAAACTAGAACCAAACTTGAACGTATTACTATATAGAATGGGTTCAGTTCAATTTCCTTGGTTTGGACCTGTACCAGTAATATGGTAAGACCTTCCTACTCTTATGCATTTGAAGCAAGTGCACTCAACAATGTTGAATATTTTTCCTTTTTACTTGTTTTCTAATCCATTGTTTTAGTCATGTTTCAAATTGTCGATGTTATCCAGACACATATTCGGAATTAAAAACAAATATAACAACAAATTTTTGTATCGATATATCACAAAAAACTTACTGAAATTCGATATTTTTTTTTCGACGAAAACTTTCGGTAAAATTAAGAAATTACCGATTTTTCGGGAAATATATTTCACAGACATTGCACAGTGGGGAAAAATGGTCCAAAAACACGACGATCATTTTGGAGGCATGATACAGCTGACCACAAAGCACTTTTTAGTGTAAAATGGTCAGAAAATTCGATTCCATGTATTTAGAAGGACCGCACGAAATGCTATCATGTTCATTTTACCCCAAGTTTCCTTTTTATACTGGTTTGTATTCAAGCTTAACTAACACATGGATCAATAAGTCCCGAGACTAACAATGGAAACAACATTTTTTTTGCAAAATTTTTTTTTATTCATCAACATAATCACCTTTTAGGGTGATACAATGGTTCCAATGTTTTTCCAATTTTTCAATACCATGTTTATAAAAAAAATTATCTTTCACCGCAAAATAAGCTTCAGTTTCAGCGATGACATCCTCATTTGAGCCAAATCTTTTTCCCTAGAGCATTTTTTTAAGATCAGCAAAGAGCCAGTTGTCACTGGGGGCTAAGTCTGGCGAGTATGGGGGGTGGGGAAGCAGATCAAAGCCCAATTCGTTCAATTTCGCCATTGTTTTCATTGACTTGTGGCAGGCTGTTTTTGTTCCATCGAAAGCAATCGCGGCACCCACTTGGAAATTTTTTTTTTCATGCTCAATTTTTCATGAAATGTAAATACACTTCCATATGATATCTGTGTCATCTCAGCAATCTCACGGAGCTTCACTTTACGATCTTTCATTATAAGTTTTGTCACTTCACTCACATTTTCCCGTGTAACGGCTTCCACAGGTCTACTCGAGCGTTCCGCGTCATTTGTGTCGGTACGACCACGTTTAAACTCGGCGAACCACCGACAAATCGTTGCTTTTGATGGACAAGAGTACGGATAACATTTTTCAATCCATTTTCTTATGTTTTATCAAAACACGAAACTCAGTTTTTTTTTCATTTTTTAAACAAACTACAAAGCGACTTTACTCCAACCTCGATAACTCAGCTGTTTCTGGTCGGATCGACTTAAAATTTTGACCCGTTTCAAGCAAAGGTTAGTACTCTAGAAAGACGTGGTTACTGGTTTACTACGAGCGCCATCTCTGCTTTAGTCTCGGGACTTATTGATCCATGTGTTATATAACATAAAACCGAAGAACTTGCAGAAGAGCGAATAGAGTTTTTCTGATGTAAAAAAGTCTAACAAATCGATTGCATATAGTTTTAATGACAGCACCTAACTCGTTGTACTGTTTTACCTCATTTCAGTCTTTTCCGCCGACATTTTGAGTAGCCATCAGGATTTTGAAGCAGCAAGTAACGTACCTATACGTCCTTCTATTGGTTCTCATCCTATTATAACTACCACAATCATAAAATCCGCATGTGCTAAATTAAAATCATCATATAGTGCCGGACCTGATGGTATAGTTTCCCCAGTGCTAAAAAAATGCTCCGAGAGCCTTCTCGTACCATTATCAATAATGTTCAATACCTCTCTACGTACCGGAGTATTCCCCGATCCGTGGAAAAAATCGTTTATCTTTCCTGTGTTCAAAAAAGGCGACAAGTGACAAATATCCAACTACAGAGGAATAGCTGCGCTGTGTCAAGTTTCTAAGTTTTTCGAAATAATCGTTCTCGACTTAATCACTTATAACTGCTCCAACTACATTTCTTCAACTCAGCTCGGTTTTATGTCTAAACGATCTACATCTTCAAATCTTGTGTCTTACACATCATTTATCATCCAGTCATTACAAGCGCGACTACAGGTCGATGCTATATACACGGATTTCTCAGCTGCTTTTGACAAAATAAATCATCAAATAGCCGTTGCTAAATTAGCAAGGCTTGGATTCAATGACGCACTTTTGGCCTGGTTTCAGTCTTACCTAACTAATCGTGACATGGCAGTATAAATTGGTACCTTTCCGAGTGAGCTCCGGTGTACCTCAAGGCAGTCATCTCGGACCCTTCATATTTCTACTTCATTTGAACGATCTAAATTTATCTCTGAAGTGCCTAAAACTATCATTCGCCGACGATTTTAAACTGTTTCAGCTCATCAGAGATTCAGAAGACACTGTATTCTTGCAGAAAGAGTTGGATAATTTCACTATGTGGTGTGACGTGAATAGGATGGTATTGAACGCAACCAAATGCGTCGTTATCTCATTCGCTCGTAAACGCTCAACAATTATATCCAACTATACAATCGCTCAAACAGTTATCAAGCGGGAATCCGTAGTCAAAGACCTAGGCGTTCTCTTGGATTGTAAACTAAGTTTCAAGGAACACATTATCTCAAGAGCTTCTGAAATGCTTGGATTCGTATTCCGCGTAACTAAGCACTTCACTGATATATACTGTTTAAAAGCGCTGTATTGCACTTTGGTCCGAGTACGCTGCCGTTGTTTGGGCACCGTACTATCAAAACGGCACCAAGCGAATTGAATCTATCCAACGCAACTTCGTTCTGTTCTGATGTTTTTGATTTCCACTTGTCGCGTACTACTACAAAAAAACGTTTCCTGAATACTCTCTCTAGTTAGCTTTAATTCTATCTACGTTCTCAGAGACAGGCACAGTTATAGTTTTCATGTTACTTTATTTATTTATTTATTTTTAATTTATTATGTTGAGATAAATACTAGCGATAATTGTATTTTTAAGCCAAAAAATGTATCTGTTGGACATTTTTAATCTGTATATGCAAAAGACGAGAAGGTTTTATGCCTGTTGGAGAAAGAGGTTTAAAGAACCTCAGCTCCAGTGGGCTTCCCGGCTCCAAACAAATAAACAAATAAACAAATTTCTTTTCTAGTTATATTATTCAGTTGAAATATGATATTGGTTCATGTTACTTACAAAACATCTGTGATCCAATCAAACACAATGGAAATGACAGTACTAGCCTGTTTAACCCGTTTTACCCCTATTTATATCAAAAGTCGTATTACTTTACTGCTTACACTTTCTTTCCCATACCGAAAGCTGGCTGATTACGGTTGATGAAAATCGATTGATATTACGGAGAAAGTCCTAAAAATAAGATTACAAATGAATTCAATGACCGCACGAATCTTGTTATGATTGTTGATCATGTTACTGCGAAAATGTTCAAAGAGCTATTTAAGAAAATGCGTGTTTCAACAAAATGTTAGTATAATATAACCAATCTGTTTTATCAATAATTGATTTGACCATACTCCCTTTAGGATTCAGGAAAGTTTTACCTCAAAACTGTTTTAAAACCTTCAATGACAGTTATAAACCATTAAATGTATTTTAATCGTTGAAGTTGTTTACGTAATAATAGTTTGTATTGGATCTGGTTCCGAATGGTTGATCAAAAAGCTGAATCAAAAAAAAAATATATTTAGGCTCAATTAAAAAAAGGGTGAAACGGTATAACAAAATTCGTGCGCCCGTTGAATTCATTTGTAATCTTATTTTTAAGTTTTTCTTCGTAATATCAATCGATTTTCATCAACCGTAATCAGCCTGCTTTTGAAATACGAAAGAAAGTTCACCCATAGATACAACTTACGACATACATTGGTGCATAAAACTGTCGGTTTTAGAATAAATACTAAAATTACCGAATCATTCGTTAGTTTACCGAATACACCGGTTTTTACATATAATCGAATATACTGATTATTGAAAGGTCGGCTGTCGAAAAATCGGTAAACAGCCGCTGTTTACAGCCGTCCTTTATCGTATGGGACAACTAACTGGCTATTGCAACCAGGCCCGTACCCAGGATTTCGTTTCGGGAGGGGCCCAAAGATAAAAAAAAAATAATGTTACTGAAGATTGCTTATGTACCTAATTTTCGGAGTGCCTTTTACGGGTGATTTTAACAGACACTTTAAACTTTTCCACTTGAACTGTTATTGTATTACATTTCTTTACGTTAACTGTCTGTAACAAATTTCTGAAATCTTCTAAATAATTATATATCTGTTTTTGATTTCGGGAGGGGCCAGGGCCCCTCGGGCCCCCCCTCTGGGTACGTGACTGATTGCAACGATTATCCTACTGGCAATAAGAACCTTTCCAGTACGGGTTCCAGTCGTTTTAATCAGTTTTAACTGTTTCAATCTGTCATCGACGAGAATAAAAACAAGACATCCAGGATGCAGATAAAATTGAAAAAAATGGCATTCAGATGAACTGACGTTCATTGTTAGTCAGTTATATAACAGCAGTAAGCATCCCGGTGCACGATTGTATACTTCCTGGCGTGATGCGCTTTGCGAATGCATGTTTTTTTTAAGTCCACTATACAAGAACCAGAGCGAATATAAAAAAACAAACGTTACAACATCTGGTCTGAATAACAACTGTTTCCAATAGACACGAACCAAAAACCATACACCGCCAGCATGTGCATAATTAGCCCAACGTTTTTGCCAACTTCCTGGGTATTTTTTTGCCCTTTAATTGTACTGCTAGATCGGAGCAGAGCTCCGAGATGACTCTCCGAGTTCTATCGGAAAAATGAGCTAATAGCAAAAAAATACTTACCGAGTTTTAACTGTTTTTACGGGAGTGTCCTTCTGTCTGTAATTGGAAAGTATCCTTCTAAAACTGAATAACCTTTTTTATCACTTATTAGGCACTGGTTTAATTTTTTTTCCTAGATCACGAAGCACTAGACAACCATTCAAATCATGTACATAATTAAATCTGATTCAGCTACTTGTGAGGTCAACACTTTTTTCCTGATTATGTTTATTATTCTTAGCGTTGAAGCCTGATGCTCTATTTCATGAGCCGTACGCCAAAATTAAATGCACTCCCAAAAACACTACGCTTTGGTTCGGGATTCCGTCCGACCGACCGACCGACCGACTAACGTGATCCACTTTTTCATGTAATTTCATCAAACTTAACCTAAAACAGCACCACAAAACAGTTGTTGTTTGATTAATTGAACTTTATTAAAATAATAACCCGAATGGTGTAAATGTAAACTAGAACGCTGCATAAATCTGCCACCGGTTCAGCCAATTTTCCATCAACTCGATCGCGCGCGCGGTATGCTACTATCTATGCGTATAAGCTTTGCCGCTCATTTCGGCCTTAGAAAGAAAAAAAAATTATCGATCGACTGATCACACATGCATTCTTCGAGCACTATCTGCCCCACAAAAAAAAAAAACAAACTCCCGGCTCACGTTTTCGGATTTTCGGGCGCGAAAACTTAGACACGATAGAAATGTGCTGTTATAAATAAAATCCTACACACAGTAGCACTAATTAGTGAATCCACTTAAGATCCTCGCGAAACGGCAATACCGTCGAACCGCGCGTCAAACTTAAATCGGGGCAGTGAAGCGGACAGTGGGCACTCGGAGGATTTAGTTCAGCAGCAGAAACCAACCACATCCGTTCGACTCGGAAGTTCCCGACCGACTGACTACGGACTCGGTCGGATCGAGCTGAACAAGTGCTACTCTCCCCAAGCGCGCATCTTCCGCAATTCTCGCGCGGACTGATCTTGCGCCCCAGCCAATCAGTCAGCAAACGCACACCGGTTGCTGTGATCTGCTGCTGCTGCGGGATGAGAAAGTTCGAAAATGCAATTGGCGAGACTCGTCGACTGCGCGTAAATGCACATCAGAGGCATTCGGAGAGTCAGAGTTTGCAGCACTATCGGCGTAAACAGAGAGCGCGGATGAAGCAGCGAGAAATGAGCGGAAGCTTGGTTTTCGAACATTCGCCGTGTGTTTGTGTGGTGTTTGGTGGCCAGTCTGTGAATGCAGAGGCGCAAACTCGTAAGTGGCGAACAGTAATCGTGTTGACATCGATGTGATTTTAATTTGGTTCGTGTACTCGCAGGTGTGCAGCAAACATTCCGCGGCAAGTCGCGTGCTTAGAAATTCGAGAAGAATTGGGAATGTGTTGATGAAAAAAGAAAAAAAGGACACAATGGAAGTTCTATCTCTGCATAAAGATTGATTAGGTCTTTGAGAGTATATTGCATGAAACAACTAAAGTAATGTTTATTTAGGATGTTTTATTCATTGCCCTATAGCTTTAGGATCGCACAGTGGTGTCTCACCATATAAAATATATATGGTCAAAAATGCTAAATATACCATGAATATATATTTAGTTCACCTAATATATTTCTGTCTTGATAATGCATAAAACAACTCTCGTGAGATAATGCCTTTCCAATCTATTTGAAATTTTTTACTTTGTTTTGCTGGCCAACGTTTCGAAAGTGTTTTTTTTTTTTGTCGTTTTCAGGGTAAAAATATTTTTCGTCAAGAAATTCCAAGAATTCTCGTGTAAAAAATTGTCACTTCACAAATAGTTGCCTAAGCCTATGGCCTATGACAAGAATATTTGAAATATAGAATATGTAATGAAAATGACAAGAAATTGTGTAACCTCCCCCCCCCTTTCGTGAATTCATGTTGAGAACCTGTCATGTGAAAACATCAAATCTAATGATGAATTATATAACAATACTAGCTGACCCGTCGAACTTCGTCTCGCCCGTTTTTTTTTAATTTATGTTTTCGGACAGTAGAATTGTCAAACGTTATGCTGTTAATGTATCTTTCCATTATTTTACTGATTACTTGGCTGCGATGAATTCATAAAAAAATTGTGAATATGATAAAAGCTTTTGTTACGCAAAAATAAAGCGAATGAACCGCGAATCATCTTTTGAGTCAGTGCATCGAATAGCGATTGTTGATCTCTCTCATACTATGGTTTCGGCATATGGAATAAAAAGTGAAGCAAAAATAACTGAGATGACTACTTTAAATTGATTAGAACAAATTTACAAAAGCTGCCCTCGCGACTTGTAGTTCGTCACTTCTCGCTAGTCTGGTGATATTATTTAATCGTGTTTGATGAATGTTCGTAGCGTGACAATCACAGGAAAAAATTTCCATTAACAATTTAGCGATAAAACTTTATTTTTACTTTTAATGTATGACTTCTGGTCAGTCAGTAACTATTTAGTAAATTTTTTAGTGTGGGGAAGTGTGGTGGGCAAAAAAAAATTAACATATCAGAGACTCGGATGTTTCGCATCGCTAAGTTCGACTCCTCTGGTAGTCGGTAAAAGTTTAGATGCGAGAAATCTTCTTCTTACTTAAATGAACCTTGTTACGTCGAATTTTCCGCACTTTATCTTCAAATCCTTACTCCTCCTTGAGTACTATGGTTAGTTTGATATTGTTAAAAAATCGAATGATAAAATGAGTAATTCTTGGACATTCGAAAGTTCAAGTTACCATTCTTTTAAATATTGTATCCATTAACTTTTACATGAACACTGCATTCGTTTAATAGTTTTATCAATAGTCATCTCATTAGTCAACACCACATAATTTTGTTTAGTACCCCACCTACAATTAATGAATGGTGGAGTTCGGCACTGAGAATCTATATCAGAAAGTTTTATACGAAAATAATGTGCAGTTCTTCTGTTATAGAGGAGTGAAGATGAGGAGTGATTGTACCAGTATGCAGCTTATCGTTCGAGTCAATGCTTAAAATCTCACAGCTAATGGTTTTCAATCTACCAGAATTTACCCGACGCGAACGAACTTCGGCATGCTAAATTCAAAGCAAACCTCTATGATTGATCTCATGATTTAAACAGCAGCATCTTATCATTGATTCGTACAAAAATCGTTCTATTTATAAGGTGATTTGTTCAACTCACGCCTACGATGGCCAACAATAAACAACTAACTGATTACATTGCACACAATGCATTTTCTGGTAAACAGTATCAGAACTTTTGATCATGTTTATGGTATAGCTAGAACACTCATATGCGTTTTATCATTGAATCATTTGGCAATCAATAATGTTGATACCCAATTAAGCACGTGGCTCGAAATGACGAACCACATGAATTCACACAAAACAACTCGTTGCGCGCCAAATGATTCTTTCAACGATCTAGTATTCCTTTCTTCGACGGCCAAACACTTATGCAACTCGTTATGCGCCAAACACCTATCGATGATCTAGCAATCATTGGCGACTTTTTCAGTGGAAAATTCCATTGTCCATACAAAATAACTTTATTGGTTTTTCCCACTTTTCCGGTAAGTTTTCCTAATTTTTTTGATGTACGAACCCGGTGGGGGTGAAAACTGATCAAACAAAAAAAAAGCATCTCAATCCGTCCATCCGTTCTTACGTGATGCGATTACAAAGAATGATCTCTGCATTTTTATATATATAGATTTCACTATAATTACTATCGAGGGATAAAAACAAATACACAGGAAAGACCTCAAACTCGCTTCAAACGATGATGACAATCATGCAATGCAATCCCAAAAGATATGACTCAAAATTTCTTCGATTGCACATATCGTGACATTATTTCGGATAATCAATCTATCTCAGGCTCCATCTTTTTTGCACGATCAAAATGTATTATTCGCACTGATACACTGAAGAAGGTTGTAAACAGAGCACCGAAATACTGTTATCTGCACGCAAAGACCGAAATCAGCTTTTTGGCGAAAAAATTAGTTGATTTGCTGATTTTAGTTAGTTATTTTTTAGGACAACTAAAAAATTCTTATATTTGCTAATTCAGATTTGTTATTTTTGAACCCCTTAATAATGCTAAAAAGTTGGTTGAATTTGCTAATTTTTCAGATGATTTTTCAACATTTACATGCTGTCATTTCTTAGCAAAGACACGCTCCACTTTCATTCAACTAATATTTTCAGCAAAATCAGCAAAACTATGGTTGATTTTTACAAATAATTATTGTTGATTTCAGTAAAAAATGTTGTTGAATTAAGTGATATTGTTGTTAATTTCAATGAAAATTGATAGTTAATAATAACAATAAACCTTCTTGAGTTAAGTAAAATATATACTGATTTAAACTAATACGAACTGTTAATTTTAGCTACAGCCAAAACGAGTCCAATTAATTAATTTATTTTAATTGGAATTGTCAGTTGATTTGATCAATAAACTTTCTTGAGTTTAATAAATTTATTTCTGTTTTTAATGTGAATAATTGATTTTGCACTATAAACTAATAGCTGCTTTCCTAAGTTTGTAAAAGGCCTCTTAACAAAAGAAACAATACATATGGGTACGGTCCTGATTATAACTCATTTTATCTAATTTGTTGAATTCTTATGCACTGTAAAAATGATTTGCTTCTCCAAAGTAACATTTTGTTTGTTCATTGTAAGCTCTCACTTACAATCACGAAGCGTAATTAAAAACGATCTGCTTTGGTTAGGCACGGAATGTAATGAATGGCCAATGAAAATGTCTTACCATTTCGGATAGTAGCTCTTTGATTCATGTGTCCTACTCTATTGTTGTAGATGCTGCTTGTAACATCACGGTAAATTTTTTAAATGACCGTACAGGGAAGTGTCAGTTTCGATTTGTTTACTTTCTTTTCTGATTATTGAGCGACTAAACGAGTATATTTTCGTTTATTTACATGTACTAAGCGGAAACCAAAGCATTCATATGTCGTCTCATACAAAAAGTTCAGAGATAGAAGTCGGAATGGCAAAGCAAGCATAGAATATGCAATAAACATGTACTTTCTGCACTGGTCACAGAAATGATTGTTAGTTAATCTTTTAATAATTCACTGATAGCTGAAAGCACTCCACAAATAAACCTAAACCAAGCAACTTTACAACAGTTTTACATATCGGTCAGTTAGAAATTTCTAAATCTATATATAAAATATATCAAAACAATTTCAACAAGACTATCCTGTTCTGTTTTTCAACGAATTGTGTTGCTTTGACACTTCTCATGAGTTTTTGACTAATAAACTTGTTAATAAAACCAATTGCATTCTTGTTTTCTTTGTGCTGTCTTTCTGCAGTGATGATGACAGCCAAACAGCATCAAACTATTTGTTTTTAACAACAAAATTAGTTGACAACGAGAATTTCGTGTGGGATTGAAATGTTGCTGGTTTGTGTCCAGGATTTTCGCCATATAAATATATTCGCTAAAAACAAGAACTTTTTTCAGCAAATTAAATTCTGAATATTAACCAATTTATTAGTTATTTTGGCAGTTATGATGTTAAATTCAACTAATTCAAAAACAGTAACACGGATTAGGCGCAAAGCTAATTTCGGTCGTTCCGTGTGTGTTTGCTACTATCTCGTGACGTTAGTGGTGTATCTAGGGCGGAGGGGGCGACAAACTAATCCTTGAGACCTTTTTTTTTGCTCGACCAAGGATCATTTTTCCGGAGATGGAGTTCAGCTTTGTTGTTTTTGCTCACTAAGCCAACGATGGGGGCGGCAAATCTCTTATTTTGCCCTAGTGCAATTAAAAGGAAACAATTTTTTTTATCGATTTAATTCATTCCACTAACCGCCCAAAAAAGTTTGTCAAATGCATTCATTCTATATTAAAGAAATAACTATAGAGAATTTCCACCGCAAATTACAGATATTTCTACATTTTATTTTTGGTTTGGCTCAAATTTTGCATAAGCATTGTTTATTGCCAGACTAAAGAATTTGCATCAAGAGTTTGCCGTTCTAACTCTAACCTTACTTTTGAGAAGCGGCTAAGAAAAAATCTTTCGGAAATTTTCAACAACATATATCCCCGAAACGGTAAGTTTGATCGATTTGGTATGTTCTGCAATGTTTCAGGTAATTATAAGGACTGTACTAAGAAAATTAGCATTATGAAAAAAGAATTTATTAAAAAAAACATTCACATATGTTTAGATTTATCGGACTTTGAATGGTGCCTATGAAATGTGGAATGGGCATCGACTATCCCATCACGCTATACCCGTCCCCTCATTCTATTGTTCACTACACAATACTGTACTTGGTATCTTCTGTCCCGAACGTAAGCGGTTTTGTTTTATCGATTGACTTGGATGAGATGTGAAAGCGAACTGATCTACGTCAGTTGCTTGAGCCTATTTTTAAAAACATCACATGAAATATTAAAATCGAAGTGTTCATATCTTATCGGTTCGTTTGTCCATACTCCGCCTGTAGTCAAGTCCAAAAAAATAACGTGATCATAAGTTTTTAGGGGTTTTTTTTTTAGCAATGATTCGCCTTTTTGAAAGAGTGTTAATATCAAGTAGGCGACGTCAATGTTCATATGGTAGTAAGTCAACAGGATTGCGCCATGGAAGGGCTTTCAGAGCATAACGCAGAAACCTGGCTTGAATACTTTCTACTCTCTTAATCCAAAAACCCACGTAAGAACACCAGATGATAGCATTTTCCAGAGCAGTGAGAAGTATTTTAAATTTTGGTATCATCATGAGATCTATCATTTTACCCTAAGATTGGGAATATCGGTTCTGAAATCTTTGAAAAAGTGTTTAGCTGCCTGCTGAAAATGGCTATCGATTTGTGTAGTTTTGAGTCCAGTTTAAAAAAGGTTTTACGGTTTTTGTTTCGCCACTTTACAATATTTAACAAAAAAGCAAAGTCTTGGCATTACATTCCTTCCGTGGAATTTGGCCTTTCTGTTTCAACAGACTTCGCAGCCGATTCTTAGCGTACAGAATCATTGCATGGCTAGTACTATGAATCCTACTGACACTAAGAATCCTTCCAGGTCGGGGCTCGTACATACGACAACTGGCTTGTAAGACCAGCGTCCTATGCATTGAACCGTCAACCCGGGACAATATTTAACACACTTTATCCTATAACTCCGGAACCGGAAGTCGGAATTCAGGAATTCCGTATGGGACCACGAGACCTTTTATTTGAATCCTAGTTTCGGTTCAGTCATCTCCGAAAAAATCTAGTATGATTATTTGACACACGTTCACACACACACACACACACACACACACACACACACACACACACACACACACACACACACACACACACACACACACACACACACACATTTTTACTGATCAATTTTTTCGGTGATTCCATAACCTCTCTATATGAGAAAGGCAAAAACCATGTTGGTCGACCGTATGTATGGTTTGGATTTGAAAAGTTTATAGTTGTTAACAAGAATCTCGAAAAACTTGTATCCAGCATTATGTGAGGTAATACCTCAAGAGTTGACTATGTTTTGTTTATCGTCTTTTTTAACAACAGGAAACATAATCGATCGCTTCCAACACGAGTAGAATTTGGCTTGAGTTAACGATTGGTTGAATATAAGCATTAAAGGAGTACGCAATGGGCTTGCACATTTCTTCAGGATAAAAGATTCCGTCGGGACCTGTTGTTGTTGATGACTTTAATTTTTTCATGGCAGAAATAATGTCTTCTTTTGAAAAGTGGATTTTGGATAAATTAATTACATCGATGGGAACACATCACGCAGGCAGTTTTAAGCTTGCGCTGGATAGGCAGATGTGCTCTCAAACAAACTTTGAAAATGTTTTGCAAACAGTTCAAATATGCCACTAGGAGTGCTCGATTTTTCACTAGCTAGAAACATACTAAGCAAAGCCATGGTATTACATTCCTGTAGTGGAATTTGACCTTCTGTTTCAACAGACCTATAAACTCCAGAGTAATAAACTCTCTAGACCTCCTGTTCGTCAATGAAGAAGCCTCAACTGCCTGCTACGTGTATCAAGCTGATGAACCTTTAGTTGATATTGACTCGCATCATCCACCTCTTTCAGTTGAATTTTTTGCTCTCTGCGTGTTCCTTATAGTAATTTGCAGATTAACTTTTCGAGACCAAACTTTACTGAGCTAAACCGTTCTTTGCAAACTATTGACTGGATATCCTTGATAACTGGTACTAGCGATGTTAACGAACATGTGCCATCACCTCGTCCCAGGCCAAACCATTATGGTCTAATCGACGTCTACGTGAACTAAAATGACTGAGAGCAAGTACTCTTCCGCCCTACTCAAATAGACGGACCACCATCACATAGCGAGAGTTGCAATCAAGTCGACAAAAACTATAAAATATACAACCGATTCTTGTATGATATGTGACGAGTACTCAATCGAACCCTAAGAAGAGTCCAACTAAAAAAAAATCCGGAACCAAAAAGAACAGCCATTTGGTTTTCAAACTTGATCAATGGTCCGATAGTATCATTCGTAACCGAATGTTCGAAGTGAGCACACGCGTTTTTTTAACAATCGACATCGGTAAGACGAAGGTGCCTATCACAGCAGAGGCTGTAGTATAGGCATTAAATAAAAGTGATAAAAAGTAGCATCCCCGCAAGTGAGTTCTGTCTGTGCACCGGTTTTGTATCGGTATCAACAGTAGACGCTATTGTGCTATCCTCGGGCAGCAGTTATTTCTATTGTTTGCTACCCGCATCGCAGCAGCCAAATCCTGAGTCAAGGTCACGCTGAAGCACAACGAAGGAGTGAAGGAGCAACTCACCTAACAGCTTACCGTGACATACTGTTAAGTATTTTCTCAAACTTTTTCTTTCAACTTTTACTATTCATATATTTTCTTTTCATTTTATTTCTTTCTTTCTCATTTCAAGTGCGGGAGACTTCTTTACTCCCGCACTTTAAATATGAATATTGATGACAGTGGGGGTGTCTCGGAGGAGGGCGAAGCTGAACGAATGAACGAAGAACATTTAGAGGCTGAGTTTGCTTCCGAGATGCCATCTACCCCTCCTATACCATCTCCCCCTCCGATACCATCTCCCTCTCCGATGCCATCTCCCTCTCCGATGCCTCCATCTCCCTCTAAGATATTGCCTGCCCGCCAAAAAGTTTACCAAGACGATGGCTCGGGGGGTCCGTGGGTGGTATACTTCCGGCCCAAATTAAAGTCTCTCAGAGTTTTAAATATTGCTCGGGACCTGGAAAAACATTACTCGGCAATAAAAACAATAGATAAGGTTTCGCCAAACAAGTTACGCGTTGTTGTGTCCGACCTGAAGCAAGCAAACGCGATTGCTACCAGCGAGTTGTTCACGAAGGAGTACCGCGTGTACGTCCCGTCTCATGTGGTGGAGATCGACGGTGTGGTCCGTGACGAAAGTCTGACAATCGAAGATCTGATGAAGGACGGGGTAGGCCGTTTCAAAAACCCCGACCTTCATCCAGTGAAAATTTTGGAGTGCAAGCAATTGCACTCCAAATCGATAGATGGTAAATTTTACCAATCGGACTCATTTCGCGTGACTTTTGCCGGATCTGCACTTCCAAATTATTTGGTAGTGAGTGGAGTTCGTCTACCTGTTCGGCTGTATGTACCGCGGGTAATGCATTGTACAAGCTGCAAACAGTTAGGTCATACGGCAACCTATTGTTGCAACAAACTGCGATGCGGCAAATGCGGAGAGGCCCATGAGGACGATCTCTGCAGAAGAGCAGTGGAAAAGTGTTGCTACTGCGGGGAGAATCCTCATGATCTTTCGGTGTGCCCTACGTACATACAGCGTGCGGAAAAATTGAAGCGATCCGTGAAAGAACGTTCCAAACGTTCTTATGCGGAAATCTTAAAAAGAACCACTCCATCGACCCCTGAGAACCCGTTTGCAATCTTGCCAGTTGAAGAGGATACCTCTGACGACCCAGGCGAAGGACCTTCCTACACACAGGTTGAAGGAAGCAGGAAAAGACAAAATCTGGCTTCTCCCAAGCTTCCTCGTAAAGGCCTCAGACTGTCCTCTTCGTCACAAAAGAACCGAACGGAAACAAAAAGTGCTGACTCAAAACCGAAGCAAACACCTCCTGGGTTCAAAAAACTTAGGGATGATAAGGAGTACCCAGCACTTCCTGGAGCATCAAAAAACCCGAATGACCCCAAAGCACAACCAGATAATCCAACAAACGCTGGATTATTGAAATTTTCTGATATCGTGGACTGGATATTAACAGCCTTCAATATTACTGATCCTCTGAAAAGCTTCCTAACTGCTCTACTGCCAACAGTAAGGACATTTTTAAAACAGTTGACTGAACAATGGCCCCTCCTTGCAGCGATCGTATCTTTTGATGGATAATTTACCACTGAGAATCGAAGATATGATCATTGTGCTTCAGTGGAATTGCAGAAGTATCATCCCAAAACTTGATTCTTTCAAACACTTAATACATACTCATAATTGCGATGTATTCTCCTTGAGTGAAACTTGGCTTACTTCTAACATCAACCTCGACTTCCATAATTTTAACATAATCCGCCTGGACCGAGAAGACTCTTATGGAGGGGTACTTTTAGGGATTAAAAAGTGCTATTCATTTTATCGCATTAACCTCCCCTCAACACCGGGAATTGAAGTTGTTGCTTGCCAAATTAATATTAAAGGCAAAGATCTATGTATAGCTTCTATCTACATTCCTCCCAGAGTCTCGATAGGGCATCGTCGGCTTGCAGACATCATAGAACTTCTTCCTTCACCGCGGCTGGTTTTAGGGGACTTTAACTCGCATGGTACAGGATGGGGCTGCTTATATGATGATAATCGTTCTTCGTTAATCCAAGATCTGTGTGACAACTTCAATTTGACAATTCTAAACACGGGAGAAATGACACGGAACCCTAGACCGCCAGCACAACCAAGTGCGCTGGATTTATCCCTTTGCTCGACTTCGCTACAGTTAGATTGCAAGTGGAAGGTAATCTGTGATCCTCACGGTAGCGATCACTTGCCGATCATAGTTTCTATCACCAACCGTGGAAGACCATCGGAAACAATCAATGTTTCGTACGATTTCACACGAAACATTGATTGGAAACGTTACGCGAGCTCGATATCTGAGAAACTAGAAACATCACAGGAGCTTCCTCCGGAGGAAGAGTATACATTTTTGGCTGGCTTGATTCTTGACACCGCAATTCAAGCTCAGACGAAACGAGTACCTAGCGCGCAAACTAGTATGCGTTCTCCCAACCCATGGTGGGACAAAGAGTGCTCAGAGCTGAAAACGAAAAAAGCTTCAGCCTTCATCTCGTTTAGAAAGAACGGAACTCCAGATAATTATCGGAAATACGCGGCGTTAGAATTTCAAATGAAAAGTCTTATTAAAGCTAAGAAACGCGGTTACTGGCGAAGGTTTGTTGACGGATTAACGAGAGAAACAGCAATGAGCACTCTTTGGAATACGGCCCGTCGCATGCGCAATCGAAATCACGCGAACGAAAGCGAGGAATATTCTAACCGCTGGATATTTGATTTCGCTAAGAAAGTATGTCCTGATTCTGTTCCGGAACAGAAGATATCCCGCGTCGCGACATTGAATACAAACGAAACACCGTTTTCGATGGTAGAGTTCTCACTTGCGCTCTTGTCGTGTAACAATAGAGCCCCGGGGTTAGACAGAATTAAATTCAACTTGTTGAAAAATCTGCCCGACTCTGCCAAAAGGCGCTTGTTGAATTTATTCAACAAGTTCCTCGAGGGTAATATTGTCCCACACGAATGGAGAGAAGTGAGAGTTATTACTATTCAAAAATCTGGAAAACCAGCCTCCGATCACAATTCGTATCGGCCGATTGCTATGCTTTCCTGTATCCGGAAATTGTTGGAGAAAATGATTCTCTTCCGTCTAGACAATTGGGTCGAAACAAATGGATTGCTTTCAGGTACACAATTTGGGTTCCGCAGGGGCAAAGGAACGAACGATTGTCTAGCGTTGCTCTCAACAGAAATTCAAATGGCATTTGCTCGTGAAGAACAAATGGCATCAGTTTTCCTCGACATCAAGGGGGCATTCGATTCAGTTTCCATTAACGTTCTATCTGAGAAGTTGCATCAGCATGGTCTTTCACCAGTTTTGAACAACTTTTTATATAATCTATTGTCCGAGAAACACATGCATTTTGAGCATGGTGATTTGACGACAAAGCGATTCAGTTACATGGGTCTTCCTCAGGGCTCATGCTTAAGCCCCCTTTTATACAACTTTTACGTAAATAACATTGATGAATGTATCAACACATCTTGCACGCTAAGACAACTTGCCGACGACAGTGTTGTGTCTATTATAGGACCCAAAGCTGCCGATCTCCAAGGACCATTGCAAGATACCCTCGACAACTTGTCGACATGGGCTTTTCAAATGGGTATCGAGTTCTCTACGGAGAAAACTGAGCTGGTTGTATTTTCAAGGAAGCGAGAACCTGCGCAATTACAGCTTCAACTAGGGGGTGAAACCATAGCTCAGGTTTTCACATTTAAATATCTCGGGGTCTGGTTCGATTCCAAAGGTACCTGGGGATGTCACATTAGGTATTTGAAACGAAAATGCCTACAGAGAATCAATTTCCTTCGTACAATAACCGGAACTTGGTGGGGCTCTCACCCAGGAGACCTGATCAGGTTGTACAAAACGACGATATTGTCAGTAATGGAATATGGATGTTTCTGTTTCCGCTCCGCTACGAATATTCATTTCATTAAACTGGAAAGAATTCAGTATCGTTGTTTACGTATTGCCTTGGGTTGCATGCAATCAACCCATACGATGAGTCTTGAAGTGCTGGCGGGCGTCTTACCGTTGAAAAACAGGTTCTGGGATCTCTCATATCGACTGCTAATCCGATGCGACATTTTGAATCCGATGGTGATAGAAAACTTTGAAAAGCTCGTCGAGCTTAATTCACAAACCCGTTTTATGTCCTTGTATTTTGACTACATGGCTCAGAATATAAATCCTTCTTCGTTTGTTCCCAGTCGTGTTCATTTTGTGGATACTTCTAATTCTACTGTGTTTTTCGACACATCCATGAAAGAAGAAATTTGTGGAATCCCGGATCCTGTACGCCCTCAAGAGATCCCAAAAATTTTTAATAATAAATTTACAGAAGTCGACTGTAATAAAATGTTTTACACTGACGGATCATATCTAGACGGGTCCACTGGCTTCGGTATATTCAATGTAAATTTCACCGCTTCCTATAAACTCAGTGATCCAGCTTCAGTTTACGTCGCAGAACTAGCTGCAATTCAGTATACCCTTGAGATCATTGACACTCTGCCCACAGATCACTACTTCATTGTATCGGACAGTCTCAGTTCCATTGAGGCTCTCCGTTCAGTGAAGCCTGGAAAGCACTCACCGTATTTCCTGGGGAAAATACGGGAACAATTGAGTGCTTTATCTGCAAAATCATACCAGATTACCTTGGTTTGGGTCCCCTCACATTGTTCCATACGGGGCAATGAGAGGGCGGACTCGTTAGCCAAGGTGGGCGCACTAGAAGGTGATATCTATGAAAGACCAATCTGCTTCAATGAATTTTTCAGTTGCTGTCGTCAGAAAACTCTAGCTAGCTGGCAGAATACATGGAATAGTGGAACTCTGGGACGATGGTTACACTCAATAATCCCACAGGTATCGACGAAAGCTTGGTTCCGGGGGTTGGACGTGAGCCGAGACTTTATTCGTGTAATGTCAAGGCTCATGTCTAATCATTATATGTTCAGCGCGCATCTCCGTCGTGTGGGGCTCGCTGAGAGTGGTGTCTGCGTTTGCGGTGAGGGTTATCATGACATCGAACATGTTGTTTGGACATGTGTCGAGTATTGTGATGCCAGGTCCCAACTCATAGGTTCCCTTCGGGCCCGAGGTATACCACCCTTCGTACCAGTCCGCGACGTCTTGGCAACTCGAAATCTTCCTTATATGACTCTCATCTATAACTTCTTGAAAACTATCAATGCTCAAATTTAGTGCTCTCCCTATCTCTTTCTCGTCTACAGCTCTACCGCACTCTTCTTTACGTTGCTGGAAGTATGGCCTGTGTAAACGATGCTTCGGAGCATGCACCTGCCTTGAACTGACTGAGTTGCTGGAAGCTACCCAAAAACGTCACATCAACGTCAGAACACACCAACGAAGCATCCCAATCCAGAATAATCTCTTCATTGCTACAAGCTGAAAAACATGAAGATTCATCGAACGCAAAATGTGTCTAAAAGATGTATGCCACAAACCAATGATGTATTCAAATTTCAATTCAATACTGTGTAGGTCCCACCCTCCCTATGTCCCCTTACTAACTGGGGAGTATGCCGCCCCGTAATACGGCATCCCTTTCTCTCCCCCTAACAACAAGACAATCGGCCACGTTAAGCTAAAGCAAATAAGCCTAATAATAAAAAAAAAATTTTATTTGAATGGTCCGATAGTAGCTTTCAAACGAACCAAAGTTCGTTAAAATCGGCTCAGTCATCTCGGAGAAAATTGAGCACGTAAAAATACAACGCGTTTTGTCGGTTACGTCACTTATACAATCATATCTCCGGAACCGAAAGTCACAGCCATTTGATCTTTGAACTTCAAACGAGCATAAGTTTGATAAAATCGGTTCAGTCATCTCTGAAAAAAATGAGCGCGTATAAATATCTTCGAAAAGTGCACACCCACACATACACACAGACATTTTCCGATTTCGTCGAATTGAGTCGAATGGTGTATAACACTATGGGTCTCCGAGGCTCCGTTCGAAAGTCGGATTTTCCAGCAATTCTAATACCTTTCTATGAAGAAAGGCAAAACGTTTCGGGCTGGCATTTTACATGTAGAAAGTTTCGAATGACGATGGACAAGGGCTTCCAACACCTGCTTTCAATAAAAACGCCTTTAAAGTTTATTTTCTATAAATCTATAAATTCTATTTGAAAAATCATATGTTTTCTTTGTATTTTGTCATAATAAACCAGTTCAAATTTCAACGTCAATCGGAATAGAACTCTTGGGCCTGTGCGCTGAGCTCTTGCCCATTCGTAGTATGAGATAAACAAAGGTAAAGGTCCATAACTTCTAGAGTTTTGTTCCGATAGGCTTGAAAATTTGACAAAACATTTTTGAAATGTTTACTAAAAAAATTATAAAGAAAAAATAATGATTTTTCAAAAGTGTTAGACTCTACTCTCTCCCTTTACTATGTTCACACTATGAGTTAAAACATGTTATAACTCCGATTTCATGTTTTAAGCGAAATAACATGTTTTACTTTTGCGTTATTTCATATTCATAAACGTCACATTAAAACATGTTTTCCCGAAATAACATGATATAATTGTCAGTAAAGCACAACCCCGCTAGCATTTTCCTTCACTTTTCGACTATGTCAATTGACAAGCTGTTCAACAACAGCAGTTTTCCATCAAAGTAGACATGTGATCATAATAAAACAAAACTGAAAACTGGTACCAACGTTGCCAGGTATACCGATTTCTCGGTATTTATACAGATTTTTGACCTCTATATCACAATACAGATATGTTCTCCCAAAATACCGATAATTCACGGATCACACAGATAAGTATCGATTTTGGTTTTTAGCTTGAATAGACATGAGAAAAAGTTGTCGTGGGACCTTTTTTTCGCTCAAGTTTTCTACTACTTGTGTAGAAAAGATATTTATACCGATATGATACAGATAGATTTTTGCGCCGACTGCATATTTTTGGTAAAATGACCTGGCAACGCAGATAGGTACACCCATTTTTCTTAGTGTGAACAGTGCGGTTTTAACTTTATATTACCATCGTTAAAACATGTTATTTTCGGCCAGTGTGAACATAGTATAAGGGCCACTTTACTAATACAAATTTACTCAAATTTGTCAATTACTCACTGACTTCAATGAATAGGTCTAATCATATAGAAGCTGTTGCAACAAGTGGTTTGAGTCGTATCTGGACAAATGGTCAGATTTAAAAAGGAAACATCCAACCATATTCTAGTCACCTCAGGAGTTCCACAAGGTTCTCATCTACGCTCTCTCCTATTCATTTTATTTGTGAAAGATACATTTCTTATTTTAAAACACTTAGAAGTTTTGTATAAATGCCGATGAAATGAAGGTCTTTCTAGAAGACATCACATGTTATTAAGAATGTAATTGAATGGTATAGTTTGACGACTAACTAAATGAAAACCCTGAAATCCGACATTCCACATTATTTTCCACTGATAAGCAAAAATAATCTTTTAGTCAACATACACAATTTTGAGAGTTCATTCTCCAACTGGAATCTATGTTTTGATTATTGTATTGTTAGTCGGTTTCTAATATCCTACCACAAATAAGATGAAACTTACTGCCACGGAAAACGAGTCAGACCAGTTGGACCATCATAGATATGTCATTTTAATTGCAATGAGTGATGATTTTGGACAAACATGAACACCTCTCCCAATTACATAAACAACTTTCTCCGACGTTTTTTTTCCACAGGCCAATTTCGTAATTTCATTTATAAGCATCGCACCAGTCTGGCAAGCTTGTTAATTTACCAAGATTTAATTGAATTAAAATCACAATTATATCTGCTACACCAACTTGACCTTAAACGTTTTATTATTTTTCGTTGTGCAGTAATAAAACTTCTACAACTGCAACTCCTTGTGTAATAACCGTGTTCGGTAGCTTACATTAACTATGCCTGCGTTAGTTTCCTCCGGAAGAAAAAGCAAATCGTTTGGTACACATTTTGCTCCGGTGCGGTATCTGATTACATTAAAACTCTTACTAATTAAGTGTTCCAACCGAATTTCTGTGTCGAAATGACTTGCCCGGTGTACGATGCACAGATCCGCGAAAAATTGTCATAGACTTCAATGGTGAAAAATATGCACCACTGTGCTGGGTTCCGACTTGTTTACTGATTTTACTTTTTATTTGTTTTTTTTTTAACGGCATTTCTTTTCTTCGCCTGCGTACCGTTTTGTAACCAATGTTTAGTTTTTATAAGACAATCTACCCGTTAGTTACTGAACGAGACGACGCTGGCTCGGCGATCGACACTAGGAACAACGTTTTTCAATTTCGCCGGCCTGGAAACCACGTGACCGTGCTTCAATCAACAGAGGAAATTGTTGTTAATTGATTGGCGATGTCTGATTGTCTACGGTAGGCTTGTTTGATTTTTATTTTTCAAATTAATATTTTGTTGCCCATGAATTTATAGTGATAGCAAATAGTTACCTTCCAAGTTGAAACTAACGGAAGTGATTGAAAACTTTTTCGGGATCACGGCATTAAAATCTCGTTTTTTTTTGGGATGGTGGTCATAAAATTCATGTACCCAGAGGGTGCTGTAAAAGTCATCTTCGTTTTTTTTGAGTATCACTTGTGTCCGGTATCGTTTTTCGTATTTCAGTGAACCAGAAAATGGGAGGAAGTGCTCATGGCAATGATATGAAGGCAAGGAATGTGATATCCATGATTATTCCTTCAAACGTTTCAACAGTCAAACTTTGTAAATGCATAGATATATTTAATACCGGGTTTAAATAATATGACACAAAACTTCCATACGACGCTTACTACTCTAGCTAGCATTACTCAAAACTGTGCCACACCGAAATGGGCGAACCCTTGTAGGCAATCATCTTTCGCCACTGATCTTGCTTGACTGTATTAGTACTGGCCGCGTTGGGTCCCAGAAACAGTTGCCCCAGATAAACCTTTTTGCCCATTCGATTCTTGGCTGCCAAAACGACTCGAATCGAAATGTGCCCTAAGCTGCTCTCGCTGCTCAACGGGATCACGATGGTGCACTCGTCCGGGTTCCAACGGGTCGATAGAGTCGGTCGGAATGGTTCCGACTTCCAAGTGGCGGACAGGATCTCGTACTCCAGCACCGTGGTCTTCATGTAGATCTTCTCGTTCACCGCCTCGAATTCTTCCTTGCACTTGATGCCGCAGCGAATCTTGGCCGTTGAAATTTTCAAACACAGCCCATTTTGGTTTTTGTCTTTGTTTTTGACGCTTTTGACCATCTTTTTGAAACTGAACCGATTCTTTTTAGAGTTCGAACGTGAAATCGGCGATCCACAGGAAGATTGTTTGCTGAGCTTCGGGGTTGGACTGGTGGCGATCGGTGAAGACGACGAGGAAGAATACGGGCCATCGATGTTGAACGAGAGGTCTTCGTCGGATGATTTTCGATCGAAATTAACGTCGGTGTAATCACAAAGCTGCAGTGTGATTTCAACCTGACCCTTGGGGCTTTGAAAGACCTGAAAGTAAAACATTTACCATAAGTGTCGGTAAGTGCGGTTCAACTAAGCTCATGCTCCAAACTTACCGCCACTCTCGATTCGGCCGGTTGGGTAACCGTCATGTCTTTAATGGGTAACCACATTTCCTCGGTCGTAAAAAGACGACCGTTGCATGACTCTTTGAATTCTCTGGGTTCCAAAAAGTACGTCACTGAGCCGATATTTCGTTGACTTTCACTGGTGGTTAACTTTTTCAGGTTTCGCTTCTGGTCGAAGTCGACGTTTTTGGCTTCCGGTGGATCCACATCTTTCACCAGTTTTCCGATGACTGGCTTGTCCTTCAAACGCTGGCTACCCTGGCGGATGAAGGTCATCGTTTTGTGCTTGAAGGTGGATGTGTACTGTTTAAAGGAAGATAAGTGAGAGCATTGTATTAAATGTTTTGGTAAAAAACTTGTTTTATTCAACCTAGTGGTGTCCGTCAACAAAATTTTCAAATTAGCCAATGAAGCCATAAGACCCGTCATTTATGTTGTGAAAAACTCTTCAACTTTGGCTGAGAAATCGAAGTGGCGACCGGAAACAGGAGACCGGTGTAGCCAAAGCCGATTCGTTTGGGCATCAACTAACAAAATCTACATATAAGAACAATTTTCAGCACAGTTTCGCAAAATTTTTACGGTCTCTGCATCATCACTGTCAATGATATTTTGAAATTTCTACGTTTTTTCACAAAATAATTTCGGAACCGAAAGTCGGATCGGCAAAACAATTCACAGCAGGCTATGTGAATATAAGATCTAACATTTAAATTAAATTTTACAAAACTTGATTTAGCGGTGTCCGAAAAAATTGTGTGCACTTTTATCATAGCTTTGCACGGATGCAGATTTGCGGATTTGCGTAAACCCGGATTCTAATGATACTCCGGGACCTGAAGTCAAATCTGGACATTATTTAATAGCAATCAATGAAACTATGAGACATATTATATAAATCAGAGCCTGCGATAATTGGTTCAAAGGTTTTTGAAAAATCTGATGCACTTTCTATGCACATTGTAGAGAAAAGGGGGTTAAAGTGGACACATTTTGGTTTAACGATTGTTTTTACTTTCTAGAAAAGATGTATATTGTGTATAAACTGCACTGTCTGTAGCAACTTATAACTATAAAATAAAATCTATTTGTATCTTCAATATTCGTTACATTAAGTAATTGTTCCGATCGAATTAAAAAAAAATGCCTCGGTTCGACCCATGTAGGGAGTGAAGCTGGTATCTGGTGACAATGCCCGCCTGTAGTAGCAACTCGCCAAATCTAGTCAAAACTTCACGGGACCTTTTTGAGCTTTTATGAAAGGTATTACGGTTTTTGAGGCATTTTTCC
The DNA here is from genome assembly GCF_030247185.1 of Malaya genurostris. Taxonomy (NCBI): domain Eukaryota; kingdom Metazoa; phylum Arthropoda; class Insecta; order Diptera; family Culicidae; genus Malaya; species Malaya genurostris. Next base: position 248,767,535 of record NC_080572.1, on the reverse strand, counting down.
TTGTACAGTTTCGAGTCCATCGTCTTGTTCGTCACGAACTCTTTGATCTTTGGTCCGCAGCTGCATATCCCTTACCAAATCATCAGTTTTTTTTTGGAAAATTTGTATATAGAAGCAAATTTAAACTTCGCAGGAACATCCCCTCGTGCCGTGGCCATGTAGAATTTTTGGCCAGGAAACTATCCGAAAACCATTTTGACGTAGATTTCATTGTCGATGAGCAGGCATCCTTGGTACTTGGTCAAAACCTGCTGGTACAATTTCCGAGCACGATTTTGGTGACGAAACTTTGCTTTAATGTTCTGTTTGCAGGGTTGCTGAAATTCGCCTCACGCAACTCATTAACGTTCACCGATTGCGAACGATTCAAGAACAGAGACAGCAAAGCATGTAATGCCGGACGAGGCAAAAGCTATGCTTAATATGTGACTGCCTGAGCGACTCGTGAGAGAGAAGAGATCTTGCTGTTTTCTTGCTGGTTGCTATTCCGCCGTGAGCCATTTCAAAAGCTGGTATCATCAGGCACGAATAGCGCTTACATTGAGTCAATTTTTGACTCATTGCGAGTCAAAATGCCAGCAATTATGAGTGCAAGTCCTCGAAAAAAATTGAAGACAAAAATTAGCGATGCGATGGAAGCATTTTTTTTATTTTACTGAAGTTAAAAAGTTTAATTGTCTCGTAGATATTGCCCTGATAAAAAAAGTGCTTATAATATTATTACTTATCATTGGAAGATGGCAAAACGATTCGGTTGGATGAAAATGAAACTGATAAATAAAACTGATAGCAATTTGATATTGCTTCAAACGTCGTTTAAAATCGTATGCTAATGTACATATAACGTACTTCCTACTGCAATAAAACCAATGAAAACAGTTCATGCAGATTTCACCGAATACTATTCTCACGTTCGTACACCGTGCTGTTGAAATTTTGCGGCAAGTAAAGCCAGATAGATTTTAAAAAAGCTGGAGTTGATTCACATATGGTGACCTGAGGACAATCCCTTTTGTAAATTTTATGTTTGTTTGTGGAATTATTTTCCACATATAACTGTAGCAAAACTTTTGATATTCTTTCTATTTGGTTTGATATCTAATTTAATTTATGATTTTGAAAATGGACTGAAATATCTACAGTGATATTCTATAAAATCACATATGATTATGAATGATCATTCCCACGATTATCATCTATGCAGCAATTTTCACTAGCAATTAATGATAATACATTCTGAATATTGATCATAGAGGCAAGTCTAATATTTTAATTCCAGGGATGATTTATTTTCTCATGGTTTTATTATATTAAACACAATTTAACGCTTCTTCGCATGGATTTGATTTATAGAAGTAATTGGAGTGCAGGGTTTTCCACAACGTTTGAACCTGCTGAGAAGTCATGTTACTGCTTGCTTCTGCAAAAATCAAAACAATTAAGAAGAATGGCTAACAAAGAAATAGTCATTACTTACTAAATACTCATTCAGCATGTTTTACCATACATCTACGTAAATTATCGATTAGAATAATTGTTCTACGATTAGGAAATCAAGACTTTTAAATTAAGGATCACGGTTGTGGTTCCGGTCAACTGCTACAGGATGTCGAAGCATTTTGTACAACGCAACATAGAATTGGAGGAATAGATGTTCCATTAAAATTTACCTTTGCATTTTTGTATCGCCTTATTAACTTTTTGTCCTATTTTAATGCATTCATTAAATTTTTGCACTTAATATTATCATTTTTGGAGTTTCACAAACCTTTTTTTCCAAAAGCAAACAGCAAAATAATAAAGTAATGTGATATCAGTTGAGAAATTGATGAGCTGAAATCAAATTAATTGAAAATAAAATATTCTACAATTGACTCGGTTTAGCTTTTTTTTAAAAAAGATCCTCCGCTAGAAGAAATTGTAAATTCAATTTCATAACATTTTATAATATTCATATTACAGAGGAAACGATTTCAATTTGAAAAATAACACAATCCGCGTGGTTTATCAATTTGTTAGATAGTGCGATTTGGAATTTTTGTTACTCATAACACACATCCAGTTTTGAAACTACTCATTGTGTTATTATTTACCTTGAAACTATGTTGTGCCATAAAATTTTTACGTGAATAATTCTTACTTTACTAAAATCTATTCAAGCTATATGATAAGAATCTCACTTTCAAGGATCACATACAAAAAGTCCAAATGAAATATAATTCTGTTATCACATAATCAGGAGATAGCAGGAGAATATACGACCAAGAAAAAAAAATTGTGCATTTAATTCCACTTTATTTAACGTCACTAATGTCACGAGATAGTGACAGATAATTTTGTTATGTTTTATTGTATGATACTTGATTTTTAGAAATATCAACTATCATTCAGCTGGGTTTACATCTCTTCCAAGTCAGTCGACAAACAAAACCGCTTACGCTGGGGACAGAAGAAACCAAGTACAGTATTGTGTAGTGAACAATAGACCTCGAAAATGAGTGAACCAAACGAACAAAAGCTACCGTCGGTACGAAAGAATACAATTATTGTTGACTTCAGACAGTGCAAAATTCGACCTTCGATACGAGAACTTGAAGGTTTGCTTAAGGAGCAAATGCATCTTGACATTAAACGTGTGCATTTACTTCAATGCAATAAGACCAATAATGTTGTTTATATCCAGTTCTATAAAGAGTTGGATGCAATTCAATTCGCTAAAGACAATAATAATGTGCACTATGTGGAGCATGAAAACATCAAGTACAACATTCCAGTATATATGGAAGATAGTGTTATAGAAGTGCGTGTGCATGATCTTCCCTCAAGCGTCATCGATCCTTATATTCGCAAAACCATGTCCCAATACGGAGAGATTCTCTGTATCGAAAAAGAAAAGTGGAAGAATTTTTTTCCCGGTATTCTAAATGGCGTACGTTTGTTACGCATGCGCTTGAGAAGGCCTATACCTTCTTATGTGACATTCGGCCAGGATACAAGAAGCTGTTCACTACGGTAAGCCATGTGATAAACCGGACAAGGAGACAACTATACCAAAGGACAACGGTGCTTCCTTCACACCAACCCCAAGCAACCCCAGTACACCTGTGACAGTCACCAACAACAGTGAAGCATCCTCTTCAACGAAACCATCCAACGTATCCCCTATAGAACAAAGTACACCAGCTGCAGTTAACAGCTTACCACCCAACCAACCAGCAACTGCAAACAATGTACAACAAAGCGCATCTACAGCAACTAGCAACGAAATCAACAACAATACCACCGATGCGGCAATGGATGACGAGACGAACCACGAACGAAGTGCCCCTCAATCCTCGCAGGAGGTAAATGGAAGCTCCTCTCCCCCTAGAAAAAGGGTGACAACGAGATCCAATACAAAAAAAAATCTTTTATTTAAAAACTCAGCTAAATCGGCCACGTAAAGCTTGTACGCAAATAGGCCTGAATAAAATATCTTTTCAATAAAAAAAAACTATCACTCATTTCGTTATTGGAAACTGCGGAAGATCTTCATTGCACGATTATCCATGGCACAGTTTCCAACAAGTAACTGTAGAGAGTTTGTTTATTTTTTATAATAATATCATTCTTCAGTAAAATCTTATGTTGGCCTCCAAATTAGTGCCTTATACAAAATTATAGAAGTTCTTTTTTGGTTTTAGTTTCTATTATATTGTAGCTCTAACGCCCTGTATATTGAATGTGACGGAATTATTTGGTGTTTATGATTCTTCTTGTATTTGTAAGAACTAATAGTTTGAATCATCAAAGTTGGTCTCAATCTTTTTGGTAGTTGACTTGGTTCGACACAACTTGTCTCGAAGTCAATACAAATACTATTAGTTTATTATGAACGATTAACATGAAATGAAAAGCAATTAATAGTGTCATTACATATGTTTATAATTATTAAGGTAACGATCGTCGAATGGCTTTGTAATCGGTATATAAATAGTTTCACGATCATGAGAGACAATAATAATTGACAAAAACTTGGGACTATTACTTCTCAAGCATAATAAACAGCCCTACATTCGATTGAGTGAAAAATACCAATTGGGCATTTCGAATGAGGTATAATTTGTTTGGAAAAGTCGAACTCGATCGAAACACAAAATGAACTTATTATAGAAATACGGAATAGGAATAAAAGTTACATATTTTACGACACACAAAAACTCTCCATTAATTACCCTTTTACAGTTTGATGGTTAATCAATAACATATCCTGGCAGGTATCAAAGTTGTCCCTAACGCTACAAATCACGATTGAAGTATAGCAAACACCGAAGAAATGTGCAGTGAAGACAATTCAAAAAGATTCAAAATCTTTCTTACAAGCTTTATTTAGAAATAAAATTTTATCCTGGGCGATCATTCAGTTGTACCGCCATACATCACAGAGAACGAATTACCGTGAGTAGAAAATTCGACTCAAGGCGAGTCATCAGCACCACCGGATAGCTTTCTACCTAAACGCTTCGAAACGAACTCACTGCGAGCCAACAGAGTTCATGCATGATGCTTGCTTGCTTTGCCAAGCGGTTCAATTCTCTGAGTGGAAGGAAAGAATGAATAAAGCAGACACGGAATATATACAAACTGCTCGCCGCACGGGTAGAGCATCGCCGGTGAAAAGAATAATTCACGAATATTGGTCCATTGATAGGATCAGCAACCTGTTTGACCGCTTGCTGGCTCTATAAGATATTCTGCTCGCAAACGAATTCTTCGACCGTTACTGCGAGCAGCTGTGTATTTTCGTGCGATTCAATTATCTGATAGTTCAGGGTTTGCTCTGACGGTTCCTAATACCTGTCCCACTACGATGCTTGACGCTCTTTCGCTCCCTGAAACGTTTCAGCACATCAAACACGGTTGAATTTGTGATTTTCAACGATTTTGCGATTTTTATTGTGGAACACGTTGAATTATCAAAGTGGGTGTGCAGAAGTTTTCCTCTCCTCTCGGCTTTCACCTGGAATAACTTTTGATGTAATGCACGAAACATCTTGAAACTTGTTACCATTGAAAGTGGGCGCCTAGGTAAACAAACAGCTAAAAAAGAATTCTTGCAGCGGTCACTTTCCGTGCAGCTGCAACACAATTAGTGATTCCGGATTCTAACTGGATAGAACTTTAATCCGTCATCCATTGTCATTGATGGTTAGAAAATTATTTATTTTATTGTTATAAAAAAGTCAAAGATTACATCGAGTAGATATTTAAGTTTTGTGTATAATTCTGTCGAAATCAAGAATAAATGAAAGAATATTTTTTCGTATCGAAATAGTAGTACATGAAATTTCCGAAATCGAAACGTTGAGATTTAGTGTTATCTAAAAAAAAAAAAATTTTTTTTAAATCGACTTTCTGGAACTTTTGATATTTTGATTTTTTTTCTCGACGTTTCATGCAATTTTAAGATTATTGGCATCAATTTTTTTTGGATTCCGGAAATTTCATGTACCCACCCCCTTTATAATGACTTTTTTCTATTCGGTCGACTCAAGAAACCGCTCCGTGGAACGCATTTCGGCACTCGAGATGAGATTATGGAATGGCTCTGTTGGCCATACCGGAAACTGAATATAAATTTTCTTTCGAGGATTGGATCAAGCGCTGGCATAAGTGTGTTGCAGTCAATGGAGAGTACTTTGAAGGGGACAATATCAATTTTGATGAATAATCTTGTATCATTTATTTTCTGAATACGTTCCGGGAAATTTTTTTATCATGGTAGTACGCGTAAAATAAAACCGCATATCAAGAATTAAATTTTAGTATCACCCTGGATTTTTTAATAATTCATAATTCCGTATGAAACTGTAAGACTTATTTTTTCGGTCGCACAGCACCGTCTGTTACCAATATCACACACTAGTAGCAGACATCCGTAACCGTTTCGTTTTCTTTATAGTGTGTGCAAAATAGAACAAAGCACGCATCGTTCGTTTTCTTCTTCTACCGTATCACCACGTACCGGTGTTGTACATATTGCCATTTTGCATGGCGATTTGAAAGCTTTGATATTCATCGCCCTGTAACTGCGGAACCGGATGTCGGATCCGGATGAAACTTCACAGTAGCTTAAAAGACAGTGTGAACTTTAATTCAAATCAAGATTTGTGAAAATTTATCATTTATAAAATGTTCTACAAATTCTTAGGATACTATAAGACCTTTCATTTGAATCTTAGTTTGCGAAAATCGGTTTAGCCATCTCTGAAAAAAGTGAGTGCATATGTTTGTTACATACATACACACATACACACAGACATTTGCTCAGTTCGTCGAGCTGAGTCGAGTGGTATATGATATTCGGCCCACCGGACCTCGTTTGAAAAGTCGATTTTCCCAGTGATTGCATAGCCTTTCTATATGAGAAAGGTAAAAAGGTAAAAAGGTTTATTTTCCGTTGCAAAACCATTATAAAACGTAAGCGTAGATGTAAATCGTTACTGTGAATTGATATAGAAATAACATAGATATTATAAGATTAAAACATACAATTCTCTTCATTGATTCAGATAGCTATCAGTAGGTTTTCCCAACTTAATGATAACGAAGATGTAACCTAAAAAACTTTTGTTGGCTTGAATATGGCGAACACAATATGAAGTCTCAAGAAGTGTATTAAACATAAATAAAACCAGGATATTACTTTTAACTTTTCAAGAAACTACTTTTTGTCGAAAATAGTGAAAGGCAGAATGTTTATTTTTGTTCTATGCACTATCAAGAACACGAAGAAAATAATACATATAGGGGTTGAACATCGATTGTGATAATATTATAATTCTCATGATATATCAATTTCAAATGATGAGAAATCACTCTACTTGGAATAATTTTAAGCATTCTGAAGATAGGGTTATGTCGTTGTTCATTGTTTATATCTTTATAAATAGTTTTTGATGGAATGCGCTTAAAAAAACAGTTGAGTAAAATTGAATTCCGCTCAACAGTTTTAAAATCAGTGTGAAATTTGTACCTTGTATCAAGTTTGTGATTTCAAGCACTCTTCTGTCTTTTTATTGATGATAGAAAGGTATTCTGGATTCATTCAATGTTTATAATGTCAATGGTGACAAAGTTTCGACTAGTTTACTTGAAAACAAGTTTTTTCAAGTTATGGGAAAATAAGTTATTTCAGTATGGCATAACAACGTAACGACAACTTATTTTTAGCCGATTTAGCAACTAGTAAAAACTGCGCTTTTTGAGTCACGCAAGTGATTAGATGTTAGCAACAATCACTTAAATTTCTGGTTGCAAACTAGTCACAAATAAGCTAGCGTAACAAAAATTGTTACTTGGGATCGGTAACTTCTGACGAATGCTTACGGTAAATATGAGAAATTTTTTTTAAAATTTCATATTTATAATTTTTTCACACGAGGTTATGCAGACCGATCAGTTGATAACACGTTGTTATGGAGATAAAAAAAAAATATTTACTATATAATAGGCAAAAAGTGTATAATCAATTTACAAATTAAATCACCGAACTTCTGTAAATTTGATAATCAATGTCAATTAACTGTCAAACTGCGAACAATTTTCTAAACGCTATTGGCAAGTAAGAGCAAATTCAGCAACTGGCAGTTTTATATGCGAGATCTATAATAGAACTGAAACTAGAACAAACGTATCCCCAGCAAGCCGTTTTAGTTTCATTTATTCTAACAGTTCTACTGTCAAATTTATTACTGGTATACACTGCCGTTCTTGTTTTTGTTTTTTTTTTTGAAACACGAGTAAAACGCTGCTGGGGCTGCCAGTTTTTCTTGTTATAATTTCCAGATTTTAATTTTATAACTGACATAAATTATGAATCTAGAACAGGAACACTCCTGAGCATGCACTTCAAATCTACCTTCAAGAAGAATTCGTATTGTTATACAACATTGTTATTATCGTTATACATTTAACCCCTAAACGCTCAAAGAAAACATTTTTTTCCTTTTATAAAAATCGTTATCGATTCTTCAATTATTATTAAATCGATGTTTTTTTTTACTAAATGCTAGAAATTTCCAAGGCGATAAATGTGTTTCTGAACGAATAAAAATAAAAGAACTGTCAATCTTTATTGCACTTGAAATTTTAATGCAAAATGACGTATAGAAAATAGAACGAATAATAAATGTGCTAAGTGCAATGTCCACTTACGATATGATAAACCCAACTCTTCGTTTATTTATTTATGAGGATCATAGGAAAAAAAATTTTCCCATGAAATTATAGGAAACTTATGCACCCTGCTATGTTTCTCTGGTGATATTCTCTTAATTTACACCCACAAAAGCTAAAATATTGTGTTGTACTGACATATTTCGTCCTGGACATCTTATGGTCGTGAAAGGGTTAAAAGAGCTTGGACTGGAGGCAATTTGCTCAACATTTCAATCCTTCAACAACTATATTGACGGAGCTATGATGGTTCTATTGATTTTTATTTTATATAACTTTTAAAGTAATTGCTTCATTGAAAAGTTCGAAAAAAGTTAGGAATGTTTTACGCATTGTCGGAAAGGTTCAAATTTTTTGAAGATGAATTTCTTGCATTAAAAAATACTTTGATATTTTGGAATATATTTTCTCACGATCCCGATTGTGGTACCACTGGAATTTTTCAGTAAAAATAAATGAATTTTTAAAATCAACAATCAACCAAATATTTCCATTGTAGCTCTATTAGAAGGAAACACATGGTGCATAGTTCTAGTAGTTATGTACCATGCGTTTGCTTCTAATAGAACTTTAATGGAGACGCATGGTTGATTGTTAAATGTTCACTAAACTCAGCTCCACGTCCAAGCTTTTTCAGATATGGTATAACGATGGAAAATTCCTTTGTGTCAGATTTCAGATTGTTACCTGGTTTTAGCCTCTGAAAAGCGTAAAATTTGAGAGAATTAGTTGAAAGGTTATTAATGACAGAAGCATATTCCAGGTATGTGTCAGGATTTAATTTACAATTCTCATCATTTCACATATATTTTGATTGAAATTTTTGCGCCGAAGTCAAGAAAGTGAGGCGGCATCTTTAGATTAAATCGAAAATTTTCTGAATTTTCAATCAAATAAATAATCAGAAGCATCTGCTGAAGTTTACAGCGCGTACAGAACTGTTAGGTAGATTTAGATTGATCGAGGAAAATTTCATTACCAGTGAGCTGTGGACAATTCGGCAAATATAGGTAAATAAGCCACTCAGCCAAACTGAAATAAAGAGCCGCAGCTTCACATCCAAATAGACGCATGTGGCTTGTAAGCCGCCAAACAAATAATTTACTATACTGTGACGTGTTCAAAATTTCATTCACATCGGAGTAAGTGAAGTCAGATGATTCGTTATCCATTTCGAAAATTACTGCCATATAAAAATCATACTCGTAACTCGTTTTCATTACGAAAACCATTTGACTGATAAAATAAACACTATGGTAAATTTACTTACCCCTGGCGGTAGTTCCAACAGAGCGAATACTGTAAACACCACAAAGTTTCCGTTGAAAATTTTTTCCGGCACAGTCTTGTCTGGCTTTTCCTTAGATTGAGTTTTCTTTACCCGAAATGAAGACCTGTAAATGATGTGAATCGATTTCCGAAGAATCACTTCAACTGTCACTGATTTATTTAAAGCAAACTCACTTATGACTAGCAGCCAGCGGAAACCGGAAAGTTTCCCCAAACATCGGCCACGAGATGGTTTGTATCGATGAGTCGAACTTCACCGTACCGGGGAACAGTTTTATTTTTATCATGTACCCCTCGACGCTTTTCAGTCCGAAGCTCACCGGTAGATGGCGAGCGCCGACCAGATGAACTTGCAGTTCCGGAACGGCGGCTACCGGGGCTGTGCTTTCATCGTTCGAAGCCGCCGACACCGACGCCGCTGCCGTTGTCGGTGGGTGAAACACATCGTCGTTACCATTATCGAAGTTTTCATGCGGACCCGGATCAAGTGTTAGCTTGAAGCCTACCTCCGGTTCAAGTCGATCGTTGTTGTTGGACCGATTCGCTTTGCGCTGCTGCGTGGCGATGCCGCTGTCGAGCGACGTCGAGTGGAGCAACGTTTTCAGCTTGTTCATCGAGAATAGAATAATCGATCAACTACGGAGGTCACGTTCCGTCAGGTGCTTAACGATGATCGATGAGCTAACGCAGCGCTAGATCAAAGGTGAGTCATGCCGTTGTTGTCGTTGTGGTTGGGGAACTGCCAGATCTGGTGTAGTTTCTAGTAGAATAATAAATGAAACCAGTTATTAGTGTAGGAATATTCCCTATGCTTGTATTGACATTTATATTTAAAAGGTTCAAGAGTGTTCAATATGAGGCTTACAACATAACTAACAACCAACAAGTAATAACAAGTTTTCAATAAAAGGTTATTTCCGTAACAAATTCAGACATGATTCTGGTCGCATATCTCATACTAATCAAAGAATTAACAAAGACTCTGTCTTTCCGAACAATTAACAAAGACTCTGACAATTCCGATAGAATTCTTTGAATTGGAATACCACTGGGGGATCACTCGGATTAATTTGCGTTTATTGATATGATTTCATTTGAATGTTGATGACATAATGTCTAATCGTTTACTATAAGTGTTTAGAATAATCAGATCCTCAGAACTGTTATAAAGAAGTTAGATTGCCATATGAGATTCAAATCTTTTAAATAAGTTATGTTATAAGAAATTAATTTAGTGGATATCATTCTATATTGTTTCATACCCAGTAAAAAAAGTTTTCCTCCTAAATAACAAAATTTACATAAAGGGGCGGGTATAGCGTGATGGGTAAGTCGATGCCCTTCACGCAGCCCGCCTTGGTTCGAATTGCAACCCCGCACATAGGCTCAGACTGTTTTTCTGGTCCTAAGAGACGAATGAGCTTAAGGTTAAAATATAATCGACACGAAAAGTTTTTTTCAATGTCAAAAATTCAAGTGACTCGTATTCAGTGTTAGGCGTTCATATTAAAATTTAAAGCGTCATAATGAAACATATTTATAAATAATCAATTCTCGAATTGATTTTACTCAGCTCATTTATTTTGACGGATAAGTTAGTCAAAATAATTTCTCTGCATAGGAAAAATTACGGGTTCAAGTCTCCGTAAATTTCCCGCAAATATCAATTTCTGCTATTTCTTTTATCAATCTCTTATTCGACATTGCTCAGTGGTCCGAAACCGAAAATTAGCGACACAAAATTTTTTTTTGTAGTTCATGTCTTCCAAAAAGTTGTTTGTATTCAACTGCCGCATCTTTTGATGAAAAAGATCATTAAAGTTGTCCATGTGTGGATGTAAATCTGGATAGTAACTTTCCTAATTGAATTTAAAAGTTATTGCACTTCACAGCAAAGTTGTAGGAAATTTTATTTTTCTACCTCTTCATTTCTTCGGAGTAAAAGTAGAGTGGCTCTCAAAAAATCACCTTTATTGTTCTAGTTTTCTGTGAACAGTTCGTCTTGTGAAGATTTGTCGAACTAATTATTGCGCAAAATTTTGCTGTTCAATATAAGCTACCATCCAAAGGTTATAATTAATTTTTTCGACAAAAACTAAAGCTTGTGTTGTAAATTTAAGTACATGGCGACGCTCCTTTTAACACATGGATCAATAAGTCCCGAGACTAAAGCAGAGATGGCGCTCGTAGTAAACCAGTAACCACGTCTTTCTAGAGTACTAACCTTTGCTTGAAACGGGTCAAAATTTTAAGTCGATCCGACCAGAAACAGCTGAGTTATCGAGGTTGGAGTAAAGTCGTTTTGTAGTTTGTTTAAAAAATGGAAAAAATCGAGTTTCGTGTTTTATCAAAACATTGTTTTTTAATGAGTAAAAACACCGTGCAAGCGAAACAATGGATTGAAAAATGTTACCCGGACTCTTGTCCATCAAAAGCAACGATTTGTCGGTGGTTCGCCGAGTTTAAACGTGGTCGTATCGACACAAATGACGCGGAACGCTCGAGTAGACCTGTGGAAGCCGTTACACCGGAAAATGTGAGTGAAGTGACAAAAATTATAATGAAAGATCGTAAAGTGAAGCTCCGTGAGATTGCTGAGATGACACAGATATCATATGGAAGTGTATTAAAGTGTTTTTCATTAAAAAAAAAAGTTTTGCGAAAAAAATGTTGTTTCCATTGTTAGTCTCGGGACTTATTGATCCATGTGTTATGTGCATGGAGACGAAAATTCACATGATTTATTCGTAGTGTGTAGGATTAAAATAAAACCTTCACGACCAAACACAGAATACAATTTTCTTTTGTCTAGTTGTCTGTGCGATGTGGGTTTCCCCAAGCTTTCTGTGTAAAATAGTCAAGAATTACAAAGGTTACGTTATGATGAAGCTAGTGAAGAAATCAATAATTGTCCAATTCCTTCCGTGAAGTTTATGCGACACTTCCAGTGCAATTCCAAAAATAGATAACAATTCACAGTCAGATTTCACACACTACGATTTGGATGAAATTTTGCACACGTTATCAGTATAACAAAGAATTTGTTGTTCACGGATGGAGACTTTAAAAAGAGAGTATTTATTTTAAAATGCACTTTCTTTAATTTTTTTTGCAATATTTTCAATAATTTTTTTAAATTGAAAAAAAAAATACAGCTTAAACAATTATTAGATATTTGCGAAACTTCGAATTCCTCATTTATAATAGTCTTCTAAATACTAGAAAAGCCTCGTTAGTCCAAGAGTCATAAATATGCTTATAAAGATATTTCTCCTAAAAGTAACGGTATTCGAGATATTCAGAGATGAAATTCGAAGGTTTTCGTTACACTGCGTCGTTTTAACAAGCCTACGCGTACAAAAGAAGCTATTCTAAATTATGTATACAATGGCAAATTGCATGCTAAGGTTGCGCGTAAAATATTTTTAATGCCATATTTAAATATCCCGCCCAATCGATTTTCTACAATTTTTTCTCGAATTCTATTTATATACAAATAACGGTTTCCAAGTTACAACGAATAAAACTCAGTTTTCAAATTATTTGTTTTAGTCTTGTTAATACTACGAGTTTTAAATTTGATCGGTATCTAACGAGGGAAACAGATTGAAAAAATGACATGCGCACACAACTATGAAATGAAAAACCGCGAAAAAGCTACCGCAGAGATGGGACGTAGCCTAGCCTAGCCTAGCTACTATCCTGGTAAATCGTTTTACCAATTGAATTAATATGCATGGGAAACACATGGTGAAACTGCCAGATTGAATAGAAGAACCGTGCAGGTTTAGCTAGGCTCGGGCGCCACGCCGTTCAATTATAGTCATATCTCTATGGCAACCCCTCCTCCAGCAATCACTGCACATAGCATCACAAGTCTATTTTCACTCTTCACTTTTGCCGTCAGACACTGACTTTTGAAACTAATCGCTACAGACAACAAATGATTCATTTAAACCACGAATTGATCGAAAAACAAGCAGACTGGTCCGAAAGACACAGCAAAGTAATTTCGTTACATGGCAATGCATCTGAACACAAAACAAAAAAAACGTGATTAATCCACCTAGCAATGAAATGATACCTTTTTTATCAATGCGCATGTGTTTTTTGCATGGATATTCTTTGGTGTTTTAGTTCTCATGACATTATCTTAATGACCGTCGTTTTAAGCGGCAATTTGAGATTTCAATCGTAAGTCGGATAAAATTTGATTGATTCTAAGCGTGTGACAATTGATTGAACATTCCATGAGATTTTGAAGTAAGTTCCACTTTAGAGTTTTTCGCCATTATTTACGGTACTCCCAGAGCCGGTATTCAGGAACTAGCATAACCAAAAAAGATTCGTATGGCCATAAATTATTACGCCAAACAATTTACGTCTTCTATATCTGTATAAATTTTAAAAACTCATCATCCTGTAATTCCATAATCGGATGAAATTCATTAATTTTGTATGGGACCATAAGTCCTTTAATTTGAATTTTTGTTTTTGAAGTTCGATTTGGCCTTTTTGAGAAAATGATTGGGCTTTGAGAAACGATTCGACACTGGAACCGGAGTTCTAAAATCAGTGTAGCCGAAATCAATTAAATTCACCTGAGTATTTAGACATCTTTGAGAAATTGTAGTGCGAATTAAATTGTTGGGTACCTTTCGAATCGAAAACTGAATACCGCTTAAACTGAAATAAATTTATTTAGTAATCCACTATCCAAATCTGCCAACCCGATAAACCTGATTAATTTATGTCAAATGAACCTTTTTATACTAATCACCCTGTATCCCCTAAACCGGATCTGACTGAAAAGCAAGATGTTTTATATTAACTTAAGACTTTTCATTTGAATCTTAGATCGGTTAAGCCATCTACGAGATAAATGAGTTGCATTATTTTAATTTCGTTCAACATATCATCCTGTGGTTCCGCTATCAGAAGTCGGATTCAAACGTAATTCAGGAACCTTGTTTGGGTGTATACGACTTTTCGTATGAATCTGAGTTTGAAGAAAACGGTTGAGTCATCTCCGAAAAAAATTGAATGAAAATTTTTGTCACACACGCATTTGCTGATCTCGACGAACTGATTCGAATGGTATATAGGTGTTATGTTCTTCCAGCATTTATTGCTGTAAATAGTTGAAATAAATATAATTATGGAATTACTTTCAACATGAAAATGCTGCCATCATCTTGTCATTTACATTATTGTTTACATGTCATATTTGAACGATTATGTTGCCAAAAATGAACCATGCTAAAATCGGTCCGAGGCAAAAAGTCATGAAAAAAGATGCTGAACACAGTCTTTTTGGTACTCAGAAACAATTGTATGTTACATTATAAAAATCGTGTTTCACGTTGCTCCCAAGCATTGCTTTGACATACAGCGCTCAAAACTCCTACTGCTTAAATAGGGAGAAAAGTCGCTTACACAAAAATATCGATTTTTCCCGTAAAAATGGACAGATTTCTACAATCTATGGCTTGTTGGATAGTTATTACCGTGCGAAATCTAAGTCTGAAAACATATACTGTTTTCAAGGTCAATTGTGACAGATATTGTCATTTTGACATAAAACTTCGTATTACTCAAAAAGTAAACATTAGATCTCAAAACCATTCAATAGCGTTCTGAGTGACGGGAAGACCTTTCATTTGTGAACAGTTTGATCAAAATCGGTCCAGCCATCTCTGAGATCTCGACCTCTTAGTTGACAACACACATACACACACACGGACATTTTCTCAGTTCGTCGAGCTGAATCGATTGATGTATGACCCTCCGGGCCTAGGAAAATTTTTCTAAAGTTTGAGCGAATTCTATACCTATTTTTTAACTTCCCTCTCTGAGCAGCCTAGATAGCCGTGTAGTGTCGGTAGCGGTTTCCCAACTGCTAAGAATAACGCTACGGTCCACCTGTACCGGTGGTATAAGTCCACCAAACAGGTAAGCCGTGTGGCATCCGGCGGAATTATTTTTTACCAAGAATTGATCCACTGGTTTCCTATTCCATGTCGTAAAAGGCCACATAAATAGGAACTCCTAAGTCAAGGTGTATTTCCGTGCCGATGGCTGAATGGCTGCAGGAGGTTAAACATTGCAGTCGTGAACGGAATATCTTGGGTTTTTCCCGGGAAAAGAGAGGCTTTTGGAAAATCATGGGGACTCAAACCCAGATATATTCATTGGATCTACACAACTATCGTTAGACCAATTTTAGCATATGGATGTCTTGTATGGTGGCAGAAAGGAGAAGTCGCGACAGTTCAGTCAAAGCTAAATCATCTCCAAAGGATGGTCCTAATGGCGATGACAGGAGCATTCACGACAACTCCTACTGCTGCTTTAGAGGCGCTACTGTGCATTAAACCACTACATGTGTTCCTAAAACAAGAAGCATTATCTTGTGCATACCGTCTTAGGGTTACAGGGCTTTGGAACAGTAACCCATTAGAATATGCTACCAGTCACACTCGCTTGTGGTCTCAAATGGTTCCGTGGGATGAGTATTTACTCGCTCCTAGTGACCTAACTCTCACATGCAGTTTTCCTTTTAAAACATTCAATGTGAGCTATCCTCTTCGTTAGGAATGATTGTCTGGTTGTCTGGAACGACAACTTGATGAACACATAGTTTGTTTTACGGACGGTTCTCTGTTGAATGGTCGTGCTGGTGCTGGTATCTACTGTCGTGAAATAGGCTGGAGCAGTCTCATTCACTTGGTAGATACTGTACTGTGTTCCAAGCAGAAATCTACGCAATTCTGTGTGGAGTACAATCGGCACTTCAGCAGAGGATCTGTGGTAAACGTATTTATTTTTGTTCCGACAGTCAGGCAGCCTTTAAAGCACTCAGTTCGAATGACTCACGGTCGAATCTAGTGATCGCATGTCGAACTCAAATTAAAGACCTCAGCATTTCAAATGCTGTTTACTTCTTATGGGTACCCGGCCATTCTGGTATTACTGGAAATGAATGGGCTGATGAGTTGGCTAGAGCTGGTGCAACGAATGATTTCGTTGGTCCTGAACCAGCTTTACCACTTTCAACTAGTTGGATAAAGCACAAGATACGTTCTTGGGCTGCATCCAAACATGCCAGCTACTGGCGCAGCTTGCAAACTGGCGCTCAGACAAAGCATTTCTACCAGATTTAGATCTGAAAATGTCAAAGTGTCTACTGCATTTCTCCAAGTATCATTGAAGTGTTCTGGTCAGAGCTCTGACTGGACATTGCAAACTCAATTATCACATGGCTACTATTCAACGTGCTGAGTATTATTCGTGTGATTTGTGTGAATGCGATTATGGTACTTCATATCATCTGATATGTAACTGTCCCGCATTGAGGCAGCTACGTATCCGGGTTTTTGGTTCTCCATACATGGTTGAGTCTGTGTATGCGGAGCTAAAATTGAAGGATATTCTCTCGTTTCTCACCCAATGTGGTAAGGAGCTATAGTCAGAAGGGTTCATCGTTCTTCCTGGAGTGAATGAATCCCTTCTGTATTAACCTTAAATAGGGTTTGGCAGATTGTTTGGCATCCTCTGGGGGGTACCGAATTTACTTCTGCTCGTACATACTGCGAGTCGTTCTGCATTCTTCCGGGAGTGCAGAATGATGTCGCTTTTGTAAGATCTCTAAATCCTCTCGGGGGTTGGAGGTTTTATTAACAGCAGACTGTTCGGGACCTCGTAGAGGTTCAGAATTTCCTTCTGCTTCCACTAAATGTGATCCTCAGCAGATTGTTCAGCATCCCTTAGGGGTGCAGAATTTACTTTTGCTTTTATGTGTTTTTGTGTCGTCAATTTTTCCCATCCTCCTAGTCCAACCCTTACCATTTCCTTTCAATCCTTCCCTCTTATATATCGGGAAAATGATGCTAAAAACAAATTGATGGCAAGGCACAAATCTCCAAATATCAAGGGGAACGTGCCATTTGAGCCAATTTGTTCTGATTCCTGATTCCTGATACCTATTTTTTATATTTATAAAAAAAAGGGTAAAACAAGACCGGTTCAGGATACAATCAAAGTACTTGGCTGAGAGCTGCTACCCCACACGCCGTATTCACCAGACTAGACCCCTACTAACTCCCAATTTTTAAAAAATGAACATTTCTATTGGCGTGGGAATGTAAAAATGATCTTATTTTACTGAATTAAAAGGCATCGAATAGTCCATGTTTCGTGAAGTTTGTGAATAATTTTGCATTTCAATATGCGGAAAATTGTAGTCATTTATATTTTGATACCTCGAGAAATTGTAGTCATTTATATTTTAATGCCACCTTGCAGATCAAGATAATCCGTAAATTTGTTTTCGTCTATGAAGCACATAGTATTTACTTTACGTCATTTTCAGCGGGTTAGGTAATGTGCTCGCGAGCTGAAATTGGTAGTCCAACATAATCTACTAATGCACTGATGAACCGAAAGTGAAACGTAAAACAAAGGAAAACTGTGCGACACCTGCTCCAAAACGCTTCCATTGTATGCTAGAACCTAAATACTTGTTACATCGACAATTCTTTGTTGGATGGTCGACTCGATGCCGGTGTATATTGCCGTGAAGCGAGACTCGAGTAATATCCTCCACTGGGGGTTTCTACACCGTATTTCAAATAATAAAAAATCTGTGGTTCTCGGCGGAGTACATACTACTTTTCAACAAGGTATCGGTGGTGATTTAATTAATTGTTATTTAGAAAGCTAGGCAGCTACGAACGCAACTCAAATCAGCTCAGCTTATCAATTTCTATGAACATGCTACGAGTTCTCGTCCATTCATATATTGCTAGATAAACTGGCTGAAAAATCTAGAACTATCCCTGCGATCTAAATGTTTTTCGCTTTAATCTCTTATATCCATATCTATCGTTTCTTCTTTCCCTTTCTTTGTTTCTTCTTTCGTTTCTTTGTACAGAGAATTTCTAGATGATCCGACCTGGGACTGGCAAATCATCCTTCAATGTACATCTTCTTGTAACCCCAGAACTCGTTGATCAGTATCGGCGACGGCCAGGCCCGAATGTAGATTGTGTAGGAAATGGGAAGGAATGTTAGTCCAACATATAAATTTTAGTAATGGTCGTATTCTCGTGCGATGCACCACTAAACTCACAAACTTCCCGAGTAAACGTTTCAACAATATCCGATATTGAAATTCCTGGAAGTCTTGATTCACAGTTCTTATTCGTTGGAAACTGAAGGAAACTTTCAAATATTATCGCGTAGCAAATAAAAACTTCATTACTTTTGCTACATGGAATTACCTGCTAAAAAATCAACGAGTGAATAGGATTCAAACAAAATAATTGATCGGGGGTATTTATCGCGGATCCACATCAAAGAACATGCGACCACCATCGAAGTACCAACATCACCTGGACAATTCCTCGTGATCCCATCTACCAGTCACGAAAGAACACCAGCTGGATGCCAGATTCCATGAATTTTATCCTAGCTATAAGAAATGCCCTTGGCATCGAAAAACTTTTGTAGTGTGCCTTAATAAACGTATATTTAAACAGAAAAACTTAGTTGATTCATTGTCGTGACATATTATATAAATACCATCATTTTAAACAACCTAACAAAGGTCAACAATTTTCACGTGCACCTTTATTTTTATTCCACTACATTATTTACCGTAAAAAATTGTTAATTTGTTATATTGGTTGATCTGGGCAACCGGCTGCCGAGAAAATATTATTATTTTATAAAACAAACAAGTATCTACGTTACCTCTGTCATTAAGTAATTTAATTAAAGCAAGCAATAACATGAAGAAGAAAAAAAATCAAATAAATTTTTTCTCAGAAGCAAGCTTCAATTGATAAGTTGAATGAAGTTTAATGAAAAGATAATTTAGTAAAATAGTGTAAATCTGATCTGACCTAAAACCGATAACTGAAGGGAAAAAGAAATTTCTGCAAGTGTCGCTTTTTACGACGTAGAAGCTGAAGCCCAGTTGATTTATTCTTGGTGAATATTTTTTCCACCGAATTCCAATGCGAGCTTTGTTTTTCAAAAAGTATTCGTTTGTGTTCTTATCGAGCCAGCAAGCAACTATACAGTACGCTAAAGCAAAGTTTCGTCACCAAAACTCGAGCTCGGAAATTGCACCAGTAGGTTTTGACGAAGTACCGAGAATGCCTGCTCATCGACGATCAAACTTACGTCAAAATGGATTTCGGACAGCTTCCTGGCGACTTCACGAGGAGATGTTCCTGCAAAGTTTAAGTTTGTTTTTATGTATAAATTTGCTAAAAAACTGATGATTTGGCAAGCGATATGCAGTTGTGGAACAAAGACCCAAGTGTTCGTGACGAATAAGACAATGGAGCCGCAGCTGAATAATGAAAAATGCCTCTCGAACCGCGTACTACCTTTCATTAGAGCCCATAAAGGTCCCGTGAAGTTTTGGCCGGATTTGACGAGTTGCTAATACAGCCGGGAAGTCATCTAGTGGTCCGCGATAATAATGTAGATTTCATCGATAAAAACATAAATCCACTCAACTGCCCGCAGTTCCGGCCCATCGAGAGATTGTGGGCTATGATGAAGCGAAAGTTTACGAAAAATGAGAGAAACGGGCACAGGTATTTTATGTCGTTTTTCATAGAGAACACTCGTGGATTTTTTTTGTCGATTCGTGCACTTTTCGTGCAGTCGGGCAATCAAAACAGGTGCACTGTGTTTCATCCCGTTTTCTTTTCCGAGCAGCAAGCGTGCAAACCAATTTTTACAAAAATGTTTCATTGATCGGGTCAGGGCAAAACACTGGCCCCGAGCGAGTGGAATCAATGAAAAACGACATTAGAATCACGGTTTCCACCACTTTTTCTGATCTTAGCAATTATTTGGGACAGAGCCGTATTCGACAAAGAATGTTTCTTCAATCTTGCACTCAGTTCATAAACCCGAGCTTTCCAAACTGTGAATTGAACTGGGATCACAAGGATAAAAATTTGCTTGAATTTTCACAATAGAGAGTGCAACTGGATGAAAAACGCACGTCTCACATATTTACACTGTGTATAAACCAGCCATCTGACACCGGTATGAGAGCACCAGCCATTTGAAAGTATACCGATTACGTTGAGCCCATCGCGTTTCGAGCCCCAAACAATGCGATGTTTTGATACTCATCGCGACTCTCAAATTGCGAAAATTATCTCCACTTAATGCCCCAAAACACTGTCTGCTGTATTTTAGGTAAACCGACAAGTTATTGTGAGAGAGTTGACACAAAATTCACTAATTTTCGTGCATTAAACAAGGTAAACGCGTTAAAAAAATGCGTTACTGTTTGTTTGTTCTCATCATGATGGCGTCGTGACAGGGGCTCGGTATAAACTGCTTCAGCTGTCTTTTTTCACGAGGCCGGCCTTCACATCAATCATTCACTGATTGTTGCAGCAGAACCCTGATGAAACTCGGGCACCAATTTAAATATTTTTACAATAATTTATGGCAAAATCAAACAACAACTGATCCGTACAATTGGTTCGCATGCACTCGCGTAAATTAGTTTCCCTGCGTTTTAGACGCTGCAATTAAACTCTCCCATTGTGCTGTTGTGCATCTACTGCAGCTGATCCACGTGCATCTCCCCGGTCACACTTCGATCAACCAATTGTCAGATTTGAGTGTGTACGCATATCTCAGTGTGTAAACATATTTTTCGATTAAGCTCAGTCCACGCGCCACGAGTTTATTATTCTGTTCCGTTCATCACATCGCTGCTGGGTCATAATTTCGGGTGGGGGAGGAGTGGTGATGGAAGCGGGCGCGCAAACGTTCAACGTTTTATTTTTTTTCGTTTTCAATTCACTTACTCAACGCACACAAGGTAGACCGCCGTCAAATGATATTTAAATTCCGTTCCTTTTACGGGAGAGGCCGTAAGAATCACTTATCCGGAACCCGCTCCGTTCGGCGATTTCCGATGATGAAATGTTTTCTGAAATGTTCTTGTCCTCGCGAACGCACAGACTAGGCCTACTTTGTGCTGCTTGAAAATAGCAACCGACTGCTGGCTAATTCACCGGATTGAGCACTCTCACTGGCGAGCGATTATCCAATTTGAAGCCTTCTGCTTATCTGCTAGACCCGTACGTACGTACGGTTGAAGGTGATTTCCCCCTGATGATTTTGTATGGGCAAGGATTGGCTCACTCGCGGGCACTCGGCTCGTAAGACGCGCGCATTAATTGAAGCGTTTATTCGCGTCGAGGGTCGGAACGAAACTGATCCACAGCGGTGTGTGCGATGTTTGTTCTTGGAGAACTGGACGTGCTTGCGATGATGCTAGCAGCAATCTTAGGGATGCTCACCGGACCGGAGGTTACGTCTGTGCTGTTCCTAGAAGGTATGGGGGAAAAGTTCAACCAAAACTAAATGTTTCATTGAAAATTATGATCTAATAGAAGGTTTAGTAGTTTCTGTCAGTTTTTTCTGATTTTCTTATTCAATGCAATCAGACAAAATCAAAATACCACCCTCGCGTCAAATCCGACCATCCCGAGCAGGTAGCGGAACACTCCCTCACTGTTCACTGCTGGCAAAGACATTATCTCCAACAGTCGAGACAACGTCGTCTGACTCATTACGCGGAGTTGTCGCAGTTTTCGGTCGTGTTGGTATAAAACTACGATATCAGCCGACGATAACAGGAGTGACGATGGGGTGATAAAAATCGCCGACTGTAACCGGCAAAATTTCGTACCGAAAACTGCACCGGGTTCGATTTGCGTCTTCCCTGAATGTCCGTGTATGGAGCTCCGTATCTCCGTTGATTGGGTGATAATGGAACTGAGTTTGTTTATTTTTAGATAAACGGTTGGGGCTCTCTTGCTGGGACCAAAAAGGTGCATACCTTAGCAGTGTTTGTCGCATGAGGTAATCGTTTATTTACTGTGCATGAAACCATCTTCGTTTGTTCATTAGAATCGAATGTGGTGGCACTGGAAATGATTTGTCTGTCAATCGATGAAGTCACTGCCATGTTAATCAACTGGTTATTGTTTCATTTTACCTTCCCAGAATGATGATCGTCCGACGACTCTCGGATGCACGTGACAAGAGGGTTGTTTGAGTAGATTGAAAATATTGAAAAGTGCAACCATGATTGACTAAACAACATAACCAAACTAGCGAGTAGAAGACATAGGGAAGATAAAAGTGCTTCCAGTGCAGGATATAAATAAATATCAGTGCTTTGATGCTGATTAGTGCTGCAAGGTTCATTGCTCAGTCAGACGTCGATGCTACATTCGCAGTTAATTAGAATACCCATGTTGACGTTACCAGTGGACAAACGCCTTTGTAGATTGTTGTTTGCAGATGTAGGTCCTCTCTTCGTTGACACTGTCTACTGCGTATGAAGAGGAAATGTTAATTGGAACAAGGCCCAATCGATATAGGAAGTGATTGAACTCACAGGTATAAGACAGAAAGCTGTTTGACACGGTTTTTTTATCTGTAAAATCTGTTTTAACCTATCTAGTGTTGTAACGTTCCCATATTTATTAGGAGATTTGTGCCTTGCCGTAGCTTCTCATAAATTTCCTGATGGGAAGGGGTAGGATGAAAGGAACATGGAAGGGAATTGTGAAGTGGGTGAGATAATAAAACAGCACAAAACATAAAGAAACAAATCGTTCTGCATCCCCGAAAGGATGCTGAACGATCTGTAGGTGCCAAAATGCACAGTTAATGAAACCTCCAACCCCCGAGAGGATTAAAAGATTTTACAAAAACGACACCATTCTGCATTTCCAGAAGAATGCAGAACGATTCGTAGTATGTACGGACATTCAGTAAACTCGGCACCCCATAAAGGATGCCGAACAATCTGCTAAAAAACTATTTAAGGTGAATACAGAAAGGATTCATTCACTCCAGGAAGAAGGATGAACCCTTCTGACTATAGCTCCTTAGCACATTGGGTGAGAAACGATTGAATATCTTTTAATTTTAGCTCCGCATACACAGACTCAACCATGTATGGAGAACCAAAAACCCGGATACGTAGTTGCGTCAATGCGGGACAGTCACATATCAGATGATATGAACTACCATAATCGCGTTCACACAAATCACACGAATAATACTCACCACGTTGAATAGTAGCCATGTGATAATTGAGTTTGCAATGTCCAGTCAGAGCTCTGACCAGAATACTGCAATGATGCTTGGAAAAATGCAGTAGGCTTACAGATGTACTTTCCGGCAATTTTCGGATTCCGGCTCGAAAAAAGGAGTCCTTTTTTGACGCTATCCATGAAGCAATCCATTTTTCCAACTCTTCGAAGGATTGAAAATGTTGATCTGACAGGCCATGTGCCATCGAACGGAATAGTTGGAAGTCAGAAGGGGCGACATCTGAGGAATACGGCGGGGTGCGGCAAGACTTCCGATTTCAGCGTTTCCAGGTACTTTTTGACCACTTTTGCGATGTGATGCCGAGTATTGTCGTGTTGGAGGATGACTTTGTCATGTCGCTCTTGATATTGTGACCGGTTTTCTTTTAGCGCGCGACTACGGCGCATCAGTTGCATTCGGTAGCGATCTCCTGTGATGGTTTCACCCGGTTTCAAGAGCTGGTAGTAAAACGTAGTAAATCTTTGTAGGTTTTTCCTCTTCCACCACCATGTTTGTCTTCGACATCGAAATCACCATTTTTAAAACGTTGAAACCACTCCCGACACGTTCTTTTACTCAGAGCAGCATCACCGTAAGTTTCTGAGAGGATTCGATGCGCTTCAGCTGCATTTTTTCCGGCACAT
This sequence comes from Malaya genurostris, assembly GCF_030247185.1. Classification (NCBI taxonomy): domain Eukaryota; kingdom Metazoa; phylum Arthropoda; class Insecta; order Diptera; family Culicidae; genus Malaya; species Malaya genurostris. Next base: position 248,743,227 of record NC_080572.1, on the reverse strand, counting down.
AAACAGACATTTTCGAACGTGAATAATACGAAAACAAGAACAACTGTCACTGAAACGGCGATGATAATTCGTTAGGCACTGTATACACTCACTTTAAAGGAATTATTATCTATGTATTTTGACCAGCCTCAGCCGGTACAGCCATCTATCGGAAAACGGGGGAAGCAAAGTTGTACATCTGATAGAAAAATTCTTCTAAATTCAGCTCATAACTGTTCACAAATTGAAATGTTTATGTTAGTTTATTCCCGAATAAATTATCTGTTTTTATTCAAGTTTCAAATATTTTTTTTGCAGATCGGTATCGGGAGACTGTCACAGTTGCAGTAAGTTTTTTTAGGTAGCCAAACCTACAAGTTCAAATAGTTTTACAATCTGTAATAAGATATTTGTTTAAATCAAAGTTCTGTCGGCTCTGTCACGGTTAGTTTGTTTGGTTATAACAGTTCGACTGAAAAGTTCGTATCGTTTAATAGAAACACACATTTTTTTTGCCAAAATTCGTTTTTATTATTCAACATAATTGTCATCAGAGGCGATACAGCGATTATAGCGATCTTCCAACTTTTCGATACCATTTTTGTAGTACGATTTGTCCTTTGCCTCAAAATAGGCCTCAGTTTCAGCGATTACCTCTTCATTGCTTCTAAATTTTTTACCAGCGAGCATTCTCTTGAGGTCTGAGAACAGGAAAAAGTCACTGGGGGCCAAATCTGAAGAATACGGTGGATGAGAGAGCAATTCGAAGCCCAATTCGTTCAATTTCAGCATGGTTTTCATCGACTTGTGACACGGTGCATTTTCTTGATGAAACAAAACTTTTTTCTTCTTCAAATGAGGCCGGTTTTTAAATTTCGTACTTCAAACGCTCTAATAACGTCATATAATAGTCACTGTTGATGGTTTTTCCCTTTTCAAGGCAGTCGATGAAAATTATACCATGCGAATCCCAAAATACAGACGCCATAACCTTACCGGCCGATTGTTGAGTCATTCCACGCTTTGGGTTCGGTTCATCGCGTGCAGTCGATTGGACTCCGGAGTGAAGTGATGGAGCCATGTTTCGTCCATTGTTATATATCGACGAAAAAAATCGATTTTATTTCGATATAACAGCTCCAAACACTGCTCAGAATCATCAATTCGTTGTTGTTTTTGATCGATTGTGAGCTCACGCGGCACCCATTTTGCACAAAGCTTTCTCATATCCAAATATTCGTGAATAATATGTCCAACACCCTCCTTTGATATCTTTAGGGTGTCAGCTATCTCGATCAACTTCACTTTACGGTAATTGAAAATCATTTTGTGGATTTTTTTTACGTTTTCATCGGTAACAGCCTCTTTTGGACGTCCACTGCGTTCATCGTCTTCGGTGCTCATATGACCAGTACGAAATTTTGCAAACCACTTACGAATTGTTGCTTCGCCCGGTGCAGAGTCTGGATAACACTCATCAAGCCATTTTTTGGTATCGGCGGCACTTTTTTTCATCAAAAAGTAGTGTTTCATCAACACACGAAATTCCTTTTTTTCCATTTTTTTTCACAATAACAAAAGTAGCTTCACTGAAAATTCAATATCTCACAAACTAATAATCAGACAGCTGTCAAATTTATACACGTATCTTTTGAAGGTTGGTACTAACTGAAAATGGTATGGATTTAATTCTAGTGACGCCCTCTCATAGAAACGATACGAACTTTTCAGCCGATCTGTTAAGCTCATAAAAACTGCTTGCTAGATGAATCACTACAACATCGCACAGTGTGGCCTTTTCACACAAAAGTTGGCAAAAATCATAAATACGTCGATAAACGTCAGCTGGATGATTTTTTATTAACAATTTGAGGTCTCTGAATATATTTCAATCTTGATAATGTATTAAAAAATATTCGATCCACCTAAAAGTGACATGATGCACCGTTCGCTACGGACCGGAAAATGACTACTTTTTAAGTAAATCAACTTGTGTTTTTTTTATTTATTTCGTGATTGATTAGGAGCTTTCACTAATGTTTCAAATAATGATTAAACCTGTGTGGAAAATGTATACACTGAGAAAAAAACTTATTCCTTATATCTTGAAAACATTAGTTTTTTTTCCAGAAGGGCTTATCTTAATATTTTTATTTTCTGATATGTTGTAACATACAACTGATCTAGTTTATTGTACTAAAAAAGTGTTTTTTTCTTCTGTTTTTAACAAAAAATTTAGTTTTGGAAAATGCTCTGAATTTTGCATTTTTTAAGTTTTTCGGATTTATGAAAAAACACCAACACAAGTACAAAATAAAATTTGGTTGAATATTACCACTTTACGAATAATAGTGGATTTTTATTATGTTAAAGTATCTTAATAAACTATGTAAAATGAAAAATGACGAAAAAATGACACCGAGCAAACATGCATAAAGTGGTTTTCGTGGTTGAATTTTGGGATTTTTTTTATATGGACTACCAGAAAGTTCCGGACAACAGAAAAAGTGCATGTGGTGGGATCATCTGGGCGCTATTTATTATGAGCTACTCAAATGCGTTTGGACAGAGCATTGCATGAAAAACGGACGCAATATGAAGATCTTCATGGCATAGTATTTTTCCTTCATGACAATGTTTCGAAAGTTGTAAAAGCTTTTATTTTGTAATCGCCTTTAATGATAAGTTCTGCCCCAGCCGCCATTTTTTATCAGACATTGTTCCATACGGTTGCCATTTCCGCCAATCCATGGCGCGTAACTTGTCAGGCCAGTTTCAAAAACTACGACACTACAAAAAATTGGATCAATTCATTTGTCGAATCTGAGGGAAAGGAATTTTTAAAAACGTGGTCTTCTTTCGTGGTCTTACCAGAAAGATGACAAAAGGTGGTACATATGTTAACGATGGACTATACTTTGAAAAACGGTACTGCAATTTTACTCTAACTAAAAATCATGAAACTTAGCAGAAAAAACGATACTAATTTTTTCCAACACCTGATATATTATAAATAGATTTATATAACGACATTTATATAGGTATTTTATGTTATGCATGTTATAAATGTCCTGATTTTATTTATCATATAGCCGTTTATTTAAATTTTACTCGCACCGACTTCATTTACAAAAGTATAGCCCTTGTCTTTGTGATTTTTTATGGTCGACCCCGCAAACAATTGAAAATAACCTTTAAAGTGCAGAGATGTGCAGGAGTGGTTTTTGAAAAGTAGAGAAAAAATGCTATAAAATCAAATACTATTGAACAGTGGCAGCCCTTTCCTACCTATGTAGAACTCTAATCGCAAAACATCGTCATTGCGCCATATATTTTGTATGGAAGGATGAAAAGAAAGTTTACAATACCCTATCTTTGAAAGGATATGGAGACATTATTTCTTATTCAAGAACTTTTATACTTTAAACTGTAATCCTTCATTTATCTGAGAATTCAAAAAAATTAACACAGTGCAGGAAAAATATAAATTTATTTTTTGGATTTCTGCCACCTTGGCATCACTGTGCATCGGTACGATATTACTGTACTACCTTCCTTAAAAATTTCATATACATACAATTCCGATGCAAATATCTTTTCAAATAAGCTTGGATCCATTGAAATTCTTACTTTCTTTTGGGCGAACATCTCGTAAGTTGCTTCGATTTGTTTCTACCTTAGCACCGTGTTCAATCAAAATCATACACCGGTAACAGACATTGCCAAGTGAATCAACAAAGAGTTCTTATAATTACCTAAAACATTGCAGAAGATTCCAAATTGTCGATGCAAATTGTCTTTTTTGATTATAAAGAAAGCATATGTAAAATTTGAGCGAAATCAAAAAAATACGTTCGTTTTCAAAAGCTTCTGGATGAATTCGTTACCTGGTGTCGAAAGAACTGACTTATCGTCAGCATTGCAAACTATCAGGTCAAAACCATCCCTGGCAAAATCCGCAAGATCTTCCACCGTATCCCGCTCGCTTTCGTCTGATTTGTTTGGCCTCACTGGAACAGCGCAGCAAAATTCAGCAAGTAATTTTCATTGTGAAAACAATCATCAGCGATATTAAGCCTCCGAAGCTTTTATCAATACTATTTGAAACTGGGAGCGACTTGAAACGCAATGATAAACGTGACTAACAGTAATGTCATATGCAAATAAATTACGTCAGTAGTTTGCAGTATCGAACTGACAATCCAGTGAAGGTAAGCCAGAAATCTATCTCCTTGAATTATATCGCCACCGAAAGAACCCTGTCAAGCCATACCCTCGTCATCGTGCAATCCAACTCCTGCAGAGCCATGTCACTGGGGCCGCGTGCCGTTTATCTTTGCCATGTGTTCACCTTCATGAGTTTTCAGTACGCCTATCCGCAACAGAGTTGTTATTGTTATGAGTCGCATATTTTTTGCTGTAGTAAGTTTTGATTTTAGTTTGAATTAACTAAATTATAATACTGATTCGAACAAGGCTGGGATTTTCTACACATATAACTTGTTTATTTCATCTGTTTCTAAATTTTTGAAATTTAGCTATTTTATATTGTTGACTATTGTTTCTTGCCTGTTCTATCATAGTCGCAATAAGTTTATTCTAATTATCATCTCTTTTTGAAGGGTTATGCAATCACTGTGAAACCAACTTCTGAACCGACGACCGGAGAGCCGAATTACATATACCATTCTGCGATGAGTACATGAGTTACATGTGAATAGCATCATTACACCTCTAGGTGGATTAAAACAGTTTTTTGATTCCCGATATGAGCTAATAACGGTAATTATAACCTTAACGTTGAAGGATTGTAAAAGGTTGCAAGAATTCCAAATATGATTTTTGTTTTTCTCATATGGAATCACTGTGAAAATCGGGTTTTCAACCACGATGTAATATCTTATACCATTTGACACAGTTCGTCGAGATCAAAAAATATTTATGAAAATAAAAAAAATATCAAGTTTTCGCGTGATTTTGATGGGACCACCCTAACTCAACGATGGCAATAGATGAAGAATGACACAAATACAAGCAAAACATTTTCGTATTGCATATTTGTTGACAAACAAAGCCGGAGCAGCCGATGTTGGTAATTATCCCTTTTCAAAATTATAAGGCCACCTTGTATGTTTGTCAGTTTGTGTTGAATATAGTGATTATAAATATCATTTTTATTCATTTAACAGCGTTATGTGACTATGGGTAAGCGAAAGAGACTAAATCAACAAGAACAAGGACAAATTTTGGCCTTCAAGAAGATAGGATGGGGGATCAGGAAAATTGCAGGGGAAATTGCGGTCGAAGGAGATGTGCGGTCGCAAATTTTCTGAAAAATCCAGCAAAGTATGGTCAAATGTGTTAAACTATTACAGGTGATATTCTGGGATGAAAAAAAGTTTAACCTAGACGGAGCAGACGGATTCAACGGTTATTGGTGTGATCTACGTAAGGAACCACGATATTTCTCAAAGAGAAATTTTGGCGGTGGATATGTAATGGTTTGGGATACGTTCTGTGCAACCGGCAGGCTGGAACTTCAATTTGTATCGCACAAAATGAAAAGTTCCGATTACACAAATGTCTTCAAAGCTAGTCTGCTGCCAGTAATTAAAAGAAGACGCAAGTCAAAGCTCATTTTCCAGCAGGTTAACGCCAGTATTGATAAAAGTGCTGAAACAATGAAGCGGCTAAAGTCCGAGAAAATTAATATTTTGAACTGGCCAGCTTGTTCACCGGATTTAAATCCAATTGAGACTCTCTGGGGTATTATGGTACGACAAATTTATGCCGATAATCGTCCATTTTCATCATTACAAGAGCTAAAAAGTGCTATTCTTCAGTCTTGGGAATCTATTGAACTGCAACACTGCAGAAATTGGTGCAAAGTATGCCAAATCGTATTTTTCAGATAATAAACCGTTCCGGTGAAGCAACGTATCATTAGATGCTTTTTGTTGCTTATTCTAAACATGCGAACCTCAATAAACTTCAAGTGGCCTTATAATTTTGAAAAGCCATTTTTCCTTAAAAACGTTCTATCACAAAAGTTTCTCAGCGAAATCAATTAACACATGGACTCACATTCGTGTTTTGCAATCTAATTTCATGTTCCATCGAAAAAAATCCTAAAACTATTCCTTTTTTTTGTATCTTCAAATTTATGGGTGGCCTTATAATTTTGAAAAGGTCTGTATATGAAAAAAAATTTTCCCTCAAAACGCAAATAATTTTTTTTTTTTCGGATCCAACTTCTACTGCCGGAATTACAGGCTGATTTCGACTAATTGAAAATTTTGACTGGATGGTGCTATCTGTTGACTGAAACGAGATAATCGTTCACCGCCCAATCAGTCGAAACCTCAACACTGTTTTCCGGCAATAAGGAACCCGGCAACATCGAACGAGACCCCACTACACCATATTTGAAAGAGCTTAGGCTGGGGTCAATTTCCCCTCTTAGTCGCCATATTTACGAAGCTAGGTTTTATTTGCTTTTTTATGCAACCGCTCCAACGAAAAATTTCACAAAAATCAGGAATATTTCAGATTTTGTCATGAAGGTTAACAACTGTGGAATAAGATAGAATATTGTAGAATAGAATAAAATAATATAGACTGAACATGTGAGCAAACCACTGATAGCTGTCAAACACTGTTCATCCAGTTTATTTTGTGAGGTTGTGTCGTTTTCGTGTGGGACCTGATGGGTGAGTTGATGTGTGAGTGAAATGTAAGAGGAAGTGCATACAAGAATGGTAATAAAGGCCACCGTTTCAGCTCAGAACTAACGATCGACCAATAGTAGAGATAAAAGTAGGGTAACGGTACCCTCATTTATCTCAGCTCCATTAGTCATCTCATATACGAAAACCATTAGTTAGTTAGTTAGAGTGAGATCTGTTGTCTCTGTTCGATAGATTGACTTCAAAAGTAAGATGAAATTAGGAGCATTCGTTTCAAGTTTTCGCGTCGCTATAACAATAGTATTGAACAGTTTTCGAATTACTTTTTATACGTTCACAAATCCCAAGCAAAGATATTGTTTTCGATTTTATCACAATGCATTAATTGAAAATCGAATAATCGCTAAAATAACATGGTGACAGTAACAGAAACAGTAGCTCAATGTTTTGATATTTGCTGTGGAGTATATTTATGTAGGTATGTATGTGTGTGAGCATGTTTCTGTGCATATGTAGTTGTATATGTATGTGTAACTTGCATGTGTAAATAACACGTGGATCAATAAGTCCTGAGACTAAAGACGAGATGGCGCTCGTAGTAAACCAGTAACCACGTCTTTCTAGAGTACTAACCTTTGCTTGAAACGGGTCAAAGTTTTAAGTCGATCCGACCAGAAACAGCTGAGTTATCGAGATTGGAGTAAAGTCGTTTTGTAGTTTGTTTAATAAATGGAAAAAAACGAGTTTCGTGTTTTGATAAAACATTGTTTTTTAATGGGTAAAAACACCGTGCAAGCGAAACAATGGATTGAAAAATGTTACCCGGACTCTTGTCCATCAAAAGCAACGATTTGTCGGTGGTTCGCCTAGTTTAAACGTGGTCGTACCGACACAAATGACACGGAACGCTCGGGTAGACCTGTGGAAGCCGTTACACCGGAAAATGTGAGTGAAGTGACAAAAATTATAATGAAAGATCGTAAAGTGAAGCTTCGTGAGATTGCTGAGATCACACAGATATCATATGGAAGTGTATTTACTATTCTTCATGAAAAATTGAGCATGAAAAAGGTTTTTTTCCAAGTGGGTGCCGCGATTGCTTTCGATGGAACAAAAACAGCAACGAGTCGATGATTCAGAAAGCAGTTTATCGCTATTTACTCGCAACAAAAAAAAATTCTTGCGTCGTTACGTGACCATGGACGAAACATGGATACATCATTACACTCCAGAGTCGAAGCGGCAGTCATCTGAGTGGCGCACAGCTGGCGAAAGCCGTCCGAAGCGTCCGAAAACGCAGCAGTCAGCTGACAAAGTCATGGCGTCAGTTTTTTGGGATACGCATGGCGTGATTTTCATTGACTACCTCGAAAAAGGTAAATCGATCAACAGTGATTATTATATTGACTTACTGGTGCGTTTGAAGGAGGAAATCGCAAAAAAAACGACCGCACATGCAGAGAAAAAAAATCCTTTTTCATCAAGACAATGCACCCTGCCACAAGTCGATGAAAACAATGGCTAAATTGAACGAATTGGGCTTTGATCTGCTTCCCCACCCCCCATACTCGCCAGATTTAGCCCCAGTGACTACTGGCTCTTTGCTGATCTTAAAAAAATGCTCCAGGGAAAAAGATTTGGCTCAAATGAGGAGGTCATCGCTGAAACTGAAGCTTATTTTGAAGCGAAAGATAAATTTTTTTATAATCATAATATTGAACAATTGGAAAAACGTTGGAACCATTGTATCACCCTAAAAGGTGATTATGTTGATAAATAATTTGCAAAAAAAAATGTTTTTTTCCATTGTTAGTCTCGGGACTTATTGATCCATGTGTTAATTACTAACTCAACATTTCTATTCCATATGAAATTAATTCATACTGAGAAAACTGAAAAATCGAACTAAGAAAAGCTCTTAAACTTGGAAAAGAAGGAAGAAAAAGAATGAAAAAGAAGAAGAAGAATGATGCAGAATAGAAATATAAAAAAGAAACGAATAAATAACGCAAGAGAATAGATAAGTATTATCATTGTTACGTTATTACATCACTATTACAATTATTACCACTACATTCCATACAGACCATCACAAGAACCACATACCACAATTTACAATATCATAAAACCAGGTTTACGACCATTGTCATTACAAAAACAACAACTAAACTATTTAACACAACCACACATTATAAAAACAATTTTATACAATCTATTTGAATCAGCACAAAAAAACAGTGACCAACACACACACACAAAAATCAAAATTTATTTATTTATTATTAAAAATCCAGGGTGATACTAAAATTTAATTTTTGATATGCGGTTTTATTTTACGCGTACTACCTTGGTCAAAAAGTTCCCGGAATGTATTCAGAAAATAAAAAAATACAAGATTATTCATCAAAATTGATATTGTCCCCTTCAAAGTACTCGCCATTGACTGCAACACACTTATGCCAGCGCTTGATCCAATTTTCGAGAAAAAAATTATATTCAGTTTCCGGTATAGCCAACAGAGCCATTCCAATTGTTTCACGCAAACGTCTCATAACGCCCAAAAAATACTCCTTGTTGACGATCTGGCCTTGCGTAAGAAATTCATGATACACAGCACCCTTGTATTCAATGAAAACTGTGAGCATCGCCTACCGCTTCTCTCATCATCATTCACAGACTCACGGCCCTCTTCTGAAACGTTCGTGCCATCGATAAACGACTGTTTTCTTTATAGTATCGTTGCCGAAACACTCTTCTAATATTTTGCCATGTCGCCGCACCATTGAAACAGTTTTTAATATTGAAATCATTGATACTGTTTTTAAAATTTATTGCAAACTCATTGTTGCAAACTCAATTCCATTTTGAAAATTGTGCAAAATCGAGGAAACGCACAAACGTAGATGTACTCAATACAGCGTAACTTTTACAAATGTCCTGGTATCAAGCTACAAGTTTGATAAAATATCGATGACAGATGTGTCAACCTAAGAAAAAATCCAATCGTGTCAAAATGTTGAATTCGTTTCCGTAGATACAGGACTGTAAAAGTGAATGCCATAGTAACCAAGCACAGCGAAGCGAAGTTTGGGTTCCGTCTAGTCAATTAGACTTTCTCTTCATGTGGTTTCATATGCAGGCTAGGCAACCAAAATTTCTAATGATCGATATTTTCAATTAATCGTCACACTTTTGAATCCTCAAATGCACGAGAGTCTGCTTAGATTGATCTTTATTAGTAAGCAACACCGAACACGCGAACCCAGAATATAGACTTGAAGGCTATTCGCAACGCGGTGATGGATATCTGTTCTAAAATGACATACTGTTGTAATATTTAAAACTGTCAAAAATAAAACTCGAACTTGACGATCTCAACGGAAAGATTTAAAATCTGTTCTATATATTTCTACAAATGTATTGGTGTTGTGTCTATTCACTTCACTGTTTTAAATCAGAAACAAACAAACTAAATTAATGGTTTCGAGAACGATATGAATATTTTTACAGATCATAGTGAGCTGGAGTGCTTCTAAATGAAACTGTATTATTCAGTGCAAAACATTTAACGCTTATATTAATAATTTCTGAAATGTCATTCGACGCTTTGACATCTCGTCTCTCAGATTTCGTAACAGACGCTCAGTTTTAAATCTGTTTTAAATTTGTACTCGGAAAATAGAACTAAATATCAGCGTCGTGATTGACATGTTTCAGTTGTTTGTACATGCTTGCGATACGGATATCGATATTTAAGCTTCTCGTCGCCAAGCTTGTGTTCAAGTTTTGTTCGCAAGCAGTTATTTTTATAGCGTTTCTCTACCATTACTATCCTTCTGCGATTTTGGTTGAAGCGATAAACTTTACCTCATCATCAATCGAGTTCATCTTATATAAATTAGAAATTAATCTTGTGCAATCAAAATTTACCCTGGGGTAGTTGTCATTTTCTCAGGCGAAACGACATAACATGGAATTTCATCCGATCTTGCATGACACAAGATCAGAGCATACCAGTTAAAGCTTCAAATCGTTTTATGGCACTTTTTGTCTTGCTGTCTAGCAACAACCTACCTCTAGCATGCTACGCGTAGGACTGAAATGTTAGCTATAATTTTGCTTCTATTTATAGATTCGCGTGCTTCCAACAGCTTCGCTTTTGATTCGATTGACCAATCAGAGCGATGCTTTCCCTTTGATATATCGCTTACTCCTTCAAAACCGTCGACTATGGCAGGGAAATCCGGTATGCCGGCGATTTTTTGCTGACAAAATAGGACACTGCTAGTTATTCATCAACATTTCAATGATATACAATTAAAAATACATGGCTATGTACATTCAAATCAATACGTAGAAATATTTCCAATCAAATGGTGACATAACATTAATAATTGATACAAAATTGGCTGAGCTGTAATTGTTGAAAACCTGACCACATTTCTACGTGTATTTTTCTTGAGTTTCTAGTTTCGACGAATAGCGTTCCCGCGCGAAATATAATCCAAAAGTCTTTTTGCTCATAGTAGTACATTAAGAGTTAAGATTCAGAAGTCTGTGCGATGTAATTTATCGAAGGCCAAATAAATAATTGAAAACCAAATTCTTTTCCGAGCTTTCACGTCATAGGTTTTGTTGTTTATTCAAACAGAACTGAAACGAAACGCCACACATCGCTATATCAACACTGGAATTTTTATTGCTGCATCACTCAGAGGTCAGCATCTTTCGTGAGAAAAAAAAAATTATCTTGCATTGTTTCACGTTTTTCTACACATAATAAAATATTATATACTTAACTAATACTTCTCTTTATATTGCAGTAATAAATTTGCTTACCAATCGAATTACATTTCTTATCAACCGTTGCTGACAGTTTCAATTTGATAAACATTCGTAGCAACAGTAATAACGTTGAATGATAGTATCAATTTAATAACATCTCACCAACATACAAGACAGACGATTCAAACCAGAACCAGGTATGATATTTCTCGGATGTAAACTTGTGTTTCTAATATGACTTATATGAATATTATTGACCAGTCAAGTTCTAGGCTTCATCTTCTGACTTCATAGTATATATCAATTGTATTTTCAAAGCTTTGTGATCATTGACTTTTTCACTACCATCGGCTACCAAATCATCTAAAACACGAGAAACCTTCGGTAGAACCATTCGCGAAACTCACGATTCTCAGTTTGTATAGTCATACTAGCATAAATTAGATTCACGTTTACAAAAGGTACTAGCGATAGATTATACCGCAGCGATTGAAGCCGACTAACTCAACGACGAAGCACTTCCCATTCATTATTTACTGACCTGTACGTATTTGCCAAAATCAACATCACCGAAAATAAAAATAAGAACCGTTCAATGTATATTGACACTGTACACAGTTAGTGGATATACCTAACAAAATGTAACCTACGACTAACAACAGGTGAATGATAGCAACGCAACAAAACCACGTTTGTCGGTGCGATCGGTTGATCGCGAATTTACTACTGCTGCTTGCTGCTATTGAACAGTTTGACGCAATAATGCGCGTTGCAGGGACAAATCAAGCACATACACAGCTGTAACCCGTTGATTCGTAATATGTACTGCGTTATTTTCTTCTGTGCAGCTGTGCCTTAACAGCTATCAGCAGCAGTGTTGTGCGATTGCTGTATGGGAAAAAAGGTTGACTCAGGTGTAATCGTTGTTAGTTTCTCTAATGCTAGTTGGCAGCGATGGAATTCAGTTTATGAGCGAGAATTTGTTAAAGCATCTTTTCTGCCACACAACCGAACCTTGGTTTTTATTTTATCCACTAGAACCGCGACTTAAATGTTTATTTTGCGGAACTTTCTGACGAAGTTCGGATGGACCAAATAATGAAACGCAATGGATTGAAAAAGCTTACTACTTTAACTTTAATAACTATCGGAAAATGTTTGCATACAACAGCTAGAAAATTAACCAAATACCCCTATGCTACAGACGTTCGTTGTAGACCGAATCACTGTCGGCATCCTCCGGGTCCGAGTGATGCTCGACGACTTCTATCCGTTCGACCAGTTCGTTGAATTTGACATTTTTCGGTTCCGATGGAGTTGTGCTGTCTTTCAGCGTTGACCTCGACGAGACGGAACCGTATTCGTCCAGTTTTTCTAGCTGACCATCCAGCGAGCTGGCCAATCGGTCCAGCGGAATTTTGGAGTCCTCGGATTCTGGAAAAAATTGCAATGCATAGATATGATTATATTTTTATACTGTAAGTCGCTGATTAAACAAATCTACAACAGTAGAAAACAGTGATTCCCAGGTGATGCAACTCCGCAACTGACGTAATTTACGCAGACCTTGTTAGACAAGATATTATGAAATAATAAATCAGTGTCAAATATACCTAAGTAATATTGTGGCGACATTGAACTGCCTTTGATAGTATTTAGAATGGGCCAGGGTCATTATACCGAAAGTTATTTTGCCTATTGTTACCCCTAAGGGATACTGAACAATCTGCTGGGGATCACATTTAGTGGAAGCAGAAGTAAATTCAGAACCTCTACGAGGTCCCGAACAGTCTGCTGTTAATAAAACCTCCAACCCCCGAGAGGATTTAGAGATCTTACAAAAGCGACACCATTCTGCACTCCCGGAAGAATGCAGAACGATTCGCAGTATGTACGAGCAGAAGTAAATTCGGTACCCCCTAAAAAATGCCAAACAATCTGCTAAACCATATTTAAGGTGAATACAGAAAGGATTCATTCACTCCAGGAAGAACGATTAACATTTCTGACTATAGCTCCTTACCACATTGGGTGAGAAACGAGAGAATATCCTTCAATTTTAGCTCCGCATACACAGACTCAACCATGTATGGAGAACCAAAAACCCGGATACGTAGCTGCGTCAATGCGGGACAGTTACATATCAGATGATATGAAGTACCATAATCGCATTCACACAAATCACACGAATAATACTCAGCACGTTGAATAGTAGCCATGTGATAATTGAGTTTGCAATGTCCAGTCAGAGCTCTGATCAGAATACTGCAATGATGCTTGGAGAAATGCAGTAGACACTTTGACATTTTCAGATTTAAATCTGGTAGAAATGCTTTTGTCTGAGCGCAAGTTTGCAAGCTGCGCCAGTTGTTGGCATGTTTGAATGCAGCCCAAGAACGAATCTTGTGCTTTATCCAACTAGTTGAAAGTGGTAAAGCTGGTTTCGGACCAACGAAATCATTCGTTGCACCAGCTCTAGCCAACTCATCAGCCCATTCATTTCCAGTAATACCAGAATGGCCGGATTCCCATAAGAAGTAAACAGCATTTCACTAAATTTCTGTTTGAGCTGTTAGTAGAATGTTCTCACTAATAGTACTGTTGTTGTACCGTTGAATTCCACTATATCACGTCAAAACACTCTCACAAAGTCAATATTTTCACAGTCACTATTTTTCCGAAAGTGTATCAAACGTTATAATACAGATACGTATTTCGGAATGCAATTTGCATCCTTCTTCAGTGTATCTGCAAATAGCATTCCGAAATACGTATCTGTATTATAACGTTTGATACACTTTCGGAAAAATAGTGACTGTGAAAATAGTGACTTTGTGAGAGTGTAATGACGTGATATAGTGGAATTCAACGGTACAACAACAGTACTATTAGTGGAAACAGCATTTGATATGCTAAGGTCTTCAATTTGAGTTCGACATGCGATCACTAGATTCGACCGTGAGTCATTAGAACTGAGTGCTTTTAAGGCTGCCTGACTGTCGGAACAAAAATAAATTCGTTTACCACAGATCCTCTGCTAAAGTGCCGATTGTACTCCACACAGAATCGCGTAAATTTCTGCTTGGAACACAGTACAGTATCTACCAAGTGAATGAGACTGCTCCAGCCTCATTTCACGACAGTAGACACCAGCACGACCATTCATCAGAGAACCGTCCGTATAATAAACTATGTGTTCATCAAGTTGTCGCTCCAGACAACCAGACAACCATTCCTCATGAAGAGGATAGCTCACATTGAATGTTTTGAAAGGAAAACTGCATGTGAGAGTTAGGTCACTAGGAGCTAGTAAATACTCATCCCACGTAATTATTTGAGACCACAAGCAAGTGTGGCTAGTAGCATAATCTAAAGGGTTACTGTTCCAAAGCCCTGTAACCTTAAGACGGTATGCACAAAATAATGCTTCTTGTTTTAGGAACACATGTAGTGGTTTAATGCACAGTAGCGCCTCTGGAGCAGCAGTAGAAGTTGTCGTGAATGCTCCTGTCATCGCCATTAGGACCATCCTTTGGAGATGATTTAGCTTTGACTGAACTGTCGCACCTTCTCCTTTCTGCCACCATACAAGACATTCATATGCTAGAATTGGTCTCAAGGCTATACAAAGAGTCATATTAGAGTGACTAAGAAATTAATCAGCCTTTTTTAAGGTTAGCTATTCAATGAACTATTCTTCGAAGTAATCAGTCTCTATTAAGGCTACCACAAAATCAGTCTTTATCAAGATTTTTCCAAACTAGGAGTCTAATCGAAGACTAATTTAGCCTAGTTAATTTAATTTAAAATTTCATTCATTTTAAAAATGCCTGCGTCCAACCGGAAAGGCAACAAGCCTAAGGCTAAAAATAATTCAATACGGAATAAATCACATTCCGTTATTCAACATCTTTTTAATAACATTCACGATCTTATAGAATCTGAATGTAAAAATAAAAGACAACGGACGGATTTCCTTTCCGTTGATTCTATGCCGTCTAACAATATTTACGAGATTCTTCCTGAATCCGATTGTAGCGACATAGAAGAAAATTGTTCGAAAATTTCCAAAATGGACGTTTGTCGTTCTGGGAAGAAACAACAATCTATGCCACCAGTGACGGTGATGATTTCCGACTTCAAAGCATTCCGTACTGAGCTTTATACTTTTCTCCCGGAAGTAAAAGTCTCATTTCAATTCGAACGAAGAGGAGAATGTCGAGTCTTAGTTGATGGATTGGAAGATTACGAACGTCTTATAAGATATTTGTCCGAGAAACTTTATAAATTTTATTCATATGATTAAAATCAGATGACCCTTCAAGGCTGTCTTGAAAGGCCTTTCAAATGATCTGAGTACTGATGAAATCAAAAATGAACTAAAAGAATTGCTTGGTTTCACCCCTTCTTAAGTAATACTTATGAAAAAAAGGGCGAATGGTACTTCTAAACCACACTCTGGAATTTCCCATGAACTTTACTTAATACACTTCAATCAAAGTGATGTAAACAATTTTGAAACTTTAGAAAAAGTACGTTTCCTTTCCCACATTAAAATTCATTGGGAACATTATAAACGGTATAATTGTATTGCAAACTTAACGCAATGTCGTCGTTGCCAAGGCTTCGGCCATGGAACCAAAAATTGTCATATGGATATACGGTGTTTGAATTGTGGTAAATCGCATTCGAAAGACGTTTGTCCAATGAATGAAACCACTGATAAATTTTCATGTTCAAATTGCGATGGAAATCATAAATCCAATTATTTGAAATGTCCTGTCAGGGAAAAAATTTTAAACGCTCGTTCGCTTAGACAACAAGTCAAATCAGCGACCTTAAATTTACAGATTATACCTGAAAATCAAAAAACCGTTACAAATGCCACGCCTGATTCATCTAAGGCACTTATTTATTCAAATTTAAAACAAAAAACAGGTACGCCTGCCAATTCGTCTTCTAACGAAAACAATTTATTGACAGGTAGATCAACCTCGTCATCATCTTCTTCTAATGTCAGTTATGCTAGTGTAACAGGTAGAAATCTACCACTTAATTCTTCTAATGTAAATAATCAAAACATAGGACCGCCTTGCAGTTCATTTTCTAACGAAAACAATTTATTAATAGGTAGATCGGCCATATCATCTTCTTCTAATGGCAGTTTACCTACAAATATTCCTTCAATGCCATTCGCTTCTTTAAAAGAAGTTGATTTATGCGATATAACTGAAAATAAAATGATCTACCTACAAGATCAATTTTTTCAAATAATCATCCGAATGAATTCGACTTCATCACTTTTTGAAGCATTTCAAATCGGATGGCAATTTGCAAATAATATTATATTGAATTTAAAATTCAACAGTGATGTTAAATAATTATTTGAATATTTTAAATTGGAATGCTCGATCTTTGAAATCGAGTGAAGATGAATTTTATAATTTTCTCAAAGTTTACAAAATTCATATTGCCATTGTGACAGAAACTTTTCTTAAATCAAATGTCAAATTGAAAAGTAATCCACATTATGTGGTTCATCGATTTGACAGGTTTACTGGAATGGGTGGTGGAGTTGCCATTTTTGTCCAACGGCAAATTAAACATCGAATTTTACCTTCCTTCAATACTAAAGTTATTGAAAGCTTGGGAATCGAAGATGAAACCTTTAAAGGCGAATGCATTTCTTTAAAGGCGATTTGCAAAAACTCACAAGATATCGATCGAAATTTTTCGTAATAGGGGACTAAAATGCTAAGCATGTCCAGTGGAATTGTAGGCAAAATAACAGTAATGGTAAAATACTACATAATCAACTCTCAGCTAGTTACTTCACAGTTCTTCATCCCAGTAATCCGACTTGTTTCTTTTCCGTGAAAAACCCATCTACAATTTATCTGGTTCTAACGGATCAAAGTCACATTTGTAGTGAACCGATTACACATGCTGACTTTGACTCAGATCATCTTCCTGTAACATTCAGACTTTCCAACGAAGCTATAATTAATTCAATTAGTTCTATATTCAACTATCGTAGAGCTAATTGGTTGGATTACAGATCTCACATTGAAAATCATGTGGATCATGAAACTATTTTCTGCGGACATCGACACAGCAATTGATAATTTGAATCATTACATTATCGAAGCTAGAAATCTTTCAGTTCCCAAAGCTCAAACTAAATTAAATTCTCCTATCATCGATGACAATCTGCAACTGCTCATTCGGTTGAAGAATGTTCGTCGACGACAATATCAACGTTCTCGTGATCCTGCTATGAAAAACATAGTTAAGGATTTACAAAAATTAAACATAGATTTACTCTTTTGCGAAATGAAAATTCTGCTAAAGAAGTTGAACTTCTTAAACCATATTCTAAACCTTTCTGGAAACTTTCTAAGGTTCTTAAGAAACCTCAGAAACCAATTCCTGCTCTCAAGGAAGGAAATCAAATACTTCTTACAAATGGCGAAAAAGCTCAAAAACTTGCTCAGCAGTTCGAGAGTGTCCACAATTTTAATTTGAACGTTGTGAGTCCTATTGAAAATGAAGTCTCACTGAAATACGAGCATATTTCAACCCAAGTGTTATCACACGATGACATTATTGAGACGAATTTTGATGAAATTAAAGCAATTATTAGGAAACTCAAAAACATGAAGGCTCCAGGTAATGATGGAATTTTTAATATTCTTATTAAAAATCTTCCCGATGTTGCCTTGAGACTCCTGGTTAAAATTTTCAACTATTGTTCATTAGCTTACTTCCCAAAAAGATGGAAAAACGCTAAAGTAATTCCTATCCTAAAACCTGATAAAAATCCAGCAGAAACATCAAGTTATCGCCCAATTAGCTTACTTTCTTCTATCAGTAATCTTGTTGAAAAAATTATCTTGTTGAGAATGATGTCTCATATAAATGAGAATTCAATTTTTTTACCAGAGCAGTTTGGATTTCGTCATGAACATTCAACTACTCATCAATTTGTCAGAGTAACGAACATGATAAAAGCAAATAAATCTTCTGGGTTATCCACTGGAATTGCTCTTCTAGACATATAAAAAGCATTCGACAGTGTTTGGCACAAAGGTTTAATAGCAAAAATGTCTGATTTCCAGTTTCCTATTTATTTGATCAAAATTATTTAACTGATCGTACTCTTCAGGTTAGCTATCAGAATTGTAAATCTGAATTGCTACCCGTACGAGCCGGTGTTCCGCAGGGTTCGAGCGTAGCTCCAATCTTGTATAATATTTTCACTTCTGATCTTTCAAATCTACCCGCTGGTTGTCAGAAATCGTTATTCTGTGACGACACAAGTCTGTTAGTCACAGGTAGAAATCTAAGAGTGACCTGCAGTCGCCTACAAAGAAGTTTAAATATTTTCAGTGATTATCTGTCAAAATGGAAAATTAAACCAAATGCAGCAAATACGCAATGAATTATCTTTCCTCATAAGCCAAGAGCTTCTTTTCTTAAACCAAACAATAATCACATTCTCAAATTGAATGGTTTGGAATTGACATGGTCTGATCAAGCTAAATACTTAGGTTTAACGTATGACAAAAAACTCACCTTCAAGGATCACGTTGAAGGAATCCAGGCAAAGTGTAATAAATATATTAAATGTTTATATCCTCTTATAAACAGAAATTCTAAGCTCTGTCTAAAAAACAAATTATTAATTTATAAACAATTTTTTAGACCAGTCATGCTTTATGCAGTACCAATTTGGTCAAGTTGTTGTTCCACCAGGAAGAAAACGCTTCAAAGGATTCAGAACAAAATTCTGAAAATGATTTTGAAGCGTCCTCCCTGGTTTAGTACAAATGAGTTACACAGACTCACAAATATAGAACCATTAGATGTAATGTCACATAATATTATAAACAAATTCCGACAAAAACCGATGCAATCTTCAATTGAATCGATTCGCTCTCTGTATTAGTTAGTAAGTTAGTATATAAGTTCCTTTTTCTCATTACACAATACAAGTAGGTTTAGAATTTTTCCTACACAAAAATCTCAGAATTGCGGAAGCAAATGATGTCCTAATGGTAACAATCAAATCATATATATAATAGGGCTGAAAAGTCGAGCCCCGACCTGGAAGGATTCTTAGTGTCAGTAGGATCCATAGTCAGTGTTGGTGATTGCTGAAAATTTGACAGAAGCTGCTCGATTTTTATCTATATTGTATACAACATTTTCAATGCGGTAGAAGATGCTACAAGAATTCGAGTCTCTCAATGCATGAGCCTCGAGAGAATTTTTCTACATTTCTTCGCGCCACTTCATACTCTGAGTATTTCATGGCCCTTAAAGAAAATTTCAGTCTGATAATGATC
This sequence comes from Malaya genurostris, assembly GCF_030247185.1. Taxonomy (NCBI): domain Eukaryota; kingdom Metazoa; phylum Arthropoda; class Insecta; order Diptera; family Culicidae; genus Malaya; species Malaya genurostris. Next base: position 248,723,429 of record NC_080572.1, on the reverse strand, counting down.
GCCGCTGTGTGGAATTTACCAAGAGAGAATCGCAAGTTGACAATCGTCGCAGAAAATCGAATCGATGATTCGACTTGATGATTCGACTTGATGATTCTCATACTAGGTTGCAATATTTAAAAACCCTTGTGTGGAGCATTCACGTACATTTTCATAGACACAAATTATACAAATGTTATAAGCACATAGTTAGAATAAGCGGCAATAGTAAAATGATTCTATCGCAATTATCCACTGCCCATACAGAATCGGATCGCGAAACGAGAATAAGCGACCGTTTGTTGCTTCAGAGAGAATCCCCACAGCAGCGTGCTAGCCGTTGATTCTCAGACGGTTCACCGAGAGAAATTCGCTCTCGCACTAGTGTCTATTCTATGTTAAATGTACCATGCCGGTTTTTTTTTTGTTGTTGCGATGATTTCCGATTCTCTTTGATGGCACTGATTTAATCGTGGAAGAGTTGCGAGTGAGCATTCTTTGATACGATAAAAGCCATCCTTGTCCATAGTACTAGCCATGCAATGATTCTGTACACTTAAGAATCGGCTGCGAAGTCTGTTGAAACAGAAAGGCCAAATTCCACAAAAGGAATGTAACGCCAGAACTTTGCTTTTATTTAATTTTAACTCATATTCCAATAAATAGTTATTTTAAAAAAATAAATAAAAAAAATTAATAGGTATTCTAGATTGAATCAGTTATAAATTTAGAACGAAAAAGCTAGACTATGCAAGCTCATACCATAAGCATGATCAGAAGTAATAATTGCATTCTTCTTTTACCTTTTGTGAAGAACTTTTCTTGTTACACGAGTATACTTGGGGACTCGAATTTAATGTTGCGATGATTCGTTCAATTCATGCGGTTGAAAATTTTACACGACTTCATTTGGCACTGAATTTCACATTTTTTTGTATCAAATATTTTAGAAAACTTCAATTTTGAGTTATTCAAGATTATCGCATACTCCTGAAAATTTCATCATAAATTGTTGATCATATTTCTGATGAAAAGGCGCATCATTGAAAAGTAAGTAATTTTCACGACGTTCAGAAAAGCGACTACAATTTTAAGTATCTTTGCATCTTTTAACTTGCTTTCAATTGAACCTCTCCGAATTTTCAATAGTTTTGGTTGACGCAAAATTCAAAAATATAGAATCTACCCAATAGTTTTGATAAGATGCAGAGAAAGATAGCATCAAAGCGTTTCTTGTACGCAGAACTCAACTCGACAATCAACTACTTCCTTGAAATTTCGCGTGAACTGCGTCGTAGATAATCGCTTATACTACCCGTTAAGGAAAGGTAATTTGGGGTATTTTTATTTTTACTAATAAATTCCCGGTTTCTTTATCTTGAGGAAACGGTTCTACTGGATTTGGCAATACTTGAGCAGATAAAATTAAATCTGCTATCCTATGTTTTGCAATCGTTGTAGCTCCTTGATTTGCGTCGATAAGTATAACAGAATGATACAAAATGGCATAGTATCACGCCAAATTACGTTATCGTTTCTACTCATTCTGAACTAAAAAATCGAGTTTTAAGACGAAAACCTTATCATCGGAATATGCCTGATCAGAAACGAGAATTCCATTCAATTGTGGAAGCTATTCTTAAACATACAAAAATCTCTTACCTAACTTACCCTGATCTGTAACACCACTGATCTGAATCGATATTTTCCGGTCGTCGGCGTCGTCGTCGTCGTCATCGTCGGACTTCGGGGTTTCATCGATCATTTTTCTCGCCCCATACTTTGGTGGTGTCGGAGGAAGTGATATATCAAAATCGTTTTCCAGCTGAACGATGTCCGATGGATTCGTTGTAGTTTTTTGGAGTGGACGTACAAAGTACAGATATAAAAATACAGCCAGTCCTGCGCTTATCAGGAACAGCGCCCCGAGCACGGAAGTGGCCACGATCAGTCCGGTCCTGGTTGATTCCAAACTTTCTAGTGCACTGCATTCACCTCCAGAGTCGATACAAACAACGTCCTTGTACCCATCCGAAGTAATACTGTCCGATAGATCCGACGACTGAATGATTCTGAAAATTAAAAAAAAAAACATTGTCATTTTCTATGGCGAAATTTAAAATATTTCTATACAAACTCTTTGATTGTGTTCGAATCCTGCAGGTCATTTCGGATGTCGAATGCATAGACAATCATACGCAGAGCAGTTCTGGGTTCGATTTTTCCACTGGATCTACTTTTAGAAGTGTCATCCGTTGAAGGAACTCTCGCTTCCATTAGCACTTTTAGTCGAATGCCTTTTGTGTTTTGATTGATTCGATCAATCACCATTCCTCCGTCCGTTGAATCATCTACAATCATCGCAACCAGATTATCTTCCTCCAAGCGGTGCACATTCATTGTCAGCTGCGAGCTTCTGCCATCGGCAGACCCGTCCAGATCCGTTGCGGTGACCACCAATCTGACCAAGGCACTCGACTTCATTGCATCCTTCGTGGCATAGATCACTCCTTCGTCTGGATCGATCCCAAAGTCATCATAGCTGTTCAAACTGAACCGGATCTTGGCATTGAGACCTTCATCGGGATCGTTTGCTCGGACCGTAATCAATTGAGGCAGCAACAGATCGTTTGCGATCGCGGAAGTTGGAAACCCTAGATGGTAATCCTCTCCGGTAGTTGGACTGACAAATCGAGGATCGTTATCGTTGATATCGACTACGATGACGTTAATGACTGTTACGTCCCGAGCGAAGTTAAGGTCATTGGTATCCACCAACGATCGTTTCTCTATTCGGTTGGACTGTTGTTGATCAGGAGGGCATTTAAGGTGCAATCTAAGCTGGAACTGGGGAACTGTCATACCTTCGAAGAGAGTTGAATTTTCGCGATCGAACCGCTCGGCAGTGAGCCAGTTCCTGGTGGTGTCGATCGAGAAATAATGATACCCCATGAAAGGTCTTTCATCGATTAATTCGTATTCACAATTGGCCAGCTTCGACGGGAAAATATTGGGATGGTTCGTTTCTTCTGCAAGAGCCTCGATTTTCAGCAGCTTTTCTACTGTGGTTATCGGGACACCGGGAATCGATGGGCACTCGGCGATTTGGGTGACATCCAAGGTGACGCTAACACTCGTTTGCTTTCCAGCGGCTGAATTCAGTGCGACAACAATGAAGGTATATTGATTCGGTAGCAGAGATTCCAATAAATGAAGCATTCCATCCGACAGGAGACTAACCTTTGGTTTTAGGTATGCTGTTGAGAAAAAAAAGCGTGCTTAATAGCAGTGAAATGATACTTTTTTTTCGTCTTATCTATGATGGAGCGACTATTCAAAATTCTCCCTATGAAAGAATGGGTAGAATTCAATCGTGAATATCTCAAGTTGTACTAAACGCAACAACATAAATCTTTTTGCCTACCATCAGAAATATGATCTGCAATTTATGATTAACTTTGCAACAGTGTGAGTTAACCTTAAATAACCCACAAAATTTTGTTTTCTCAACCTTTTGGAAACAATGAGGATTACTTATCACACTGGCTTGTCCTTTCCGCACTTGGACGACGGTTTTGAGGTAGTCTAAGTTTCGATATTCAACTGGGCGAGTATAGATAATCGAAAAGCGATCATTTCTTCTTGTGTGTTTGAAGGGACTGGAATCTGGAATGAAATATCAAAATTCCTGTAACTCAAAATCATGCAGAATTAATAAAACGGATTATTTGGAAAAGTGTATTGAAGAGTTAAGACCTAAAGACTATCCCAGAAAGTATGGACGCACTTTGATTTCGCTGTAAATAATTCACAAGTGTTAGATATTTAAATTTTATTCGATGTACTGATAATATTAGATTACAACAACAGAATATTATTCTCAACATTTGCTACATAGCCATTGTAGACTAGCTGGCGCACCTTCTTGCAAACGTTCCTCATTAAATTCCGTACAGACTTCTTGGCGACAAGTTTTGACACCTTTTTCCAATCTTTTTCGAACTGTTGAATGGTTTCGGCTGCCGAGACATGTTTCTCAAGATGTGCCTTCGTTAATGCCCAAAATTTCTCAATTGGTCGAAGTTGTGGGCAATTTGGTGGATTCATGTCTTTTGGGACGAAAGTGACATTTTTCTACCGTTGATTTCGAGTAGTGGCAAGAAGCAAGATCTGGCCAGAAGACAACAGGATCCTTGTGGCTTCGAATCATGCGTAGAAGTCGTTTTTGTAACCATTCCTTGATGTATATTTCGCTGTTCATTGAAGAAGTGGTTATGAAGGATTTCGAAATCTTACCGCAGCTACAAATTGCTTGCCAGACCATAGCTTTCTTACCAAATTTTTCGACTTCAATCGATGTCTTGGACTGGTTTGACATTTGCCCTTCTCGCACCGTATAATATTGTGGTTCCGGCAAGGATTTGTAATCGAGTTTCACGTAGGAATCGTCTTCCATGATTATGCAGTTCAAATTTCCAGCAAGAATCGTATTGTACAGCTTTCGAACCCTCGGCCTGATCGATGCTTCTTGTTTCGGACTACATTTTGGTTGTTTTTGCTTCTTATAGGTTCGAAGATTCAAACGTTCTTTAGCACGAAGAACATTTGACTTTGAATGGTCACATCCCGAACTGAAACCTCCTTCATTTGCTCGAACGCCTCCAGTATAGGTTTATCCAACTGAGGGTTAGCAGGACCTTTTTTTCGACCCGTTTTCGGTTTATCCTCAAAGGTGATATCCTCACCGAACTTCCTGATTGCATTTCGCCACAATTTTTCGACGTTGTTCTGCTGTAAGTCCACGCATTTCGAAACAAACTAATGAAAACGAATAGACAACTGCACAAGTGGTTAGAGAAGAGTGTAAACAACAGAACGCAGCTATAAAAATTGACAGATTCTAAACCATTGTGAAATGGCAGCGATTTTCGGTTGCGTCCATACTTTCTGGGACAGTCTTTATTAGATTAAATTGATAAAATATTTTTCATAATATCTTTTAGGTAAAGCTATAAAGTTCTAAGCTTCCATAACTAGGCATGATAATTGTTTTGGAAAATAATGTCTTGGACACAGTTTGTAGACTGCTTAGGGATAGACAAATTGAAAATTTATTTTCTAGGTTGCACCAATAAACCACTAAAGTATTACCTTGAATTAGCTTTAGATTTTGAAATCGGGGATATTCAATGTAGTAATAGTTCGAATTTTGTTTAACAAGGGATTTCTCCAAACTGTTGAGTATGATGTTATTGGTTATAGTCTATTGTGTATGAAATACGACATAAAGAAGAGCGAATCATTTAGAAATAAATTGATCTATTTTGAAGGATTTTATTGTTAGTTGAAGGCACGAAAAACAATCACTTTATCCATACCGATCTCCGATTTCTGAAAGCACAGAAAATGACGGTCAAAACTACAACCGAAAATAATAGTCAAAAAATTCAACATTTTTGACATGAATACGTCACTATGGGGCATCTTTTTAAAATTTACCCTGTACAAGAATGGGCAGAACTTAATCTTGTTTGACTTAAAGCAACAACTTAATTTCTTCTCCATACCATCGTAAATATGTTCAGCAATTTATGATAACATTTTCAGTAGTATGAGATATCAAATAATAACTCAAAGTTTTCTAAAAAGTTTGGTATTACTGAGCATTAAGGAGAAATTCAGTGCCAAAACAAGACGCGTAAAATTTCAACCGCATTGATGGTTTGAATGAATCATCGCACAAAGCGTGTCGTGTAAAACCGATACATAGAAATACGAAATACAGCCAGTGATTGAACGCAGTGAGCTTACGACACGTTTTATTAGCTAGTAAAACAGTTATAAGGTTATAAACCATGAGTGTTTTCAATTGACTGATATGGGGGTGACACATTTGTGTTTACGACAGTGCAAGAAAGTCAATTTAGTCATTCAATTAATAACCAAAATGCTCTTGTAATTAATATTCTCGCCTGAATTTTGAACTTAATTTCAGGTTTAGAATTTAGTTCTAAATTAACGGTTCAAAATTTAAAACTAAGACTTTAGAACCAAAGACATCATATTAACAAGATATCCAGCTCTCACATCTCCCGAACAAATCATTGGCAACATCCTTTTTTGCGAAGATGGGGTCCTCAGGCGAGTCCGCACCGAATCTCGTACTGCGCACCCATACAATTGACATGATATGTTGAATGTGATGTCGTGTGATGGCGTTGCTGAATTGAAGATTGATTTTGCTCCAAGCTGACAAGGTCTGCTGAAACTAAATTTTACTTCTGCACACTTAAAAAAATCCATGTGATTTTACATCTTATTAGATGCACATAAGTGGAGCGTTGCAGTTCACGCAAATTCACGTGGAAGATCATTTAATATTGTGTCTAAAACTCCATGACACGAAATTCGTTGAAATAAAAAAAGAATACTGATAGAAATCGCCGCGACTTGAACCGAGAATCATTGGATCGCAAGTACGTCTGTTAATCGACTGAGCCACAGAAGCATACATCTGCTTGGTTGGTAGAAGGTGCATTATTCAGATTTTTTTGGTGCGTGGATTATGGAACTAAATTTTTGGAATTGGTTTCATTACTATATTTTTTAACTGAATTCTGGAACTAGTTCCTTGATTTATGTTCGGAATTTGAGTCCAGAACTCTAGGATTTCAATATCAGAATTGTGGAACTCATTGTTAGATATGAACTCCGAACCTGAGTTTTGGGCTTCTTGACCAGCATTTAATTCCTGAATTCAGTTTCATAACACATTTCGAAAAAATCTTGTGATCTTAAATCTCATAAGATGTACATAAGTGGAGTGTCGTATTTCTCATAAATTTAGATCGATATCAACAGCGTGACTTGAACCGAGAAACATCAGCTCACAAAGCACGCCAGTTAATCCACTGAGCCACAGAAGCACATGTCCGCGTAGTGAATAATTGATGCATATAAATCTATACAGCGGCACTTGGTAGCCGAGTGCAAATTACACTTGGAGCCTGTAAAGTTCTATACGAAAGGAATATTGCGTCATTTGACAAGTTAAGTAGTTAGAAATTGCATCGTTTGTAGAATTATGTCACCTGTGATCTTCATTATTTTTTCTGTGAATGTAATTCCTTAATTTATAGAAATCAAGTTCAGACCTGCTACATGCTGGAACTAAATTCTTAACTTTGACTCTGGAACTATATTTCGGAACTGAAGTCAATGTCTCTATTCAAATCCGGAATTCATTTCTAGAACTGAAATCGGAACAAGGAAACTGAAATTGAGTTCAGTTCCAGAATTCTCAAACTAATTTCATGAATTGAATTCTTCGTGTACATTCTGAACCTGAATTTTGCCTGTCCTACCTGTGTTTCGAAAATCAGCTCCAGTTCTTGAATTCTGGTCCATAATTCAGGTTCTTATGTTGATAAATAAGTTGATAAATAAGGGATAAATAACACCGGATAAATTTCGCAAATCGGTTCTTTTCAGAACCAATAAAATATTCCCAATGAATTAATGTCAGTTCTGTTCGTATTCATATCCTCCACTTATGTCTGTTACTACTTCTTTTTTTAAACTGAACGCGGAAACTGTTAGAGAACCTGATGCTTAATGTATGCCACCAGAAGGAAATCGTTGACGTCAAATGTGTTTCTCTTCTCCGGGCAATGAAGCCAGGAAAGTAGTATATTTCCTGGGGAAAATACGGGAACACTTGCGAACTTTATCTGAACGGTCTTATTTAATATCGTTAGTCTGGGTCCCTTCGCATTGTTCCATTCCAGGCAATGAAAAGGCAGACTCATTGGCTAAGGTGGGCGCATTAGAAGGTGATATTTATGAAAGACCAATCTGCTTCAATGAATTTTTCAGTATCTCTCGTCAGAAAACTCTCGAAAGTTGGCAAACTTCATGGAGCAATGGCGAACTGGGACGATGGCTACATTCCATTATCCCTAGGGTATCGACGAAACCTTGGTTCAGGGGGATGAACGTGAGTCGCGATTTCATTCGTGTTATGTCGCGGCTCATGTCAAATCACTACACCTTCAACGCACATCTCCGGCGTGTTGGGCTTGCGGAGAGCGGTCTCTGCACCTGTGGCGACGGTTATCAGGACATCGAGCATGTCGTGTGGTCGTGCGTAGAGTATCGCGACGCCAGGTCGAAGCTACTGGAATCCCTTAGGGCCCGAGGTAGACCGCCTGAGGTTCCGGTTCGGGATGTGTTGGCGAGTCGGGATAGTTTATATATGCTTCTCATATACCAGTACCTTAAACACATTGATATACAAGTGTAATGTGTTATCCCTCGCTCAGAAAGTATAAACTCCACCTACAGGTTCGACACTAACATCCGCCCGATTCTCTCGATCCCCGTCCCTGTCCACCATCTTCATTGGAACTAACAAGATCTTTTTTTGTCACTAACTTTTTCGTTACCCCTTCCCTGTCTCTTCACCATCTCGATGGCAACTAATTAGATCTTTATCGTTTTCAAACATTTTGTTCCCACATCCCCTTTTTACCCCGTTTCCACAATATTTACTTTTTTTTTTCATTCTCTTCCGTAACATCACCATCATCGTCCACGGAAGGCCGCCCCAGTCGAAAACCAGCATGCGGGCCACCCGCCGGGCCTTCGTAGCCTGGGGGTGTTTCCCGCGGACCCACACGGACCGAAGGATGCGGCCAACATGGATCTTCGCCAACGGCATATGGAAGACCCTCATGCGATATTCAATTCACCGGCCACTACCGATAGCTTCTCGAGAATCCGCTACCGCTACATTACATAATGATACTTTTCTAGTTTTAAGTTAGTCGTAATTAAGATTAGTAAATACCCTTGGCATCTTAGAGCTTAAGCAGTGTGCCTTAAAATTATACTATAATATTGAATAAAAAAAAAATGTGTTTCTCATATCAAGTTCGTGAAGAAGATTCATCTGTGGCTGACGATCAGCGAGATAGGAATGCTGAAGCAGCTATTCGTCCTCAAATTGAACGAGTCCATATCCGGTGAAGGCTCATTATGCCAGGAACAAAAGGCACCGATGACAGTGAAAAAAATATCGCTGCAATTCACTTCAAATGATCTCCTATTTGGTCTTCTGTACATGTTGACGTTTTACCTAAAGAACGAATGCACCTCGATCTGAAGGACCAATATTTACTTCAATTGAAGCGAACGATGTAATGATCGTTCAAATTTTAGAAGCAAATTAATTGACCAACAAAAGTTGATGTTGGAAAAAGTGTGTCTTATCGGTTACGTTTATGTTTATTTTTGATTCGGTTCCCGGAATTCAGTTCTTAATTTCCAGATTTGGAAATAAGATTAAAAAATCAGTTTTAAAATTAATTTTTAGAATACAGAGCTCAGTTCCAAAATTTAGTTCCAGATTTCTATTGAAACATTCTGTTCCAGAATACAAGCCCTGAATCCAGATCTAGGTCCAAAATCCAGGTTCAAAATTCACATCCTAATTTCAGTTCAAAAATTCAGTTCCACAAGACAATCCCAGTACTCAGAACCAGAATCTAGTTTCTATATTCAGCATCCAGCAGCCGAATTCTGGTCACAAAATTTCGTGAACGAAAAAAAAATTGCAAAGAGATTTCGTCTGTTTTCTGAATTTGGAATTCTCGTGAATTTTTGGAAGAAATTTTTTTACTCTTGAAAAAGAAAAAGAAAACGAAAATAAAGTTTTCTTCACCAGTTTTCCGAAACTAATCCAGAAAGATAATTCTCTTAGAGATAAAATTCAGTAAAAATATTATAAAAATATTACGTAGGAGCAATAGCGGTATTCTTTGTGCATTTTTATAAGTGGCACTGCCGACAAGAAAAAAGGATATAAGAAATCCGTTCGAACACCGGGTGGCAGCTTCGAGAAGCTACTTCGAAAGTCTAAATGTTTGGCTGAAAAGTTCATCTAATAAAATACACAATTTACCAACACAAGTAAACTTGGTTTAATTTTGATCCTTGATCGAGTGCCAGCGAGATTCGGGAATGTTTCATCAAGCATATTTTTCTTGCACCCAGCTAGGGTAACGGAGGTATTTTGGTCACTCTAATACATTTTGGCCCATCGCTCATATTTTGGATTATAATCAAAATTGATTACTTATGCATATCTGATACGATAAAGAATGGAATAATCGTTAAAAAACTAGGACTCGATGTACTTCATTTTGGTTATAGCTAGAAATATGAGCAGCAGGCCCAAATATATTAAAGTGGCCAAAATACCTCTGTTATCCTAATGGATAAGCACCCAAACTATATTTGTAATGCTTTTGTTGTGGATTATAGGATGGTTTATTCTGTTTAGCTAAAGGAAACATTCAGTACCATCTAGCAGAGAATCATTTTCATCAATTCCATCACTTTCTCGCCAATTGTTCGAAATTCGTCTAGGAAAACAGACAATTTTGTAAAGAGAAAGATATTTTAAGATTTTCTTCTCTTTATAATTACAAATACAGATGAGAAAACAAGTAAAGTTTAATTAAATAAAGTCGTGTTTGTGAACAATCTCCATGTCTCTATTTCAAATACACTGGGGTCTCTTTTTACGCTGTTTTTTTAATGCGGTTTCTTTTTACGTAGATTTTCGAAGTTACGCGGTTTTCTTGTTTTGTCTAGGAATTCATGGAACTTCGAGATCTGGTGTTATCTCGATGGTGTTTTTTTGACTCAAAAAATATGTACAAATTACACCATTCTTGACGTTTCATGCATTTCTAATACATTCTGCATTGACAAAAAAAAATTCGATTTTGGATGTCTCAAAATTTGTCTATGTCCCAAAGTCGATTTTCACAAAAATTTTGTTGAGATTACACCAGATCTGGACGTTTCACGCTTTTCTAAAACATTTGGAATCAAAAAAAATTTCTTCCATATTGCGGTTTTTTTCTACGCGGATTTCCGAAGTTACGTATCAAATCAAATTATCAAATTTCTAAGTCTCAAAAACGATTTTCATGAAACATTTTTTTTTGAGATTACACCATATCTGGACGTTTCATGCATTTCTAAGAAATTTGGAATCACAAAAGAATTTTCTTCTTTATTTTCGAGATTTTTTTACGCGGATTTACGAAGTTACGAGGTTTTTTACGCGGTACGTATCCCCCGCGTAAAAAGAGACATCAGTGTACGGTAGTCAACCCAGAAAAGGAAAAATCAACAGGAAAGATGAGGCCTAAACAGGAGCATATTTACAAATACTCCCAAGTGATACTTATCTTTTGCAGTAATTACTTGCCCTACTGTTAACTAATGAGAACCAATAATATTTTAATTATATAGAGTAGCAAATTTATTATATTTTTTCTTGTGAACACTACAGTTGATTGTTCTACAATATTAACTGAGTCAAAATATCTCAACGTTGTAAGGTCTTGTAAATTGAATGGTTTTGTTATAGTAAGTTCATGTTTTTAGAGGAATCGCATTAAGGTGTTCGTTCATCTAACAAGTTAATAAACTACTCTGCCAAATAATTAGTCATTCGCAATAGCTGCTCAAAGTTACCATCTGGCATTTCAAACGGATTGCCAATATCCTTAACAAATTGACGGTGACGAAGTAGCTTACTTTTTTCTTGCCGGCAGTACCACTCTTTCTTGTGTCAATTCTATTGAACAAAGAATTCCTCCATTGCTCCTACGTAATAAATTTTTAATAGTTTTACTTAATTGTATCTCTAAGGGAAAAGAACCCAAGTAGCAAACATTGTTCTACTACTGAATGTATTAACTCTTCTCGCAACGATTAAGGAGTGTATCGAAAATAAGCTATCCACAAACTTTTCTCTCAAATTATGATAAAAAACCCTTCTTAATCCACCTAGTGGTGTGATAATGCCTTTCTCTTCTTTCATTACAGTCTCATGAAAATATGTTTCATACATTTATTAAATAATTTTAGACGCCAATTGATTCAGATTGATTCGAGTAGTTCACAAAAGCATGCTTCAGTGTTTATGTCACACAGTCAGCATCATTTTTCCCAAACTAGTGCTTGACATTTGCGTTGCCTATTTGTATGAGAACAGTGATGCTTATCTAAAAAAAGCCTTCTTAGTCCACTTAGTGATGTTTTCATATATCTTGAAAAATCACCATAGGGGGGAGTACATGAAATTTTCGAAATAGAAAAAAAATTTTTGATGCCAAAAGGCTTAGAATTGCATGAAACGTCGAGATTTAGTGTCATCTCGAAAAAAAAATTTTTGAAAAAATCGACTTTTTGGGACTTAGAAAAAATATGAAAATTTTTATAAGTCCCAGAAAGTTGATTTTTACAAAAAAAATTTTTTTTGAGATGACACTAAATTTCTATGTTTTATGCAGTTTTAAGAGTTTTGGCATCAAAAAAAATTTTCGATTTTGGAAATTTCATGTACTCCCCCCTATGGTGCTTTTTCAAGATCGAAAATTGCCAAACCTTTACCACCGGGCAGCACCCCTTAAGCATGTCCGATTTAGGTCAAATTTTGCATGAAGACTTTTTTCGAGGTGCTTAAACTTTTGAGCACTAGAACTTTACGAAAATAGAGTTGATCCCAAAATTTTGGCACCCTTATATATAGAAGAGCGGTAAAAATCAACGTGTTTTGTCGGTTACGTCACTTATACCATCATATATCTGGAACCAAAAGTCACAACCATTTGATCTTCGAATTTGATCAACGGCCCGACAGTAGCTTTCAAACGAGCCCAAGTTTGTTAAAATCGGATCAGCCATCTCTGAGAAAATTGAGCGCGTTCAAATACAACGCTTTTTGTCGGTTACGTCACTTATACGATCATATCTCCGGAACCAAAACTCACAACCATTTGATCTTCGAACTTGATCAATGGTCCGACAGTAGCTTTCAAACGAGCCCAAGTTTGTTAAAATCGGTTCAGCCATCTCTGAGAAAATTGAGCGCGTTCAAATAGCACGATTTTTGTCGGTTACGTCACTTATACAATCATATCTCCGGAACCAAAAGCCACAGCCATTTGATCTTCGAACTTGATCAATGGCCCGACAGTAGCTTTCAAACAAGCCCAAGTTTGTTCAAATCGGTTCAGCCATCTCTGAGAAAATTGAGCGCGTTCAAATATCTTCGAAAAGTGCACATACATACACACACACACACACATACACACACACACACACACACACACACACACACACACACACAGACATTCTCCGATCTCGACGAACTGAGTCGAATGGTATATAACACTATGGGTCTCCGAGGCTCCGTTCGAAAGTCGGTTTTTCCAGCAATTCTAATACCTTTCTATAGAGAAAGGCAAAACGATATTTTATTCAGACTAAAAATTGATCCTTTTTTGTACGAGGTTAAACTTGAGCATAATGCAAACTGGATGAAATTTAATTTTTAAGATTGTATCAAATTTTTGGGACGCTTGAGCTCAAATTGTTTTGAACTCCTGCATGTTCCCAGCAGCCTTACCAGTCTTCTTGAAGACCCTCTTCACGATTGCCCAGTAACGTTGGATGGGTTGAAGCTGAGGGCAATTTGGTGGATTGATATTTTTCTCAATAAAATTTATACCCTTTTCCGTAAGCCAATTGAGAGTGGTTTTGGCATAGTGAGCCGACGCTAAATCCAGCCAAAACAATGGAGGTGTACTATGCTTCTTATATAAAGGCAGCAATCTTTTCTGGAGATACTCAGATCGATAGATTTCTGCATTTATAGTTCCAGTAGTGTAAAAAATGGTTGACTTTAAACCACAGCAACATATTACTTGCCATACCAGTACCTTTCGACCGAACTTCTCCACTTGAATCGACCTGTCCGCATTGCTCACATCCTCCCCAACGACGACAACAAACAGTAAAGTTTTGTGAACCTGGAAGGGTTTTTTAGTTCTCCTTTACATAAGTCTCATCTTCCTTCAAAACGCATGCATCCGGACACTGCAAAAGACCCGAATACAATTTCCGGGCCCTTGTTGCTACTCGCTTCTTCTGTTCTACACTTTGTTTCGAGATTTTCAGCTTCTTGTAGGTCTTCAGGTGATTTCGCCTCTTGATACGTTGGATCATTCCTACACTCGTTCCTGCTTCCTCCAAATCAAGTATTGACATTGATTTGTTTTTCATGATTAGAGATACCACTTTCTGGTCCAGTTTCGAGTTGGAAGAACCGGGTTTTCTGCCTATTCCTGGTAGCTCATCCGATGAATACTGTTCCCCAAACTTATTAATGATGGTTTTAACACTGACATGATGAATTCCAAACCGCTCCGCCAATTTTCGGATAGTAATACCTTTCTCACTTAGGCATGTGTCCAGAACCTTAATTTTCACTTCCTTTTCAATACGCGATATTTTGAAAACGCAGAATTTCAACCGCACAAACTAATAAACAAACGAAAGCTGACAGCCAAACGCATAGGATGCTGTGATCTGAGCATAAAAAACCATCACAAATACATGCGTACGACACAAATGTACGTGGATAGCTTATTTTCGATACACTCCTTACGCGATTGGAAAAGCGCACTTTTCGTGAATGATGTGCAACAAGTTTCTTGTTTCATATGTTTCACAACAGTAATATATGCTAAGTGGAAACCGGAATTGAAACTGCTCAAATGATCTTGTCGTACAGTCAGTTGAAAAACCGGATGTGAAACTTTATCCATTCAGTTTTTTGAGTTGTTTAACAAGCAGTAATATGAATGAATTTAACATCCCTTACAAAAACGTGTTTAATCAATTGTCTAACATATCTAACAGAAATAACCGATATGAAGCAATTGTGAAACATGCCAATTATAACAAGTTTTAAATGCTTTTTGGGAAGTGTCAAAGAGAGTCAAAAAAATTCTTCTTGAACTTGATGGGAATTCCAAATTAAGAAACTTGGCGAAATCTCTTTGCACTTTTCTTTTATTTATAGAAATTTCGTGACAGGAGCATAGTTGCTAAACTCGGTGAGAAGAAAAGTGAATTTTGTGAAGAGGCATTTGAAGATTTTTTGCTCTTCAAGAAAATTGCGCCAAATTTCTTCTGTCACCGGAATTCGGCTGCAGGTCCAAAACTCAGTACAAGATTTCTGATTCTGAAAATCACCTTCTGAAGTCAGGTCGAAGTCCAAAATTCTGCTTCAGAATTCAGTTCCAAAAATTAGTTCCAGAAATTCCCTTGACCTTAAGGTTATTCACTTCTCCGGTCAGATAAACTCTCTGATCCTATTGTACTGATTTTAGGAAATATATTTTATAGGTGAAATCTTACCATCATTGAAGACTGCCATATGCTCCAGCATGACGGACGGGTCCTTCACGGATGCACGTACAGTTCCTATTGCGCCTGTGCTGTCACTTTTCAAATTAAACTCGTAGTTTCCATACGGGAAGAATGGCACATCGTCCAGGGGCTCACCGGTGGAACAATCGTAGCAATCCGTGCACTCAATAACATGAGGAGTGGTCGTGCAAGGTTCTAGAAGTAGGTATTTCGATTTATTATCTATTCATTCTACTAGGGTAACGGCTTCAGTAGTCATCTCACATACGCTACGAAATCCATTAGTTAGAGTGAAATCCGCTGTCTCTGTTCGATAGATTGACCTTAAGGGCTGAGGCCAGTGTGTTTCAGGGCGTTTTAGAGGGCTATTTTCACGCTTCAAATCTGATTTTCTCAGAAACGGGGACGAATATCAAAAAATTCAACAGACAATTTCTTAGAAAATTAGTTTTGATTATTCTGTGAATATTTCAGAATGATTCATTGACTTTAGCGGTCGGGAAAGTCTTTTTTCTGAAGGAAAAATTGCATAACTGAAAACTGAAACTTTCAACTTATTCATTGAATATCTCGTCTTCAAAAGCATGGATAAAAAATCTATCCTGACAATGTCTAGATAATTTAATTTAGATGCGATTAGTGCATAAAAACATAGGTGTTGTCGCGATGAAAATTAGGTGGAAGTTATTTTTGTGGAGGAAAGTCGATTTCTATGTCGTCGCCATTTTAGTTCCCTGGCAACGTAACGAAACATGAGAGAGAAATAAAATCGGCTCAAAAAGGCTGCCAAACAAGCGGCAGCTTTCTTGGATCAAAACTTTCTTGGCAACCCGGCCAAATCGAGAGTCATTTTGTACAGTTGCGAGAGAGCATGGAGAGAAACGTAATACGCACAGCGTGCCACGTGTTTTTACGCGACTTGCTGACCTCAGCCCTTAAGGGTCCTATGAAAATAGGAGCATTCGTTTCGAATTTTTGCGTCGCTGTAACAGTAGTGTTTGAACAATTTTCGAACGATTGATTGAAAGTCGAGTAATCGGTAAAATAATATTGCGATTCGACTAATGAGATGACTATCGGCATAATGGCCCTACAACAATTTCTTACCAACTTCGTCGTCCGGTAGTGTCACAATAAGAAAGCAAGTACTGACGGCAGCTTGATCGTTGACGGCTCGAATGGTAGCGTGTAAGTTGTTAAATTGTTTCAGATCCTCGGCTGTGATCGTTCGGGAAAGTCTTACGACTGCTTCCCGGTCATTCTGAACGACTCGTAGAAGTTCACTGTTCGAGTCAACCAATTGCAATATGACATCTTCCGAATATGTTCCCTCGGTTACTCGAATCGAAGTTTCCAGATTCAGTGTGTAATCGTTTCCAATGGTTCCTTGGTAAATGTTATGCTCGAACAGGGGAGCATTGATGGGGGTCGTCTCTCGTCTCAAATCAACCACAACAGCTGCCGTCGCTTTGTAACTACCTGGATTAGTTGCGATCACAGTAAATCTCAGATACAGTTTGTTAACCAAGTCCTGATCGGTAACCGTACTCTTCAGTGACACACGCACTTGATTGTTTTCCATGGCATATTCAAACAATTGATAATCATTATCTACAATCGATACACTGTACCCTTGAAGTAAACTGCCCTCCTCCAGCTCGATGGATCCATCCTGGGGGAACTTCACATCCCGGGAACCGTCTTCCAAATAACCCTGGAACGTCGAACTCTTGAATATCGGGGAAACAATTGACGCACGTTCAATGTCTAGCAGGGAGAAAGCACTTGCAGCGGAACTTCCTGGATTCGTTGCTTGAATCATAAAACCCAAAACATTCCGATCGCGGATCTGATCCCATTGGATATCGATACCATTTTTGACCCGAACGATTACCCTAGACTCCGCAATAGTCGCCTCGAACCAGTCGGAATCACCACCAACCAAGCCGATCTCCGTTAGATCGGTGGATGTTCCTTGCTGGAATGCAATTTCCGTCAACTGGATTATTCCTGTGGAACCTTCTTGTATTGAACCTTTGTATAAAACTTCCCTGAAAACCGGTGTGATTACATTCTCCACTGGAATGGTGATCAAAACCGTGGTTGTATCCGTCTCGCCATACTGGTTGTTAGCTACAATCTGGAAACTTAACAGATCACGTCCATCGTAATCCTGCTCGGTGACGGACGCTTCCAGGACTACCTTGAATTTGTTGTCTTCGCGTATCACCTCGAACAGCTGGTAGTCATTCTCGATCAGTTTGTAAGTGAAAGTGGCCGTTATGGTGCTCGAATCTAGTGTGATGATTTCCGGAGCCGGGAACGCAATTTCGCTCGTACCCTTCTGGAGCGAACCTCGGTAGATCGACTTGCTAAACACGGGAGTAGGAATGGGAAGGTTGACGATATCTACGATTACTGTCGTTGAAGTTGCCGCAGCTCCGGGATTTATGGCTTGTAGTGTAAATTTCAGATAGTGCCGGTGACGAATTTGGTTCCAGATGACCGTGGGTTTCAAACTGGTCTGAATAACGTTCGATTCCGGTTCGATGGAAATGTCAAATAGGTTAAAATCTTCATCGGTGGAAGTGAATGAAGGTTCAGCTCCGTCCAGTAGTTTAATTGTATCTGTTTCGTAGTGAACAACGTTTTGACCTTCTGTCAGTGTTCCCAGGTAAGATGATTTTTCGAAAGTTGCCGCAACAGGTCGCAAGATAGTGACCGTAATACTGGTGAACGCTACGGAGCTACCCGGATTGATAGCTTGAACCACGAAATTGATTTGGGAGTATCCTTTCAACTGCTCGGTAGTGACTTCATCTTTTAGAGAGAACTTCAAACTAAGATCTTCATTAACCGCGTAGTTAATCAAATCTTTATGTTCACCTGAAATGTCATAGCTGATGGTGCCGATGTTCGTCTCTTCTTTTAACTCTATATTTTCGGTAAAAACAATTATCTTGGCACCTTCCATAACTGTTCCTGAGTATGCAACTTTCGTAAATTCCGGCACGATCCGAACTATATCGATGAGTATGGTTGTAAAGCCGGATCCTACACCAGGGTTGCTTACTTCAATGACAAATTCGAACGATTTAAAACCAACAACGTCCTGCGGAGTTAAGTCAGCTTTCAGTCTAATCGTGACCGTTCTACCCGTAATTGTTGCCTCGAATAAGTCCGTTTCGCTCGAACCAATTGTCACCGACAGTCCTTCGGCCGAAGTATCCTCCACCAGCTGAATGGGTTCGAAAGGAATCAAACGCAGATCACTGCCAATGGCAGATTTGTAGAAAACTTTTTCGAATTTAGGAATCTTGACCGAAACTTTTTCAATTTGTATCACCACCGGAACGACGGTTTCCAACGTGTTTTGCTTGACTGCTCGTACCTTAAATCGTAGACTGTTTCGATTGTGCAAATCATCTTCGGTGATCGGTTCCTTTAGGCTGATCAACAGTTCATTCGTTTCGAGTGTGCGGTGAGTGAACAAGGCGGCATCGTCGTCTAGCAAACTGAATTGGACCGTGTTGTCGTACGTTCCCGGTTTTAATTGTAGCTTCAGTTCGTCCAATTCAAGGGCACTGTTGATTTGACCTTCGTACAAAAGTTGTTCAAATACGGGAGCCACGTGCAACACTTCTACCCAGATGAGACACTGAACCGTGACCGATTTAGGATTGCTAGCTTCTAGAGTCAAGGTTAAAAAAGAAACATTTGGAATCTGAACCTGACTGCGTAGAACGATCAAGATCTCATTCGAAGTTGCTGGGGTCTGAATCTGGAACAGATTGTGAGGATCTTTCAAGATTACCTCGGTTCCAGCGAAGAAAGTTTCCTCATCTATTACCGCTTTCAACTCAGTTAAAGAGTTTGTGGCTGCTGTCAGTGTTCCTTGAAGGAAGCCATCTTTGAACCTAGGTATGATCACTGGCGTCCGGATAACTTTTATCAGAACAATTGTTTCAGCAACAACGGTTTGATCCAGAGAAGCACTGATTTTAACCAACAGGTACGATTTACCATTTAGCTTCTCCTCAGTAATATCCTTCGATTCGAGTGTGATTTCGTTGTCATTTTCTATAAAACTAAACAAATCGTTATCTCCCGTGTACGTGAAACCTATTTCCGGCACGTATGAATCTTCGGAAACTTTTATTTGCGTTACATCGACATCACCAGTTTCGCTAACATTTCCTTCATAGTATAACTGTTCAAATTTGGGTAAATTTACATTCTGTTTGACGACCTCCAATATGACAAGGGCAACCCCAGAACCAACGTTTTCTTTGATCGCTTCAATACTAAAGTGGAAGTAGCATTTCTGCTTCAATATTTCCTCTGTCAATTCATCGGATGCTTTCAATAAGATGAAATGATCCGAATTTTTCTTCGCAGTAAAGTACCGGGCATCATCTCCTGTCAGACGAATCGTCGTTTCTTCGGTTATTGTTTCTGCTACCAAGCTGATTGGAGTACCGAGGGTGACCACTTTGGTACTATCCACACTTCCGGTGTAGATCGGCCGTTCAAATGACGGTAGTAATTTGATTTCAGGTTCAATTTCTACCACAATTGCCGTCCTACCGTCCAGTTCGGCGTTTGGTCTGCTAGCGGTTACGATTAAACTGAGAGTAGTTTTCGTCTCGGGAATGTTCGTTTCCGGATTCAACGTGACCACAGCACCGCTCCGATCGACTTTTGGATTGACCGTGAAAAGTTCCTTGTCATCGCCACTCGCCGCGAAAGTCACACCACTATCGAACGTATTCGTCCGAAGACTAACTTCGATGGTCGGAAAAGTTTCCGTCCGTTTGTAGCTGTATTTGTAGAGCGGTTGCAGAAACTGAGGCGGTTCTATGTACGGAACTGTGGGATCACCTGAAATTTTCAACACCGCTGTTCCTGATCTCGGTGGGTCACCTTCATCCTGGAAAGTAGCTCTGGTTACAATAGTGCGCACAAAAAATTCAAGCTTCACCTACCGTTCCGGTGATCACCAGTTCTAGTTCATTATCAATTCTAGCCAGCGTTTGTTTGGTGATCAGTTTAGCCGTGAAATGTTTTCCGGTTGTTAGTGACTGCGTTTGAACCATGATGTAAGGGTTTTCTTGCACCGTGAATTTTACCTGATTCTTGGTTAGGTCATAATCCACCGCAACAATTCCATTTCCCTTGAAAATAATCCTTTTTAATGGTTCCCTTTATCAATGAACAACTGAACTTACCTCGTCTACGAACTGCGTGAGATCAAAGTTCGCTGGAAGGGGCAACGGTAACAAGATTTTGTACTCCGGTTTATTGAACTCCGGTGCGTGTAAGTTTTCTTCTTTAAGACGCACTTGTAGTCGGATTGTTTTGGGGCTACCTGTATCACACGTGAGTTCGAGCAGGGAATAGAATGAACCAATTGTTTCCGTTTGCAGATAATCCTTAAAATTTTCATTTGTACTGATTATCAATCTGGACTGTTCACCGACTGGATTTATACTGGCTTCAATGTACTGTGTACATGTTTGACACCCAGGAGAAACTGCTACCTTAACGACACCGGTGACAACATGATTCGCAATGGGGCTGTTTATTTGCGTGGCCGATATATCATCGATTACGATGACTTCGGTGGTGAAGTTGAAGGTTTCCGAGGAACAATCTGTGTAACAATTAGAAAATTTATATTTATTCATTCAATTTTTTTTTTTGTTAAACGACTGGGTCATGTTATATAAAAAAACTGGCTTTCTTAGTCATATATATGGATTTCAACGATTTATTCCAACAAACTCCGACGTTTTGTCTGTTTTTTTTGTGGCCATCCTTGAAAAAGGCCACCATAAACGGCCGAAACGTCGGACAGTTTATAAAAATAAGTCGTTAAAACTATTTATTTGACTGAGATTTTACTTAATATAATTATTATTACTACTATTATTATTATTATTATTACTATTATTATTATTATTATTCTTATTATTATTTCTATTATTATTATTATTATTATTATTATTATTATTATTATTATCATTATTATTATTATTATTATTATTATTATTATTATTATTATTATTATTATTATTATTATTATTATTATTATTACGTAATTATCACAGTATTTTGTTGTATCATCATCATCGAAAATATTATCAAAGCAATTTTCATCAAGACTAAACACGGCAAAGTGGCTTGATGATTCAATAAACTTGAAAAGCTATCGATTCATTCAATCCGAAGCGAATCCTATCAAAACACTGCTGGAGAGGGTTGTATTCCACAGTGTTCTATTCGGTATCCGAATTCGGTGCCAATGAAGCATGTGCTTGAATGTGCTCGAATCACTGCACGAAAAAATGCTCGAAACACTACTCGAAAAACTGCTCATAAACTACTCGTATAGCTGCAGATATGCTGCTCAAAACATTGTTCTAAAAATGGTTCCTTGGGAAGCTACTCGAAAAATTTCTCGAAAAACTGGTCGGTGCTCAAAATACTACTCGAAAAACTGCACAAAAAGTGCTCGAAACACAGCACGAAAGAGTTTTCGAAAAATTGCTCGAAAATGTGTTTGAAAAAACAATCCGAGAAGGTGCTTGAAAAAGAGCTCGTAAAACTGCTCGAGAGTGAATTCGAAAAACTACACAAAAAGTGTTCGAAACACTGCATGTAAGAGTGCTAGAAAAAATGCTCGAAAGGTGCTCGAAAAAGTACTAGAAAAACATAACGAAAAGGTGCTCGAAAAAGTGCTCCAGAAACTGCTCGGACAAGTGCTAGAAAAACTGCTCGTAAAAGTGCTGGTAAAACTGCTAGGAAAAGCGCTCGCAAGAGTACCCGAAAAAATACTCAAATCACTGTTCTAAAAACTACGAAAATATGCCCAAAAAATGCTTGAAAAACTACTCGATAAACTGCTCGAAAAAAGTGCCAGAAAAAGTGCTAGAATAATACAAGTGAAACTGCCCGAATCATTGCTCCAAAAAGTGCTCGGGTCATTGCTCGGAAAACTGCTTGAAAAATTACCCAAAAACTGCTCGAAAACAGTTTTCGTGAAACTGCTTGAAAGAATGTTCGAAGAGTGCTCGAGAAAGTGCTCGAAGCACTATTCGAAAAACTGCACAAAAAGTGCTCGAAACACTACACGAGAGTTCTTGAAAAAGTTCTTGAAAAAGTGCTCGAAACACCGCACGCAAGAGTGCTCGAAAGTGTTTGAAAGACTGCTCAGAAAACTACTCGAAAGAGTGCTTGAAAAACTACTCGAAAAACATTTCAAAAAAATATCTCGAAAAGAGCTCGAAATACTAGCTCAGAAAACTGGACGAAGGAATTCTCGAAAATAACTCGAATCTCGAATCACAAAATGACAAAATGCTCGAAAAAGTGCTCGGGAAACTACTAGAAAAACATAACGAAAAGGTGCTCGAAGTACTACTTGAAAAAGTGCCTAAAGATACCCGGAAAAATGCTAGGAAACTTCTCGTAAAAGTGCTGGTAAAACTACTAGGGAAAGCGTTCGCGAAAGTGCTCGAAAAAGTACTCAAATCACTGTTCTAAAAACTACGAAAAAATTCTTGAAAAACTACTCGATAAACGGCTCGAAAAAGTGCCAGGAAAAGTGCTAGAATAGTACAAGTGAAACTGCTCGAATTATTGCTCCAAAAAGTGCTCGGGTCATTGCTCGGAAAACTGCTTGAAAAATTAGCCAAAAACTGCTCGAAAACAGTTTTCGTAAAACTGGTTGAAAGAATTCGAAGAGTGCTCGAGAAAGTGCTCGAAGCACTATTCGAAAAACTGCACAAAAAGTGCTCGAAATACTACACGAGAGTTCTTGAAAAAGTGCTCGAAACACCGCACGCAAGAGTGCTCAAAAGTGTTTTAAACACTGCTCAGAAAACTACTCGAAAGAGTGCTTGAAAAACTACTCGAAAACATTTAAAAAGAAATCTCGAAAAGATCTCGAAATACTAGCTCAGAAAACTACTCGTAAAACTGCTCGAAAGAATTCTCGAAAAACTGCTCCAAAGAATTCTCGAAAAACTGCTCGAAGGATTTCTCGAAAAGCTGTTCTAAGGGAGTGCTCGCATCACTGCATGCTCGAAACACTACTCAAAAAACTGCTCGAAAAACTGATTCGAAAAGTGCACAAAAATCTGCTCGAAATATTGCTCGGAAAACTGCTCGAAAAAGTGTGAAAAGATGTTCGGAAAACTTCATATGATTGCTCGAAAAAGTGCTTACAAAACTGCATAAAAACTGATCGAAAGAGAGCTCAAAAAAGTAAATGGAAAACTGCTCGAAAGAGTGCTCGAAAATGTGCATGGAAAACCTTTAGAAAAGGGCTTGAAAATCAGCTCGAGAAAGTGCTCGAATCATTGTACGAAAAAGTGGTTGTTAGACTACTCGAAAAAATACTATGAATACTGCTCGTAAAACTGTTGAAAGTTTGCTCGGGAAACTTTTCGAAGAACTACTCGTAAAAAACTGTCATCGATTACGATAACATCGGCGTTGAAGTCGAAGGTTTCCGAGGAACAATCTGTGCAACAATCAGAAAATTTATATTTATTCATTCAATTATTTCTTTAGTTGAACGACTGGGCAATTTTATATAGAATAAAACTGGCTTTCTTGGTCATATAAATACATTTTAACGACTTATTTCAATAAACTCCGACGTTTTGGCTGTTTTTTGTGGTCATCCTTTAAAAAGGCCACCCGAAACGGCTGAAACGTCGGACAGTTTATAAAAATATGTCGTTGAAAACTATTAATCTGACCACGAATTTAATTGATATTATATTTTTTATTAATATTATTATTATTATTATTATTATTATTATTATTATTATTATTATTATTATTATTATTATTACTATTATTATTATTATTATTATTATTATTATTATTATTAGTACAACGCTAACAAAGCGAGATGAAACACGACTACTGAGAGAAAATAAAATAAAACAAGCACTCGCGAATTGTTTTGCTGCAGACCAACTTCAGACTTTCAGCCTGAATAACACGATTACCTTGTAAATAGCTCACACTTTTCATCTCTCGAAACACTACCCGAAAACCTGCTCAAAAATTGCACGTACAACAGCAGATAAACTACTCAAAACATTGTTCGAAAAAGGTTCCTCGAAAAACTACTCGGAAAATTACTCGAAAAAGTGCTCAAAACACTACTCGAAAAAGTGCTAGAAATGGTGTTCAAATCACTGCTCGAAAAAAATGCTTGACAAATTGCTCGGGAAAATACTCGTACTCGCAAAGTGCTCGAATTACTGCTCGGGAAACTGCTTGAAAAACTGCTAATATAACTGCTCAAAAAAGTTTTCGTAAAACTGTTCAAAAACTGCTCCAAATAACTGATCGCAAAAGTGCTCGAAACAATATTCGAAAAACTGCACAAAAAGTGCTCGAAACACTACACGAGAGTTCTAATAGAACTGCTCGAAAAAGTGCTTGAATGAGTGCTCGAAAACTGCTTGAAAATTAGTTCAAAAAATTCTCGAAAAACTTCACTGGAAGTACTTGCAACTCTGCACCCAAGAGTGCTTGGAAAAGTGCTCGATGAAGCGAAAAAACTCGATAAACTGCTCAACAAACTGCTCGAAAAACTGATCGAAAAAACGCTCGAAATAGTACTTGAAAAAGTTTTGGAAACTGCTCAGAAAAGTGCTGAAACACTGCTCAAAAAAAGGCTCGAACCGTTCAAAAAACTACAAAAAATGTTCAAAAAAGTTCTTGAGACAAACTCAGAAAACTGTTCGAAAAAGTGATAGAAAAACTGCAAAATATTATTGAATACAAAAAATGTTCGAAAAGTGCTCAAGAAACTGCTCGAAAAAGTACTCGAATCAATGCACAAAAAAGTGCTCAAAATACTATTCGAAAAATTGCTCGAAATAGTGCTTGAAAAAGTGCTCGTAAAAATGCTCGAAAATGAGATTGAAAAACTGCTCGAAAAGCTACTCAAAAGAAACACTGCACGTAAGAGTACTCGAAAAAGTTCTTGAAAAAGTGCTCGCTTGGCAACGAGTTCGAATAACTACACAAAAGGTGCTTGAAACACTGCACGCAAGAGTGCGTCAAAAAGTGCTTGAAAAATAATCGAAAAAGTGCTCGAATCACTGCTCAGAAAACTACTCGTAAACCTGCTCGAGAAAATTCTAGAAAAACTGCTCGAAATACTGCTCGAAGGAATTCTCTAAAAGCTGTTCTACGGCAGTGCTCGAAAAAGTGCTGCAATCACTACACGAAAAGCGTAAAAGTGCTCGAATCACTGAATTAAGAATTGCTCGAAACACTATTCAAAAAACTGCTCGAGAAACTGCTAAAAAACTGATTCGCAAAGTGCTCGGTAAACTGCACAAAAACCTGCTCGAAACACTGATCGGAAAACTGCTTGAAAAAATGTGAAAAACTGTTCGAAAAATTTCAGAAAACTGCTCGAAAAAGTGCTTGTAATTCTGCACAAAAAACTGATGTAAAGAGAGCTCGAGAAAGCAAATGGAAAACTGCTCGAAAAAGTGCATGGAAATCTACTAGAACAGGGCTTAAAACATTGCTCGAAAAAGTGCTTGAAAATGTGTTTGAAAAAGTGCTTGTTAGACTGTTCGTGAAACGTTCGTGGATTGTGAGGAGGTAAATTTCGAAACAGCCTGGTTAGCTAGTTTTCTTTATTGAAGAGACTTTCAGCCGAAATCGATAGTGTAACTAAAATGTAGGCGATGGCTATGTGGTGCGCGGCGTCCTTTTCCGACATCTTTTTGTCAAATCCATTCCAAAAATACTCTAATTGTGTTTGTCTTCTCCGAAAATCGATTAACCGGAACTTATTTTGAAAATGCTCATGTCGCAATAGTGTTTTTGACAAGACATTTCAATATCGTTTTCAGAAGGCTAGTAACTAAATCCGACTCGAAAATACTCTTTCTTGTAAAAGTTTTCGAATAATATCGTTACACTAGTCAAATAATTCCCGATTTAATCCAAATAAAATTCAAGAATTTCCAATGGCATTAAACGCAACCAGATAAGCTATTCCAGAAATTGTTTTAATTGTAACTGCATAATACTTTAAGTAAAAAGAATATTTGCACACTTCGCTACAAATTATCGAACAATCCATAGTCCTAATAACGCAAACAAACGGCAATCGAGATATCATTGGTAATCGAGTAGAAATTGCTAATCAATTCGTGATGAAATCATCAACTCATTTAAAACAATTTCTGTACCTTTCACTCATCCCAGATACGTTTCGTTTCTGGTCGGTGAATCCTTACGATACATATTTGGGTTCTGCAATAGTCCGTCTATATTTGGATCAGCTCCAAGCGTAATTAGTTAATTTTCGAAGGCTGGACTACTTATAAGCTTCTAAATTTTGTTTTTGCATTGTTGACAGTTATCAACAGATTTCGATAGCATCTAGGTTAAAAACAAAGTGGACACGTGGAAGTCCCGTTTTCAAACAAACTCACGAACTGTCACGGACCCACGACAACGGCAGCGGCGGCGGCGGCGCCATTGTCTTTGAGGTGTTCTCTCGTCAACTATGACTAACGGCGAGTAATCAAGTAAG
Organism: Malaya genurostris; assembly: GCF_030247185.1. Taxonomy (NCBI): domain Eukaryota; kingdom Metazoa; phylum Arthropoda; class Insecta; order Diptera; family Culicidae; genus Malaya; species Malaya genurostris. Next base: position 248,696,566 of record NC_080572.1, on the reverse strand, counting down.
TGTTCAACCATTGTTACCGTCAAGTCCGTGATAAGATCCCAATCTGACCCGAGTTTAATTGACGTTTTGAGTTGACATATTGCATGTAACACGTTGTTTGTACTCATCAATATGGGGAAACAAAAATCGAAAATTCCCTAACTTCCAGACAAGTTTCTTACCAGCTTCAACCGAGTTAATCCATAACAGACTTATAAAGATCGTAGCAATGAAAATATTTCCTCGAACACGCCAGATGTGGTTCCGTTTCACACTTGTACTATCATTTGATTTAGACTTCATGTTCGTTTCTAAAAATTACTGCTCATATCACATTTCTCTTCAGATCACTTCCAGTTCTAGCACTGTAGCTGTAACTCGTCTAACAGTTTTCCATCAAAAGACCACTCTACCTGGAGACTCGTAATCAACTGAATTGAAATTTTCCCCGTAGCAAACCCTCAAGTGAGAGCAATTCAACTTTCGATTATTCGATTCGATAGGACCATTATCGATACTTTGTTCCAACGTATCTGTTCAGTTCCGATAAGAGATATCTTCCCCGTCGTATGCGCAGATAACGCAGAGATGTGTGGAATTTATTGCTTCGATCATCTGATTGTCTTCGTGCAAAAAGGATCATATCAAATCGGAAAGCAATCATCGGTAGTCCAAACGTAAATAATGCACTGAGTTGTTAGACTAGACAGCTGACATAATAATGAATGACATGTGAAAAGTGTGCGAAAACGGCGATAGAGAAAAACACTTTGTATTTACGCGTTCTTTGGATATTATTTTGATGGTTTTTCTCGAACATTGCTGTTTCACAGAAGCATGCATCGTTTAAGTCTTTTTATATAGGAATTTTATATCTTAAATCAGTCACGTGCCCAGAGGGGGGGCCAAGGGGCCCTGGCCTTCTCGAAATAATAAATTATAGATTGCTTTGCACATACTATTTACACACTTATTTTTTATACATGGAAATTTTTTGGTTAAGGATTTTGGTTGAAACAAAATTTTTGTGAGGTAAAACAGTGAAAAAAAACAATCTAAAGTTATGATATGATAATATGAGTCAAAAAATTGCTGATCATATTTCCGGTAGCTTTGAGAAAAATTATGTTTTTGGTTTAGGTACAATTTTGAAAAGGCGCCCCCTTAGTAAAGCAAATCGTATTCCAGGCAAAAGACGAACGTGAGCGTTAGTACGTTAGTAACTGTTGACAAAACCTGGATCAACTATTATGGAGCCGAAACGAGTGCTCCGATGCAGTCTAGGGAGGTTCAATGGGTCCATGATGTCGATTATTTGGGACTATTTATTGGAATATGAGTTAAAATTAAATTATTAATATTTAAATTGGATGTCCAGCCACAAGTCGTGACTTTTTAGCCCTATTATATATATGATTTGGTTATTACCATGAGGACATCATTTGCTTCCGCAATTCTGAGATTTTTGTGTAGGGAAAATTCTAAACCTACTTGTATTGTGTAATGGGGAAAAGGAACTTATATACTAACTTACTAACTAATACAGAGAGCGAATCGATTCAATTGAAGATTGCATCGATTTTTGTCGGAATTTGCTTATAATATTATGTGACATTACATCTAATGGTTCTATATTTGTGAGTCTGTGTAACTCATATGTACTAAACAAGGGAGGACGCTTCAAAATCTTTTTCAGAATTTTATTCTGAATCATTTGAAGTGTTTTCTTCCTGGTGGAACAACAATTTGACCAAATTGGTACTGCATAAAGCATGGCTGGTCTGAAAATTTGTTTATAAATTAACAATTTGTTTTTTAGACAGAGCTTCTTTTTTTCTGTTTATAGGAGGATATAAACATTTAATATATTTATTACACTTTGCCTGGATTCCTTCAATGTGATCCTTGAAAGTGAGTTTTTTGTCATACGTTAAACTTAAGTATTCAGCTTGATCAGACCATGTCAATTCCAAACCATTCAATTTGAGAATGTGATTATTGTTTGGTTTAAGAAAAGAAGCTCTTGGCTTATGAGGAAAGATAATTCATTGCGTATTTGCTGCATTTGGTTTAATTTTCCATTTTGACAGATAATCACTGAAAATATTTAAACTTCTTTGTAGGCGACTGCAGATCACTCTTAGATTTCTACCTGTGGCTAACAGACTTGTGTCGTCACAGAATAGCGATTTCTGACAACCAACGGGTAGATTTGGAAGATCAGAAGTGAAAATATTATACAAGATTGGAGCTACACTCGAACCCTGCGGAACACCGGCTCGTACGGCTAGCAATTCAGATTTACAATTCTGATAGCTAACCTGAAGAGTACGATCAGTTAAATAATTTTGATCAAATAAATAGGAAACTGTAAATCAGACATTTTTGCTATTAAACCTTTGTGCCAAACACTGTCGAATGCTTTTTCTATGTCTAGAAGAGCAACTCCAGTTGATAACCCAGAAGATTTATTTCATTTTATCATGTTCGTTACTCTGACAAGTTGATGAGTAGTTGAATGTTCATGACGAAATCCAAACTGCTCTGGTAAAAAATTGAATTCCTATTTATATGAGACATCATTCTCAACAAGATATTTTTTTCAAAAAGTTTACTGATAGAAGAAAGTAAGCTAATTGGTCGATAACTTGATGTTTCTGCTGGATTTTTATCAGGTTTCAGGATAGGAATTACTTTGGCGTTTTTCCATCTTTTTGGGAAGTAAGCTAATGAAAAACACTTGAACCAGGAGTCTCAAGGCAACATCGGGAAGATTTTTAATAAGAATATTAATAATCCCATCATCACCAGGACCCTTCATGTTTTCAAGTTTTCTAATAATGGATTTAATTTAATCAAAATTCGTCTCAATAATGACATCTTGTGATAACACTTGGGTTGAAATATGATCATATTTCAGTGAGACTTCTTTTTCAATAGGACTCCCAACGCTCAAATTAAAATTGTGGACACTCTCGAACTGCTGAGCAAGTTTTTGAGCTTTTTCGCCATTTGTAACAAGTATTTGATTTCCTTCCTTGAGAGCAGGAATTGATTTCTGAGGTTTCTTGAGAAAGTTTCCAGAAAGGTTTAGAATATGGTCGAATATGCTCAACTTTTTTAGCGAAATTTTCATTTCGCAAAAGAGTAAATCTATGTTTAATTTCTTTTTGTAAATCCTTAACTATATTTTTCATAGCAGGATCACGAGAACGTTGATATTGTCGTCGACGAACATTCTTCAATCGAATGAGCAGTTGAAGATTGTCATCGATGATAGGAGAATTTAATTTAGTTTGAGCTTTGGCAACTGAAACATTTCTAGCTTCGATAATATAATGATTCAAATTATTAATTGCTGTGTCGATGTCCGCAGAATTTTCTAAAATAGTTTCATGATCCACATGATTTTCAATGTGAGATCTGTAATCCAACCAATTAGCTCTATGATAGTTGAATATAGAACTAATTGGATTAATTAAAGCTTCGTTGGAAAGTCTGAATGTTACAGGAAGATGATCTGAGTCAAAGTCAGCGTGTGTAATCGGTTCACTACAAATGTGACTTTAATCCGTTAGAACCAGATCAATTGTAGATGGGTTTTTCACGGAAAAGAAACAAGTCGGATTACTGGGATGAAGAACTGTGAAGTAACCAGTTGAGAGTTGATTATGAAGTATTTACCATTACTGTTATTTTGCCTACAATTCCACTGGACATGCTTAGCATTTAAGTCCCCTATTACGAAAAATTTCGGTCGATATCTTGTGAGTTTTTGCAAATCGCATTTAAAGAGATTTAATTGTTCGCCGGTGCATTGGAATGGCAAATATGCTCCAGCGATGAAATAAATTCCATGAATGGTTTCAACTTCGATTACCAAGCTTTCAATAACTTTAGTATTGAAAGAAGGTAAAATTCGATGTTTAATTTGCCGTTGGACAAAAATGGCAACTCCACCACCCATTCCAGTAAACCTGTCGAATCGATGAACCACATAATGTGGATTACTTTTCCATTTGACATTTGGTTTAAGAAAAGTTTCTGTCACAATGGAAATATGAATTTTGTGAACTTTGAGAGAATTATAAAATTCATCTTCACTCGATTTCAAAGATCGAGCATTCCAATTTAAAATATTCAAATAATTATTTAACATCACTGTTAAATTTTAAATTCATTATAATATTATTTGCGAATTGCCATCCGATTTGAAATGCTTCAAAAAGTGATGAAGTCGAATTCATTCGGATGGATCATTTGAAAAAGTTGATCTTGTAGGTAGATCATTTTATTTTCAGTTATATCGCCTAAATCTACTTCATTTAAAGAAGCGAATGGCATTGTAGGAATATTTGTAGGTAGACTGCCATTAGAAGAGGATGATTTGGCCGTTCTAAATATTAATAAATTGTTTTCGTTAGAAGATGAACTTCAATGCGGTCCTGTGTTTTGATTATTTACATTAGAAGAATTAAGAGGTAGATTTCTACCTGCTGTACTAGCATAACTGACATTAGAAGAAGGTGATGACGATGTCGATCTACCTGTCAATAAATTGTTTTCGTTAGAAGACGAGTTGGCAGGCGTACCCGTTTTTTGTTTTAAATTCGAAGAAATAAGGCAGGACATTTCAAATAATTGAATTTATGCTTTCCATCGCAATATGAACATGATAATTTAACAGTGGTTTCATTTATTGTACAAACGTCTTTCAAATGAGATTTACCACAATTCAAACACCGTATATCCTTATGACAATTTTTGGTTCCATGTCCAAAGCCATGGCAACGACGACATTGCGTTAAGTTTACAATATGATTATATATTGGAGAAGCCAAGTGAAAAAAAAAACTAACAGAAAAGATGAATTTTTGGAAAAAGATACGCTCAGTGTCTCCATTCTTCAATTATTTTATAAAAAATATTGTTGAAAAACAATACGATTTGCTGTTACAAAACCTGCCACAATTTTGTTTTGACCATTGAAAAATATTTTAATGTATTGTTATACACTATTCAATCAATTGTGGAAATGCTTTTTACAATAGAATGTATAGGTTGTTAAGTATCGTAACAATTCAAATCATAAAGTTTTCTCATACATGTTTTCTTGGAAAACAATAAAATGTACAGTTTGCATATTGTTCAAAAAACCACGTGTACAATAAATTCAATTGTAGAATCGTAGGAAATGAAAAAAATCTTGTCAAGATACAATAAAATGTATTGTAACCCATATATCTAATTGCGAATCAATTGTTTATGCTGTAAAATCAATGGTTTATTTTTTTACGGGAATTTCAATTCATTCGTCATACTAATTCATGGACATACGAACTATTTTTGGTTATGCTGGTCTCTGAAACCCGTTTCTGGAAGTACCATAATTAATGACAAAAACTTTAAAGAGGAACTCACTTTGACATCTCATGGAATGCTTAGATTATCACACGTTTAGATTGAAAAAAAGGTATTGTTTGCAGTGAATGAATCGAGAGGCAGGACTAATCATTATCCTTATATAATCCATACATTCGTGCTTCCATTGTTCCATTTTGAATCGTAATGAAATAAGAGTGGTAGGATTTTCAAATGATTAAAAAAGCACGATATTTTCTAACACTTGCGTCTGAAATTGGAATGAATTCATGGATTTCAAAATAATAGGCAAGTGACAATTTTCGGAATCAAAACATGAAAACAAGCTAGAGTTCGTCTCAAAAAATTTCCAACAATTGTTATGTATTTCTTTCATCTTACTTTGGTTGATTTTCGCGAAATAAGAACATTTCAAAGTACTGCTAATCTAATAATGTGTTTTTTTTGCACGATTTTCTATCATTTTTTTCTGTACTCCAGCTTAATATCCAAATTTTTTCAATTATTTATAACAATACTTCACAATTTTTCCGCTCGGACACCGAACTCTTTTCTTTGCCTGCTTCGGGGTTTCACTTTTCATAACAGCCCTGTGGTTGTTTCAGTAATATATTGTTGTTGTTTTAGTTGTTTCAGTTATGGGTGTTTTAGTTCAATAAGTAAATGTATATATTATGTATACGTATACTGTATAGCAGTAGCGATAACGCATGTTTTTTTTTTTGTTTAAACCTATAATCTTCTTAAACTAAAACAAGAGTCTTTCGTTTAGATAACACACCCACTCGGAATAGACGATACAAAATTGAGAAAACTTACACTCGCTCGAATGGCGGTAATCAACTGTAAACTGTATTACAATAATTAGAATCTGAACAAACAACATAGTTTCATGATTTCACTAGAAACAGACCGATTACTAGCTGCGGTAATGAATTTTTAGTTAACATCATCGGCGATGATGAAGATTTCCGGAACAAAAGGCAGATTTTTCCTAACTAACCCAATGCCGATTCCAACTGCGATTAAACTCGTATATTTGACAACAGTTAAGATCAAAATTGGGTTGAGTTTAGATTCGTGTGCCATTGTTTAAGTACGTCACCGGACTTGTTTCCCGAGCCAATTCAGAACAAAGCATAATTTGTGAGCGAACTAAACTAATTGATTTTGAAATTTTGGTTTCCTGTTTTGCTTCCAAACATTCGGCTGATCGATCCTTTTCCACTAATTGGCACTCGCTTCCGATTTTCAACGTTTTTTTTTTCTTTAATGTCTTCTACTTCGCTACCAGTAACAATAAACTTAATGAACGGCTTCCTAAAAATGGCCTCTCTCAAGAAATTGCTTCATAATTTTGGCGATTTTCCTCTAACCCTTTCTTTCTTTCTTTCTTTATGCTTTGCTCGTTACCGGGTTGCATCTTGCAGTTAATTTCGCCCACGGGTGGCACTTTTTCTTCTGTTTGCTACTTGTTATTGTTGCGGTTTTTGCTGTTGATAAGAAAGCATGCTTCGGCGCATCAATAAATCGGCTTATCTGGGATTTGTCTAGGCTTTGTGATTGATTTCATCTCTTTCATCTGAGGGTACGTGTGTTGTGTGTGTGGGTTTTCTGTACACAAGTGTGAGTAATAAGCGCCGGGAAATGCTGTTTTATACCTGTGCTGTCCTCGGCTATGTCAAGCTTGTTCTACAAAAAAAAGCCGCATAGCAGCATAAAGTTTTCTCTAGCCTTTTGGAACCTCTTTCGGGTGTGAGGTTCACTCTTCTACGTAACAATTTTTATTCCATCGCGATTTGTCGCATTTCAGCATCTTGCGTTTTTTCTTCTATTTTTCAATGTAATAACCCTTTTTCCTTGTTTTGTTAAATGTATATACTTTTTAACCATAGTCTCAGTAAAGCATTAAGAATAATATTTTTGTTAGCTACAGATTTGTTGTATCTTCTTCACTTTTTTTCACGTGTTTTTTCTCTCTTCATCAGGCTCTAAATATATCGACGTTTATTCGTCGTATTCAATTTTTTATCAACAGGTTGTTAAACGGTGGAAAGGAAGCAAATAGGTTTCATCTTGTTTCGTTTAGAACAGTTGTGTTTTTTTTCTTTTGTAAGTTGATTAAGCTACATTCTAGATGAAGCAAATATCGCCCACGTACAATGGGAAAAGGGGAAGGAGGAAACAATGGGAATGAACGTCTAAATGCTGATTTACTGTGATTCGATACAAAGTGTGAGGAACGAGTGAAAAAATGTATTACAACTACGACGAGATACAAGATTGATCGATGTTTGCTTTTCCTCGATTCGGAAACTTGGTTGCTTGTTTGAAGAATCGGGAAAATTCGAGGATCCGGGTGAGGAGCATGACTTCGCAACGCCCTCAGTGCTGGCATCCGTTGGCTGTTGGTTTGAGTTCTTAGGATGCGGGCGATGATGCGTTGGTTACCGGTTGGAAGTAATGAATTCCGTTCGTCTGGAAAATTCAACAGAAACAAAAAAAAAATCATTAACGGCACGATAACAAGATCAGACAAACCTGGATACTAACCGCCATATCGTACTCCGTAATGTAGGCAGGTATTTCCAGCTGATCCTTGGCGATGGCGGAATACAGATGCTCAACACCCGGCAGCGAGTGAACTTTCGCCTTGATGGCAGGCGCCATAAACGTCGTGAACCACCAGGTCATCATCTTAGTCCAGAACGTCGGGTGGACGATGTAGAATGCTTTCAGGTTCTTCTTGTATCTAGAAGAAATGTAGAAAAAATAAAAGTTTGTTTATTTCATTATCACTCGTGAAAAAATCAGTTCAAGAGATTCTCTAAAAAAAACTTAGGGACTGGAAAAATCACTACCGAAATTTTAATTCATGAAGCAAGCATAAAAAAAAACTTTGAGCCTCGAAGTTCACAAGTGATTTTTTGTGTCAGCGAAACTTGATGACGATTTTTCCCCGACAGAAATATCACTAAAGACCTATAGTAGAATTCAATGGTGTAAAAACTTTTTATTTGATCATCACTAAAGAGATAATCGAAAGAAAGAAGAGTATCCGATGATATTTCGATGCTGAATTTACTCTACGCTTCAGTTCAACAACGAAGTGAATCGTGCAAGATTTAATTATTATCTTTTCATAAAAAAAATTCCACTAGATAAGTTTACAACTGAAAAATAAGGGTGGTCAATGTGAACAACAATATTTTTTCCACATTCCAAATAGTGATTAATGCGACGATGGGGCTATTTCATTTCAAGCTGGTTGATTGTACTGCATTTAGATTAAACCAAATAAACGCCATTTAGAATTAATTTGATTTATAGAAGTAACAGGAGCGCAGCATTTTGCATGTTTTGAAATCACAGTAGGTGCAGCGGTAACCTGCGCTGCTGTTACTTCTGCGTATAATATTCCAGCTAAATTGGGCTTAAGCCTTTCCCCATATTGTAAACCCGGATTAACCCGGAATAAACCATGATTCTTTCCGTTATGTCATGTCATGTCATGTCGGTGCTGTTGTAAAACCGTCTCTACCACAGCTCAGGTTGGCTAAACGCGTATGTACAGAATGCATAAAAACGCATGTTCAAGTCCGGCATTTGAGCGTTTCTGTCGACTTACGACTTACTTTACTATGGAGTGCCTTTTCAAAATTTACCCTATAGAAGAACGGGCTGAACTTTATTGCAAATATTGTTTGATGAACTTAACCCAACAACGTATTTTTTTCTACAAGCTATCGGAAATATGATCAGGAATTTTTGATAAAATTTCCAACAGCGTGAGGTAACCATAAATAATTGAAAACCAAAGTTATCTGAAACTTTTGGGAATAATGAGGAAAATTCATCACACTTGCTTGCCATTTTCGCATCCGGACGACGGTTTTGAGGTTGTCAAGCACATATTATTTCCGATTATTAACTGGACTAGTATAAAAGGTTAACTTTGATTGAAAACCCATTTCTTCTAGTGCTTCAGACGGAACTGGATGTCGAGGTGAGGTTCTCGCACTAACATCAGTAAGAACAAACCAAGTACGAAGCGTGAAACGCGCAGGTCGTGCTTTCATTTGGACTTCGATCGTCAGGAGGAGCAGTCGGCTATTAAAGTAGACCTTTTGTGTGGTACAAAACCTCAAACGTAGAGCCAGTTTCCTTTCAAAGAAGATCGATTGCATCATCCTGGCTGCTGGTCGTTTGCATTGGAGCTAAATACAACGAAATACAACAATAGGAACATTATGCATGTTCCAAATGTTATCTGAAGAACTATAAAGATTGCTTCTTCGCAAATCGGAAATTAAAATCATCAGTGTAATGCAAATCTAGGATAATTTGATTAGCTTTGTGCAATTTTAGAAGTGCAAAATTCGCAACAGTGTTTAATATCTTAGAGAATTACACATTTTTTTTTCCTTTCTGGATGCCAGAAATTAATTCTCTACAGTCTTTTTATAGTTTCTTTCAAAAAAATAGTCAAATCCAAAATAAAAAAATCGACATCAAAATTCTACATGTTGCTATTCAGAATCATAATTGTAATCATAACCCAAAGAATCATGCGAAACTTTACTTCACTATACTGTATACGGCCCATTTTTCAACCAGTTGTAATTTGTAGTTGAACTTTCTGCTGATTTGTTATATAAAATGCATAGCACCGACTCAAAAGCCATTCATTTCGAATTTGACTGTCGTTTTCAACGTGTTGATTATGGCACGATCGAGGTATTTTCAAGCGAAATAGTCTCCGAAGAAGCAGGAGACTCTAACGGAACACATATCAGTATCATAACCCACGGACAACAGGTCAGCCTGAAAATAGATGACGGAAGTTAGATGTATCCATCGGAATTTGAACTCAACTCGTCACTCTCCATCATGAACGCCTTTATAAAAGTTTCTTTTCAGAACCACCATTATTGTATCACAAAGAACTATACTGGTTATTTCGTAATATTGTACTTTAGTATTAGTACTTTAGTTTAGGTGTTGTATCGTTTCAAATTATAGAAGAGAAAAGGGTGAAAGCTTGCACAACGTTGGGAATCTTCTCAAAATTATGGTTCCATTGATAGCCCCTTTTCAAAGATGGAATTTTCCATAGCCCTCATGTCTTGTAACAATAACGCTCCTAGGCTGGACAGAATTAAATTCAACTTGGTAATGAATCTTCCCGACCTCGCAAAAATACGTTTTTGTTGAAATTGTTCAACAAGTTTCTTGAGCAAAATATTGTCGCACCTGACTGGATGCAAGTGAAAGTTATCGCCATGCTAAAGCCGGGGAAACCAGCTTCCAATCACAACTCATATAGGTCCATTGCAATGTTGTCCTGCATCAGAAAATTGTTCGAAAAAATTATTCTTTGACGTCTCGACATTTGGGTCGAATTCGTTTGTTGTCACGGTTTGTTGTCACGGTTTGTTGTCACGGTTTGTTGTCAGATACCCAGTTTGGCTTCCGTAGAAATAAAGGGACGAATGATTGCCTTGCATTACTTTCGTCTGACATCCAAATTGCCTTCGCTCGAAAGCAACAAATGACATCTATATTTTTAGACATTAAAGGAGCATTTGATTCAGTTTCCATTGATGTTCTTTCAGACAAGCTCCACCAACATGGACTCCCAGCGGTTATAAATAATTATTTGCACAACCTTTTGTCAGAGAAATGCATGTATTTTTCACTTGGAGCTTTGGCAACATTCAGAATTAGCTACATGAGTCTACCGCAAGGCTCATGCCTCAGTCCGCTCCTCTATAACTTTTACGTGAATGACATTGACAGCTGTCTGGTAACCCCATGTACACTAAGACACACTGGCAGATGATGGCGTGGTTTCAGTTACTGGACCCAAATCTATTGATCTGCAAAAACCAATGTAAGATACCTTAGATAACTTGTCCGTTTGGGCTGTTCATCTGGGAATCGAATTCTCTGCTGAGAAAACAAAGCTGGTCGTCTTTTCAAGAAAGCATGATGCCGCGCAGCTTCAGAATCATATGATGAGAAGAATGATCCAAACAGGTTTTGACTTTCAAATACCTCGCGGTGTGGTTTGATTCCAAATGCACGTGGGGAGGACACATTAGGTATCTGATAACAAAATGCCAACGACGAGTAAATTTTCTTCGAACAATACCAGGATCTTGGTGGGGTGCTCATCCGGAAGATCTAATAAAATTGTACCAGACAACGATACTTTCAGTGATGGAATATGGATGCGTTTGCTTTCGTTCCGCTGCAAACTCTCATATTATCAAATTAGAGCGAATTCAATATCGTTGTTTGCGAATTGCTTTAGGCTGCATGCATTCGACACATACAATGAGTCTTGAAGTTCTGGCGGGAGTTCTTCCATTGAAGGATCGTTTTTGGGAGCTTTCGTCGCGACTGCTAATAAGATGCGAGGTACTGAATCCCCTAGTTATTAATAACTTCGAAAGGCTAGTTGAGCTTCAATCTCAAATAAGATTCATGACTGTATATTTTAACCATATGTCACAGGAAATCAACCCTTCAAGATATATTCCTATCCGTGACAGCCTCCTAAATGTCTCTGACTCAACATTATTTTTCGACACATCCATGCAGTGCGAAGTGCGTGAAATCCCGGAACACCTACGCTCGATGGAAATCCCAAAAATATTTTCAAGTGAGTTCAGGCATATTGACTCTGAGAAAATATTTTACACGGACGGATCACGAATTGAAGAGGCTACTGGGTTTGGTATATTCAACAATAATATTTCGGCTTCATTTAGGCTTCAAGAACCTGCATATGTTTATATAGCAGAGTTAGCAGCAGTTCATTATAGTTTGAGTGTAATTGTCACATTATCTCCAAACCATTATTTTCTCTTCACAGATAGTCTGAGTGCAATTGAAGCCATTCGCTCAAACGCTGCTGGCAAATCATCAAATCACAATAGTTTGGGTCCCGGTTCATTGCTTCATTTCAGGCAATGAAAGAGACGATAGTTTAGCCAAACGTGGTGCTATTGAGGGTGAAATATTTGAGAGACCGAATGCTTTCAACGAATTCTATAGCGCGTCTCGCCAAAGAACACTTGCCAGCTGGCAAGCTTCTTGGGAGAAGGATGATCTGGGTCGGTGGATGCACTCAATTATTCCTAAAATATCGACAAAGGCATGGTTCAAGGGACTTAATGTGAGTAGAGATTTCATTCGTGTGATGTCCAGACTCATGTCCAATCACTACACGTTAGATGCACATCTCCTTCGAATTGGACTTTCCGAGACTAATCATTGTGCTTGTGGCGAAGGTTATCGCGATATTGATCATGTCGTTTGGACATGCGTGGAGTATCGTGATGTCAGATCTCAACTAATAAATTCCTTGCGTACTCAAGGTAGACTCTCCAATGTCCCAGTTCGCGACATTCTTGCTTGTCGTGACCTTACATACATGCAACTTCTTCATCATTTCATTAAATCCATTGGAGTTCCAATTTAAATTTTATTTTATGTTAGACTGTTTTCTCTTCCATGAGTTCAACCAACAGCCAGCTATCTTACATTGAATAAAAGTGATGAACTGATACAAACAAACCTGTAATAGTTATAACATCATGTACAAAATAAATGTACTTTATTTAATGTAATTTAAAATAGCAAATCGCTTGATAAAAACAGTGTTTAGATTAACTAATGAATACCAACATACTAATATGATATTCGAAATGTATTAGGTTTAAAGTACTATGTATTGTGGATGCCACGGCGAAGAAAAACTTATGTATATTGCTTATGAAATAAACGTATTTCTGTAAAAAAAAAATAATTTTAAAGGTAAACTTCATTTATGTGTAATGTATCGGAAAAAGAAAAAAGCTATACCGCAGTTTCCAACAGAAATTTTTGCAAGATTTTAATATGAAAAATGTTTGACGTTTGACTGGATTCATTTGTATCTGCAAAAAAGTATGAAAGCATACCCGGAGTAATGAACAAATAACTGTTTGAAAAACACAGTGTTGTTACGTCGTTGTTCAAAACTATAATACTTTAATATTTGAAATGATTTAAAATATACAAATTCAAACAAATCTTTAGAAAAGACTCGTTACTTGGCTATTCGAAAGGATAGCATTGAAAATATTAGTTAAAGCCAAGATTTCTGGAAAAAGGTTCGAATCACACTGAATGAAAAAATCGGATAAGTGCAACTTAGTTTAGAACACCCGCTTAGGTATTTTTGAATGCATAAACTGGAAAAACGTTTGAATCGAACAAACCGGATAAACACATTTGTTTTTGGAAGAAGCGGCTGAGTTTGTATTCGGTTTTTAAAGTCAAAGATTTTCTGAACGATTTTTGACTTTGCAAAATACATATCCGGATTTTGCGCTGAATATTTTTTTGCGAGTTTTGCGTTCAAAAATACTTAAACAATTTTTCCAAACTAAGTTGCACTATGCGGTTTTTGAATTTAGCCGGTCATTTGAAATGATTTATTAATTTTTAAACCTTACGTCTAAATTTATAGGATCAGGGTCATTACGTCGAAAGGCCGTTCCACCAAATGCCATTTCGCCGAATATCATTACGTCGAAAGGGTCATTCCGCCGAATTCTTCATTAGTCTTGATATCGTGATTGGATTTTTTTTATAATAAAATTTTTATTCTGTTTTTTTTTTGCGTAAAAGCTTTACGTGGCCTACATTTTTGTTACTCAAATTTTTTTTTGCTATTGGATCTCGTTGTCACCCTTTTTTCTAGGGGGAGATGAGTTTCCATTTCCATCCAACGAGGATCGAGGGTCACTTTATCCGCGGCTTATCTCATCATCCATTGCTTCATCGTCGGTGTTGTGTGTGTAGCTGTCTCCTTCTCCAGTTTATCACATGGCTTACCGTAGTGAACAGCTTTTTGGCAATATTGACATGTGGCCATCTGATTGTCATAGGTAACAAGTGATTTGCATGGAATTCTTGTATCCTGACCGAAAGTCACATAAGAATGTATAGGCCTGCTCAAGCGCATGCATAACAAACGTTCGCCATTTAGAAAAAAGTTCTTCCGGGGAAAAGGTTCTTCCACTTTTCTTTTTCGATAGAGAGAATCTCTCCGTGTTGGGACATAGTTTTACGAACATAGAAATCGGTGACGCTTAAGGGAAGATCATGCACACGCACTTCTATAGCACTATCTTCCATATATACTGGAATGTTGTACTTAATGTTCTCGTGCTTCACCTAATGCACATTGTTATTGTCTTTTGCGAATTGAATTACATCCAACTCTTTATAAAACTGGATGTAAACAACATTATTTGTCTTATTGCATTGAAGTAAATGCACACGTTTAATGTCAAGATGCATTTGCTCCTTAAGCAAACCTTCAAGTTCTCGTATCGAAGGTCGAATTTTGCACTGCCTGAAGTCGACAACAATTGTATTCTTTCGTGTCGGCGTTAGCTTTTGTTCGTTTTGTTAACTCATTTCGAGGTCGTTCTATTGTTCACTACACAATACTGTACTTGGTTTCTTCCGTCCCGAAGGTAAGCTGTTTTGTTATATCGACTGACTTGGATGAGATGTGAAAGCGAACTGTGATTGGAATTAATTTTAATAAAAGACATGAAAAATTATTATGTTCACTCCCGTTTTGTTAACTTACAATCGTATTTCTGAAAAAATCCAGAAAGATTTGTATAATTTTTTTAGGTTTATTCATGATCCTCAGAACGGAAACTTGTTGACTTTATTATTTTATCTACCAGTATTGCGGTATTTGCCGATAACTAAATGCAAATGAAAAATATCTAATGCGGCTTCCCCACATCGTTCTAGCTTTCGCTCGTTCGGACCTAACTGACGCAAAGAAAGCTAGAAAAATAAATACATATTTTAGATGAAAAACCGGAATTTGCAGTTATCTAATAAATTATGTTATGTATTCGTAACTACCCTTTCGGCGAAATTACCTTTTCGGCGAAACGACTTTCGGTGAAACGACTGTCGGCGAAACGACTTTCGGCGAAACGACTTTCGGCGAAATCACTTTTGGCGAAAAGACTTTCGGCGAGATGGCTTTCGGCGAAATGACCCGCTCCCGAATTTATAATATGAGGTAAGTAGCACTGCTGAAACTGTACTAGACACTGGTACGAAATGATTGGTTTGACGGTGGATCGATCAAATGGAGGGCGATCTACGAAGCGTCCGTGCCTTGACTGGCTGGTGACGAGCCCAATATGGACCGTGCTATATGGAGACGTATGCTTGATACAGCAAAGGATACCCCAGGACTATAGCTGTTAGGTAAGGTAAGTAAGACTTGAATGTAAAAGTGTTCTGAACACGCAAACCAATTAAAATTCTCATTTACACGGTATTGATGTCAGGTTAGAAGTATATAAATTCAAACGAAAAGATTTAATACTATTGTTGATCGTCACAAGGAATTCTCTGTGATTGAAATTGTGTATTCATGTTTGTGACAATTTATGCAAGTTTAGAACCAATGTGATCTCTGAATGACGAAAGTGATTTAAATTGATTCATTCTAAATTCAATTTCCAGATATGAACAGTTGGGAAAATTCGCTGCTTTTTTTTAAGTTAGATTTAGATAGAAAAATTACACTAATTATTATAGCAAAAATCATAATTGCACATATTGCAATGTTTTGTAATTTTGAATCTGCAATTTTATCAGCTACAAGAATGAAAATCTGAAGACAATTTGTTTGAGTTATGAGCGTAGAAATCCTAAGTCGTAATTACAAGTAAATTCCCACATTGTAATAAAATCCACAGTTCTCCGTTGAAAGTACAACACTATAAGACTAGGGTAATTTGATGGCGCTGATCTGATAACCGAGAACGGCCGGATGGTAGGCATAATACACTTACTTGTACGGCAGTATGCTGTAGACATCCTTCAACCACTGCAACGATGGGTAATTGTTCGAGCTGGTCAGGGTGTGGAAATAGGCAATCACGTAATCGCCTTTCACAATCGGATCCAGCAGGTATATCAGGTAGAGCAGGGCCTACAAAAGGAAATGAATTAGACCAAGACCATAAACGGGCGTCTACGAAAGCCAAACACAAACACACACACACACACCTTTTCCAGGTCGATATTATGAGCAGGGAACCATTTGCCACAGAAGACCACGACTGGTCGCCCAAGCCGATCGACGCCACTCTGATACAAACAACCGATGCCGGATACCTCGGACAGATCTTCCGATTTCGCTCGACGCAGTAGTCGCTCGTATCTGAAAAAGTAAGCAAAAAAAGAAGAGAATTTTAATATGATGCCTCGAAATATAATTATGAATTTCAAAACGTTCAACTTTCACAATTCGGGATCCAAAAAAGTAACAAGTTCTCAGTGCGCTCTACATGACGCCACAGGAAGCCACTGAATTATGAAAAGAAAAATATAACAACAGTTTCGGATTTCCCGGACTATTACGTCAGACATTGCAAAAAGACGAACCAATGTCAGTGGAGTCGGTTCTACTCCCGTCCACATCTACTCTTCCATCCACCATCCACTGACAGAGCAGGAAGTGAAAGGATTTATCATGCTAAACCCTAGCATCCCAGCCGCTCCTCCTCCTCCACGGACTGACAGAACCGCAGGCACCGGGCGGCTGAGCCAGCACAATTGAGCCAGCTGACAGGCGTCCGACAATGAACGTGACTATTTGGGTGGTATTTTATCATGTACCGACCCTGGACGATGTGGACGTGGACGTGGAGGTTTAATTTGAACGTTTTCCGGTGAAACGGATGCGAACGGAAGGATCGGTATTGCAATAGAGCTGATTCACGTAAAATTTCCACACCCGTTGTTCATCAGCAAAGTGCTTCGTGGTTGCTTTCTCTGACTCCGACGGTCGGCTGTTGGACGAAATGACGTAGTGCCAGGAATAGCCAAATTCCAAGCAGTGGTGCAAACCAAAACAAACTAGAATGGTTTGCAACTGCTTGGCGGCATCAGGTTCGAACCAGCGGATACTGAAAACTATCCAATTACCCGGTCTCAATCACTCGCCGGTCGCTAGTCGGTCACGGGTTCTGCATTTCAATGGAAGTTAATGTCTCCTCGAACGCTCTGAACAATACTCAACCGGAATTAATTTCGCATGTAAATATCCATAACTGTGTAGATCAAATTATCGCTGAATAAGAAACGGATTTAGAATTTCTGTAAAATCCTGCACTGCAGTTCACTGCATGGATGAATGACGGATGTGTCACCAAACGAGGCCAACCGAGCAATAAAGTTCAGTTTTAATTGGGGATAAATATTCAATAGGAGAGGCGATCGCGGGGAAATTCGCTTTCAATTGATCGACTTCAGAGAGCTTTTAAATATGAATGACTTAATGTTTCTGGGGCTCTGGAGAACCCGTGAGCGTACTTTTTATTTTTCAGTGCAAAACATTGACATGCACCTCGAATCTTTTTTTTTGTAATGCAATTGTCACTTGATAGATAAAGAAACTTAACCTCAATGCAAAACTCAGATAAAACCACAGTCGGGTTTTTGCACCGTAAACGTATTTTATCGGTTTTTGCAACTTTCCCAATTGACGGAATGTAGTCGGCTAGGAAAGTTTTAGTGAAAACTCAGATGGATACAAGTACTATAAACAGTCATTTTTCCGGGTTTGCACTGTTTATGTTTTCTGAAATTAACTTGTAAACGATTTCGTGCTGGACAGATTAACTTGAAATGATTTCTTATTGAGGAATCGGAATCAGGAATTTTTATTCAGCTCAAGTTTTGCATGAGTATTCTTCAGAACTAAAAGGAACAATTTGCATCATCAGTGTGCAATTCAGTTAGGGAAAGGACGCACATTTCATATCTTGGACGAATTTTTGTATCTTTATTAGATTTTTCGTTCTAGGCCGTTGAAAAAAGTCTCTTTTTTTAAGTATAATTTCATAAAAAGATTACTCGAAAATTCCATGCATATTGAAATAAACAAGATAAGCGAATAATGTCAACGATATACCTGGATGACGTGAATACGAATAAAACTGAAATGCTTTCTCACACTTTGGAAAATTTTCTTTAGTTTGAGAAAATTCTATTCCCATTTATTGCAAAAAAAATTAACAAACATAATAGAAATACATGTCGAATTTCTCCAAAAACCTTGAAAAAATGCCTTTTTCATAATATTGTAAGTAAAATTAAGGCAACGACCTACGTACCTATAGCATATAAAAAATCAAGCGAAACCCAACGTTTCCAATTTATAACGCAAAATATGATTGTTTATTTTCAGGGGTACCTTGTGGAAAGTATCAAAACATATTAGGTAAATTGTTGTATCTGAAACATATAGCAATGCATAAGTCATAAATAAAAAATAAGAGGACACAATCAAATAAAATTCTACAGATCTACATTTTTCGCTCGAAAAAGCATTACAGAGCCTTTGCCAAAGATTTTGATCTGTAACAATGAATGAACAATTTCACTAAAGACAAGAAAATTAAACATGAAAGCATTTTGTTTATAAATTGAATAACTAAATTGACCGCTTCAAACTACTTTCAAATTAGTCAATTAAAAAAACTCATGGTTTATGACAACTATCGATGGTTAGATTCGGTTTTGCTAGCTAACGAAACGTGTTGTAAGCTCACCACAGCACTGGAAATATTCTGTATTCAGCAATTCCATGAGAAACTGGTATACGTTCTCCCGTTTTTTTATTTTTTCATTTGGGTGACCATTTCCATTTTAAGGTGGATCAAAAAATCGACTTGAACTTTACCAAATTCGCATATTTTTCCAAAAAAATAATAGAAGTTTTTTTTGAAGAAAATCGAAAAAATCGATTTTTAATCCACCTCAGCACCTCATGACAAAATAAAAAAATACTGGTTTAATATTTTGTCGATTGAGAACGATTCTTCCAAATATTACAAAATTCTGAGAGTTAGTATTATGGAGTATATCAGTTTCTTATGGAATTGCTGATTTCTATGTGTCGGTTTTGCACGATACGCTTTGTGCGATTATTCGTTCAATTCATGTGTCTGAAATTTTGCGCGACTTATTTTAGCACTGAATTTCACCTTAATGCTCGTTCATACCAAACATTTGAGAGAACTTCAACCTAAATTTAAATTTAAAAAGCCCCTCCAACAGTGAAATGGTAAACAAAATGTTGGTAACTAATTTTGTGAAGAATGCCCCATATGCAGGGTTCCGCAAAGGAACCTGACACATTTCGCTCTTAAAAAAGTAACTTTCGGGATAAAATGTATTCAGCAAAGTTGCTCAAAATGATAGGTGTCATCTTTTGAAAACTTAACTTGTGTGATTAATGCCCATAACAGTGCGATAAAAATATTATTTTAGCTCAACGTCAACATAGGGGCTAAGTAATTTCGATAAAGTTGTGCAGAAAGTTATTTCAAACAAATTTGCAAAAGGTACTATTTCCGTAACTTAATTAGAATTCAAGATATATTGTATTTTCTGAAAAGGGTTTACTAAAACCAGTTTTTGTAAGTAAACTAATATATGTTTAATTTCTATGAGTTATTCATGTTATACAAAGTTTTGTCGTAAATACGACTTACTTGACTATGGGGTGCCTTTTCAAAATTTACCCTCTGAGAGAGTGATAAGTTTTTGATCGTGAATGTCTATTGTTGTATCTAACGAATCAACATAATTTTTGCTACATGCCATCGGAAATATGATCACAATTTTATGATAAAAATACCAGTTGTGTGCCATAATCTCAAATTATTCAAAATTAAACTTTTCTGAAATGTTTGGTATAAACGAGTATCAAAGAAAAAAACTCATAAGGCGCGTTTGCCTTGCTCGTATTTTTAAAGCTCATAGCTCAGTGATCTGTGAAAGGATTTATATAATCTAACTACCAATAGAATCGAAATTTTTCAACTTAAACGTGTATTGCTACAACATTGAAGTTTTTCAATAGTACACTATTGAAAAACCTGTTTGATTTAACCCATGAAAGCACCAGCCAATCAGAACGCGAGATGTCTGCATCTATACAAGAGCATTCATATAAAAGTTGTGTTATTTATTTTTCCTACCATTTGCTGAGCAACTGTTCCCGAAACAAGACACACGAGAGCAACATCGAGGACCTGTCGTCTCACTGTTTCCCGATCTGAATGCACGAGACACCGTCAGCACAATGACACCGAAAATCGGTAGAAAGGCAGCCAAAAAGTCCAGCAAGGCCCATTGCCGAAACAAGACACACACGAGAACAATCTCAGATCTCAATATCTCCTACCAAAAGATTCATTAAGATGGAAGTTTAATTAATTTGCACCGTCACTAACACATTCAATTACGAACGGCAATGCGAAAGCGAAAGTGATGATTTTGAACACATCTTTATACTAGTATACAAATATGCCGTGCGAAACAGAGTTGAACAAATTGAACAAATGAAAGAGATGAACAAATTGTTAGAACAAATGTTTCCACTTGATTTGCGCATTCTACTTTCCAGGCGTATCAGAACTGGCTAAACTTAAAGCAATCCTAAATATTTCTTTATCACAGTGATGTGGTCGTCCTGAAAAGGACGGGGTTTTCAACTCCTCGTCGTTACGGATGGCCAGCTGCAGATGGCGAGGGATGATTTTCGTTTTCTTTTCGTTGTCACGGGCAGCGTTACCGGCCAATTCCAACACTTCGGCAGCCAAGTACTCCATCACTGCCATCAGATAGACCGGTGCACCGGCACCGACACGCTCTGCGTAGTTTCCCTTCCGGAGCAGACGATGGATTTTGCCAACTGGGAACTGCAGACCAGCACGGTTCGAGCGGGACTTTGCCTTGCCCTTAACTGTTCCTCCTGTGTGCGTGTTTCTGCGTAAAAATTCCACAAGATGCTGTTAACAGCTACACAGCCAATTCAGTATTACTGGCTGCCGCCCTACTAACTCTCTCTTTTATATTGTCTCACTGTTTCCCGTTCTGCGAACAGGAAAGGTATTTTAACAAAGAGGCTGTCCGTACACCGCTGCCAGTAGCAGGTATTAAATGAAATGTGATGTGAGAAATAGCGTCATTTAAGTTAAAGCAGCTACTCTGAACGTACGAGACACCGTCAGCTAGATGGCACAGAAAACCGGTAGAAAGGCAGATTTGTACCGTCACTAACACATTCAATTACGAACGGCAATGCGAAAGCGAATGTTGAACACATCTTTATACTAGTATGGGGTCGTGTGAAAATATGCCATGCGAAACAGGGTTGCCATATATTATTATTATTATTATTATTATTATTATTATTATTACTATTATTATTATTATTATTATTATTATTATTATTATTATTATTATTATTATTATTATTATTATTATTATTATTATTATTATTATTATTATTATTATTATTATTATTATTATTATTATTATTATTATTATTATTATTATTATTATTATTATTATTATTATTATTATTATTATTATTATTATTATTATTATTATTATTATTATTATTATTATTATTAATACTATCATTATTATTATTAGAATGACTCTTGCATACCGAAGATCCTCGATACATTTCAGACCAGGCCATTGCAATTGTCTCGTGCTAAAATTTCGAGAAGAATCAGATATCTTCGAACTTAAAAGCTTCAATAAAAATAAACTACAAATTTGTCGTACCTAGCCTCCTATATTAGCAAATTAAAAAGGAATTGTTTCAAGTTTTAATATATAGTTGTAGAATAATAGCTGTTTAATGTAACTAATCTGTACTTTAATGTAGGTGCATCGCTTCAAACTCTATTAGTGAAAAAGAGAAAAGCTTGCACAATTCATACAATCAATCAACTAACCGATATTCGGAAAAGTTATGAGAGCGTGTCAGGTTTTTCGTATTCACGACATCCAGTTATGTCTCTGACATTACCCACCCGCCTTTTTTCCATTCGCATAAGTTGGTGCTACACTGCCAAAAGTCGAAAGAAAGTTGATTGAAGCACTCTGGTCATGACAATCCACGACGAAAATCGTAATAAATCATTGCACGATAATGTTCACGATTCAATTCCATGTTTTTGCTGAGGTAAAGCTTTCAACTCACTGTAAACAATACAAATAGCGCTCAAATGGAAGAATGTTCTGAGGATAGTAATGGTTAAAAATGTTAAACTTTATGATGGAAACGTCAAATCCCCCGGGTAACACTTAGTGTTGCCAAGGCTAAATACGTAAGTAACTACCTACGTATTGTCTTCAGCACTTAAACAGTAGCTTTGGCCCAGATTTGGCATGAATAGTTCGGTAGTCATGGATGAATAGTACTGGTTTGAATAAGTAGCTCCAGTTCATCACTCAGAACTAACATTGGCTCAACTAACGAAATGATTTTATAACTAGAAAACAACTCGGCAACTGTCAAGAAAATTCTTTGAAACGAAACCAAAAGACCTGCCAGGACACTGCGAGTTATTTTAATTATAAATGTTTTTCCAGGTCGCGATGCTCATTACGAAAAAAAAGGCTAAACAATTCAGCACAGTCACGTTGGTTCAGAAAAATGTTTTCACTGATCTCTTATCTCCAGTATCCCTAGCGGAAACCACTAGAACATGTGAGAAAAACGCATCCAACCAGTTGTATCTCTAGGCAAAGCACATTCGCAAAGTGGTTAACGATGATGATGCGGCAGCAAAACTTCGAGTGCACTTGGCATTACAAAGTTGCGTTGCGAAGATTCCGGCAGCGAAACAACACATTATTCTGGAGAAGACGATTCTTGCCAGGCTCGCCACTTGAGAGAACACCCTACTTGATACATATAACGTTGTCTAGTGTCTAGTTCAGTTCGGGTTGCGCGAGTGTTTATGAGTTTAAAACTGCGACAGCATTGCAGCTAACTAGAGTGGGAAAATACTAGAAGTTGTTAAGCCAACTGTCTGCAACAACCTGTCAATCTTATTTCCATTTGACTGCAAAACTATCAAAATGAAATTTAGATAAAATCATCGAATAAAAACAAAAGTTTGGCAAGATTAATGAGTCAAAATGGCTATCCGGGTTGGAATGTATCATGGAATCTGTTCGATTTCAAAAAGTTTCCGGATAATCTCCTTTTCAATTGTACAGCACCAATCATCCAACAATCCAACCAATTCAAACTTGTCAGAAAAATCGATTTTCCTTCCCTTTGACTGATCCCGGTATTGTTCAGATGAAAAAGAAACATAACTCATTCTAAGCCCGTTCCTTCCGAATGCATAAAGGATGCTTGCGGCAAATGAAACTGAGAAAAGAAATAGGAAGTATTTCACTATTCCAGCATTTTGCATTTCACAATAGTAGAACAAAATGACAAAACTATGTATGTATAACGAGAGCGCCGAGATGACAGGTGACCTTCCGCCCATCAACGACGATGACACTTTCGCAGAAACTCAAGCATCGAGAAACAGAAAACAGTCGCCGTTTCGGTTCCAGTGCAGTGAATTTCCTAGATTCATAGCATGGACAAACAACGGACTGGTGTGAAATTGTTTACCAAGGTCATCCCGCCTCGGTGCTTGTCAAACTGGTCGCGCCCTTTGCTTACATGACTGTGTTTCACCGATTCTAACCAACCGAAGTCGGTCGGTAAATTATGGCGGGAAGCAACCTCCGGCAGACTGTGGGGATAACAGTTGACCTCGGCAATAATTAACCACTGTTTGGGGCTAGATTCGAACAGGATAAGAACGGAAGAACACTGTACGTGCCGGGATGGTTCGTAGCCACTCTGAAGTGGCTTCCGGTGCACCGAGGAATGTGGGAACGTCAAGGTCTAGCGTTTTAGTATGTTTAAAACGGTGAAGCACGAACTAGTTTCTGTGTGTTCTGATGGCTGAAAACCGATGCTATCGGTAGTTCGTTTTTTTTTGTTCAGCTACGTTGAGGGAGTGGATACTTCTTGCAATACGGTTCTTATCAGAGAGTAATGTTTTTTTTTTCTTTGCTAGTTCATGGAAAGCAAAAACCTGTTGGAGGTGTAGTTGGAAAATGGTTTCAAGCTAGGTTAGTTTGTAGATTTATGAGCTGATGATTCCTCACAAGCCAAGAGCTTCTTTTCTTAAACCAAACAATAATCACATTCTCAAATTGAATGGCTTGGAATTGACATGGTCTGATCAAGCTAAATACTTAGGTTTAACGTATGACAAAAAACTCACTTTCAAGGATCACATTGAAGGAATCCAGGCAAAGTGTAATAAATATATTAAATGTTTATATCCTCTTATAAACAGAAATTCTAAGCTCTGTCTAAAAAACAAATTGTTAATTTATAAACAAATTTTCAGACCAGCCATGCTTTATGCGGTACCAATTTGGTCAAGCTGTTGTTCCACCAGGAAGAAAACGCTTCAAAGGATTCAGAATAAAATTCTGAAAATGATTCTGAAGCGTCCTCCCTGGTTTAGTACAAAAGAGTTACACAGACTCACAAATATAGAACCATTAGATGTAATGTCACATAATATTATAAGCAAATTCCGACAAAAATCGATGCAATCTTCAATTGAATCGATTCGCTCTCTGTATTAGTTAGTAAGTTAGTATATAAGTTCCTTTTCCCCATTACACAATACAAGTAGGTTTAGAATTTTCCCTACACAAAAATCTCAGAATTGCGGAAGCAAATGATGTTCTCATGGTAATAACCAAATATATATATATATATATATATATATATATATATATATATATATATATATATATATATATATATATATATATATATATATATATATATATATATATATATATATAACATTAGTTCCTTTTCCCCATTACACAATACAAGTAGGTTTAGAATTTTCCCTACACAAAAATCTCAGAATTGCGGAAGCAAATGATGTTCTCATGGTAATAACCAAATATATATATATATATATATATATATATATATATATATATATATATATATATATATATATATATATATATATATATATATATATATATATATATATATATATATATATATATATATATATATATATATATATATATATATATATATATATATATATATATAACAGGGCTGAAAAGTCACCACTTGTGGCTGAACACCCAATTTAAATCTTAATAATTTAATTTTAACTCATATTCCAATAAATAGTTATTAAAAAAAAACAAAAATGAGCTGATGATAATTATGTTCAAAGTGCATTCATTAGTCCTTGACGATTTCTTAACTGTCGAACGCCATCTTTTGGGCTTGGACAACATTTTGGCTACTTCTAATTATTGTTAAATTTTGAAGTGATTTTGACTGCCAAAATCAGGATTTCAGCTACACCAAATTATTAGTGTTCCTTTTAGGTTTCATAATAAATATGCAAAATTTTAGCTCAATTTGTGAAACTATATTTTCGCGCCAGTGGGGTAATTTAGTATGAAAGTTCATTTCACAATCACTCTTGAAAAAATCAGTTCAAGAAATTTTCAAAAAAAACTCGGGGACATGAATTTGATTCATAGAAGTAACAGAAGCGCAGCATTGTCAGCATGTCTCGAACATACAGTAGGTGCAGCGTTTGAATTGCCATAGCGATAGCCTGCGCTCCTGTTACTTCTGCATATGGTATTCAAGCTAAATTGGCTAATATTTTTTAATCAGCTGCATAACATGATTTGTGATTACTTTTATCAATGTTTTTATATTTTATTAATTATTATTATTAATCCACCACCACAGTACACAGTGGTTTGAATCAACAAAAACGTGAACTTAATTCTCTAGCTGCTAAACCGTTGATCCGATATACATAGTTCCTTTGGAGAACTCATTCACAAAAATATACCTCGTAATTTGATCACAATAAAAAATGTGCAAAGCCTACTACGATAAAAGTTCATTTCAAAAACCTTTTTCCCTGAAGAGATAGAAAAACGATGTCTTCTACAGAGTTTTAGAACTTCTAACGGGAAAAAACTTTGCCCAAGGAGCTATAGGTCTAACGCAAAAAGTTTCGGATATATGAAGCAATTTGGTTTGAAATCACTTAAAATCAACTTGTGAAAAAAGTTATGTACAAAAAGTTGATTTTAAGTGATTTCAAACGAAATTGCTTCATATATCCAAAAGTTTTTGCGTTAGACCTATAGCTTCTTGGGCAAAGTTTTTTTCCCGTTAGAAGTTCTAAAACTTTGTAGAAGACATCGTTTTTCTATCTCTTCAGGGAAAAATGTTTTTGAAATGAACTTTTATCGTAGTAGGCTTTGCACATATTTTATTGTGATCAAATCACGAGGTATATTTTTGTGAATGAGTTCTCCAAAGGAACTATATATATCGGATCAACGGTTTAGCAGCTAGAGAATTAAGTTCACGTTTTTGTCGATTCAAACCACTGTGCAGTAGTGCCGAATAAATATCAAATAAGGAGTGTATCGAAAATAAGCTATCCACACATTTTTCTTTCAAATTATGATAAAAAACGATATTTTATTCAAACTAAAAATTGATCCTCTATTGTACGAGGTTATACTTGAGCATAATGAAAACCGGATGAAATTTAAGTTATTCCTTCACGAATTTTCAAACTTTTGATCGAACGCTCTTCATCAAATTCCGGACAAGTGTTGCATCGCATTTTTTGGACGCTTTTGCCCAAATTTTTTTGAACTCCTGCATGTTCTCAGCTGCCTTACCAGTCTTCTTGAAGACCCTCTTTACGATTTCCCAGTAACGTTCGATGGGTCGAAGCTGAGGGCAATTTAGTGGATTGATATTTTGCTCAACGAAATTTATACCCTTTTCCGCAAGCCAATTTAGAGTGGTTTTGGCATAGTGAGCCGACGCTAAATCCGGCCAAAACAGTGGCGGTATACTGTGCTTCATATATAAAGGCAGCAATCTCTTCTAGAGACCATCAAATCGATAGATTTCTGCATTTATAGTTCCGGTAGTGTAAAAAACGGTTTACTTCAAACCACAGGAACATATTGCTTTCCATACCAGTACCTTTCGACCGAATTTCTCCACTTGAATCGACCTGCTCGCATCGCTCACATCCTCCCCAACGATGACAGAGAAATATTGTGCACCTGGAGGGGTTTTTGAGTCCTCCTTTACAAAAGTCTCATCGTCCATCAAAACGCATGCATTCGGACACTGCAAAAGACGCGAATACAATTCCCGGGCCCTTGTTGCTGCTCGCTTCTTCTGTTCTACACTTTTTTTTGTGAGATTTTCTGGTCTTCAGGTGATTTCGTCTCTTGATACGCTCGATCATTCAACTCACGTATTGACATTGATTTGTTCTTCATGATTAGAGATACCACTTTCTGGTCCAGTTTCGGGTTGGAAGAGCCGGGTTTTCTGCCTGTTCCTGTTAGCTCATCCAAATAATAGTGTTCCCCGAACTTATTAATGATGGTTTTAGCACTGGCATGATGAATTCCAAACCGCTTCGCCAATTTTCATATAGTAATACCCTTTTCACTTAGCCATGTGTTCAGAACCTTAATTTTCACTTCCTTTTCAATACGCGACATTTTGAAAACGCAGAATTTCATGCATGCTGTGATCTGAGTATAAAAACACATCACAAATACATGCGTACAACACAAATGTATGTGGATAGCTTATTTTCGATACAGTTCTTACATCACCATTATTGATTCACTTATTAACCATCCTACGCACACTGAATATTTTCAGAAAGGTTCAGTTTTCGTTCATCGTTGTTCATCATATATTCATATTCTGCAAAGAGTTGAGAGATAACGGCTATGAAAAGTCCCAAAAATCTTCTTTTTGAGATTCATATCAGATATATTCAATGTGCGCACTTTTTTCTCATATATCAACGAACATAATCATGCTAGTGAACTTTTCACAACTGATTTTTTGCCGTGTGGAATCAGTTTCAGTGAGAATCGCGTTCTCGAAAAACCAATACTAAACTTTTCTGCAGTGACTTTTCTTATCGGTGATTTTTTTTTGTCTAGAGTCGCGATTTTCGAAATTTTGATTTTTTTCGCAACATTTATGGGGATGCTGTCTTATTAAAAAAAAGTTTGTTGAAGATCATCCTATAGACTCTTAAAATCAGTGCTTGTGTTATTTTCCTAGACAATTTACGCGAGAAAGAAAACCTTCGAAGACCGCAAAACAATCAAACAATTATAGCAAAAGTTATTAGAGAAAAACCGGCACAAGGTCCGAACAATAGCTCATTCTTTAATATAACATAATATGGTCGTAATATGATTAGACTTTCTTTAATTATGTTATAACGGTTGATCTAAGTTATTTGATGTCTTCACGATAGTTACTCAGCTGAGTATGAAGATTCTTTTTACTTTTAGACACAAAAAGTCATGTAAATTGTTTTTCTTTTATTTGCCGAAAAAAGGATCGTCTATGTCTTATGACCTATATGAGAGAGAGAGAGTTTATGACTTCGACAAAGTTGTTGGATTTGAGTTTATCTAAAACATTGTCCAAAACTGCTAAAACCTATTTCCTCAAATTGAAATTTCCTATCTCTCCGGCATCGGATCAGTCGACCCGGCCTAATGCGGGTCAACCTTTAAGGTTGTCTGAGTGGACCTTATGGCTATGGTACCTGTTGTTCAGAATCAACTCGATAGTCCCGTTTTTGTTTTGACATCATGAGTATCAAAGGGGTGGAACTGGAACAGGTGGTTCAGCTTTGATCAACGAGTATTCAGTTATTTGCATTTATGTTTCACGCATAACTTTTCGCTTAATCCTTAAGCTAAATCTGTACTTTTTCGATTAACTAGCTGAATTACCCGGCGTTGCTCGAAAATGAAGGCAAAGCCGCAAAAAAATCTGGAAATTGTTCTGCCTATTAAAATACTCTGAATGTAGAGAATGTAGACGACAATCCAATTGAACAATACTCCATACATGTCCAGATTGCTCACGACTAGTGTCCCATCTCAGATCTCACAATAATCATAATTCTTACGGCATTCTCGTCAAATCGGGTCAGTTTTATGTTTTTCCGTAAAATTCCATCAATTTTACCTTACATTTCCCATGTTTGGGGCATTTGCTACACTCCCTCCTCCTTACAATAACATAACAATCTCTTTTTATGTAAAAGAAAAATCGAGAAAAATACAAACATCTTGTCCAATAAAATTTATATTGAACTCCCCTTTTATAATGAACTTACTACAGTTCTTCTCCATTATTACCCTTATGACCGTCTCTGAGCAGTGTAGAAAGAATCTGTGCTCATCGAAAAGTATCGATTCCCACTTGCGGTACATGCACCAGACTTGCTTCGTAGTTATGCGGAAATGGACATACTTTCACTCTCCCCCCTGAAAATGCAGAGGTACTTACTACACAAATATCCCTATAGTCATATCTAAGGTATGCAAAATGTTTCTATGGTCTAAAAAAGGATCGATTCTCGTCAAATTATATGATTTTTTCCATAACCCCCCCCCCCCCTATGTTAATGACACTTGCTACGCCCCCTTTTCCATAAAAATACCCTTATGACCATCTCTGAAGAGCAAGAAGTATCTGTGCTAAGTTTGTTACATACATTACACCCCCCTTTTAGAAGCCGATACTACAACAATCCCCCACAAGTACCCTTATAATCATATATAATTTTTCCAAAAAGTGTCTATTGTATTTGAAAAGTATCGCTTCTCGTCAAATTTAATAAATTCAATTAATTTAATTAATTTCATTAAGCCCCCCTCCCCCCATGTTAATGACACTTGTTACGCTCCCTTCCCTATTAAAAAATACCCCTATGACCATCTCTGAAGAACAACAAGTATCTGTGTCAAGTTTGATAGCAATCCGTTTAGTAGCCGCTACAAACATTACACCCCTCTTTTTAAAGACGCTTGCTACATCCACCCTCCATACAGTCATATCTAAGGTACACGCTCGTTCAGTGTTACTCTAAAGTGAGTACAATTTCACTCACTTTCGTTAAAAGTGGAACTACTCTATAGTGAGTAAAGCCTGTTTACTCACTTTTGAGTAAATATGGTATTTGGCCACCCGCCGGGCCTTCGTAGCCTGGGGGTGTTTCCCGCGGACCCACACGGACCGAAGGATGCGGCCAACATGGATCTTCGCCAACGGCATATGGAAGACCCTCATGCGATATTCAATTCACCGGCCACTACCGATAGCTTCTCAAGAATTAGCTACCGCTACATTACATAATGATACTTTTCTAGTTTTAAGTTAGTCGTAATTAAGATTAGTAAATACCCTTGGCATCTTAGAGCTTAAGCAGTGTGCCTAAAAATTATACTATAATATTGAATAAAAAAAAAATATGGTATTTGTCAAATTCTGAGTAACATTTACTCAGTGCTACAAATGATAAAATTAGCTCGAGTGAGTAAATATGACTCAATATCATTCGAATTCAATAAGGGATTCAAATAAGGAATTCTTTGCTTCAAACAAATACTGACTTACTTCTATCCAACGAATGAAGGAAGCCGCTACCTGTTCATCGGTCATTGGAAAGGAACCATCTGCCTTCCTACGTTGCCCACGTACTGGCATTTTGTACAGCATTCGTAGAAATGCTCTGATGTATTCTTATATAGCAAAATTAAATAAAATACTTGCTATATGACTGAACACTTTCTTATCGTCTTCAACCAGCGCGAATTGCAGCATTTTGTTAATGTGCCCTTAAAATCTGGTACCGCTTCCGACAAAGGGAAAAGTTCAGTGAACGTAAATTTTTACACAACGTTTTCAAACCTCTGTGAGTAAAGCTTGTTGTCGATTTAGAAACTGAGTCGAAGTTACTCATTCTTCTAAATCAATATTACTCTCTTTTTGACATTTGAACTAAATAAGCAAAAGTGAGTACAAATTACTCACTTGAGAGTAACATTGAATGAGCGTGTATGCAAAATATTTCTATGGTCTTAAAAAAGTTTCGATTCTTGTCAAATTATATGATTTTTTTCATGACCAAACCACCTAACCCCCTGTTCATGACACTTGCTACGCTCCCTTCGCTATACAAATACGTTTATACCAATCTCTGAAGAGCAAAAAGTACCTGTGCTGAATTGGGTGGCAATCTGTTTAGTAATTCCGGAGTTATGCCGTTACAAACATACAAACTTCACATTTTTTCAACAGCCAATACTGTAAAATCTAATAAAGATACAAAAATTCGTCCAAGACATCAAATTTGCGGCTTTTCTTAAGCTTTCAAAGAAGCAATTCCATAAAACAACCTTTAAAGACAATTTAAGAAAAAAAATTAAAAATTAATAATCTAATACAAACATTTCAAACTTGGGCCTGATTTTTTTCTTTTTTTAGTTGAAAAAAAGAAGCCTTAGGGGTTTAACTTAATCTTGGCAAAGTTTCAGAGTAGAAAGATCAATACTTTCGGAGCCGTGAATTTTTCAATCACGACCCGCACGCGCGGAGCGTACCGCAGCGCAACTCGCTCGAATATGAGCATAACTTGTCGACACATGTCGCGCCACTGATCGAATCGAATTAAAAATATAAGAATTTTCCCCTGAAATAATAATTAAAGTCAAACAATTTTACACGGTGCACACAAAGCATCATTTGCTTGCAAAAAATCGAATTTCTCAGGAAGGGAAGAAGAAACCCGACGCAACGAATGTTTTTGTTTTGTGCTAACATGAGTCTTAAAGATATATGGTTTGCAGCAATGATTTATGATTTTTGAATTCAGTTTTATACCGGGATCTTAACTGAAACGTTGCTAACAATAAACTGTCAAAGTTAGGATTCGATCAGTGGCGCGACATGTGTCGACAAGTTAAACCCATATTCGAGCGAGTTGCGCTGCGGTAGGCTTCGCGCGTTCGGATCGTGATTGAAAAATTCACTGCTCCGAAAGTATTGCTATTTCCACTCTGAAACTTTGCCAACATTAAGTTAAACCCCAAAGGCTTCTTTTTTCTACTAAAAAAACTACAAGGATCAGCCCCATGGGGTTGTTAGAGCCATTGATGTGGAACAAGGCAACCAAAATTTGATCTACAATCAAAAAGTTCAATTAATCCGAACCAACACCGAATATCATTTGTCTTGATTTGCATTTGTTTTATAACCGACGAAATTACACCATTATCCCAAATGTATGCAATTGTAGCTTTGTACATACTTCCGATTTCGATAATTAAGCCTCTCTTCGCCAAGCTTGTATTCAAGTTTTTTATGCAAGCAGTTTTTTTAGCGTTAAGTTTCTATTTCTATTATTATCAATCGAGATCATCTAATATAAATTAGAAATTAATCTTAAGCATTCAAAATTTATCCAGGGGTAGTTGTCAATTTCTCATGGGAAAACGACATAACATGGAATTCCGAGCTTGCATGACACAAGATCAGAACATACCAATTAAGGGCTGAGGCCAGTGTGTTTTAGGGCGTTTTAAAGGGCTATTTTCACGCTTCAAATCTGATTTTCTCAGAAACGGTGACGAATATCAAAAAACCCAACTGACAATCTCGTAGAAGATTAGTTTAGATTATTCTGTGAAAATTTAAGAATGATTGTTTGACTTTAGCGGTCGGGAAAGTCTTTTTTCTGAAGGAAGAATTGCATAGCTGAAAACGCCGTCTATCAAATTGTTCACTGAATATCTCGCCTTCAAAAGCATGGATCAAAAATCTATCCTGACAACGTCTAGATAATTTCATTTAGATGCGATTAGTGCATAAAAACATATAGTGATAAAAGTGAAGGGAAAGTTATTTTTGTAAAGGTAAGTCGATTTCTATGGTGGCGCCATTTTAGTTCCCTGGTAACGTAACGAAACATGAGAGAGGAATTAAATCGGCTCAGCAAGGCTGCCAAACAAGCGGTAGCTTTATTGGATTTTATGTGATGTAGTCAAACTTGTAACCGAAAATATCAAAACTTTCTTGGCCACCCGGCCACATCGAGAGTCTTTTTACACATTTACGAGAGAGCATGGAGAGAAATGTAATACGCACAGCGCGCTTTTAAAGCTTCAAATCGTTTTATGGCGTATCTCTCTTGCTGTCTAGCAGCAACCTACATCTAGCTTGCTACGAGAAGGACTGAAACGTTAGCTTTAATTTCGCTTCTATTTATAGATTCGCGTGCTTCCAGCAGCTTCGCTTTTGCATCGATGGACCAATCAGAGCGATGCTCTCTCTTTGATACATCGCTTACTCCTTCAAAACCGTCGTATATGGCAGGTAAATCCGGTATGCCAAAGATTTTTAGCAGCAAAATAAGACACTGCTCGCTACTAATCAAAATTTCAATCATGTATAATTGAAAATACGTGGCTTGATACATTCAAATCGAAACGTAGAAATATTTCCTATCAAATGATGAAATAATGATCATAATTGATACAAAATAGACTGAGCTGTAAGTGTTTAAAACCTGACCACATTTTTACGTGTAGTTTTTCTTGAGTTTCTGATTTGCACCCCTATATAGAAAATAAAGATGTGTTCCACATCAAAAGAAAAAAAATTAGGCCCAAGTTTGAAATTCTATTATTTGTTTATTTATTTTTATTTTTTTTCTTCAAATTAACTTTAAAGGTTGTTTTAATGGAATTGCTTATTTGAAAGCTTAGGAAAAGACACACATTTTATGTCTTGGACGAATTGTTGTATCTTCATTAGATTTTACAGTATTGGCTGTTGAAAAAAGGTTCTTTTTGTATACGCGAAATTTCAAAAATTCATATCTCGAAAATTCCACATACTATATTGAAATAAAAAATACAGGTCAAATATTTTCGAGTTCTTTGCCGAAAAAAAATTAGATGAAAAATAAAATTTGGGTGGCCGATTTTGCGTAGAATGCCTCATATATAGATATTTGAAGATGAACACTCAAACCTCAGTTTACGAACACTTTTTTTACGTTACCTCTTTTTACGTAACTATTTTGCGAGCCAAATCTCAAATAACGTAATCTTTTTTTACGAACCTACTGCGTCAAAAAAAGATTTTTGCATACAATGAAAATGAATAGATGACGGAAAACAATGTTCAGAGTCGTTCCAAAATCCAAGATTGCTACTTCCGGTTTACTGATATTCTTTAAAAAGGCTTACAATGTGGGTATTTTCGGAACAGATTTGCTGTGTAGGTACCGAAAAATTATGTTTGAGGTCCTTTCGAAATCTATGGTGACAACTTTCGGTTTATCGATATTTCTTGAGTATGAGTATTTTCGGAACGGATATGATGAATAGATATCACAAAACGATATTTGAGTTCCTTTCGAAATCCAATATGGCTATTTTCGGTTTATCGAAATTCCTTGAAAACTCTTACAATATGAGTATTCTTGGAATGGATTTGATTAGTAGGAACCGGAAAATTATGTTTGGGTTCGTTTCCAAATCAAAGATGACGATTTCCGGTTTATAGATATTCTTGGAAAACTCTTATAATTGGGATACTTTTGAAACGGAATTGATGATTACATGTAAGAAAACAATGTTCGATGTTGTTCGAAATCCAAGCCGGCGACTTCCGGGTTATCGATATTTCTTGAAACCCCGTACAGTATGGGCATTTTGGGAAACGGTTTAATGAACAGATGCCGAAAAACGATGGTTGATGTCGTTTCGAATTCCAAGATAGCGACCTTCGGTTTATCGATAAAACACGTAAACGTTTTATAAGAACCATATCCCAAACAACGTAAACTTTGATTTTGCTAGCGTTATTGGGATGATGAGATACGGTCGAAAAACCGATACGTCGTTATTCAGAATAACGCTGAATATTTCAAAATGAAAGTAAACGAAGTGAAGCTCTCATTGCCAGTTGGTCATTTGGTTACTCTCCGCTCAATTTCTTTCTCTTTTCTAACACTTTTTTTTTCTGTCGGGCTAACAACAAATTATTTTACAAAACTTTTGAACTGGAGGAATTTATCCCAGTAACCTTTGTTGGTTGACTGTGGGCAAATTCTAATTCGTTCGATCAAAAAGTGCAGCTACATGAACAATCTACTAATCGTAACAAATGTTTAATGCTTGCAATTCACTTTTTTCAGTGCGTGTATCCATTGTCTTTAATTTAACTTAAAAAAACGGAAATTAATTGTTATTTTTGAGAATTGGATATAAAATAAATGTACAGTTTTAAAGTGATCTGCCCCTTGATTTGGACGCATAGTTTTTTTTGTTATATATCCAATCTTGAATTTTACAGTAACAAAATATTATTTATTTACTTAACTCGTTTGGGTTAACTCTTCACGCGACTCTTATTAAAACAAAGACTCTACTTTAATTTAGTGTGGAAAAACGTGTGCGTGTTGCACTAACACTACTCCGGTGTGTGTGAGTGTTCTCACTAATTATGACTATTTGATGCCGACGATAAATTAATCTTCTGGTTGCATATGATTATTCCAAACAAGGTAACGACCACTAATGCATCACCTGAGAACTAGGTTTGATGACGCTGTCCAGTCGTATATCATTAAGTCAATAGTTGACAAACAATATTTAATGCGTCAGTAAAACAGGAAAGTTATTGACCAGTTTGACCGACGTTCCTAGTGGCTTTAGTTGATGTATGCTCATCGTACTGAAATTATTTGTAAAGAATACGCGATTTGCCTTCAGACCATGAATCTGAGGAAATTTTTGGACGTGAACAAAACAAACATCCGTGCAATGTTGCAAAGCATCAGACTTCGCGTTCGGAAACAAAAGTAAACACGTACTCGTGTCAAAACAAACATGAAAACTAAGTTCGTTCTATCAACAAACAAAAATGCAGGTACTAACAATAGACCGATGTGTTTATAATCTCAAAACAACACGAAAAAATCAACAGAACAAAAATCGAAACCAACAAGCAAGGAACTTCAAAAACCAAAACTAAGCTCAGGGGGCGGCTGGTCCTTCCCCTCACAAAAACAAAACCAGTATACTAACAGATTCTCCTTGTGCCAGTCCGGATCGTCGAGCGAGGAGCTGTAGTGCTTCATCAGTTCGACATAGGTAAAGGACCCGTCCAGGATGCGGGTCCGTTTGCCGATGTGCGTCGCCAGAACATGACCGATTGCGTCCGGGCAGTACGTTTCGGTGGTCCTGGTGGAATGCGATATCCAGGGAGGGCGCAAAAGTAAAATGGAACGAGAAGGAAAAGAAATAGAAACGGTTGATAGAGGAGCATAACGGTTTGCCGGTTGGTGGGGGGCGCTGCCACCGTTCCCCACTGCCGAAACAACGGAAATTGGACATTAAGGATCACCGTTGTGGTCGAACGGCAACGCAAATAGAAGCTAGCTGATGAAATGGTAAGCTTGAACAAAAACATTAAAATGGAAAACCCATGCATTCAGAGCGGAACTATAGCCGTTATTTATTTTTAATATAACAAACACACTATGTAGTAATTTATAATAATATGTTGCACAACTTTTAACTTTTTGAAATTATTTTAAATGAACAATGTAATGAGGAAAAATTTTCATTATAAAAAGCGGCGATTTACCGAAATAAATCGCAATCCAGCAGGTTGATTCAATTTAGTTTCTACTCGATCTGGTGTTTTGGTACCGTTTGGGTACCGGTTTGTGCTAAAGTGCACATGACTAATTTTAGTTTCTACTTGTGAACCCTGAATCAGCACTGGAAGTGAAATAGTAGTGCGTATCATAGAGGTATTATTTCATTAGGAACATTACAGGGTACAGGTCTAAAAACCAACACGATGCTGCTGACCTTAGTTGAGTTACATGACCCTGAAAATTCAAATGAATATCTATATTGATATGCACTGCTATTAGCACTAGTAGTAGATGTGGAATCAGGTTTAGTACCACTTAATTATATTATATATACATATTTTTTCTAGCCAATTAAGTCATCCATGAATCAGTCATCGCCGTAAAAAACTACTAACTGAAACTATCTACCAAATCAATTAAGTCATTTTAATCAATTTAAGTCATTTGACTTGGGACTACGTCTTTGTTTTATTAGGCATAACGAGTGGTTGAAACCATATGTTAAATCTTTTGATGAAACTAAAATAATAAAAAAAAACATATTATCAAATGCATCTCTAATAAATTGTTCATAACTTTTTAATATGTTTCACAATTCTATCACTTTTATGATTTCTTCTTATTTATTCGATTTATGTAGGATGTTATGTTTTTTCGTGATAATTTAAAGATTTTGATATAAATTTCATAGGACTTTTTAATAAAATTTTCACTGATTCATAAGACAACTTAATTATGTAACCGAAAACAATTCGATATGGTTATGATTTCCAAAACAGAAAACCAACCCTTAGAAAAAGAGGTTAGGTTTTGTACACTAGAGATGCTCGGGTAGGCAATTTCCTCAATTCGAGCCTGACCCGTACCAGATCGTAAATAAATAAATTTGACTCGTACCCCAGAAAAAATTTTCTTCCAAACTCGAACCCGACCTGTACCCGATAGAAAATAAAAATATTTACCAGATCTCGAAAAAAAACATTGATGGTCGAGTTCGAATACTCGAAACTCGACTAAATTTTTGAACCCGGTAAACATCTTTATTGAACACCTACAGTTTCACTAACTTTGAGTAGATTTCCCTACTTATTGGTAATTTTTTAGCGCATTACTAGGCAAAAAAATCAAAATTTTGCAAATCACAAATGAAATTTCAAACAAAAATATTCTCGATCTGGAAACTCACAGAAGAAAAGAACACTACTGATTTTTTTTGCAAACGCGATTCTCACTGAAACTGATCTTACATGAAAAAAAAACAGTTTTGAAATGTTCACTTGCGAACATTCTCCTCAATATTTAATAGAAAAAATATATCTGATATGATTCTCGAACAGAAAATTTTTGAGAAATGAATTTTCATAGCCGTTGTATCTCAACTCTTTGTAGAATACGTGATGAATAAATTCACCGATGAACAAAAATAGAACCTTTCTGTAAACATTCAGTGCGCTGTTGAGTTGGTTAAAATGAAAAAAAAAAAACTTAATTTGTATCTCTTGCAATTCGATGCTCTGTTGATAAATGGATAATTTTAGCGATGTATTCGAAATTTATTCAGCAATGCCGTAGTGGTGGAGTAATATCATTGATAAAAGCAGCAAGTGCTGTGAATAATAATAGTTATAATGATAATAAAAACATCAATAAAAATCCAATCACAAAGCATGTTATGCAGCTGATTAAAAAGTACTACCCAATTTAGCTTGAATAACATACGCAAAAATAAAACAGGAGCGCAGGTTATCGTGACACCTATTCAAACGCTACGCCTGCTGTTTGTTAGAAACATGCTAAATGCTGCGCTCCTGTTACTTCTATAAATCAAATTCATGCCAAATAGAGTTTTCTTAGGTTTCATCTAAAGTGTAAATCAGCCAGCTGAAATTAAAACATTAACATTGTCGCTATAAACACTATGTGGAATGTGGAAAATAAATATTGTTGTTCATATTGAACACCCTACGTGCATCGAAAATGACTGTTATCATTATTTCTCAGTTGCGATTCAGTTCCTAATTTATTCAGTAGAAATTTTTTTTATTGAAAAAAAAACATAATAATTAAATCTTGCACGTATCATGTCGGTGTCGAGCTGAAGTGTAGTGAAAATTCAGCATCGAAATATCATTGATTCAAACACTGTTACTAAGTTTTCCTTACAGAGACAGCAGTTTTAAGGAAAAAGATCCATCCATCCGTCCAACTAGACAAAAATAAACCTTTATTCTTCTACTATCCGATGCCATGTTCGCTTGCTTCCTCCCTTGTTTGATTGCAGTGTAACTGGAGAACAAAATGTCGTGTAGTGTTGTTTCTACATCGTTACAAAAACGAAAGAAATTTTGCTGGTACGCAAAGTTTTAAAACCGAACTTCTACTGACATCGGATTTATAGTTCTTTTAATTTACTATATCCTGAGTGTTTTTTCACATGAAAATACAAATTTGCAATGATTCGAGTGATTCACAAAAGTGTAGTTCAACGCTTCCGTTGTTTTTTCGATAACATTCGCGGAACCGAAAGGAACAGCAATAATTTAATAATTTTATCTGAGAAAATATAGTACTAATAGAAAAAGTGTGACTTATCGGTTCGACTATACAGGGATGCGAGAAGGAATCTGACACATTTATTATGTAAATTGACAAAAACTAGATGAAAAAAAACTTATTAGGAATAAAAAGTAGAAGAATGAAGGTTTACAACCGTTTATTTTTGAGAACAATATTTGACAAATTATACACCAAATATCAATTATCGAGCCGTTTTAAAGAATTATTGGCAACTTTTTTCAAAGTATCGGTATCAATTTCACGGTGAATGTTGTCCCGCATATAGTCCAAGTTCCTGAGTTTGTTGATGTAATCTTGACTTTTTAAATAGCCCAATAAATAGAAGCCACAGTTCGATAAGTCAGGCGATTGCAGCGTTAATTTAAAATGTTTCTTAAACTTAAGAATAGTTTTAACGTACGACTGATTCTTTAATAACGAGTTATAAATAAAAACACGGTGAGCGACATTCAAGTGCTCCATGATGGAAAACTACTAGATAAAAATAAACCTTTATTCCTCTACTCTCCGATGCCATGTTCGCTTGTTTGATTGCAGTGTAACTGGAGAACAAAATGTACCAGGTTCCTTTGCACAATTCTATATCTGCGGAACAGAAAGTTCGCCATGACATTACGAACTCAGCAAATGAAGTGATAATGGCTTTCAAACGCGTCTACGATGTTAAAAATCGGTTCCGGCCTCTTCGAGAAAACTTAGCGTTTCGAGAAAACTTGATTAATTACTCAATAATAATTCAAACGAGTCTAAGCTTGTTGAAATCGCTTCAGCCATATCCGATAAAGTTGCTCAGAAAAAAAGCTTTCAAATGAGCCTAAGTTTGTTGAAATTGGCATAATTATTATCGAGAAAGTTGAGCGGAAATACCGCATTTTAAATAGTGCTCCCGCACTAAGGGTCTCCGATCAGCATTTTTAGTTTTTTTTTCTATAGAGAAAGTCGAAAACTACTGAACTAATCGACACAAATCTTTTTTCGTTTTTTTTAATTGATGGACACTTAAACTGCATGAACTTCTGAAACGCATAACGAATTATAAATTTCGTAGTTTCGGTTTTGTTTTTCAATATGCTGCTTTTCTATTAAATTTTAAGAAAACGTGCGTGATGTCAATCGTTGAAAAAATTCCTTGAATTACAAATCGATGAATCTGATTTCTACTATTTTCTTCACGAACTGTATAGTTAGAGGTAATAGACACGAATTTAAAACAAAATTTTGCATAGATTTTGGAGTCGATGCTAACAAGCTCATGATGAATAAGTCCACGGTCTGGCCCTCTGGCGTTCAAATAAAGATTCGGTTCTTTAGTGTGTTAGTTGCTGTGCTTTTAGTGACGCTTCTTTCGAACAGTCAGAAACAATGTAGACAAGAATTTTGTGTGTATTTTTTGACTAGATCTATCACAATTATCCTTGTAAACAAAATATGTTTTGAGACTGAGATGTCACACGGTAATAGCTATTCAACAAGCCATAGATTGTTGAAATACGTTCATTTTTAACGGAGATATCGATGTTTTCATACAAGCGACTTTATCGCCTATTCCAGCAGTAAAAGTTCTTTTGCTTGGGAGCAAAGTGAAACACGATTTTCGAATCAGTTCGTCGAGATGAGTGAATGTGTGAGTGTGACAAATAATTTCACTCAATTTTCTCACAGATGGCTTAACCGTTTTGTATAAACTTAGATTAATATCAAAAGTCCTATGCTATGCTATACAAGGTTTTTGAATTTCATTTGAATCCGAAACGAAATTAAAATAATGCCACCCATTTGGCGGCAAGATGACTGTTCCGATTTCCTACATCTAAAGTTTAAATGCAAAATCCTAAGGTCCCATAAAAACTGCTTGTTTTTTAATTATATACGACCTCCGAATCAGAAGATACATCTGCTTATTCCAGTTTTAACGATATTCAGTTTTTGATCCCGGAAGGTACCCACAAAATTTATTTAGAACGTACTACGATTTCTCAAAGATGGCTACACTGATTTTCAAAAATTTCGAATCAAATGAAATGGTTTACATTTCCTTAAGTGAATTTAACTGAATTCGACTATATCGATTTCCGAATTCTGGTTCGCTCAATTGTTTTCTCAGAGAAGACCAAAACGAACTCAAACTGAAACTTACAAAATTGGTGAATTTCATCCGATTCATTATTTCTATTCTGGAATGAGGTCATAGAAGATGACAACACCGAAAATCTTCAAAGTTGGACTCAAAACTATTCCAACTTATTCGTTGTATCAATTCATCGCCATATCTGATATGCAGTACCGAAACTACAGGGTATTAAGAGATTAAAATACCAAACTGTCATTCGAAACGACGATCATTAAAATAACTTCATGAAAAATAAGAACAGCTTAGAATATTCAAGCAAAAACCACATGCGGATTGGTAAAAAAAGGTATCATCTCACTGCTAGAAGGATTAAGCACGTATTTTGAGTCGAAGCTGAGGGCAATTGACACTTTTCTCAACGAAATTTATACTCTTTTCCGCCAGCCAATTGATAGTTCCGGTAGTGTAAAACATGGTTGACTTCAAAACACAGGAACACATTGCTTGCCATACCAGTACCTTTCGACCGAATTTCTCCACATGAATCGACTTGTCCGCATCGCTCACATCCTCCCAACGATGACAGAGAAATATTGTGCACCTGGAGGGGTTTTTGAGTCCTCCTTTACATAAGTCTCATCGTCCATCAAAACGCATGCATCCGGACACTGCAAAAGACGCGAATACAATTTCCGGGCCCTTGTTGCTGCTCGCTTCTTCTGTTCTACTCTTTGTTTCGAGATTTTCTGCTTCTTGTAGGTCTTCAGGTGATTTCGCCTCTTGATA
Organism: Malaya genurostris; assembly: GCF_030247185.1. Lineage (NCBI taxonomy): Eukaryota > Metazoa > Arthropoda > Insecta > Diptera > Culicidae > Malaya > Malaya genurostris. The sequence goes on along the minus strand of NC_080572.1, from coordinate 248,654,230 downwards.
CGCTTGGTCATTCCGACACTCGTTCCTGCTATTTTGGCAAAATCACGTATTGACATTGATTTGTTCTTCATGATTAGAGATACCACTGGGGACCAGTTTCGGGTTGGAAAAACCGATCTGCCTATTCGTGCACTCCAAAAAAAAATTGAATTTTACAAGTGACTTAATCCCTCATACGATGTAATTCTTAAAGACTTAATTTGTGAAATGACGGAAAATTTTATTTGCAATGACTTAATGTTAGATAAGCTTGAATTTTACTGGTTTCGACTGTAACTTGCGTTCTGCTAGCAGGTGTGACTGTATGAATTGAAATGCACCTTTTACCAGCCAAACAGAAACATGCTTCTCTGGCTTAGTCGATTAATAGACGTACTTGCGATCCGATGATTCTCGGTTCAAGTCGCGGCGGTTTGCTATCAGTATTCTTTTTTTTTATTTCAAAGAATTTTATGTCATGGAGTTTTAGACACAATTTTTAATGTTCTTCCACGTGAATTGGCGTGAACTGCGACGCTCCATTTATGTGCATCTAATAAGATGTAAAATCACAGGGATTTTTTTAAGTGTGTGGTAGCTCATCCAAAAAATAGCATTCCCCAAACTTGACACAGGGATGACGAATTCCAAACCGCTTCGCCAATTTTCGCATAATAATACTCTTCTCGCGTAGTCATGGGTCCAGAACCTTAATTTTCACTTCCTTTTCAATACGCGACATTTTGAAAACGCAGAATTTTAACCGCATAAACAGGTAAACAAACGAAAGCTGACAGCCAAAAGCATGAGCATAAAAAATCATCACAAATACATGCGTACAACAGAAATGTATGTTGATAGCTTATTTTCGATACACTCCTTATACAGTTTTCATTTCAAAATTAACAGATTTTTTTGTGAAAATGTTTGTTTTGCACTAGATTTAGCTTCGTTTGACAACCTAGTAATAGTCAGAGTTACTTCCCTAAAAACAATTTTTTTCCGAACGTAATTTTTCAGTGAGAATAGTTGTGCCAAAAGATCATTCCAAAGATTGGCTGTTTCACCGAAAAAATCACTTTGCTTCTTTTATTTTTCCTTCCGGTGTTGTTTATAATGCTCAGATGTGGTATTTCAGCAAAGTTGATTAAGTATATTGGTAGCAATTGATCAATTCTTCTATCAACCAGAACTTGTTGGAATCATTCCAATTTTTGTGCAGCTACCACATTAAAACAAGGATATGTTTCTACGAACGAAAGTGTGCACGAATTCGTTTCCGCATATTCAAGGATGCTGAATTTTCATGCTGACACATGTAAAGGGTGATTTTTTAAGAGCTTGAGAACTTTTTTAAACAATAAAACGCATAAAATTTGCAAAATCTCATCGGTTCTTTATTTTAAACGTTAGATTGGTACATGACATTTACTTTTTGAAGATAATTTCATTTAAATGTTGACCGCGGCTGCGTCTTAGGTGGTCCATTCGGAAAGTCCAATTTTGGGCAACTTTTTCGAGCATTTCGGCCGGAATAGCCCGAATTTCTTCGGAAATGTTGTCTTCCAAAGCTGGAATAGTTACTGGCTTATTTCTGTAGACTTTAGACTTGACGTAGCCCCACAAAAAATAGTCTAAAGGCGTCAAATCGCATGATCTTGGTGGCCAACTTACCGGTCCATTTCTTGAGATGAATTGTTCTCCGAAGTTTTCCCTCAAAATGGCCATAGAATCGCGAGCTGTGTGGCATGTAGCGCCATTTTGTTGAAACCACATGTCTACCAAGTTCAGTTCTTCCATTTTTGGCAACAAAAAGTTTGTTAGCATCGAACGATAGCGATCGCCATTCACTGTAACGTTGCGTCCAACAGCATCTTTGAAAAAATACGGTCCAATGATTCCACCAGCGTACAAACCACACCAAACAGTGCATTTTTCGGGATGCATGGGCAGTTCTTGAACGGCTTCTGGTTGCTCTTCACTCCAAATGCGGCAATTTTGCTTATTTACGTAGCCATTCAACCAGAAATGAGCCTCATCGCTGAACAAAATTTGTCGATAAAAAAGCGGATTTTCCGAATGGACCACCTAAGACGCAGCCGCGGTCAACATTTAAATGAAATTATCTTCAAAAAGTAAATGTCATGTACCAATCTAACGTTTAAAATAAAGAAGCGATGAGATTTTGCAAATTTTATGCGTTTTATTGTTTAAAAAAGTTCTCAAGCTCTTAAAAAATCACCCTTTATTTTGTATTTTGAATGTGCGTGGAGAATAATTTATTAAGTCAGATGTTCAGAACAATTCGCGCATCGATTTAGCTTGTGTTGTCGGCGAAGTTTAAAGTTTTTTGTTTTGCTTTAAGTTCATTTTCATCGCACGATAGTTCGACAGTATTTTTTTTCAGCTTTTTTACTAAAACATTTCTTCATACATTTGTAAAAAAATTTTTTGATAAATTCCATACAGTTTAAATTTTTGATATCTGCTTCATGTACAGTAACATGAAGTAATCATCATTGTATTGAAAATTTCACAATGTTTAAGTGATGTTTTCTGATAAATTAACCTCTAAAAATGAAGCGAAATGAAACATTTTTGAATACCAGCCAGATTTATTTTGAATCATTTTTACCCTTTAGCAGCTGATGATGATGCATCATCAGCACTGCTAAGGTAGGTGCATCCCACGACATCGCACCATATGACTACCACCATTTGTCGATGAAGCATGTCAGTCATTAACAGTAATGAGATGGAACCATTTGTTGTTGTAACTAAACAAAACGCACACTTGTCTGCGCTCGCATGTTTCGGTCTAGTGCGGTCTCTAATGATGCTTTAAAGAGTCCTCCACCGCTAACGAGTGTGATTCAACCCAGTGAACACACGATTTCATTCACCAATCGGTTTGAATTGAATTCGCAAATAAGCGAAAATCGGTACCTCAGTCATGCCGCATGTCGATGTTTTGGCGCACTGCATCATTCGTTGTTTTAGTCCTGCGTTAGCACCTCACGTAGAAGCGATTCCTCACGCAAACGAAGTCAATGCTCTGCATTGATTATGCCGTTTAAGTGTTGTATTGAGATAGAAAATGGTTGAAGGTTAAGGGAATTATTTTTTTTTTCAGAGTCAATCATACTCAATACACGATTATCAATTTGTTTTTCGACTAGAGTAATTTGGATGTTACAAAAACAACTGCAGCTGAACAGTTCACTAGTGACAACTTGTCACATCGTCATGCTCTGCAGACTACTCAATCGAACCGACCGTTCTCTCTCTCTCTCTCTCTCTCTCTCTCGCGATTGACGAATGAGGTACGGCTTTTGAAAGGTATTCCGTGCAAAAATACGATAGCAATTATTTTTTTCGATGAGTTTTTAGGCGTTGTGTTCGCAGCTAACCTTGTAGAACGTATGTAGTCAGTTCATTGTTGTTACGCCGCACCGAATAGAAAGGTGAAGAGGAGACACGCAGCAATACCTGGAATTAATCGAATGTTGTGTTTTGTTTGTCGACGACATTGGTCTTTTTCGAGGTTAGAAAGGGGGTTGGAAACAAATCGTTAACATAAACGCACTGTACTCGATGCCTTGCTAATACTGATCAGAAAGATGAAACAATCGAATTACAGCCATATTCAATGATTTGATTTTGGAATTGTCTTCTGAACCAGAATTTTATACCTGAATTCAGTTCAGAGTTTAATTGTTCAATTCAATTATCTTCCTCTTGATGGAGTCAATCAGCGCATTTTACTTGAATTTGTAGGATGTCCTTGACTGCCCGGTCGCTTCATCGAAGTCGCCAGTCGAAATACCGAACAATTCGGAGAACTCTCTAGCATACGGACAAAATAGATCTTGTTAGCAGCGTACAACTCAAAGCCATCTTGAAGTTGTGACAGCTGGCTAAAGCGGATCAAAAGATGACTTGGGCCCTATACGTGAAATACACACTTTTTCAGACATTCTCGGAGGCAAACTTGAGATTTCATCGTCGTAGAATGGTTCCGCGCAGAACTGATATCTGTCACTATCAACTAGCAACATTGTACGATAAAGATTAGATAGCTTATATTCATTTACTCCAATAAACTTCAAGTGAAATGACTTTGTGCAAAGAATAATGATTCTAATCGATTTATGTTTATGTTAGTATTCGCTTTGACATTTGACAGTCACTTTCGCAGGTCAGATTACAGTTGTCAGTCTGTCAAGGTCATTCAACGTGACTGACAAATTGCAACTCTGATTCCTTTTTCAGACCCCAGCTGCGAATCGCTTGCCAAATCTTGGGCTTCTTCGCAAACTTGTCGACAAACACGAACTTGAATCATCATCACATATCCCCACGAGTTCGTCATCGATCGATCGGTTTCAGTTTTCCAAGTGTTTTACACAATATTTTGTTCTTTTTACGAGTTCCAGTTGACGTTATTTCTGAAAGCGATCGACTAGTTTCATAAAACTTACGTTTTTATAGAAGTGTAAATAAATCACACAAAACCGCAGAATTACCTAATTTTCAGTATTTTTTTTTCTAACTAACTTCTAACTTTCTAACTCCAAATAACCGAATTTTAGTTGAAGTGGCTTTGAAAAGTGAGCAACTTTTTTAACAAAGCTCTCACTCTTGGGTGGTTTTGTTCCTTATGTTTTGACAACGGAGGACAGAAAAGATTCTATATAACTCAAATTTAAGTAAAAATAAGTAGGAAAACCTGTTTTAATCCTAGTAGAGTAATGATGCCTTTCTCATATCTCTTTTATTCTCATATATTAATGTGTGGTGTTTTTCTTTGATTCTTGAAAAACAAAAAAGGTTTTTCCATAAACTGGTATAACCTACAGAGTGAAACAGTGCTACCTAAGATAGCTCTGAGAACACTAATGCAGGTAATTCCGAAACCGGAATGCGAGAACTGGTATAATCCAAGTCGAATCGAGAAAAGTGACTGGGATATTTGAGGTTATGGCTACAATCTCCTGTCGTTAATCGACAACCGAGAACCAGGAAAAACGAAATTGATTAGCTTGACCGTCTACTGACAAAAGCTATCGATTTGAATAGTTTCGAGGCAAGTTTAGAAGTTATTTTACGTTTTTATTTTGCCGCTTTTAGTGACGGTATCAAATTTTCAAACACATTCTACCCTATACACGGAACGACCAATATTAGCTCTGCGCCTAATTCGTATTACTGTTTTTGAATTAGTTGATTTTAACAACAAAATTTCCAAAATAACTATGAAATTAGTTAAAATTGAGAATTTACTTTGCTGAAAAAAACTCTTATTTCTAGAGAATGTGTTTAGTAGGCGAATATCCTGGACACAAACCAGAAATATTTCAATCCAACACGAAATTCTCATTGACAGCTAATTTTGTTATTAAAATCAGATAATTTGTTTCTATTTATCTATCACCATCATTGCTGTAGGACAGCACAAAGAAAATCAAAAATGAAATTGGTTTTATTAACAAGATTACTAGCCAAAAACTCATTAGAAGTGTCAAAGCAAAACAGTTCATTAAGAAGGTATAAAGGACAGTCTTTTTGAAACTGCTTGCAAATTGTTTTGATGCTTTTCGCAGGTGTTACGATATATCCATATATAAATTTCTAAATCGAAATGTAAAAATGACGTAAACTCTTAGTGGAAAGTGTATTTACTGTGCGTATTTGAAGCGATTGTGCGTAATAATGTTTTTACGTGGAACAGTGAAGTGAGTTTCGAATGTTGCACTCTAATTGTATATGTTAAATGATGCTTTTTGTACCTTCAACCTTCCGGGTTACACCGTCCGGTGTATTACTTCTATTCAGTTTTTGTTTTCCAAGTGTTTTTCTCCAATACAACATCTTATTTATACCTGCCAATATAGAAAAGACAACCGCGACTGATTTTTTTCCGGTAGTAGTGCGCCATCTAGTGGCTAGTAGTCATTACGGTGTTAACGTTTTTCAAATTGCAGAAGCCAAATCAACCATTTATGTTGGTTGAAAACAACGTTTTATTTCTCTAATTCAACTAAAAAATTAGTTGAATGGAAATGAAGTGTGCCTTAGCTAAGAAATGACGGCACGTTTAATTGGTAAATTCAACTAAAAAAATAGCCATTCCAACTTTTTTTTTATTATTAAGGGGATGAAAATTGAAAAATCTAAATTAACAAAAGTAATATTTTTCAGTTGTCTCAAAAAATAACCAACTAAAATCGTAAAAATAATAATAAAAAAAACGGTTATGTGCCCTAGCACAAAATTTGGCTAACCCCTAAACCAGGGGTTCCCAAAGTGGTCAATATAGACCCCTTGGGGTCGATATCCTTTTTGCGGGGGTCGACGTAAATGAAAACTTACTATGGGGGTCGACGAGGTCTAGAAATCGACCCCTATTGTTTGATATAAGTTGTTTTTTGAAATATTTACGCTAAAAAAGTAGTGTTTATTTGACCATCCGCAGAAATTGGTAAGTATTTTACATCAATATTAAAAAAGCAAGAAATTGAATTTTCAAAGAAATTTGTTGATGGGGGTCTGAGGCCTAAGTTAATTTTAGTAAAGGGGTCCATGACCCAAAATAGTTTGGGAACTCCTGCCCTAAACAAACTAAAATCAGAAAAACAACTAATTTTTTCTCCAAAATGCTGATTTCGGTCTTTCTGTGTACAAATGAAATTTAAACTTTTGCACTTATCACCCTGTAATTCCGAATCCGGAAGTCGGATCAAAATATAGTTCAAGAACTTTTCATGGTACAATTATACATTTCATTTCAATCCAAGGTTTGTGAGAATCGATTCTGCCGTCTCTGAGAAAAGTTAATGAACTTATTTTTATTATTTTTGCACATGTCACCCTGTAATTCCGGAACCGGAAGTCAGATTCGAATAAAGTGCAGGAGCTTTGTATAGAACTACAAAACCTTTCATTTGAATCCAAGCTTTTCATTTCAATGGAAATCCGTTCGGCCATCCCCGAGAAAAATTAGTACAAAAAATGATACATACATACACAGGCACACACACATACAGACATTTTGCGTACTCGACGAACTGAGTCGAATGGTATATGATACTCGGCCCTCGGGCTTCAGTTCAAAAGTCGGTTATCACAGTGTTGGCATAACCTTTCTATAGGAGAAAGGCAAAAATAGTTTTTTTTCCGAACACTGTCAAAGAATCGATTCGGGCGTTCCAAATTGGAAGCTCCAACCAAGTTTTGCCACTACATATAGATTAATCTGTATTTTTCAGATAAATTTGCGACCAAAATTCTGTACATACAGTTTACAGATTTTTTAATGTGTTTATTGAAAACTCAATAATGATCGAGTTAAAATATATTGAATAATAGTGAAGATTAGAAACGTAGTAAAATTATTATCCTGATTGTGTAGTGGTATTGAAAAGAGAATGAAAATTAAATAAAAAAGGATAACAAGAACGGTTAACACCACTACTAATCGCATCTGTTAATTACAGTTTTCTAGATTTACTTATTCTTTCAATTACTACAGCATAGTTATTTATGTTCTCTAAAATTTCTTCCGATGAAGGATAGGTGATGGCAGGCCCGTGTGCAGGAATCATTCAAGGGAGGGGTCAAACGGGGGAGGGGTTCAAGGGGGGAGGGGTTCAAGGGGGGTGGGGATTCAAGAAATGAGGGGGGCTCAAACGGTGAGGAAGGTGCAAAAATTTGAATGAAAAGTCAAGTTATTTGCACTTTTACATAAGAAGTACTCTATTGTTCATGGAATTCACTGTTGAAAAATCTTCAACAGTCCCCCCTCCCTGCGCACGGTCCTGGATGATGGACATGTACAGTAGTTAGAAGGAAAGATTGACTAATTACTGATTATTATAAGGAGGTGAAGCTGTATATGTCAGATTGAAATTTCATTAATTTTAATTAAATTATCATTCCGAAACGCTTTATTGCAAAAATCAGTTTCAACATATTTTCAACTAAAACATTATAAAAGTCAGACGAAAAAAAGTTCTGAGCGAAATTCGGATACTAATGACTTTTTTTTACGTTGTGCTTCAAATTTATATCATTTCAATATACAGATTTTCATTGCGGATTTTCATTCCTCGATACAGATTTGCAGATTTTTTTCCAGAAAATACAGATTTTAATGTGGCAACCCTGGTTCCAACTTACTTTTAGTTAGCCTTCAAAAACAACTGCTTATGTCGTTTTCGCTTGATGCCAAACCTAACCCAGTTTCCACTCTAACTGCTGTCAAACTGTTTGTTTGAAGCCAGTTTCGAACCTAGTTTTGATGTTGTTGAACTGAAAAACGAGTCAGTTTCGACCCTGGTTTTTATATCAGGTTTGCTCAAGCCCCCGTTGCTAAGTGCGAAACCAACACAGTTTCGTTAAAAGTGTTTGTTTGGTGAAACTACCCTGGGTCAGTTTCAGTTTTCTCAAGCGAAAACGACATTAGAATGTTTTCTTGTACTTCGTAAGCTGCTAAGATCAATTCATTCGTTTCGGAATGGAATTTGGGATTTCGGAAAATATTTTATCGCTTTGGAATTTTCTTTCTCACAAAGTTTACTCACTTCTACTGTTGCCAAACTATGACAGCAAATAATTGGCAACAATCGTTTATTGATTATATGTTTGATTGTAAATTCAGCATCAGTATAATTTCAGTATCTGATTTCGCTCTTCTACCGTTCTTCAAACAAATTATTGATCGAAAAAAAGGGTAAAACCCAAAAATGCCCATATTCCCACCTAGCAAAAAAACAGAATCAAAAAAAGTACACTGCCGCGGATGTACGCAAATAATTCCCCGCAGCACAATGTGCTAATCAAACCAATATCATTTTACCAATGAGATCGATAGTCGGATGGTGAATTCCGTGCCACAGAAGCATTAACCCAACGAAATGACACCTGAAAGCGGAGGGGTCAGAGGGCCGATGAAATATTGATACCCGGTATGGCAAGCCCCACTGGCGAACCCATCGCATTCTGTTGGGAATCGATTTAAAACTAGTTCACCACCAGGAACTCAACATTTCCGATGTACAGTGTTGCGTGCGAACACTTCTCATCTTCTCGTGCACGATATCGATGTAGTTCAACCTAGACAATGTACACGTAAAGCAAATATCGACTGGAGGAAAGTAGGCCGATGTCCTTAGAACGGACATGAATTTTTAATTTCAATCGACTGATTAAACAAATTTATAAAGTATGGAAGAACGTGACGAGTCAGTACTTCACAGACACATAGTCAGTCCGAACAGGTTAAACCCGCTGTCTGTCCTCGGCCTCCTAGTCAAGGTAATCGAATAACCTTTTGGAATGGTACCTTAATGGCACAATATATGAACGAAGTTTGGTTTATTTCTTTTTGTTTTATTATTTTTTTTGACCGAGCGACGGATTTCATTCTCATAATGTGAGGGCAAACATCCGTTTGGTCCGGGCGGGTGCTAATTTATGTTTGCGTTTGCCAAATGGATTTTCACGAAGTACCGTTAATTGAGCTTTGGGATTATTTTGTTGGTCCGTCGAAAATAATCGATTATGGTGTGATGTTGGGGTGATTATCAGGTTGTATTAGTCATAACAGTAGTCAAACTTATTGTCAAAAGTTCGTTTTATTTGATAAACAGTTTAATGCTTGTTTCTGACAATATTTCTGAAGGCTGAAAATCGAATTCAGCTTTGAAAAAAATATGTTCCCCTACATACAAATGCCGCATGCACTCGTGCACTGTTTCGAGTGACCTTCTCATGAGTGGAACACACGGACAGAAATCTCAATAATTTGCACAACCGCATCCAACAAGTGCCCTGGGCGATGGTGGCAATGGCAGATAATTTATGTTGGCATCATGACTATGGAACGCCGAGGTATGACGGTATCTCTTCAATAAAAGATATTTTTGTTGAAGATTTGTTATTGGGAAGCGAGAGTTGGATTGATATTTGTTCGGATAACGCATTTACGGGTAAATGTGAATAACAAATACAAACCAAGGAAACTACGTTGAATCAATATTACTCGTCTTAGAATTATTAAGTGTTTTTATTACCACAATTACAAGTACAGTTTTACAATTTTTCGTACAAAAAAATCACAGCATTTCGGAAGCAAACGATGTCCTAATGGTAATAATCATTCGGAGATCACAAAGTTACAGTATTGCAATATTTGGTTCACGTCCTGGTTGTTTCAACGAAAATTTGTTAATTTAACCAACATATCTATCGATTTTGTCATAATCATTCAGGTAATTGCTGTATTCGAATGCTGTCACTTGGCTGAGAACAAAGACAGCAAAATACAAAACAAAAATTCTCTTCATTTGACCAGGAACGTTAGCTAAATTGTTGAAAACGGAATTAGAAATGCTCTTCCAGCGAGTTATCCTGCAAGTGAAGTAAAAATCTCAGAAATGCTCTGTCAACATTTTGCTGGATAATTATTTCATTTCTACAGCATCTACCTCCTCCTCGAAAAAGGCCCTTAGGTCTACCAACGTAACCGATGATCCGTCTAAAAACTTCCTGGATTTAAGATCTTTAAACCTACCAGTGTAACAAAGTGCATTAACGACCTTATCGTTCTCGGTCTATATTCGTGATACCACATGCAATCAATAGGATAATGGTGATTTCACTAGGCCATCCAAAAACTACCTAGAGTTCAGTCCTTAATATCTACCAGTGTAACAAAGTGCATAAACGAACTTATCATTCTCGGTCCATATTCGTGACACCACATGCAATCAATAGGACAATTGTGATTGCTCTAGACCATCCTAAAACTAGCTGGAGTTCAGTCCTTAAGATCTACCGGTGTAACAAAGTGTATTAACGAACTTATCGTTCTCGTGACACCACATGCAATCAATAGGACAATTGTGATTGCTCTAGACCATCCTAAAACTAGCTGGAGTTCAGTCCTTAAGATCTACCAGTATATTAAAGAGCATTAACAAATTTGTCGTTCTCGGTTTATATTCGTGATGCCACATGCGATCAATAGAACAATTGTGATTTCTCTAGGACACCACATGCGATCAATAGGACAATTGTGATTTCGCTAGGCCATCCAAAAACTACCTGGAATTCAGGCCATAAGATTTACCAGTGTAACAAAGTGCACTAACGAACGTATCGTTCTCGGTTCATTTTCGTGATGCCACATGCGATCTATAGGACAATTGTGATTTCGCTAGGCCATCCAAAAGCTACCCGGTGTTCAGGCCTTAAGATCTGAAGTTCTTGGACGACTTTGATAATACACAAATAAGCAGTATGTAGCTCTACGACTTTGATCAGCATTCAAAAGTTATCCATAGACTGTTGAATAGTCGTATAAGTTTTAAGACCTGTTTTCACTGAAGTTCTTGGACGACTGGGAACCTACCTGGAACAACTATAAATAGACAAGTAAGCAATGTGTAGCTCTAAAAGTATGAACCACAAACAAAAAATGTATTAGACGTTGTAGTTCTTCCTGTGACACAGTGTAGTCCCTAAGGACAATACTCCAAGTAGTTCTTGGATCGTGGAACATCTCTTAAGCATTTTCATAGTCTCAGAACATATTCGATAGGTCATCAGATGCTAAAGTAACGGACGTAGTAGGATTGTTCATGTTATTTACACTAAAATCAAATGAAATTTGAAAAACCTGTTTTACGCCAAAAATTGGAAATAACGCGATGTTTTATTTAATTTATGCGAAATTTAATTTACTCACCCCCGGCTCTGCGCGTAAATTTAGATTCCAGTGTGTCTGGGTTTGTATTGTAAATCCTCAAACGAACGAAGCAACAAAAAGCACCCGCATGGGAAAACTTTGCTTGACATAACTGAATGAGAGACTTATATTAGAGAGAAACTGGATGCGTGAGAGTATATGCTACTGAGCAGACCAGTTCCCTTGCTTGGTAAATTACGTGTGCTGTCAGTCTCAGTTAACACATGAACTAAGCAATCCATGGCAATGCAATGAAATGAAGGGTTCGCTCTCGTTAGTACAGTACGAGAATGAATAACTTTGCTTCACGGCGTGCTACAAGATGCAAAGCGAAGTCATACAGGCAATATTTACGGTGTTTTTTTTTTAGTGTAGGCATGCAGAAATCATTTTTGAGTATAACGTTTGTACTCCAAGACCAAGTTTGATTATATTTCGAAAATATTTCAGACATTGTATAGCATAAATTTGTGTATTTGAGCCCGTTTTCAAAACGATCAATTTGTTTCTTGGAAGGTTATACTGTATATATATTAGGGTGGGACAAAGTATTGATTTCAGCTCCACCAAACTTTTCGTGTTTCTTTTGGGTCCCATAAGTACCGTGGAAAATTTTAGCTTGATCTGAGAAACTATATTTTCGCGCCCGAGGTTTACAGTTTTTATGGGATTTAGTATGGAGAAATTCACTTTTTACAAAAAAAAATCGGCTGGAGATCAACCAAATCAGTGCATGTGTGATTTTCGTAGGAAATTTATCTAAAGGGAAAACCTTCAAAGACCGCTAAACAATCCGACATTTGTAGAAAAAGTTATCAAAGGAAAACCGACACAAAGTCCGAACAATAGCTCACTCCTTAATATATCTAGCATCACTGCTGCTAGTGGTGGTAATATGATTTTGCTTTCTTTTATTATGCTATAAAGGTAGATTTGCGTTGTTTGATGTCTTCACAAAAGTTTCTCAGTCTATTATGAAAATTATTTTTAAGTGACAAGCCATGTTCCAAAACTCACTGTAAGGACACAAAAAAGTCTAACTTTTTAATTTGAAGAAATAGTTTTTGGAGTCTTCTACAATATTTAAGAAAAACTCAAATCCAATAACTTCGGCGATTATAGAAACTCTCTATCTCTTATAGTTTAGAAGAATCAGACGATACTATTTTATGCAAACAAAATCATAATTTAGATAAATATTTGTGTCTTTACAGTAAGGTTTGGAGCATGGTTTGTCACTGAAAAAGACTCTTCATTCTAACCTGAGTAACAATCGTCAAGACATCAAACAACTCAGGCCAACCGTTATAGCATAATAAAAGAAAGCTAAATCATATTACCATTATTAGGAGCAGTGGTGCTAGATATATTAAAGAATAAGCCATCGTTCGGACCTTGTTTCGTTTTTCCTTTAAAAAATATTTCTACAAATGTCGGATTGTTTTGGAGTCTTCGAAGGTTTTCTTCCTTGTTGAATTTCCTACAAAAATGACATACGCATTGATTTTTAGAACTCATAGGTTGATCTGTAGGTGATTTTTTTGTAAAAAGTGAATTTCTCCATACTAATTCCCATACAAACTTTAAACCTCGGGCGGGAAAATATAGTTTCTCCGATCCAGCTAAAATTTTGCATGCTGCTTATGGGACCCAAAAGGAACTCGAAAAATTTAGTGGGGCTGAAATCAGTATTTTGTCCCACCCTTATATATATCCTAGAAACACAAAAAGCAATGTTATTTCAGAAGTTCTGAATCTAGTTTTCTCATAGGCATCTCCAATAAGAGAACCGTTTATCAAACCTCATGAAGTATACTCATCAACTGGCGCACATCTTCATGAACTAATGAACGTACGAAGCAGTTCTCCTTGCTTGGGTTGCGCTGTGAATTTTACCTAACGTACGAATGTGTGTGTGAGAGTAAAACTCTTTTGTTAATATTCGTTGCCTCAATTTACAAGCCCTGGCACATATGCGAGAGAGCATGGAGAGAAATGTAATACGCAGAGCGAGAACCGTGGGTGGTTCAAAACTTATACGCGACCTACTGGCCTCAGCCCTTAAGCAATAGCTTTTTTTTCAAGTTACGCAGAAATCAATTTTTTTTTCGTTATTAGAAAAGTGTTAAAAATTCCCGTAAGGCCATACAAAATTCTAAAGAAATTAAAACACAATGACTCAGATGACACGTTCCTAATGCTTATCGACGATTTGTGCCTCTGCAGTAGTTATTCTACAATTGCCTTGTTCTTATTAATTAGCAATCATTATAAATCCCATTCCCTGTATTCTCAAAACCACGGAGATCTTCAATAGCATTAAAATGGTGGAACGTAATTTGGAAACTGCCGCTAACCGCTCTTTCCGTGGGAACCCTTACAATGAAGAAAGCAAGAATCACCGAACGGATACTTCAGAAAATTATCGATAATTCAAATTTGTTTGGCAACGTGTGCAACCAAACCGCTACGAAAATAAATTTAATAATCAATTTCAATGGTGACCTATTTTCTCCGTCGGTTGAAGTGGTTTCCAACATTCTTGGCAGGGTTCTTCTAGAGCCAAGTTAAATGGGAATGTCAATGAAAGAAAGCTTCCGTATAATGGTTGCGATTGGAGAAATAAGAAGAAATTTTATTTTTCATAGCACTAATTTCAGTGACTAAGCGTCAATTTTCCAAACATCATAACAAAGCGTACGACTACATGTGGGTAATAATGATTGGAGGCTAAAATTGACAAAGAAATTTCAATTTGTCGAACCTTTGTTCGAAGCTGAATAATGCACCCCCACAATGAGCTCCCGCGTTTAATTGATTTACCGTGCTGAGCATATCTGAACTTCAATGTTTAAACTAAGAGTGCGGGAATAATCGATTCGTCCCGCTTCGATTGCCGCGGTGATTGGGAGGTGAGTTGGAGAGCAGTGCAACCACAAACACGCAATGCCCTCCCGATGAGCACACTATACTTCGTAGTCGAATTACAAAGAAACTCAACACGTGCCGGGAAGGGGTGGTTGGTGGACACAAACAACATACCGCGGCTCCAAATAAGGAAAAAATCGTTTTCCTGTTTTAGTACAAAGTCATACTTTAGAAAATAATCACAACAACTCGGACGTACAACAGTAGGACTGTTTGAGGATTGAAGATTTATGACGTCAAAACCGGAAGCACGGTTGTGCAAAGTAGAATCCGTATGTGGCCAGCGGAGCATAATCCGACTGAATTGGTGTTGAAAAGATTCACGCGCTGGTTGTGACCTCCAAGGAATCAAAACAGACTACAGGCGCCATCGATTTGTCGGCCTTCGGAGAGCGGTCTTCCCACGGTCATAACGGCTGAATAAGGATTCTTTCGATATCAAATCGGAACCTAGAGCTAAGAAAATAATTGCAATACGGGGCTACAAAGATAGTGACAGTCACCTTTCTTCTGGCGTTTCGATGTGAATTTGTTCCTCGGGTAGCTCCGGTGGAATTGTCACTGCTGTGTCACTCAGATCAATCGATTCCATCGCTACCATCTGTGTCATTTTAAGCACTTTCAAATTTTCACTTCCACGTTGCACAAATCTTCGATCTATTGGTGACGATTATCCAACAAATGCACCAGTTTGGATGTTATTATTTTGTTGCTTATTTTTCTTTTCTTGCACAAATTCGCGAACTGTTCCAAAATCACTGATCACTGACTCGCTATTATTCAACTCTGCAGGAAACGACCGATCGAAAACAAAAAAAGAAAATCGTCAAATGAGCCACCGTGCTGGCAATCTCACACCCCAATTCCGCGAGTTCGATAAGTAGTTTTTCTTCGCTTTTCACGACTTTCTCCACTCCCCGAAGGTGCGGTGCCGACGCCGGACACAGGCAACACGCAATCACATGATTTTACGGACTGCTTGAATAACCAATTTACTCTCGAAGAAACTCCGAAAGCGAATGATTGTGGCAAACTTGTCCATTCAAATTTGGTTTCACCGGTTCGAGCTGGTGGTCAGTCAGTAATTTCGGGTCGAAACAATCGATTCTGCTCAAACCGCAGTCAATCAATAGAAAAACTCTTTTGAGTAAAATTAAAATTTGGATTATGAATCGCAGAACTGAACCGAGTCTTGTTCTAGGAAGTAATTTGTAATTTAATTTCGAAACGGTTTGCCTGAATCGTACCAGTGCTGCCAAACCTCAGCATGTAAAATTTAATGACGTTTTCGTTTGATGCCACACTAACTACTCTCCAACTGATTGCTTGAAGCTAGTTTTGAACCTAGTTTCAACGTTGTTGAACAGAAAATCGAGTCAGTTTCGAACCTGATTTTCATATCAGGTTTGCTCAAATCCCCGTTGCTAAGTGCGAAACCAACACAGTTTCGTGAAAAGTGTTTGTTTGATGAAACTACCCTGGGTTAGTTTCAGTTTTCTTAAGCGAAAACGACATAAATCATTATTACCTTGCTGATTACAACTCTCAACACTTAAAATTTTTGCAAATCCTTGAAAAACCTTATCTAGCTTATTAATTCTTCGAACGTTGAATACATTCTTCAAATAAAAAATTCAAAAGGAAGCAGAAGTGATATTCTGACATGTGTGACTAGCTCTCTTTCGTCAAACTGTCCAGTAGCTGAGACTATGCATCTTAAGTCGATGATGGTTATATATTTTTGTTCGAGAAAGATACCAAAGGAGAAAATTTAGCGACATTTAAAGTGCAGGGTTGCGTGAAGGAAGCTGACACATTTTGTTCTCCTGTTACACGGGATCCAAACAAGGGAAGGAGAAACCGAACACGGCATCGGAAAGTAGAAGAATGAAGGTTTATTTTCGTCTTGTAGTTTTCCATCATGAAGCACTGGAATATCGCTCACTGGGTTTTCATTCATAACTCGTTTTTAAAGAATCAGTCGTACGAGTTATAAATTGAAACGTGGTGAGCGACACTACAGTGGTCCATGATGGAAAAATACTACACGAAAATAAACCTTCATTCTTCTACATTCCGATGCCGTGTTCGGTTTTTCCCTCCCTCACTGTACAAATTTATTATTACTTAAGGGAGACGCTCCATGAAATTTTTCATTTGTTGTTTTACTGGATATGTTGTCGTATTTTGAATATTTTCGAAGATATTGTCCTTTGAATTTACTCTCGCTCAGCCATTCTTCAGCCTACCGTTCGTTCACACGATAAAAATAAAACTGTTGATCCAATCGACACGAATTTTTTTCTATTTTGTAAGAGGTTGTACAGAGTAGTTTGTAATATTGTGAATGAAAAAAATGGGGTTTGAAATTTACTTTTTAATGAAAACAACAACAACAAGATGTTTTTCTAGCATATACCATATGATCAAAAAAGAACCGGAATTTTCATTTTAAAATTCCCGCGCTTGTCCAATCGGTAAACTTTTATTCTCTCAACGTTGGCAACACTTTTATACACATTCTGTCAAATTTTGACGCATATCGTACGATTAGTTTTTGTTTGGCGTCTATACAAAGAAGTTGAAAAATTTTCGTGTGGCGATTTTTATAATGGATGAACATTTAAAACAACGTGCGTGCATCAAATTTTGTGTTGCAAATGGATTTAAGTGTTCCGAAACGTTGAAAATGTTAGAAAAGGCTTTTGGTGAATCGTGTCTAGGAAAAACACAGGCATACGAGTGGTATAAACGCTTCAAAGGTGGTCGTACATTCACATAGTACTGGATCAATATGAAAATTTTTAGACTCAGGTTCAGTTTCCAAGGAACTTTTCTCGCTTATTTCCATTTCCCTGACGTGATTCTCAGTGTTTTAACCTTTCTCATAAAGTAAGGTTATCCAATCATTGTAAAAACCACGTCGGTTCAAAAAAAAGTGAGTGTGTGTATGTAATAGAACGTGTTTAATCCACCTAGCAGTGATAGGATACCGTTTTAATCAATCAGCATGTGTTTTTCGCTTGAATATTCTTCGTTGTGTGTAGTTTTCATGAAATTAATTTGATGGCTGTCGTTTTTGATGAATTGTAATTAAAATTTTGGAGTTGCAAGACGAATTAAAAATAGAAATTGTATAAAACCATTAAATTCTTAATCTAAACGTGTAACATTTGATTGAGCATTTCATGAGATGTGGAAATGAGTTCCTCTTTAGTGTTTTGTCGTTACAGGGTCCGGCACTCGAAGTGTAACCAATTAAAAAGGCCATAAATTCAGTTTGGAAAATTACTTTTACTTAATTCAAAGTACAAAATGTGTAAAAATAATACAAAATTCAGAATCAATTCACTTTTGCTCGATATGACCACCTTTTGCCTTGACTATGGCCTTGAGACGGTCAAAAAACGAATCGCAAGCTGCCCGAATGTGACTTGCAGGTGTATTTTGGCCCACTCGCGGACAATAACTTTTTTCAGCGCCTCGAGACTGGTGTATCTTTTAGTTCGGACTTTGCTCTCCAAAATGGCCCAAAGAGAATAATCCATTGGATTCGCATCTGGTGAATTCGAGAGCCATTGTGTGGACGTGATGAAGTTCGGAACGTTGTTTTTCAGCCATTCTTGGTTCACTCGAGCTTTGTGAGACGGTGCCGAGTCCTGCTGAAACGTCCATGGTCTGCCACCGAAATGTTTGTCTGCCCACGGCTTCAAAGCAACCTCCAGAATACTTTCCCGATAATATGTCGCATTGACCTTGACGCCAGGCTCGAAGGTCTGAAGTTGGTTACACTTCGAGTGCCGGACCCTGTATTTAGGGTACTTGCAGAAGCGCTATTCAGAGACAAGCATAACCAAAAATAGTTCGTATGTCCATGAATTAGTGTAACGAATAAACTGAAAAAGTTTTAAGCCCAATTTTGAAAATTTTTTGGTAACCTCGTCTTGAATTTTAAAAGCTCATCACCCTGTAATTTCAAAATTGGAAGTCGGATTCACCAACTTTATGTGGGACCATAAGTTTATTTTAATTTGAATTTTTGTTAAATTCGTTTTGGCCTCTCTATTCCTGATACTTTCGAACACGAAATTCGGAAATCGGTGTAGCTGAAGTCAGTTAAATTCACCTAGCAGATTGTAAACCATTTCATTAGTTTAGATCTTAGAGAAATCGTAGTGCGTTCCATATAAAATGTTTGGGTACCTTCCTGGATCGAAAATCGAATACCGGAAAAACTGAAAAAAAATTTATTTGGTCGTCGACTCTCAAATCTGTGAACCCGATAAATTTATATGAAATTTTTACATCAATCATCTTGTATCTCCTGAACCGGAAGTCGGTTCTGTTTAAAAAACAAGAAGTTTTTATGGAACCTTAAGACCTTTTATTTGAACGTTAGATCGACGAAATCGGTTCAGCCACCGAGGAGCATTATTTTAATTTAATTACATATATCATCCTGTAGTTCCAGAACCAGAAGTCGGATCCAAATGAAATTCGGAAACCTTATATGGAATCATAGGTCTGTTCATATAAGTCTAAGTTTGCAGAAATCAGTTAAGGCATCTATTTATTTTTCACACACAATTAATTTTCACACATAAATTTGCTTATCTCGATGAACCTTCTTCGAATGGTATAAGGGTTCAAAAAGTTGTGTTCTTCCAGCAATTATTGCTGCAAAAAGTATAAATCAATATAAATATGTAATTGTTTTGAATTTAAAATGCCATCTTTCTAATACATATGTCATGTTCGAACGATTATGTTTCCAAAAACTAAGAAATAATAGCGGATTTTAACAATCTATGGCTATTTTGACATAAAACGTCCAATCTCAGAACCATTCAATAGCGTTTAGCGTGACACAAATTCAGGCTCAAATGTGAAATGGTCTTATGGTTCCATAAACTGCAATTGCAGTTTGCCCCAAATCCGACTTCCAGTTCCAGGACTGCAGGGTGAAGTGTTTTTAAAATTTCGAACCATTACTTAAAGCGACAATGCAACAAAAAATTTCATCTAAAGTTGGCCTCAAATTGATTACGATTTGAAAATGTTATGCTATTTTAAGCCCAAGTAAACTTTCTTATTTTCGTTCAAAATTAGAAAAAAACCTTTTTTTTTAAGAATCCTCTAGTAATGCTTATGAAAATATGAGTGTTATGTGATAAGCATCATCCCATCACTACGTGAATTCAAACAGATTTTCATTCTGAATTTCGTTGGATACTGAAAAGAAGAAAAACTATCACTCAAATGGATCAAAAAATTCGTTGATAAGCTTTTGATCAGTAGAAGAATTTATAAAAGTGCAATCAATTCATAATTTAATTCCAATCCGTAGAAAAGTTTGCTCCTTGATGCAATATTTTAATCCAACTAAAGACTGCCACTGCAATCTAAAAGTATTACCAAGCTAGCGTGCTTGTTCGCAACTTTATCCTATTCCCCATCTAGCCTAATTATTCGCAACTTTATTCCATTTTTAAATATTTGGTAATTGCAGCACCAGTTAAATTGTGGTATTACTTTGTTTCAATCACTAGCTTGCCCGTATCCCGATCAGATGTGATTATCGAAGTTTTATCAATTTGTGATATTTTAAACTTCACAAAACCTACACAGTTCGAAAAATCTTGTGATTTTACATCTTATAAGATGCACATAACAAGAGCGTCGTATTTCACACAAATTTATATTCAAGAACATGTGAAATTGTGTGATTTGAATACTGCATGGCTTGAACTCGAATGAAATGAAAAACAAAAGATCGATAGCAACGACGGGACTTGAACCGAGGAACATTATATCACAAAGCACATCGGTTAATCGACTGAACCACAGAAACACATATGTGCTTGTTGAATAAATGATACATATAAATCCATACAACGGTAGTTGGTAACCGAGTGAAAATTACATTTGGAGCTTGTAAAATTCTGTTCGAATGCGTCTTTTAAAGAGTCAAGTAGTTATGAATTATATCGTTCGAAGGTTTATGTCACATGTAAAATTCATAATTTTTTTCTGTGTATCTCAATTTGATATAAGTTCATTACTAATAGTTGTTAAAACATCAAGATTTTATATCAAACATTTGTATCTAGTGAAACTGATTATATCTAAGATAATTATTATGTAACACAGTTTGGTCGTATGTTAATGAGTTTAAAATTGTGTATTTTACCTGTATTTGTATATCATTTGCCTTCTCTTTGATTAAGAGAAAAAACAATCATAATTTTCACAATGTACAACACAAAAAATGTTTTTATCATAATTTATATATAAATAAATTCCATATAAATTGACAAATCCAATTTAATTTTGATTATCTATGGACTGGGAAACAGTACATCTTAATTATGTCTTTTTGCCTTTCTAGAATATAGAAAAGATATGCAATCACTGTGAAAATCGACCCTTTTCCGAAGCCTGGAAGGCCGAATGTCATATACCATACGATTCAGCTCGACGAGTTAAGTAAATGTGCGTGATACAAACAGACATGTGTATATATGAAATACAAATATGCACTCACTCTCCTCAGAGACGGCTAAACCGATTTCCACAAACTCATATTCAAATGAAATTCAATTCGTATGGTCCCATTGCCTGCTATTGAATTTTATTCCGATTCGACTTCCGATTCCGGAGATATAGGGTGATATGCTCCAAGAAAAGTGAAAAAAATGTGCGCTCACTTTTTTCAGAGATAGCTGAACCGATTTTAACAAACTTAGATTCAATTGAAACGTTTTATGGTCTCAAATCCTGCTATCGAACTTCATTTGGATCTAACTTCTGGTTCCGGAGTTATAAGGTAATATGTGAAAATAAGAAAATAATGGGTACTCAATTTTCTCGCAAATGGTTTCACCGATTTTCACAAACTAAGACTCAAACGAAAGGTATTGAAATTATTTAAAAATTTTTGGAGCGTTTAATCCGGTTCCGACTTTTGGGTTCGGAACTAGAGCGCGATAAGTGGAAAATCTTCAATTTATTAGTATTTTTCCACAAACGATGGCAAAAACGGGAAGAAATCTCATAAAACTAACTAACAAATTGTCCTAGTTTGCAGGACTTATTTGTTTGTGGGCTTAATTCAGCAATACTGGTCTCTCATTTACTGTTTCGAAAACACCGGAAGTGGCGAAGAAAAACTCCAAAAGTAGAACTCACTTCGATTTCTCAGCGATGCTTGAACCGATTTTTACAATAAAAGCTCATATTGTCTCAATAACTACTGCAAAATTACAGGGCGATGAGTGTCAACGCTTTCAAACCGCCATATAAAAGGACGAAACAAAGCCGGTACACATCGGTACGTGCTGGCACGGCAGAAGAAAACACAACACGCCTTTACATACGATGCACACAGCGTGCTTTGTTCAATTTCGTATACGCCAAAAAACAACGAAACGAGAACCTCCGCCGAAGCTGATTACTTACTCACTTTCCTCAGATATAGCGTGGCCGAAATTTTACGAACTTAGGTTCAAATCAAAGGCCTTATGGTCCCATACAATGCTTTAGAATTTCATTCGGATATAACTTTTGGTTCCGAAATCACAGGTTGAAAAATATTAAAAATTTTATATCACAATTTTAAGCAATTTTTTTGAATTGCATGAATTTATTCGGCGAAATGACCGTCCTCTAGACGGCATTTGGTAAGATGTCTTTGTCTTAATTTATTACATCTAGAATCAAGAGGAATAAAAGTTTCGATCGCAGTATTTGGTATGCATAACACACTGGTTGAAAATTGTGAGGAAAAATAGTACATTTTGCGTAAAAATTAAGAAAACACAGTACATCGACTTAAAAAAAAACAGTACATTTTGCAGTAAGGCAATAGTGAATAGAAAACATAAGTAAATAAGTATCAGATGATTTATTTTCATATTCTCGATAGTTTTTTTTATTATTTCCCTTCTTTAATAATCAAACACCTTTTGCACAAAACATTTTTTCATGAGAAACGTATATTTTTGATAATGATTTTACTATGCTCTTTCTTTTTAGTGAAGACATTTTTCTTTTATTAAAATCAAGAAAATTTAGCAAAATTGTCGTGACGCACTCTGAGAAAGAATGAATAATGATGAAAAGGAAAGATCTATTTATTGTTGGCATATATTCATATTCGTTACGTGTTGTTACTGTTCGTTCTGACGTTTTGTGTTGCGGCTTTAATAATTTAAAACTCTATATTTATTTTTTGATGTGCAAAATACCGCACATTTCAATAGGAAAATACGGTACAAATTGAAATACAATAAATTTATGGGTATAAAATAGTACGCAGTATTTGGATCCGAAATACAGTACAATCCTATAAAATACAGTATGGATACGAGCGTTAGGTATGCACGAAGTATTCCACGTTAAGCTTTGAAATGTTTGTAGCAGTTAATTTTGATATGTTAAGTCTATCTACTATCAGCTCAGTGTGCAAACTTTCTCTTTTAAATATTAATATAACAAAACGACGAAATAAAAATTTTAAACATCATTGTCCTATACTGAAAATTCATTAAACACATCGATTTACATTACCCTACGATATGTCAGAAGGCGGAAACGAATCGGTTTCATAATACTGTTCGTTATGACATCTGAGTCACCATGAACATAGTTGAATTCTAATGAAAAACAGACTGGAACAGTGTTTCAATTGACAATACGATCTCTTCGAATAGGTGAAATGTACGGAATCGAGATCCGTTAATGGAGTAACTTTTTCGCAAATATCTATTCTTGCTATTAAGTTCATCAGTCTTTTTCGAGTAAGTATTTCGTTGGATACTGGAATAAAGGAATACTATCGCTTGAATGGATCAGTAAATATTTTGATAAACTTCCAATCGGTAAATGAATTTGAAGAACTTTTAGATTCTACCATTACCAAAAGGATCAATGCCAATCCTTCGGAAGGATTGGTCCTTGTAATTTAAGATGCAATTAATGCAACTCCTCTTGCAATTGTACTTTTCAGTCACGATTCGTTAGTATTTAACAAACCCTTTTGAATCGTTATTGTTATCGTAAAAGCCTAACGATGTAGGCAAGATTTATTTTCTAGCAAGCGGAATAAATTTTAAAGAAAAACAACTCAATCAACCTAATTGCTCGCAATTCTATCCCGTTGTTAAATAGTGAGTAATTGCAGTACCAATTAAATCGTTGAGAACCTAGCTTTTCTTCCGAGGGATATGAGTATTCCTTTGCAACGTGCTTCGTATCAGATGCTACGATCCTCTCGACACTAAGAATCCTCTCCTGGTCGGGACTCGAACAAACGACAACTGGCTTGTAATTAAAACTTCAGCCTTCGGATTTCGCTGTCTTTGTCGCTGGGTTTAACAATCAATTCATATTGTCATTCCAGAAAGCGGATAATTTTAAGTACTTTCATTGGAGCATTTTCTCACAAAGGATTTTTAGTTTCGAGCCACAATTTTCAACTAGTGTTTGCTATAACTCGTGGCTTAACCTACAAAAAATTGATCCATCAGAATGACATTATAATTATTAAGCCTATTGCGGTCAATCCTGAGAATGTTCAGAAATGTTCTGATATTAAATAGTAGCTCTATTTTAACAGTTTCATCCAACAATTTCCTGAACATAAAAAAAACACTGTAACTGAAAGAGAATCTATCACTTCCTTGTTTAGATGACGGAAAAAAGTATTTTTACTCTTATCAAAAAATATTTACAAAAAGAAAACACTCTCGTGTCGCATTTCAAGTGCCAATAGATTATAAAACTTCTACTATCAATAGTTAAACATCATAAAACTTTTGTTCCCTCTGAAACTATTGATACAGCCTCAAAACCAACTCGCTCTTATCAGCCACTATCCACTATCCGGCTGACCGATTGGCGTACAACCAATTAATTATAGATTTATTCCGGGATAGGCTCAATTCTTCTTCTCCACTTACGGCTGTACCACTCGAAAAACCGCCGATCATTGTTTTCCGCCTCCGTAATACGAAATTCATGTAATCGCCTAAGCGCATTTGCGAATTTTCTTTCCACCCCAAATCGCAATGCAATTTCAGACAGAGTTTTCACGATATCCTCAGCCCGCGCCATTCGCCGGTCCATCCAAACTTAGGATGATGCCTTCGTCGAACACCCAAACACTTCATTTCCTGGTCGAACCGACCACCAGCCAGCAAAAACATCAGCACCGAACTACGGTGGTACGGCCTCAGAGCGGAAAAGCGTGGAAAAACTCTCGCGCAAATTGGAAATTATTTTATAAATAGATTTTCACTTCTTTTTTTATGGCAACGTTGAGTTTGAGCGCAGCGTTTCTTCACTTTTTGTTTGGAAAAACTTCGGCGCAAAACTTTTCAAACAACACCAGACCAGAAACTGTGGGAAACGATCAACCAATGTTCCGGCGATGGCGTCGGTTATTGTCACGGTGAAAGCCACGGTAGCCACGGTTCCGTTCGGTAGTCAAAGTAGTCACCAGTTGGTTACAATCTTCTATCACAACAAAATTTCCACTGGATGACGTTTTCTTCTGCCAGGCACTCCGTGAATGGGGATGAAAAGTTGATCAATTTTCTCACTTTTCCTGCAAACAAATCAACAACAATAGCAGCTGCAGCAGCGGTGTATTGGTCCCAGTAATGACAAAAAAGGCTTCTGGACGCCACAAGCGGAAAGTTCGACCGAAACCGATGAATGCGTCGCGACGACTGTTGCCAGCACCGCTCGCAACTCGCAGGTTTGGCGTTTTTGTGTATGTGTTTGTGTGCGGAATGACTATTTTGGCTGATGGGATGGGAAATTGAGCGAGCGGCCGCAGCTCGCGCGGGGTCGAAAATCGAAAGAGCGAGAAGTGGTTGCTCAAATCTCCTCAACGATGTTGATGTTTCGTGACGCAGGTGTCAATGGGAGAAATTTGATCCCTTGTGGAGAAACCGGCAAGTGGCATCAGAAAAAAAAAACGCGCACAGTCGACTGAAATGAGTTTCATTGCGCCATAAAACAGGAACTGGATAACTTTTTTCACGCTTCTGTTTTGACAGACCTCATTAGACGATGGTAAGAGTAAGAACCAGGAAATTATAATATTGGTTGCCGGGTATCTTATTGATTGTTTGTCCCGTTTTTGGCGTCTTGTTGTTCTGAATAATCAGTGTCTGAGGCCAGCAGAGTAGCGAAGCGCCAGTTTCAAGAAGAGAGTCGATATTTAGTGATTCAATGTTGCATCGAAAGTTTAATTATATTGAAAATTATCAACTATAAAGGCAGGGGGACGGTTATAGCGATTCCTTTCACGCAGTCTGTCTGGGTTTGATTCCCAGTCGTGCTGCATCGGAAAAATTTTCTGACTCGACGCAATATTGCTGATTCGTGAAACTAAAAAAAAATCAAACGACGGTAACTGCGATTTCACCACCCAAAATGAAACGACATCAACCGATGCGAATTTACCGCACAAACTAAACGACCGATCGAAGCGCCGTCTGCATATCACTGTCGGTGTTATCAGATTTATATGGAATGCGTGAAAATTTACAAGTCAATCATGTGATTGAAGCTGAAAATCTTAAATTGGTCCACAGCAAACCCATCCGCAAGTGTTTATTTTATTTTAATTTTTCAGTAGTGGTTGTTTACAGCAATGCGAATAGAAGAAGCAGGATACTGGTGAGATCGTTATTTGGAGATATTTTCACTTTTCATGTTTACAATCTTATTATATTTTTCCTTAGTTTCGAAAGAAATTCTGTGTTTTAGTAGGAAGCACATATTACTACGAAACGCGATAAAATTGCAACGTTTTCTCGGTAGCCGACTACCCAGAACAATAAACCCATGATAATCTTCAATAGTTTACTAACAAACAACCCCCTTCCGGTGAGGCATGTGAAAATGCAGAGGATTCCGTGGTTTCTAGTAGCAACATGCATTGAACTAACAATCCTCCCTTCCCAAGTAGATTTGCATTGGAACGTGGCTGGCGTCGGTATTGATCAGCATGCAAGGATCAATGCAGTTTACACAATGTGAAACTACATGCTATTCCCAAGCAAGTTGTTTCAGAAAAAGATTTTGTACGCTTAATTGGTTCTGATCAATAACAGAGTAGCAACACACGAGCGGTCTCAAATGCTCTTAAGCTCAACAAAATTTTTATTTCCGAACTATCAGTTAGCAATTAAACTACTGAATTGTTTACCGAACGTTCAGTTGTTGAAAATTCGGTAAAAAATACCTTCATTGTACAACGCTAAAATCGGTCGAATGCTTTTTAAAGAATCAGAATACAAACTCGAAATCGGTGCAGACACATACATACACACACGAACATTTTCAGATCTCGTCGAGTTGAGCCGAATGGTATATAACACTATGGATCTGTGAGACTCCGTTCGGAAGTCATTTCTTCCAGCAAATTCTATGACCTTTATATAGAGAAAGGCAAACGAATCTCTGCTTATTCTCTACTAATGTTTTAATTTTAAACTTGTTATTGTTAACTGGAGTTGGCAGCACTTTCTCAGATTTTAATTAAACTTTCTGGAAATTTAGACTTTGTCACAAAAAGCCACTATTTATACTTTATTTTTCCAGAAACGATTGCTAGACGATCTCAAAACGTGCTGTGCTAGTGATTTTCCGCAAAACATTTTTGTCGATTTCAAAAATTTAAAATCGATTTACAAAATAACGCAATTTTTTAATTCGATGAAATTTTTTTTTCTACCAACCGTTCATACTTCAAAAAATGTGCGGTTACAATCTGAAGATATTATTTTTACTGAACGTAACGTAGAAATTGCCCAACTTACGGTCATCTGTCGAAGAACTACTTAATATCAACAAATTCTACGTAAAAGTTACGAAACATTTACTGACACGGTCTGTGAACTCCGAAATGTCTTCTCTTCTAAACTCTGCTTTTAAATTCTCAGTACAGTAATAAAAAATGGATCAGGGTCATTTCGCCGAACGACATTTCGCCGAATGAGCCATTTCGCCGAAAGTCATTTCGCCGAAATTCCCTTCCTTGTTGACTATTAGCCACTAAGCGTCAAAGCAATTGCATAGGTGTATCTACCAGGCAAATGTATGTGGTATTTTCCGTTTACTAAGTGAAAAAATATCTAATGCGGCTTTGCCAAATCGATTTGATTCGTGTGCTGTCCGACCTCGCTACGGCTCGTTCGGACCTAACTAAAGCAAAGAAACCTAGCTTTGAGTAGACCGGGCAATCGAGGCGGTTACAGATTTGTATGCAAAACGACTTTCGGTGAAGTGACCCGCTCCCATTAAAAATAATGATGAATTTCACCAACCAACCAACCAGATCTGCCAAAAACATCTTTTTCGAAAGTGAAAATGTGAAAAGTTCGATATTTATAGAAAATACATTGTGGTGCCAATTGATTAATATGCAAAAATTGAGAATATCGATTCCTGACGGTAAGTTTTCTTTGGGTTAATATATTCATAAAGCTTTTTACTGCTTTTTATTTCAGCACGTTAACTAAATGCTTTTCTACTGAAGTTGGAACGCTAACGATGACAACCAAACAAAGATATACGATCAATATAATTGTATAAATTGTTTTTTGGAAATTAAGTGTAAACCATCATTAATCCCGCATAATTAAATGAATTTATTTGAAGAAAATATATTTTGATTTAAAAAAAAATTGCTCCTTCCTTTCATAGATATCCAAAAAAATTACCAAAAGAAAACAGTAATACTTCACAGATTAGGACGATAATATATTTGAGAATTGTTTCGCAAATTTCGCCGAACGTCGGTAAGGATTGATGAACATGTCATGATCGAAGTTCAGTGTAACTCTACCGATCGTTCAGCAAATGAAACTTTTACTGAACTGATAACTGAATGTTAAGCTGTTTGAAAGTCAGTAAAACTATACCGATATTCATCAAATAATTCGGTGTGTGATACCAGAAAAAGTGACCGAAGGAGGATCGATTTGAATGAAACTTTGTTTGAACGAATCTTTGTACACTTATATAGCAAACCATTAATTTTCCACAGTTCGGTTTAAGACTGATTTTTGGAAAGCGCTAGTCCATTTTTGAATGCACACTCTTCAAATCATTGTAACTATGAAACCGTACATTTTACGAAAATCGTGTCCAAGAAGTTGTAAACAAATTATACAACTAAAAACGTGTTTAATCCACCTAGCAGCGAGATGATACCTTTTTTTTATCAATCCGCATGAGTTTTTGGCATGATTATTCTTTGGTGTTTTTGTTCTCATGACATTATTATAATTACTGTCGTTTTAAGCGGCAATTTGTGATTTTAATCACTCAATACCCAGTAATGTCGAAGCTGCAAATCGGATCGAATTTGAATCTAAACGTGTGACAATCGATTGAACATTCCATGAGATGTCGAAGAAAGTTTCAGTTTAGAGTTTACAGTTATTTACGGTACTTTCAGAGCCGGTATTCAGGAACCAGCATAACCCAAAACGACTCGTATGGCTTTTCAGAATTGTCATCTTCTATATCGGCTTGAATTTTAAAAACTCATCACCCTGAAATTCCAGAATCGGATAAAATTCATTAATTTTGCATGGGACCATAAATCCTTTAATTAAATTTTTGTTTTTGAAATTCAATTTTTTGAGAAAACGATTGGATACTGGAACCGGAATTCAAAATCAGTTTAGCCGAAATCAGTTAAAGTCACTTGAGGAGTTGTATAGTTTACATTTGATTCAAAATGTTCGAAAATCACTTTTCTTTTGAATCTTAGATCGCCTTCTATGAGAAAAATGAGTTACACTATTTTATTTTGTTTGAAATATCATCCTGTAGCTCAGGAACCAGAAGTCGGATCCAGACGTAATTCAGGAACTCTGTTTGGAGGCACTTCTCGTATGAATCTGAGTTTGTAGAAAATGGTTGAGTCATGGCAAAAGATTCTTGAAATGTTTCATTATAATAAATTAAAAATAAATATGATTTTTTGAAAATATTAAATCCTACGGGCTTCCTTGTTTCCATTGACAAAAAGCTTTAAACGCGTTTTGTTGAAAGCAGGTTTTGAAAGTCCGTGTCCATCGTCATTCAAAAACTACTGCACAATTTTTTTTCAAATTGTGCACACTTTCTTCATATAAAAAACCAGACCCCAACGTTTTCCTTTTCGATGTTCGGTACTTTTGGGAGGTTTTACAGTTTCAAAATGGCGGATTTTTTCGGATGAACAACCACCAAAAACTTTAAAAAAGAATTAAAAAATCAAACAGAAACGTTGGGGTCTAGAAAAACTTCTCCTCTAACTATACTGCTTTGATTTGTTCTCTTCTGATTAGTTAGCGCTGAGATACAGTGGACACCGCAAATCATGATTTTTTGAAAGCGTCCTCAAAAATACCTTTTCACCGACTTATTTCTCAATATTTTTCCACGAAAAAACTACAAAATGTTGTTATAATGATGCTTTTTGTCTTACCAAACATTTGAATTAATTTTTTTTTGAACGATAATTCTGAAAAAAAAATCGCAAAAATGATGAATTCTTTTAGACCCTACGCCCTCTTAAAGGCATTTGCAATACTTCAAGTTACGATTTGAACATAAGAGTAATTTAACAAATTTGCCAATACGAATTTCAAACCAATCCGTATCTGGAGTTGGCAGCACTCTCTCAGATTTTGATAAATCTTTCTGGACATGTAGTCTTTGTCACAAAAAGTCACTGTCTTTTGAAAAGAGCTTAATTTTTTTTACCAATACTTTCAAATGATTGTTGTCAAACGTTTAAAAATCCTGCAAAAATGAGCTTTGTGGGTGATTTGTGGGCCAAACCATTGCTGAGAAAAGTGAGTGAGATCCATTTTGGTATATATATACCACATAACTCCGAAACCGGACGTCGGATCCGGATGAAATTCAGGAATTCCGTATGGGACCAGAAGACCTTTCATTTGAATCAAAGTTTGTCAAAATCGGTTTAGGCATCTCCGAGAAAACCTAGTGAGATCATTTGACACACATACTCACGCACACAGATATTGCTCAGCTCGATGAACTGAGTCGAATGGTATATGATACTTGAGACTCCGGGCCAATTTTTACTAGTCGGTTTTTCAAGTGATTGCTTTATCCCTCTATATGAGAAAGGCAAAAATGTGAAAAGTGGCTTTTTGCGACAAAGTTCACATGTCCGGATAGATTCACTAAAATCTAAAAGGATGCTGCCAACATTTGTTTGAGTTGGTGCGAAATTCGACCATAGTGACTTATCCCGAGTTGGTGGTTCAATGAATAGGGCATTAGTCTTACTAATCAGTTATCGAATGTTCAAGCCCCGACCAGGAATAATCATCGTCAACTGTAGCCTGTACTGTGAAAGTGACAGTCAAATGAGATACTCGATAGTTCTATTACCAAGTAGAAGTATACTCAGTCAAAGAGAGGCGACTCTTTTTGGTTTTCTCTCTCATCCTTCTATTCCCTGTTGAAGCAAAAAACTCAAAGAGGCAATCAATGAGCGTTCTGACGAGTGAAACATCGAGAGAATTCCAGGTTTGGCATACCGGCTCTTCGACACTCAATACATGGTAATTTGTAGAGCCTGGTTGGCAACTGTCCAGTGACATAAGCTATCCAAACTTTATCGTACAATGTTGCTAGTTGATAGTGACAGATATTAGCTCCGGTAATACCTAAACTTTTGCTTTGACATGCCTCCTAGTCGTAGCCGTTCGTGAGATATTCAAACATGCAAATTAAACTCAGGATTTTGTAGAATTGTATCGTTCATCTTTAAATCATTGTAGCTATTAGTTGTACAAAAATGACTACAGTTTCGAAGAAGAATTTAAGAAAATTAAACAAAATAGGCTCAATGATGTTTCAAGAGTTGAAAAAAACGCGAAAAACTAAAAGATAAAATCAAATCACATCTCTAATTCTTTCTGCAAGATATTTATTCAGAAGCTGATATTAAAAGCGATATTTAAAATTGCTTTTTTCAATGATTTCCAGTTGTCGTATCTGCTACTTCTTCATTTTAAAAAAGCACATATTATATTAGCATCAAACGCTAGATTCAGTATTTGAATCAAAATGAAAAATAGTACCGGAAACCATTTTAATAAAATTACAGAGTGCGCCATGTAGACAGAACCTATTTGAATGAAATAACTTTGCTATTTTTCCGCCAATTTTGGAATGTAAGCAATTGTATACAATGCCATTTATTGACAATTCCTTCAGAATAGATATTTGATATTTGTGTTTTTTTTGTCAAATTCAGCTAAATTTGTTTTTGGCGTGAAATATTTTTTGACTTGTTAACTTAAATAGAACGCGACTATAAGAATAGATTTTTTTTTTCTTTTTAGTGTCAAAAGCATGAAATGATTTAAAATTTCATGAACTACACTCTTCTCTCTGATGCATGGGTTTTTACCAAATTTGAGGTTAGACTCGTACGCGTTCAATAAAGTAAAACAAGGAATATTCCGATATGCGACTACTCAGACTACACAGCTATATAGCAGTTTATCAAGGTTCCCATATTCGAATCGTTTTCGCTCATGTTTTAAATTACGTTATGTTTTCAACGATAGGAAGTAGAGCTAGTAGTTTTTATTTGTGACTTTCTCAGTCTAATATATTAGGCAGACGATGTATTTGTTAAACTGCCCGACGTTTCGGCCGGTTTTTATGGTTTCTATTTTTTTTAAGGAAAAAGGCCATCAAAAACGGCCTTGAAATTTTTTTTAAATTAATTAAAACTGAAATTGTTAGGGAAACTTGACCCTATCGTACAACCATCGAAAATTCTATCTTATCATTTCAATGTCTAGTCATTGCATTGTTCATGCACTCAGAATATAATGTATTTTGACCACCTGCTAGTACATAACAGATCTGAGTGAATTGTTGTAAGTTATCTTATCCTGAATTCACATGTGATTATTATCCAGAGCAAAATTTCATGACACAATAATGGAAAAGCGTACTTTAAAAATTGTCCAATTGCCGGAACATTACTAGAATTTCCGAAAGTTTGCTCACTTCAATATCAACCAAAAAATCCAATCCAGACACCGACGAAACTGATGATGCAACACTCGTTTTTCAGTAAATCTTCCGGCCAAATCTCCGGCTCTCTGGCAAACTGGGAAAAATTGCCCAATACTCACTTTCACTCTCTCTCTCTCTCTCGCTCTCGTGATTTCCATAACAATGAAAATTTACCTCCCCACAGGGGGGGGGGGGGGGCGCTTCTCTTTCATTCACAAAAACGAACCAGAGCATTGCTCAGTTTCTGTGTTGCCTACTTCCCAGTCTCTCCCAGAACTGAATAGCATAAATGATGAGACCCCACAAATCGATGTCCGTATTTACCTTTGGCTACCATTACCAGGTAATGGTTATTGCGCGACAATCACCCATCTGAGTTTTGTCTAAAATTAATAACCTTTCTGGTACGTGTCGCTGCGCCATTAAATAAATTACCTCACTATGACAGATACGATCGACTGTAACAAAAATTCGTCCTAATTACCGCGTTCCTATTGGCGGTTGCTATCCGAAAACAGTTAGAGAACACCACCAACATATCTTTGGCACTGGCGTCTAGTTAGTGACGTCATTCGACCGGTGCGTCACCCGACTGTAGGACAACAACCATGGTCATGGCGACCAACCGGGCCCCCGGTTACTTCGTTAACTGTCCGAAGCAGGAGTGAGGCAGTTCGAATCGGTAGGTGTTTTACGTCGTTACAAGGTGGGAAGTGGCGCTAGACTGGCCGGAAGCATGACGTCACACCGTGGCACGATATTTTTGGTTAGCCTCGTGTTGGGGACGTTTGTTTTCAGGTTTTATAAATAATCCAGGATGTCGTGTCAAGCAACAAAAAAAAGTATTTCACAATCGTTTAGTTGGTATCGAGATTCACGCAAACAATTCGTTGCTTAGATCACCTCAAGGCTAATCAATCACGTTCAGATAAAAGAGTTAGTAAATCATTAAGGAAATGCTTACTTTGTTTATGATTTCGGAAAATGTTTGGCGATTGAATACGGAATGAAATCACATTTTGATAGTAGCCTTAAGAGGACTGAGTTGGCGGTCCAATGCATAGGGCACTGGACATACAAGCCAGGATTCTTAATGTCAGTAGGATTGTTGTACACAGATAAAAATATTTTGTGAGTTTACATCAATTTACATGCACATATTTGGAGCAGACAATTGAATGGAAGGTTACTTTACTGTTCATCATTCTTCAATATACTTTGAAAACAAAACTAAGCGTTTTTTTTCTAAATATACAATCTTGTTCCTTGAAAAATAAATGCATTCCAATGTAATTTTACATCGATCATGGTTTTAAATCAGATTTTCGGTTCAACTGATATACACTTCATAGTACTATTGATTTACATGTCGTGCAACTTTGAATATTTCTTTCTGAGTAGCAACAGCCATGTAATGGTGCTGTAAACTATTAATCAACTGAGAAGTCTATTGAAACAGAAAGGCAAATTCCACAAAAGAGCCTCTGGTCCTCTCCGATGAATTTTATTTTTCCTTTTCAGTTAACTTTATAGACCTAAATAAAGCAGTCTAAATAGTACATTCAAAGCCAATGAATGTAGTACCTTGGCTTTGCCTTGGTTAAAGTTCGGTTCGGGTGTTGCGGAGTTTTGTTGGCACCTGCTAATAGATATTTATAAGAACACACTTTCTTTTCAAACCAAAGTATATGCCAATGAACACTCTTTCTTTGTTGGCCATTTTCGATAAGATTTGATTTAAAAAAAAACACACAAAAAAATGAGAAAATTGATGAAATCTTCATTGGAATCAATAACATATAACGATTAATATAATTAAATGTTTGAAGATGATCTCATGAAAATGTTGGCCGCAACTCCGCTTTAGATGGCCCATGCGCAAGGCCCAATTTTGACACATTCTCTCCATCATATCGACCGGTATATCACTAATAATGCCACCAGCCTATAATCCACACCAAACAGTGACTTTTTTGGGGCTGCCAGAT
Source organism: Malaya genurostris (assembly GCF_030247185.1). NCBI lineage: Eukaryota > Metazoa > Arthropoda > Insecta > Diptera > Culicidae > Malaya > Malaya genurostris. The sequence goes on along the minus strand of NC_080572.1, from coordinate 248,619,505 downwards.
GCGACAATTTTGCTTGTGGACGTATCCATTCAACCAGAAATGAGTTTCGTCGCTGATCACAGTTTTTCGATAAAAAAGTGTATCTTCCTCTAACTTTACAAGCGCCCATTCATGATTAAATTATAGACCAAACTGAACAAGTTTGACAATAACACAAGGCACGGTTAACGTGTGATCTGTCAAAAACAGTGTTGCCGAAAATTAGGCATTAGGGATGTGGTCGAGAGAAAGTCGCTTTCGCACTGGTGTCGATTCTATTGTCGTTTTCGCTTGATACCAAACCTAACCCAGTTTCCACCCTAACTGCTGTCAAACCGTTTGTTTGAAGCCAGTTTCGAACCAAGTTTCAACGTTGTTGAACTGAAAATCGAGTCAGTTTCGAACCTGTTTGTTATATCAGGTTTGCTTAAACCCTCGTTGCTAAGTGCGAAATCAACACAGTTTCGTGAAAAGTGTTTGTTTGATTAAACTACCCTGGGTCGGTTTCAGTTTTCTCAAGCGAAAACGACAGAAGTCTTCTATTGTAGGATAAAGCAGAAGCAGAAGCATTCACGAATAACACTAAAAGTAATAGTTCAAGATTACTTCCTTGGGTAACACCTGATGCAAAGTTGAACGAATTAGAAAGAATAGATGAGTACATAGAAAGATAAACACAAAAAATATTGAATTTTACAGGTGACCCAATCCCTCATATTATACAATTCATAAAAACTAAATTTGGAAAATTTCATTTGTATTGACTTTATATTTTAGTACGAATTTGGTTGGTTTCGACTGTAACTTGCATTCGGCTAGCACGTGCTACAGTAAGAACTCATACACGGAAAGACCGAAATCAGCATTTTGGCGAAAAAATTAGTTGGTTTTCTGATTTTAGTTAGTTATTTTTTGAGACAACTAAAAAAATCTTACTTTTGCTATTTTAGAATTTTTAATTCTCATTCCCTTATTAAAAATAAAATATTTTTTGAAATGGCTATTTTTAGTTGAATTCACCAATTCAACGTACTGTCATTTCTTAGCTAAGGCACACTTCATTTCCATTCAACAAATATTTTAGTTGAATTAGAGAAATAAAACGTTGTTTTAAACCAACATAAATGGTTGAATTGGCTTTTGCAATTTGCAGCGGTTGTTTTTGCTGTATTGGCAGGTATAAATACGATGTCGTATTGGAGAAAAAGACATAAACGAAACATAAACTTATTTTTAAAAATTTTTCTTCTAAATCGCTGTTTTCTTCATTCGACTTTGCGAAACCGACTCTCTCACTGAAAACTTTGAGCACTCGAAAATCAAAAACCGAATACAATTAGTACACTGGACGGCGTAGCCCGGAAGGTGGAAGATACAAAAAACATAATTTGACATATACAACTTCCGCGTAAAAACATTACTACGCACAATCGCTTCAAATGCGCACAAATTCAAAATAAATCCACTTTCATTTTTGTTTTCTTCAACAATGATGGTGATAGATAAATAGAGACAAATTTTCTGATTTCAGTCACAAAATTAGTTGTCAATGAGAATTTCGTGTTGGATTGAAATATTGCTGGTTTGTGTCCAGGGTATCCGCCAACTTAGCACATTCTCTAAAAATAAGATTTTTTTCCACAAAGTAAATTCTCAATTTAATAGTTATTTTGGAAATGTTGTTGTTAAAATCAACTAATTCAAAAACAGTAATACGAATTAGGAGCAGTGCTAATTTCGGTCGTTCCGTGTATGCTTCTGCGGCTCAGTCGATTAACGGACGTACTTCGTGATCCAACGATTCTCGGTTCAAGTCGCGGCGGTCGTCGCTATTAGTATTGATATTTATTTTTTTTATTTCAATAAATTTCATGTCATGGAATTTTCCAATCACACAATACTACATGTCCTTGCAGGTAAATTTACGTGAACTGCGACGCTCCATTTATGTGCACAATGCAAAATCGTAGGGATTTTTTGACTACAACTACAAAGAGCTTCTTTATGTACCTGAAACTCATTTCTGGTCCATCTTTAAAATTCTGAGCGATATTTTGGAAAATGTTAATCGTAATCATAACCATAAAAAAATGGTCACCTTGCTTGTGTAACTACTGGAATGCAAACCTCTCTCATTACTCCGACAATGTCATTACACCAAATAATTGAAGCCTAGGAATTTAATTAAGATTTTATAACTGAAAAGGATAACGTTAAAAATTATTACAATCACGAATAAAGTAAAACGGTTTAATAAAGTTAAATGCATTCGAGTAGAACTATATTCTATAAGCCAATTGATAACAGAGCTTTCAAAAATCATGCAATTTTTAAATACGTCAGTAACAAGTAGAAAACTATGACTACATCTGATCAGCTAATAAAAATCAACTTTGGCATTGCAGGACTTCCTCTAGGATCCGTGTCTGTTGAATAAACAAAGCAACAAAATAGTTTTCAGGACTTTTCTAACTACTAGTTTAATGGAGATTAGATGAGAATTTCTTTAAAAACGTTAAAGTAGTGAAAAAACCTCCCAAATCTACATATTTTAAATCGATTTTCTACTCGAAAAATAAAGAAGAAAGTTTAGAAAAGAAAACTGGTTCGGTTCCGGTACTCACTCACAATCCACCAGTAACGGTGAACTAAACGGGGTAAAAAAATCGGGAAATTGGATTAGTATTTTGATAAACTTTCGAAACAGACTAGGCTACTATGAAAAGGACAAAGGTTGTTGAGAAAATTGAAATGACTCTAGCAAAAGCTAACGTACTAATCGTCACACACAATCTCTCTCTCTCTCATACACACAAATGACAGTCAAAACAAACAAACAACTAATCTTTATATTGGTCCTGCGACTTGTTGGACTTTAGGCTAATCAGCGTTCAAACAAAACCCGGGGATGCTTTATCGTTTTACCGCACTGCCGAGATGAAGAGAGAAAAAAAAACTACTACTGATACTAGTGATAACAACGCGTTCGCTTTGATTGAGTGAGTTTATGAGGCACTGCGGATGTAATTTGAAGGATTGCGTTGTCCGCTAGCTAACTGATAGCACTGGCACGGTAATGATGATCTCCCTATCACGAGATGGAGGTGGGATTCGTGGGTGCGAAACAAAGCTTCTTGCGAAATGTTTTGTCATTAAAATCGTACGTTTTGTTTGGCTTGCAAAAAAAATGAGTCGTTTTGGTATTTTGTTTGAAGAAAATTCGAGCCTGTGTGCTGCGTAGTACGGTTTTAGACGCAATTGATGAGTCCTACGTTTAACAGTATTTGTTTTGACATAGTTTACAGGATTAATTGCACTAGCTTTGAGAAGTATTCCGTTTTTTTGCGTGTTATTGTTTCAAAAGTTGGTAAGTTTCGCTTTCGATTGAGAATGATAAATAAGTTGGATTTTTACCAACCAGCTGATGATTGATATTTCAAAAGTAAAAAAAGAATTAAAATTGTCTTTCTATAGGAAAAAAGACTTAGTTTGAATACCTATAACTGCTTGTTGAAAATGGATGATTAAATTCAACGACATGTAATTCACGAAAAATATCACCTATTTACGTTTCAAGACGTTTCATGTTTCACCGCATTGAAAACATGATCATTATGATTTTTTTTATATTTCGCCTTCGACTCGTCAGTGCGTGACAGCTTATGTTCAACGGTTAAACCACCTAGCAGTTTACCATAACTAAGTATACGAGAAATATTCGAACTACCGACAACTGTGAAGTTCGCTCTATAATAAGTTTTTTTGTGTGCTACTGAAATTCATCGAGAGATAATTGGTAGATCTATTTTATTGAGAGGAATAAAAGGGTAGACAACTGCCATTGGGTCATCCTCCTTCAAGATGATGGGCGTCCTCACACTCCACAGTGGTCCGAAGCAGAAAATTAGTGCGACAGAAATATTTTCTCTATGAAATATATATATTTTTTTGTAGTTGGTGTCTTCACAAAAGTTGTTTGTGATAAACTGCCACATCTTTTGGTGTAAAAGATCATTAGGATGGTCCAAGTTTGGATTGAAATCTGAAATCAAAATTTCCTAATTGAATTTAGAAACTGTTTCACTTTATACCAAAGCAATATAAAAATTTATATTGAGCAACTTTGCTGAAGAAGCCACCTTCCCACCATTTCATTTGATCGAATTACATCAGTTTTACCGGGGAAAAAGTAGAGTGGCTCTAAAAAAATCACTTTTCTTCTAACTTTTTTTGTGAGCCATTTTACGAGAAAATCGTCCTCCGAAGAGTTATAAAGCAATTATTGCGCACAATTTTGTTCAACAAAGTTTTTCGAAGATAGCTACCATTCAAAAGTAATGATTGTATTTTCATAAAAAACTGAGTTCATTTTTTTTAAAAAGCCAAATGAATGAAAAACTTAACGGAAAAGATGATTTTCTGGAAAAAGATATGCTCAGAGACAGGACTCGAACCTGAGTTCTTATGCATTCCGTGCATACGCGCTACTATTTCGCCACCCTGAACCTTGTGATAGACACAGCTCTAAAACACGTTTAGACATGATCGAACATGGTCTACATCCTGGCTGTCTGTCGACCGGTACCACACAGGGTCCACCATTTAACATGCAATAAAACACAAACGGTTCATCCGATTTCAAAGTTTATTTTTTTATATTAAAGTACAATCCTTCCGGTTAATTGTGGAATATAATTTCATTCAAATGGCTGCCTCGGCTGACCTTGCAGTACGCCATACGATCGCACAGTGGTTTGAATCGACAAAAACGTGAACTTTATTCTCTAGCTGTTAAACCGTTAATCCGATATACAAAGTTCCTTTGGAGAATTCATTCACAAAAATATACCTCGTAATATCATTACAAAAAAAATGTGCGAAGACTGCTACGATAAAAGTTCATTTCTAAAACTTGTTTTCCTTAAGAGATAGAAAAATGATGTCTTCTACGAAGTTTTAGAACTTCTAACAAGAAAAAACATTGCCGAAAAAGCTAAAAGTCTAACGTATATAGTTTCGGATATATAAAGCATTTTCGTTTGAAACCACCTAAAATCAATTTTTTGTACATAACTTTTTTCGAAATTATTTTCAGTGTCTACTATGTTCGAGACAATTACTAAAAACGTAAAATTATTTATTTTTATTGAAGACTGTGCACGGTTTGGTCTTTTCCCAAAGGAACTATGTATATCGGATCAACGGTTTAGCTAGAGCTAGAGAATTAAGTTCACATTTTTGTCGATTCAAACGTCCAGTTCGATTGTCGATTGGGTCGGTCCAGTTTTTTAGTACACTTTCGATTGTATGCAGCTTTATTTCAGCTATGGCTGCACGAATGTTATCCTTCAAGGCTTGAATTGTCTCTGGCTTGTCCACATAACACTTATCTTCGACAGCCCCCCAAAGATAATAGTCTAACGGCGTTAAATCACGGCTCCGAGGCGGCCAAACGACATCCGAATTTCGACTGATAATTCGACCTTCGAAGACTGTGCGCAGAGGATCGATCGTAGCGTTGGCTGTGTGGCACGTAGCGCCGTCTTGTTGGAACCAAATGATGTCCAAGTCTTCCTTTTAAAGTAACGGGAAGAACAAATCGCTAATCATGGCGCGGTAGCGCTTGCCATTGACCGTGGCGGCGGATCCTGCCTCATTTTCGAAGAAAAATGGCCCAATGATGCCGCCAGACCAAATTCCGCACCAAACCATCACTCTCTGAGGATGCATCGGCTTCTCCATGATAAAGTGCGGGTTTTCCGTCCCCCAGATGCGACAATTTTTCTTAATAATATACCCGCCGAGATGAAAATGTGCCTTCCCATTTTCATACGTAATTTTCGCACACATTCCGAAACGTTACCATGATTTTCAAAGTAAAACTGCACAATTTTCACGCGTTCCTCAAGCGTATACACAACTGCGGAAGGATAAAACTAAGTTTCTGTCAAATCAGAAGTGACATTAAGGTTACCAATGTCGAAATAACCGCTAGTTCAAAAAAAATGTTAGATGGCGGACCCTGTACATCCAAACATCTCTGTTCATCAAACACTAGTCTTCTCGCTCTACACCTATTTTCCGCTCAGGCACTGAGGCACACTCTGTATTTATAGTGGCTTGTCACCTTCTCCACAAATCCTGTTTAACCTGTAGTTCCGGAACCGGAAGTTGTATCCACAACAAATTAAGGAATCCCGTAAGAAACTGTAAGACTTTTCTATTGAACCTATAAGTTTGTGAAAATCGATTTTCTCATCTTGAAGAAAAGTGAGTGAGATCCTTTTTGCAGTTTTTAATCACTAATTTCCAATTCTTCCGAAACCGGACTCAGTTGTTCGGAATAGCCGAAGTTGGTTCGTTTGCCAGCAACGAATATAACCTCCAAACTGGAACAATGCCCTATTTCGATTTATCCAATTAAACGAAATCGCGAAACCCTGCGTTTCTGTTACTTCTGCATATGTAAGTCAAGCTAAACAGCATGAATCAGCAGCATAAAACGTGTTGGAAGGTTATATTACTATTGACATCACTACACAACTGGAACGGTATTACTGCACTACCGGATGTGAAAATGGCATATTTTTTCAAATAAATTTGAATTGAATTCGCTCATTATTTCGGTCGCACTTGTCGTATAATAGCTAAAAAATTTATAAGCCGCTACACCGTCTTTCACCAATATCACACACCAGTAGCAGACATCCGTAACCGTTTCGATTATTTCATAGCGTGTACGAATCAGAACAAAGTACGCATCGTTCGTTTTGTGTTTTCATCTTCTTTTGGTGTGGTACATATTGTCAATCTTTATGGTGATTTGAAAACTTTGACACTTATCGGCCTGTAATTGCGGAACCCGAAGTCGGATGCGGATGCAATTTCACAGTAGCTTTAAAGATAATGGCCCTTATTACCGGTGTCACTACACGGTGAAAACCAAGTGAAGTGACTGTGACCCTTATTATGAGTATCACTTCACGATGGAAATCGAGTGAAGTGAATGTAGGTCCTTATTACGGAAGTCGCTTTAAAGACAAAAGTATTTACTTGGATGAACTTGATGCCATTACGAACATCACGCCACCAATATTTTGTTGAAAAAAATCACTTCACGATGCGTGATACTGGTAATAGGTAAAATCATGTGAAGTGACATGTAAGTGAAGTGAATGTGAAAGTGGAAGTGAGAACGGTAATAAGGGCCAATATGAGGTTTATTTCAAATTAAGATTTGTGAAAATCGGTTCAAGCATCGCTGAGAAATCGGAGTGAGTTCTATTTTTGGAGTTTTTCTTCACCACTTTCGGTGCTTCCGGAACAGAAAAAGGGGGAACCAGTAGTACCGAATTAAGTTTATACGCCCACAAACTAACAAGTTGTGCAAGCTAGAAAAATTTATCAGACAATTTTATGGGATTTGTACCTGCTTTTGACCTTCATTCGTAAAAAATACTAGTGGAATTAATAATTTTTCACTTATCACGCTTTAGTTCCGAAACCGGAAATCGGATCCGAATAAAATGTTTTAGCTATTTATAAGAAAACTTTAAGACATTTCGTTAAAATCTTATTTTGTGAAAATCGGTTGAGCCGTTTCAAAGAAAATTGAGTGCACACTTTTTCTCTAATTTTCACATATTACCATGTAACTCCGGAACCGGAAGTCAGATATGAATAAAATTCAATAGAACGCTATGGGTCCAAATGAGCACATATGTTTTCCATTTCCTTGGTGCGTATCATCCTATATCTCCGAAACCGGAAGTGGGATCGGGGTGAAATTCAATAGCAGGCTATGGAACCATGAGAACTTTCATTTGAATCTTAGTTTTCAGCCATCTCAGAGAAAAGTAAGTGCATATTTTTGTTACATACATACACACATACACACATACACACACACGAATACATACACACATACAGACATTTTGTCAGTTCGTCGAGCTGAGTCGAATGGTATATGACATTTGGACCTCCAGGCCTCGGTTAAAAAGTCGGTTTTCACAGTGATTGCATAGTCTTTCTATATGAGAAAGGCAAAAACATATTTTGAAATTACAACAGATCTCGACGTTCCATGCTTTTCTAAGACATGTGGCATCAAAAAAATTTTTGACCTCGGATATCTCAACATTTTCTATATATACCAACTAACAAATTCTGCAAACTAGAAGTCAGTCAGTATTATAGGATTTGCACCTGTTTATGCCATCTCTTGTGAACAATTACTCATGAAATTGAAAATTTTCCACTTATAACGCAGTAGTTCCGGAGGGGAGCAGCCCGTTTGGCATAAGGTCATTTGGCATAATACCGTTAAGCATAACACTGTTTGCCATAATTGTTATTTGGCATAACAATTATTTGGCATAATGGTCTTTTGGCATAATGGGCATTTGGCAAAATGCCAATTGTCATAATGCCATTTGGCATAATAATAATTAGATTTGCAATATTTTAATCTAATGAAAGTTTTCGTTTGTGTTTTGATCGATCGATGTTGTGCAAGGAAAACTCGAACGAAATATGTGAATTTTATATTCGGTCCAAATATTTCGATAATATTAGGTGAAATAGCATTATTATTTTTTAATTTTAAAATTCTGTAGTAAATAGCACACAACCTTTTTAAATGAGCAAATCACTAAGTGCCAGCACAATATTCTGTTCGTCACAGATGATTCGGGTCGAGACGGCCGAAGGCCGCGAGTTCGCCGGCGACCCGCCGACGGACGCGACGGCCACTGCGGGGGGGAGGCGTCCCCGCAGAAAGCACCTCTGTCTAGTTGCGGGCGTTTGCCCGGATTTGTTTATTTTATTTCGTCAAGCAAATGTAGACTACATATAAATTGTTTACAATGTTCACTTACATACTACACATTATTTCTACGACAAAGCTTAGATTTGATTTGATTTTTTGACATAGTAAGGTCAAGATGTTCGCAGTATTGATTGTAATGGCGCATTATTCGATTGACTGGACTGTATTTTGCATAATTTGTTCTAGCTTGTTTTTCTAAAAATAATTTCCTGGAACGTAGTTGGCGGCTAGGTATATAAAAATTTAATTGCGATAATAATGGAGCTGATTGAATGCGTTGAGAAATAATGTCGCTGATAAAATAAAGCATTGCAAAGTCGCGGCGTTCTTTAAGTGTTTGTATATTGATAAGCATGCAGCGTGCTTCATATGATGGTAGAGGAAATGCTGTCCAGTTTAATTTACGAAGTGCATATAAAAGAAATTGTTTTTGAATAGATTCGATGCGTTCTTCGTGAATAATATTGTATGGATTCCATACTAGGCTGCAATATTCCAAAATAGGTCTGACATATGTAGTGTATAATAATTTAATTGTGTATGGATCCTGAAAGTTATGACTGAAGCGTTTAATAAAGCCCAGCATGCTATTAGCTTTATTGATTATGGTATTGTAGTGTTCCACAAAAGTGAGCTTGGAGTCTAAGATTACGCCTAAATCTCTTACAATTTTACATTTTTCTACAAGTTGATTTCCTAGATGTATGTTTATAGGTATAGTTTCATTTTTCCTACTGAAAGTTATTGAGTTACATTTTTTTACATTGAGTTGGAGTAGACTTTTGCAGCACCAAATGTGGAATAGATTGATTTCGTTCTGGAATATTACAGCGTCGTTGATATTTTTAATTTCCATGAAGAGTTTCATGTCGTCTGCATATATAAGCACTTTCAGATTTTTTAGTATGAAGGAAATGTCGTTTATATGTAAAATGAAAAGGAGAGGCCCTAAGTGAGAACCCTGAGGTACGCCAGAAGTTACATTAATTGGTTCAGACAGTATGTTTTGGAAGCGGACTACCTGTACACGATTCGTTAAGTATGATTTGAGCCATTCAAGAAGAGTATGTTTTATGCCATATTTTTGTAGTTTGTGTAGAAGTAAAGGTATGTCAATACGGTCGAAGGCTTTGCTAAAGTCAGTGTAAAGAGTTTCTACGTAGTTGCCAGCGTCCATTGCATTCAGTGTGAATGTCATAAATTCTAAGAGATTTGTTGTAGTTGAGCGGCCTTTAAAAAAGCCATGTTGTTTGTTTGTTATTACATTTTTAAGTTGATGAAAAAGTTTTTCGTTTACAATTTTTTCAAATAATTTTGGAATGCATGCTATTCCACGGTAGTTCCGAATGTTAGATTTTGCACCAGATTTAAATATTGGTACAAGAAAGGAAGATTTCCATGCTTTAGGGAAAGTACATTTATTAAGTGATAAGTTAAAAAGTAGTTGTAGTGGTAGTGTAAGATTACCCAAAGCTATCCTTCAGTTAAGTCAGACCGAGCGGCAGCGAGACATTAGACACTAAATTAGAACGATTTCTATTAAGCAGTATGTTCATCTGTTATGCCTAACGCTCGTATATTTCTTTTTACGAAAAACAGTACATTTGGCGTAAAAATCAAGAAAATACAGTACATCGACTTTAAAAATGCAGTACACTTTACAGTACGCATTTTTCTAAAAATAGTGAATAAAAAACAAAAACAAATAAATTTTGTCAGTATTTTACGAGGAAAACAGATTGAAAAAATGACATGCGAATACAACTATGTAATGGAAATCGCGAAAAAGCCACCGCAGAGTTGGGACTCGAACACATAGCTAGCTGCTATCCGGGTAAATCGTTTTGCCAATTAAACTATCCTGCATGTGAAACACACGAAGAAACAGTCTAACTGAACAAAAGAACCGAGCATGTTTAGCTGTGCTCGGGTACCACGGCGTTCATTTGTAGTCATTTCTCTATAGCAACCTCTCCGCCAGTTGTTTCGTCCCTCAATTAGTCTGTTCCCGATCAACAAGCCGTAACAAGTTTATAACAAAAAGCAAGTGATGATACAAGTCTGGTCTCGTTAGTAGTTAAAATATCAAAATTTTCTAACAAGTATCAAAAAGAGAAATAATTCAGATACGATGTGTTGATCGGGTTTTTACGTGTGTTTCATATACAGGGTAGCTCAATTGGCAAAACGATTTCCCCACCCAAGTAGCAATCCGCAACTAGTTCTGATACGACAAAGTCCAAACTATGTTGCAACAAGAGCACGAATATGTGTTTTATGTTATACTGGTTAAACAAGGTGACAGCAGTGTTTCTTTATAACGTAAACATTAAACTAACTATCATTTGTAAGTTATCGTTACTTGATTCTAACATATCTTTCATCACAGCTGTTTTTAGCTACTAGTTGAAAAAAGGTTTATTTTCCGTTGCGAAACCATTATAAATACATTAACGTATATGTGAATCGTTACTGTGAATTGATATAGCAATAACTTAGATATTATAAGATTATAACATATACTTTCTTCATTACTTCAGACAGTTATCGGTAAGTTTTCCCAACGTTATGATAACTAAAATGCAAACAAAAAAACTTTTGTTGGCTCGAATATGGCGAACACAATATGGAGTCTCAAGAAGTGTATGAAACGTAAATAAAACCAGGATATTACTTTTTTCAAAACTACTTTTTGTCGAAAATAGTGAAAGGCAGAAAAGTCATTTTTGTTTTATGCACTGTCATAAACACGAAGAAAATAATATAGGGATTGAACATCGATTGTGATAATATTATAGTTCTCATGATATATGAATTTAAAATGATGAGAAATCACTCTACTTGGAATAATTTTGAGCATTCTGAACATAGGGTTATTTTGTTGTTTAATTTTTATATCTTTATAAACAGATTTGGATTAAAGGAGCATAAATAACAGTTGAGTAAAATTGAATTCCGCTCGACAGTTTTTGGATCGTTGTGAAATTTGTACCTTGTATCAAGTTTGTGACTTAAAGTATTCTGCTTTTTTATTGATGATAGAAAAGTGAAGTGGATTCATTCAATGTTTATAATGTCGATGGTGACTAAGTTTCAACTAGTTTACTTGGAAACAAGTTATTTTCAAGTTATGAAAAGAAAAGTTATTTCAGTATGGCATTACAACGTAATGACAACTTATTTTTAGTCGACTTAGCAACTAGTATAAACTGCGCTTTTAGAGTCACGCAATTGGTTAGATATTAGTAACAATCACTCAAATATCTGGTTGCAAACTAGTCACAAACAAGCTAGCATAACATAAATTGTTACTTGGGCAGATAGCAGCTAGCTACGGGTTCGAGTCTCATCTCTGCGATAGCGTTTTTTGCGGTTTTCATAATACAGTTGTATTCGCATATCATTCTTTAAATCTGTTTTCCTCGTTAGATACTGATCATATGTAAAACTTACTCAATACGGCTCAACGTCATAACAAGACTAAACAAATCGTTCAAAGCAAGTAATTATCAAATGATTTATTTTCATAATTTCCATTTTTTTCTTTTAAGGGCATTTTGAAGTTTGGCAAAAACTAAAAAAATGCACGAATTATTCATCATCCATTTTTTGAGAAGCGAATATTTTTGATAATGATTTTGGTTTAGAGTATATTTTCTTTTTTTCATTATTTAATCATCAAAATTTTGCTAAATTGTTGTGATGCGCTCTGAACAAAAATTATTAATGAAAAAATTGTTGTGTGTGTTGTTGTATTCTCATTCACATTCGCTACGTTTTGTCTCTGTACTTTCTGACGTGTTGTACTGCTACATATCGAAATTCGATGCGTCAAAGATTTAAAATTTTGTATTAATTTTTAGTGTGAAAAATACAGTGCAAATCAAAATACAGTACATTTGAGGGTAAAAACAGTACGCAGTATTTGGCTCGAAAATACAGTACAATACTGTAAAATACAGTACGGATACGAGCGTTAGTTATGCCAAATGACCATTATGCCAAATAACCATCATGCCAAACGACTTTATGCCAAACGTGGGTGCCCCGTTCCGGAGCAGAAAATGTCATCTGGATCAATTATTCTATAAATTTTTTAAGGTTTTCTGGGCCTCGGTTGAAAAGTCGGTTTTCACAGTGATTGAATAAGAATGGTAAAAAGACTTCGTAAATGAAGGTGATGTACACCTCACAGTAAACGTGCGATCGATGAATCGATTATCGGGAAAAAAATCTTTTCCCTGATATTGAACTGTATTCTGGAAAACCATTAGAAAATATTAAAGCTATTCATTTTCCACAAACAGAATAATTATATGATTTTTCTCTGGGTGAAAATGTTAAACAAACTATGTTAACATAAGGAAACTACTTAGTGATGTAATTATTAATAAAATGGCAGTTTTTAAAGCAATTAGTCACCGAATTAAATCAGTTTATGGTCATATTAAGCGACCAGTAAAGCAATCGAATAAGGCCTATATAAATATCGGTTCCTGCACATTAATGAAGATAATTTTTGAATGAATGGCTGAAACTAAATTCTTTCTGGTAACTTTTTGACTGCTCAGGCCCGTACCCAGGATTTCATTTCGGGAGGGGTCCAAAGATTAAAAAATAATGTTACTGAAGATAGCTTATGTACCTGATTCATGGTGTACCTTTGACGGCTGTTTTTAACATACACTTTAAACTTTTCCACTGGAACTGATATTGTATTACATTTCATTACTTTATTATGTTTACTGTCTTCTTATTTCTGTAACACATGTCTGATACATTTTAAATAATTAATTAAATAATTAAATTTTGATTTCGAGAGGGGTCAGGACTCCTCGGCCACCTCCCCTTTGGGTACGTGGCTGTGACTGCTGGATTATTTTGAAATACTCTCTGATTACTAGAAATAATCGGGAATAAATCCACTGATTTTTTATTTACTTGCAGAAATAGAGTCATTCTGAACAGAGTTACAAAAAGTCATTTTCATTGACTCAAAATAGACGAAAGTGACGAAAAATAAATGTTACTCTCAGCTCCGGTTGCAAATAATGAGAACTAGATTCATGCGCGAAACAGTAGTTTCAAAACTATGTTCTCTCTGTTTTCAGACAAAATCGTTTCCTCTGCAGTGTCGATATTCAATATATCGAATCTACATCAGTTTTAATTTCCAAAGTGGTATCATATTTTAAACTCTCTTTACAGCCAAACGTCACAGATTTTCAATATCTCGGTAAATTTTTCAAAAGGGCGTATAAGCAAGTGACAGTTTCTCTTTAATCGCTCTCTCTTTAGATTATTGTGATGTGATAAAAAAGGCGGGTGGGTAATGTCAGAGACATAACTGGATGTCGTGAATACGAAAACAACTGACATGTTCCTTAACACTTCCGAATATCAATTAGTTGATCAATTGTATGAATTGTGCAAGCATTCCCCTTCTTCACATTTTTCGCAAAAACAAAGAAGACTTCACTTGATATCATTTACTGTGAATTTCACACAGCGAAAAGTGCACAAATCTAATCAAACAGTTCTAGATTTGCACTAAACTGAGGTTCTTTACCTTCGATTTGCGAAAAAGAAATCCTAATAGTTCTTTAGGAAACTTTTAGAGCCATTACAACGGCTGATTTTGTGTGATGCTCTCCACCGTTGTCCTCTTTTCGTTGTTTTTTCACCAATGAAAACGACTGACAGCTGTGACGTAATCGCTCTTGTCGGAAGCGAAACTAGCTTTGCAATCGACACACAATACATTTGCTCGCAGTGGCGATGGAATCCAAACTGATCCAATTTTTGTTAAAAGGTTACTTTTTACGTGATTTCGTTTGTAGCTTTTTCACTAATGGGCTATCCTAACGGCTATAAAATTAGCAGCATATAGAATTTTTCTGTCGATTATTTCATTTTGGATTTGCATTTTATTGAAAGAAACTATCAGAATGCTGCACGGGATTCATTCCTGCCTTAAGAAGGACCGAATTGTGGAGCTCACTGCGATATTGAGCACTGTTCGGAACGTTTTTCTCGAACGATTTGTACAGCAAATATGAGACAGGTTTTTTAATAGTGTACTATTGAAATACTTCAATGCTTTTTCTATACACGCCTAAGTTGAAAAATTTCTATTCTATTGGTAGTAAGATTATATAAATCCTTCTACAGATCACTGAGCTATGAGCTTTCAAAATACGAGAAAGACAAACGCGCCTTATGAATTATCCTCTTTGATACTCGTTTATACCAAACATTTCAGAACAGTTTAATTTTGAATTATTTGAGATTATGTCACACAACTGAAAATTTTATCGTAAAATTGTGATCATATTTCCGATGGGATGTTGCAAAAATTATGTTGATTTTTTAGATACAACAAGAGATATTCACGATCAAAAACTTATCACTCTCTCAGAGGGTACATTTTGAAAAGGCGCCCCATAGTAAAGTAAGCCGTATTCACGACAAAAGATTTTCTTTGATATCACTATTCTGTTTAAAAGTCGAAAGTTTTGGGTATCATTCCATGCAAAGAGTTGAGTGATAAACGTGGAAACCGCTTGGTCATTAGCGGCCCTTACACGAGCATTAAAAATGTCATTTTAAATGATGTCATTTAAATGATGTAATTCAAATTTGTTAGAAATTTCGTCATTAGTGCACCACTACACGTTCATTAAAATAATATTTTTTTTTTACTAATGACATTTTTAATGACTCGTGTAAGGGCCGCTATTAATAGAAGAGAAAGTAAACAAAGAGAAACTGTCACTTGCCTATACGCCCTTTTGAAAAATTAACCGAGATATGTCGATGAAAGAATGAGAATTGAAATTCTACTGACTCTCCCTGCATACGTTAGTTTGGTTTCGTCTTGTCGTAGAGGAACGAGTGACGTTGGCAATTAGGGTAACAGAGGTATTTCGGCCACTTCATATATTTTGGCCCACCTATCAAACTTTATCGATTTCATCGGATTTTATCGATGTTAAGTAACTCATTTTGCATCAATTTGAAGCTAATCACATTAAATTACCTATTGCGGAAGGGGTTTTTAAATATATTACAACATTTGGTGGATATTTTTATAAAGTGGGCCAAAATAAAATCAATCCTAAAGTGGGCCAAAATACCTCTGTTACCCTATACTCTCTTTTATTTCAACGAGAGACAAAAATGCTTCGTCTCTCTTTTCGTTTGTTTTGGATGCGGTCATTTACGAATGAGACAGTAAAAAAACGCATATGAGGCTGTTGGTTTGGATTCTTCCATTGACAATGCGTGACAAATTTAGGGTCTGATTCTGAATAGCTTCTTACCAAAATTGCATATTTGAAAACCCTTGATTAAATCATCGGAAAACAAAAAAGCTACGTTCTATTTAATCGCTAATGAAGCAAAACTACATCTACCGTCAATAAATGTAAGCTTATTCAGCTAATGTTTCGTCGCAAATAAAAACATCACCATTTCAATGACGTCAAACAATAAAATCGAACGAGGTTAGTACCATTTTCGAAAGTTTCAAACAATGTTCGCGTGTCTAACGCCAGGTACGCGGTCGGCAAATCATTTGACTTCAGACGTAATTCCGAAGTACGTTTGAAGTTAACTAAACATCGACGTTGTCTCATCGAACACGACGGAAGTTAGTTAGAAGCCAAAAATAGCCTACCATTCATCGATAATCGATAATCGATACCAAATCTACCCTTTTCCTAGGATAACCGAAAGGATAAGCACAGGGTTGACTTCGATGATGGTTGCTGTCGTAGAAAAAAGGGTATAAAATTGTTGCAGTTATAGATACTAATTATTAAAAGTAAAACACACAATTCTTCAAAGATCTTGATTTGCGGACGCTGAAAAATTGACTTTCTCCATAAATCAAACCCTGGCCAAGCGTAAACTAATGCTAATATTCCAAACAGGTATCGCGTGTCGTGAGTTCATTCAACGAAACCAAGTCCACGCCTGATATATTCGAGTTGCATTTGAAGAAAGCTTTCACTATTACTAACAATCGTGAGCTTGTTGTGTACCATAACATTAGGTTTATTAATAGCCGACTACTGATTTTAGTCCAATTCAAGAATAAGCACTGAAATGTCGTGGTTGAAAGTGTAATTAACTGTCCTTCATTACAACGTATTTTACAGCAAACTTGGCGCTTATCACCTTGGTAAGGCCTTTCATTTGAAGCGCAGAGTTAAAAAAAAACTCAACAATGAAGATAATGATAGAGGAAGACAGCAGATTTGCTTTTATGGGGCATGTCCAAATTAAAACGATGGCCACCAGTGCCGTAGTTAATCCGGTTGTTGTTGCCGTAGTCCGAAGCCAGGTCGTATGTCGTAGAATATGATCCAAAGTCAAGCCAGTAAGTTTCTTTGGTCGCTGTCATATTAAAAAAATAATTTTCTTAAATTATATTTGAAAACTTGTTCCAAGAACTCATCATCCAGTTCGTCACTGGTGACAGTCGGGTAGCACCACTGTAAAAGACACTCCAACGGACAGTACCAGTACCCGGTGCAGTAATAAATCATCTCGTAGAATCATTTGGCTCCAGCGCACACGCATTGAAGCGCCAGCTAGTGAGATGAATTATGTGTACTCCGTACTTCGAAACTTCGGATAGGTACTGCCGCAGTAGTTAAGGTAACGACAATGAGAGACAAAGAATAAAAAAAAAATACATACGATAGCGGCATCAGGTTGCAAGCGTGCACTTATGCAACGTTACTGACCGAGTGCACTTGAAAAGTTTACATGTCACTCAGATGGAAACATAATAGGCCCTTAATACCGGTTTCGAAGTTTGTTTGCTGGGAGTGCAAATAAAAAAGGGAAGGCACTCGCAGAACCAGTATGTTTTATGTTTCCTGATCTTTGCATACCGTTGCTTGATGGAAATGTCTGGAAAAGCAAACCTCTTCCTATTATAGGTCTTGAATAACGATTCGAATATTGGAAGATAAGAAGTAAATATTTCGAACCACCCGATTTAACCCGAAAAAAGAACGTAAACTAACATTCTAGTGAAGGTGTGTCATTCAAGAAGACTTGCTTCTAAGAAATGCATGAAACGCCGAGAACCGCACAGATAAAAATATTTTGTGATTTTACATTTATTTTCATGCACATATTTGGAGCAGGCAATTTAATGGAAATTTACATTACAAAACGAAGCGGTTTGTAAATATACAGTCTTGTTCAAAGAAAAACTAAATGAATTTTAATGTAATTTTACATCAATCATGGTTTTAAATCAGATTTTCGTTTCAACTGATGTCTATTTCATAGTACTATCGGTTTACATGTCGTGTAAGTTTCATCTTTTCTTTCTGTGCGGCTTAGTTCCCGAAATAAAATATAGAAAACTTTCGACTCTCTGGAATACTTTTAAACTACCCGGAATTCGCGTGTCGATTTTGTCTCAAAGATTCTCGAGTTTTCTAAAACATCTAACATATGACTTTGGCTTTTCATGTGGGATTCCGAAGTTATTCGTTTGTAATGCAATTTTTATTTATGCGAGCATAAAAACAGACGGTTCCAAACGGGAAAGACGATACTGTGCTCAAACTTGATAACTGGTGATAGGTCATGGTGGAACATTAATGTACAAAATATCCGGGAAGAAGACGCCTCAAAGAATTAAGAATAAATTATTAAATTAAATTAAGAAAATGATTTTAAACTTCGGCTGAAAATCATTTTTGCCTCATATAAAATCTTCAATTTCCTAAGGACCTGACTTCCGGTTCCGGAATAACAGGGTGGCGAGTGAAAAAACTTTAATTTCATTAGTTTGCTTTTAAAGAAGAATTTTTACAGATGGGCTAGTTTCTCAAACATAGTAAATAAATTCCTTCAACTCAAAGGTTTGGCAAGTTGACAATCAAACAAAGTCACATCGGATAAACCGGTTTTCAGAATCCGGTTCAGAAAGCGCCGTAGTAGTAGTGAAAAATATCCTAAACGGAACTCGCTCACTTTTCTCCGAGATGACTTTTCCGATTTTCTCGAACTTAACGTATTCAAATGAAACATCTTACGGTCCTTTGCGGGATTCCTGAATGTCCGGAGCTGACTTCCAGCTTCGAAGTTACAGTGTGATTCAAAACTGTTCTAATATATTGACGTTTGCTCTACCGGTCCGCAGGATGCGAGTACCAGGATGGTTCATGTACCGGATTTAGGAATCAAAATCTTCAAAACGTACTTGATTTACTTTACTCCGGGATTGCTCAATCAAATTTCACAAACAAAAGTATTTCGAAGCTACAGGGTGAAGTGTGTTTGAAATTTCAAACCGTCATTTAGATCGATATCGAAACAAAAGGATTATAATTTCTAATTTTGGTATAAAACTATTTCAATTTGTCGATTATGCTAGTTTACGTGTATATATTTTTCTATTCAAAATAGATGATGATATTCCAAGAATACCACAGAAAAATTTCTGAGAGTCAGAGTGATATGAGACAAGCATCATCACACTACAAGGTGGATCAAATAAGTTTTTTTCGAATTAATACTTTAGTAAAGTAATATTTTAACCCTTCATTCGAACAATTTCTCAACTAGGTCAACAAGACTCGAGAAGCCCTTCCAGTAAACTTTATTTTGAAATCACTGTTTCTCGACAACGATTGCATTTAGCAAAACATTGCACAGTGGGGAAAAAGGGACCAAAAACGCGACGATTTTTTGGAGGCATAATACAGCTGACCACAAAGCATTTTTTTGGTGTAAAAAGGTCAGTAAAATCGATTCCATGTATTTAGAAGGACCGCTCGAAACGCTATCATGTTCATTTTACCCCAAGTTACCTTTTTATACTGCATTGTATTCAAGCTGAACTATATAACATGAAACCAAAGAACTTGCAGAAGAGCGAATAGAATGTTTCCGATGTAAAAAAGTCTAACAAATCGATTGCATATAGTTTTTTTGACAGCAGAAAACTCGTTGCACCGTTTTACCCCATTTCTTTTCTAGTTATAATATTCAGTTGAAATATGATCTACAATCCAAAAGCAGATCCAATGCGATCTATCAATATTGGTTCATAATACGTGCAAAAACATCTGTGATCCAATTAAACACAATGAAAATGACAGTACTAGCCTGTTTAACCCGTTTTAGCCCAATTTATATCAAAAGTCGTATTTCTGGTTAAACTTTCTCTCGCATACCGAAAGCAGGCTGATTGCGGTTGATGAAAATCGATTGATATTACGAAGAAAGACCTGAAAATAGGAATCTACAAATGAATTCAATGATCGCACGAATCTTGTTATACCGTTTTACCCCAATTTATCCTTTAACTGAGTCTTAAGATTTTGCTCAACATTGAATTCATTCGTAATCCTATTTTCAGGTCTTTCTTCGTAATATCAATCGATTTTCATCACCCGCAATCAGCCTGTTTTCGGTATGCGAGAGAAAGTTTAACCAGAAATACGACTTTTGATATAAATTGGGGTAAAACGGGTTAAACAGGCTAGTACTGTCATTCCCATTGTGTTTAATTGGATCACAGATGTTTTGCACGTAATATGAACCAACATTGGTAGGTCATATTGGATCTGCTTCGGGATTGTAAATCTGAATTCAACATAAAATTATATTTGAGGGAAAATTTAGGTAAAACGATGTAGCACGAAGCATGCTATCTGTAAATTATTATTTGAGGTTATATGCGAAACAGTCTTGTTTAACCAAAATTGGTCCAAACACCGATCAGTAGAACTTTTTTTTCTGTAAATTCATCGAAGAAGATGACTGAGGGTAAAACAGAAAACAGTTGTTTGCGGTCAATCTTATTAAAAACAATCCATTTATCTAACTTATGAATATGTCAGGAATACCTTCCGATTGGTGGAATTGAATTTTTTCCTGAGTTACACAGTTAATTTTCAAGGTAAAGTCAGAAAAAAGAGTAATTGGAGCAAAACGGGCCTGATAGTGAATTTTGCGGATATTCTTACTATTATAAATTAATTCTACAGAAAATTTTTCCTAAGAAATACTAATTTTGAAAATATTTGCTCATGTTTTTATAAAATTATTGAGCAAAGTCGCGTTTTTGATCGTTTTTTACCCACTGTGCATTGTATCGCATCTAGTATTTCATTGAAAATTTTACGAATTTTTATAGAATTCTCGCGAAAATAATTTTAAAATTATTTATTATTTATTTGAAAAATCCGAACTTTTTTGTTCATTATTTCTTCATCTTGACCTACAATGCAATAAACAATAAAATAAAGTCACAATCCACCTAATGGTGTAATGATGCTATATTTCATATTACTTATATTTTTAGATATATCATTAGACCATTCTTCCAACAATAAAATTTTAAATTTAAATGAAAACTAGAATGTTCATTTGGGTATAAACTAACATAACCTCTCCAAATTGTAAACAACTATGCCATATTAAGCAGAATTTTCCCAGCTTCGCTCTAAAGGTTAGAAATTTGCAGCACACTTCACTCTCTAGCTCCGAAACCGCGAGTCAGATGTGGATGAATTTCAATAAGAAGTGTATCGAAAATAAGCTATCCACATACATTTGTGTTGTACGCATGTATTTGTGATGGTTTTTTATGCTCAGATCACAGCATGCTGTGTCTTTGGCTGTCAGCTTTCGTTTGTTTACCTGTTTCTGCGGTTGAAATTCTGCGTTTTCAAAATGTCGCGTATTGAAAAGGAAGTGAAAATTAAGGTTCTGGACACATAGCTAAGTGAGAAGGGTATTACTATGCGAAAATTGGCGAAGCGGTTTGAAATTCGCCATCGCAGTGTTGATACCATCATTATTAAGTTTGGGGAATACTATTTTTTGGATGAGCTACCACGAAGAGGCAGAAAACCCGGTTCTTCCAACCCGAAACTGGAACAGAAAGTGAAGCAGAAAATCTCGAAAGTGTAGAATAGAAGAAGCAAGCAGCAACAAGGGCCCGGAAATTGTATTCGCGTCTTTTGCAGTGTCCGGATGCATGCGTTTTGATGGACGATGAGACTTATGTAATGGAGGACTCAAAAACCCTTCCAGGTCCACAATACTTTACTGTCGTCTTTGGGGAGGATGTGAGCGATGCGGACGGGTCGATTCATGTGGAGAAATTCGGTCGAAAGGTACTGGTATGGCAAACAATGTGTTCCTGTGGTTTGAAGTCAACCATTTTTTACACTACCGGAACTATAAATGCAGAAATCTATTTATCTGAGTGTCTCCAGAAGAGATTGGTGCCTTCATATAAGAAGCATAGTACACCCCCACTGTTTTGGCTGGATTTAGCGTCGGCTTACTATGCCAAAACCACTCTCAATTGGATGGCGGAAAAGAGTATAAATTTCGTTGAGAAAAATGTCAATCCGCCAAATTGCCCTCAGCTTCGAACCATCGAACGTTACTGGGCAATCGCGAAGAGGGTCTTCAAGAAGACTGGTAAGGCAGTTGAGAACATGCAGGAGTTCAAAAAAATTTAGGCTCAAGCGTCCAAAAAATGCGATGCAGCACTTGTCCGGAACTTGATGAAGAGCGTTCGATCAAAAGTTCGAAAATTCGTGAAGGAATAACTTAAATATTATTCGGTTTTCATTATATTCAAATTTAACCTCGTACAATAAAGGATTAATTTTTAGTTTGAATAAAATATCGTTTTTTATCATAATTTGAAAGAAAAATTTGTGGGCAGCTTATTTTCGAAACACTCCTTAGCAGTTTATGGGACCATGAGACCTTTCATTTGATAACAAATTCAGTCATCTCTGAGAAAATCAAGTGAGTTCCGCTTTGAAGGTTTGGACCATTTAGCAAGCAGCTGTCATAACCTTCATAAATCAAAACAGTTTTGTCGCTTCGCCGGCTTACCATTTTAAATATGTCTTAACCTACAGTTTCGGAACCGGAATAAAATTGAGCCTAAGTTTGTGGAAATCGGTTCAACCATCTTCGAGAAAATCGAGTGAATATTTTTATCTCTTACACACACACACACACACACACACACACACACACACACACACACACACACACACACACACACACACACACACACACACACACACACACACACACACACACACACACACACACACACACACACACACACACACACACACACACACACACATTTAGCTATCTCGACGAACTGATTCGAATGGTACATGACACTCGGCCTTCGGTTCAAAAGTCAGTTTTCACAGTGATTGCACATCCTTTCTATATGAGAAGGGCAAAATTTGAAAAAAAAAATAACAGTCAAAACTGCATATAAAAATCAGCCGGGTTTGCATTTAAAATTTTTAATTTTTTTTATCAAAATTTTTACTCTTTACCCGCTCTATTTGTGGAGTTAGGGTGGTTTTTCAAATTTTCATTTTTATTAATTTTTAAAAAACCTCTTTAGCAAAAAACTTTAAACAAATCAGGAATATTTTAAAAAAGATTTCGAAATTTTCGATGTATTTTATTAGCACTTACAATTTTGGTACCACTCTAGAAAATGAAATTTATGACCACTGACCGTCGGCATATCGATACGAATTCATATTAATATTTTGCTGCCATTTTCAAGTGAAGCTCCCAGAATTCATCGTCTGTTGAATAACCGTACCTAGTCATTTGAAGTTTTGCTTGCTCAGTTTCAAGTGCCAAGTAGTCTAGCTACTTCGTTGTCTTCGCTGTTGATAGTGAACAAGTTCAAATTGCATAGAATTATAAATGGAGTTAAGTATTAAAAATGAGAACTGAAGGAGGAAACTATTAATTTATGTGTATTCTTTCATTGATATTTCAGCTACCTGGTTTGTTTTTAATCTATTATGTTGAACCAATTCGAATGTTTACATAAACCTCATTTGAAGGCCGCTCTCACACTATTGTAAGAAAATGTTTTGTTACTTCTAGAGATCAACTGACGGTGGTTGAACTGAGCTTTGTTTTGAAGAGAATCGATTGAAGAATTGAATGCTACCGGTTCGGTACGTCAGCGAACGTTGTGTGTGTCAGAGTGTGAAGTTTACTGCAGTAGTAAGATTGTCAGTATGTTTCACATTCGGCTTCAATTGAATTGAATGAAATTTTACTGCACTTCTCTAGATTGTACATAAAAACTAAATCATTTATGAGTATATTACGCTGTATTATTTCCAGATCTTGAGAAAATGTGGGCGTAATATCAGACTTTTAAAAAAATAAATCATTCGAAAAACTATGCGTCTCCATCAAGATATCATCAGATAGAGTTGCATGGTATTAAGTTTTATAATCATATATCACTTGCCCTTAGAACTAAATACCATGCGTTTCCATCTGCATATATCAAATATATCGACAAATACACTGTGGTCAATTTTAATCTCACATTTTTGTTATATTTTGTAAAAGCTCTAAAGAACATTAAAATATAGTTATTTTGCAGAAGAAAGTATTCCCAGACACCAAGCGCAATATCAAGACAAATTCGAAACCAAGTTAAATCTAAAATCTATTAGTTTTATGGCAAACTGTTCGTCGATGTTCTGTACCACATGATATGAATAGCCAAGTTGCCTGAAATATCTCAACAAGACAGCTAGAATCAAACGGCTTAAGCCCATAAAGACGAGTAAATCAAACTGAGAAAGGACAATCAGTTGATACGGATCTTCATCTTCGGGACAAAACGACTACAAACATTTTTCGCCAAGTGCATGTTATAAAGCAGCCGCTTATCTATTAAATATTCTAAAAGATACAACATACTTAGCGAAAAGAATTTATTCCCTAAAACTCAAAAACACCTTCTTTGATCTAAAATCAAAACACCTTCTTTGATCTAAAATATCATAAATTGGTAGCACCCAAATTCAATTAAAATTAAAAAAAAATCATGAAAACTATAGATGTTATGTAGTTTCGATTTTTTTAAATCGTCTTCAATTTTAATACTTTTGATCGCATTTTAGCTCCACTACCAGTAAAGTAAAGCACCAAAACTGGTCAGTAAAGTAAAGTAAAGAACCAAAACTTAGCACAAAAATAATACTAAATTTGAGCTAAATTGGAAATTAAAAAAAATGATGATTTTCGGCAGAACTGTATGGAAGTGAATAAAATTATCAATGAAAAAGGTACAAACCGATGTTTTGCCAAATCCTACCATTTTCAAGAGATCGTTATTTTAAAATAAAGTTTATTGTCAGGTGTACAACTTTGCTTCCGCCGTTTTCCGATAGGTGGCTGTACCGGCTGAGGCTGGTCAAAATACATAGATGATAATTCCTTTAAAGTGAGTGTGTACAGTGCCTAACGAATTGTCATCGCCATTTCAGTGACAGTTGTTCTTGTTTTCGTATTATTCGCGCTCGAAAATGTCTGTTTATGTGCCCAATTCTCGCCATTTGCGGAAAGTTTTACTTTTCTGTTACAATTCGAAAAAATGCAGCTGAAGAGCATCGAATGCTCTCAGAAACTTACGGTGATGCTGCTCTTAGTAAAAGAACGTATCGGGAGTGGTTTCAACGTTTTAAAAATGGTGATTTCGATGACGAAATCAAACATGGTGGTGGAAGAGAAAAAACTTCAAAGATGAACTACTAGAAGCATTGCTTGATGAAGACTCGTGCCAAACCCAAGAAGACCTTGCCGATTCGTTGGAAGTGAGTCAGCAAGCCATTTCAAAACGTCTCAAGGCCCTGGGCATGATTCAGAAAGAAGGAAACTGGGTGCCGTACGAGTTGAAACCGTGGGACATCGAGCGCCGTCTATTTGTATGTGACCAACTGCTTCAAAGACAAAATCGTAAGGCATTTTTACATCGAATCGTAACCGGTGATGAAAAGTGGGTTCGATACGATAATCCTTAACGCAGAAAATCACGGGGAAAGCCCGGGAATGCTACTTCGTCGAAGGCAAAACCGAATATTCACGGCGCCAAGGTTATGATTTGTATTTGGTGGGATCAGCCCGGTGTGATTTACTAAGAGCTCTTAAAACCGGGTGAAACCATTACAGGAGATCACTACCTAACGCAACTGATGCGCCTTAGTCGCGCGCTAAAAGAAAAGCGGCCACAATATCAAGAGCGACATGACAATGTCATCCTCCAACACGACAATGCTCGGCCTCACGTCGCAAAAGTGGTCAAAAAGTACCTGGAAACGCTGAAATGGGAAGTCTTACCCCATACGCCGTATTCCCCAGATGTCGCCCCTTTCTGACTTCCACCTATTCCGTTCGATGGCACACGGCCTGGCAGATCAACATTTTCAATTCTTCGAAGAGTTGGAAAAATTGATTGCTTCATGGATAGTGTCAAAAGAGGACTCCTTTTTTCGAGCCGGGTTCCTAAAACTGCCGGAAAGATGGAAGAAAGTTGTCGCTAGCGACGGACAATACTTTGAATAATACATCTGTAAGCACTTTTTCGCAATAAAGCTATTAATTTTGAAAAAAAAACGGCGGAAGCAAAGTTGTACACCTGATAAAAATCTCCAACTTTCGGTCGTCTTCGAATGCTTTGCAAGTCTTGTTAACCTAGATACAACATTTTTCTAATATTTTAATTATGTATTATTTGGAAATAACAATTAAACAAAAATCTTTCAACTATTTTTAAACTAATCAAATTAAGCTCCATTATTTTGCTAGATCCATTGCTAGATAGATCAATCTATTATATTACATTATATTTCATATGTTATCAAGTTTGTAAACAAAATCACCTTTTCGGCTGGAACCACTCCCCAGCACTCAACGGAAAAAAAGATTAATGAAAGTACTAAGGAATAGCAGAAATGAAAATTTGCGAGAATATTACCGCCGAGACAGAACTCGAACCCGTAACTTGTCCTATTGGGGGAAATGACCATTCATATTAAATATCACTTGGAAAACAGTCTAATTCAAATCTGTACAATATCAGTAAAGAAACTTATTTTAATCTAATTTTATTTCGCCGAAAGGCATTTCGACGGACACCATTTCGTCTAATGGATCATTTCGTCGAAAGCCATGTTTTTGGCATTTCACCAAATCGAAACTCATTTCAAGAGTTTCAGAAATACTTCGGTGCATTAACCAGGTGGATTTACGCAGCACGAACACTTTACCTTCCGTTGGATTTTACGTAGACACCAAATTTTGCGTTGGGTATACCGGGCAAAACAAATAAACCTAGACACATTGTTATTTTGCTGCCTTCGACGGTTACTCATCGGCATAACTAGTGGCCTAAAGCAGTTTTGCCTTAAACCGTTTACGAAGCACTGCCCTAGTCAGTTAGTAGGAGAAATTTTCTTCTAAACTAAATAAAACAATAAAACTGAGCACGGCATGTTACAAAACTTTTATAAATCATTTAGGAATTAACCTTATTTTGTGCTAGGGCACATAACCAATTTCACTATCTTTACGTTTCGTCTTAGATTCGTCAGTGCAGAGCAGTTCAAATTGAACTGCTTAGTTCAAACTTAAACAGTTCAATTCGAAACGCTAAACAAACGTAAAATTATTGCTATTTGCAACTCAATTGTAACAAACACCGAAGTGCTAAGGCTTTCCTGACGTGCCGAACAAAAACAAATAGAATTAATTCCTAAATGACCATCTGAATCGGCCAGTACTAGCCGAAACTTGTTTTCGTTCGGCATGTCAGGAAAGACTTAGAACTTTGGTGTTGCAAACAGTAATAACTTTACGTTTGTTTAGCGGTTCAAATTGAACTGTCTAAGTTAGCACTAAGCAGTTTCATTTGAACTGCTCTGAACTGACTAGTCACTGACGAAACGTAAAGATAGTCTTAAAAATCGTTTTTTCCTAGTTAACCATTTCGGCAACTAAGATTTCGATAATATGAATGGACATACATTTTTAGTACACATGTGCAAAAAACAAACAATGTTTGACCCTTCCGGGTCAACTACCATAAAGGTCAAAGTTAGGGTAAATAAAAGCGATATAAAAATAATAATAATCAGGTTCAAAATCCGGAAAATTCAAGTGGTTTGTTAATTTAACCTCAACAATTTTTCCTCTTTATGGACTTCTCTGACTAATGGTGACTTGTTGTTAACAAATTGCAACAATAATAACTCTTATTATTAATTGCGATTTAGTCACAGCATCAAAATTTGTTACTTGGATATAACCAACTATTTCTAGATCCAAATTATTGAACATACGATTCTTAGCTTGAAAATTGAGGCTTCAATTGATTCAATTGATCTGAATATAAGTAAACAAACGTGAACTATACAACACAAAAAAATAACAAATTTCGCTCTTACTTGAACAAATGTTGGCAGTACTCTCCTAAATTTGAATTTCTGGACAAGTTAACTTGAAACAACAAGCCGTTTTGCACGTTTTGTTTATTTTTTTCAAAATTGATCTAGATTGTCCTTTGAAAGAGACCAAAGTGTCATTTTGTGATGAAGTCTACATGTTCAGATAGTTTCTTTCAAATCTGACAGGCTGCTTCCAAATCCAAATACGATTTGGTGCGAGATTCGTTAAATATCAAGTGAACGCACAATACTTTGGCAATCAGCATGAAGGGAACAGAATACCATGCGTCCTCATACAATCTCAATTTCGCGGAGACGCTCGGTCATCAACATAAAAACATTTGAACATTTTGTTTAACTTCTCGAAATACGTCGTCATCAAACCCTTTTAGCTTCTCCTAAATTTAGAACTCAAATAACCGAAAGCTTAAAATATTTTAAAACTATGTTTGGGAAAGTAATGTTCTTCAAATGAAGAGAATAGAAAAAGAGATGAAATTTTAGGTCTAAAACTTTCTGATAGAAATCCACCCTAAAAGCACTATTTTTTTAAATTGTCTATCCCCACGAATCGAAATATTTGCTGGGATCACGAACTATTATCCAGTTACCAAACCGAATTGACTAAATTTCCAAACCGGACACTCAAGTTGCTGCCGTTTATAAACGATCGAAAAAAAACTTCAAACTACGAACATCTCAATGATGCTTCTAATTAAACAAGTGCACTTTCACGCTAATCAAGTCCATAATCACGTTTCCTGCATGACGTGATCGACGCCCGTATTGATTTTATCCTTTTTCGGTGACAACCGCAATCAACTGGTTTCGTTTGCTGACGAGATGTAACCTATTTCTGTTCTTTTTTTTCGTAGAATCTTGCCTTAGTTGATGATGAGAAAGGAAATGTGCTACTACTGTCCCTAGATGGCGTTGAACTTGAGCCATTCGCGTGTATTGTTTTTTTTTTCCTGCTGCTGGCAAACATAGTATTTCATTTCTCACGAGTAAACAGTTACTGAGCCCAGCCTAAATTTAGCAGTATAGCATTATCAACAAAAATAGAGATAGCGAAGAGTCACAATCTGAGTCAATAGATCGCGTTGCAGACGAAACTGCGCACATTGGCATCGTGCTAATCGCGAGTAGTTTTTCCAGCACAGCATCAACCACGCGGCTGAACAAAAACATGACTAATGAATCGGTGGACTTTGCAATTAGCGACGATTTAAACTATTTGTTTACTTTGTCTTGTAAAGGTTCCTCATCACACTCGTAATAATTGTTGAACTAACTTGGTGATAATTGGTACTACATGGTGATTGAATGTTGAAATCAGCATTACAGTAACGGTCTAACAAGCGTGACTAATGTCACAATGGAATGAATTCAAGTACGTGTAGCCGGCACTGAACGGAACTATGTTCGATTTCTGGGAATTATGAAAACATGATTTTTTGCTTCAAGTTTAGCCAGATGATGTTCTAGCATAGCCTTTGAAGTTGGCAATAAACCGAAGGTGGTTGAACAATGGTTTAACAGAGGCTAAGACAGTAGACCTACCTTTCTTGGTGTTCTATTCCTTCCAAGCCATCGTCCAGCACACTTTCGTACACCATCCGTGGACGATCGCCTAGGAGTCGCTCGCGGTCGAGATCACCCTGGTGAAAGAAATTGAAAAATAGGAGTTAGTAATTCAGTTTAGTAATTAGTTAGTATACTGATTTACTCTGATTGCATCAAACGAGAAGCGCAACAAGGATTTTCCATGAGTAAACGGCGAACACGAATTTCAGAATATACTTATAACTAAGTTGACTATTTTATTTACAATACACAACATAAGCAACTTATTTTTACGTTTCGGTTTTAAAATCTGTCGTCCATATCTACATATCTCTAGAGCAGGGGTTCCCAAAGTGGTCGATATAGACCCCTTGGGGTCGATATCCTTTTTGCGGGGGTCGACGTAAACGAAAACTGACTATGGGGGTCGACGAGGTCTAGAAATCGACCCCCTATTGTTTGATATAAATTGTTATTTGATATATTTACGCTAAAAAAGTTGTGTTTATTTGAACATCCGCAGACATTGGTAATTATTTTACATCAATATTAAAAGAGCAAGAAACTGAATTTTCAAAGGAATTTGTTGTTGGGGGGTCTGAGGCCTAAGTTAATTTTAGTAAAGGGGTCCATGACCCAAAAAAGTTTGGGAACCCCTGCTCTAGAGACACCGCTAAGAGGGATATTTAGGCAACCTACGTGGCCAAATGTGAAGATGGTCGGGTAAGCATGTTTTCTAACCCGAGTCCGACCCGTGCCCGATCGAAAACAAAAAAAAAACTTTTACCCCTCCCCCTTTTGCTGAAGCAAAGTTAATTTCACTAACATAAAAGAGTTGTGTTTGCCCCACCTGTTTCTACCACATTGGTCGGGTATTGGTAGTAATCGCGATCTGTCTGTTATTTTGTTGTCCGTGTTTGTGAAAATAAGTTATTTTCTAGTGCTAGTGTATGCGCAGCTCAGTTCAGTATCTAAACAGTTCGAATGTATCGTGGAAAATGGAATGTGTTCAAAAAGGTATTGATCAAATGATTCTATATATGATAAGCTGCCCTTACACGTGACAATATTATTGTCAATCCAAAGTATTGTCAATACCATCAATCCAATTGGTTTGATAACTAGAGTCCGAGTTTTTCGAGAAATTCAAGTGTTTGGTGCTTTAAATATTGCCAATGAATATTAAAATATTGAGAGAAGAGGCCATTGCACATATTTAACAGTTTCTTTCTGGAGAGAAAGTATTGTCGGATTGATGGGCAGTTTTGATTTTTTGACAATATTATCGTCAATCCAAAGAAGTTTCCATTACACGATCAAAAGTATTGTCAATACTCCTTGTATTGACAATAATATTGTCTCGTGTAAGGGCTGCTATAGACTTTACTAAGTTGGCACTAAATTAAACTATTTTTAATATTGGTCCGTTTTGCTTGATTTTAAAATTAAATATATGGTTAATCATCATGGAAAAGTTTAATGATCCTGTACGATTCCGCAAAACTATCAGTACATGCTTCAGAAATGTTGAGACCAAAAGTCAGTCGCGATTTTTTATGATCTTAAGAAAAATCCTAAAATGAGTGCAATAAAACAAAACTTAGAAAAATGGAAAAATCGAATGTAATTATCAATATGTTATTTTGCCATTCACGGGACCATCAGGAGTTAAAATAACGACTCCACTCGAGTTATTTCAAAGAATGAAACAGAAAAGTATAAATTTCGATAAGAAATTGCAATATATTGAGAATTTTCTTTTAAATATGTATGACTATTCGGAACAAGAAAAACAAATGCTTAAACCAAAAATTGCCAAGCTCAAATCAAATATTAAGCAAAGATGGAGTTTAACGAACAAGAAGGTTAATAAGTTCCGGATAACTTACGATGATTGGCTTCAGGAAACAAGCCGAAGCAATCGGGTCGACCAGCAGTAACTGTAGTACAAAAGTAGTGGACGTAGAAAGAGTATTTACGGAGGAACGCAAATCTCGAAAAACTAAGTTACGCTACTCAGAATTCGTTCGTTTTGTCTGGTAAACGGGATGCTGCCCGTTGTATGAAGTAATTCGTAATACAAAAACATGTTTTAATCCACCTAGTGATGTAACGATGCCTTTCTCATATTACTTATAACATCATAAATATTGCTGTGGAATTCACTAAAACAACTGTTCATTGAATAGAAATAGTTTGTTCGGACCTAATCTAACAAACTCTACAAATCCTGTTTACCCTGTAGTTCCAGAATTGGAAGTAGTATCCACAAAAAAATCCGTAATTCCGTATGAAACTGTAAGACTTTTCCTTTGAAGTTATAAGTTTGTGAAAATCGATTTGGCCATCGTGAAGGAAAGCGAGTGAGATCCTTTTAGCAGTTTTTAATCACCATTTCCAATTCTTCCAAAACCGGAACTGGAACGGCTGTGAAAATGCATATTTTTTCAAGTAAATTTTAATTCAATGACATTCATTTATTCTTTCGGTCGCACTTATCATAGAATAGCTAAAATTTTTATCAATCGCAGCACCGTCTTTTACCAATATTAAACACTAGTAGCAGACATCCGTAACCGTTTCTTCATAGCGTTTACGAAATAGATCAAAGCACGCATCGTTCGTTTTGTGTTTTCTTCTTCCACCGAACCACCATGTACCGATGTTGTACATATTGTCATTGTACATGGCGATTTGAAAACTAAAACTTTGACACTCATCTGGCCCTGTAACTGCGGAACCGGAGGTCGGATCTGGATGAAATTTCACAGTAGCTTTAAAAATAATATGAGCTTCAAATCAAATCAAGATTTGTGAAAATCGGTTCAAGCATCGCTGAGAAATCGAAGTGAGTTCTTTTTTCTGGAATTTTTCTTCCTCAATTTCGGTGCTTCCGGAACAGTAAAAGGGAGGGCCAGTCGTGCCGAATTAAGTTTTCATGCCCACAAACTAACAAGCTCTGCAAACTAGAAGAATTTATCAGACAGTTTTATGGGATTTGTACCTGGTTTTGACCATCGTTCGTGAATAATACTAATGAACCTTTCATTTAAATTTTAGTTTGAGAATAGGTTGAGCCATTTTTGAGAAAATTTAGTGCACTTTTTCTTTAATTTTCATATATTACCATGTACCATAACCATTAGGCCTTTCATTTGAATCTAAGTTTGTAAAAATCGATTTAGTCATCTCTGAAAAAAGTGAGTGCATATTTTTTCCCATTTTTTGGTGCATATCATCCTATAACTCCGGAACCGGAAGTCCGATCGGGATAAAATTCAATAACAGACTGTGGCACCATTAGGTCTTTCATTTGAATCTAAGTTTGTGAAAATCGGTTCAGCCATCTCCAAGAAAAGTAAGTGCACATTTTTGTTACATACATACACACATACACACACAGACATTTGCTCAGTTCGTCGAATGGTATATGACATTCGCCCCTCCGGGCCTCGGTTTGAAACTCGGTTTTCACAGCGATTGCATAGCCTTTCTATATGAGAAAGGCAATAAATGTTTATACTCAGATTCAATTCCGGATGTTGAAGTGCAATGCAATCAACATCTTATTATCTTCGTTCCATATCTCATTCATTATTTGAAATTAAGTTGAACAAAATTTTCGGCAATTTTAATGGATAAGCACTGATTTCAAATCGACTTTCATCAGGCCTATAATTCGAGCAGTAATAGAAATAAACATCTAACGAGAAAACCAGACTGAAAAAAGACCGAAGAATGAAACAGAGAAAATTAAAATTTGCGAACAAACTACCGCTGAAACAGAACCCGAGCACGTAAGTTCTGCTACCTGGGGAAATGGTTCTACCCTGCATGTGAAACACACGAAAAAATTGTCAAATTGAATCGAAAAAACCATGCATGTTGAAGATTGTTATAATTATCTCGCTGCCATTGGAATACTTCAGTTGGCAAAACAATTTCTTCGGAAGTAAAAAGATGTTGCGATATAGGAGTCCCGTCTCTAAGAATTGTCCCGGGTTGACGATTCAATGCGTAGGGCACCGGTCTTACAAACCAGTTGTCGTATGTTCGAGCCCCGACCTGGAAGGAATCGTAGTGTCAGTAGAACCGTAGCACCAGCCATGTAATGGTTCTGTACACTCTGAAACGGCTGCGAAGTTTGTTGAAACAGAAGGTCAAATTTCACTACAGGAATTGCTTTGCCATCAAAATCAAATTTTTATTCAAAAATTTGACAGACTTTGTGAAAATCATTAGTATAACACTTTTTTGTAGGTTTTGTCATTTAAAAAAAATTGTTAAAAAAGTTTGACACTTTTCAAAAGCCAGTCCAGAGCAATTTAAGCAAAGTGACGTTTTGGGACAAAGTCTGCATGTCACAAAGTTCCATTCAAATCTGAGAGAAGGCTGCAAACTGCGAATACGATTTAGCGCGAAACTCGTCTAATAATAATCGATAGGAAATAAATAGTTTCTAATAGTACTGTTGCTGTACCGTTCAATTCTACTATGTCATGCCATTACACTCTCACAAAGTCACTATTATTACAGTCATTATTTTCACAAAAGTGTATCGAACGTTATAATACAGATACGTATTTCGGAATGTTATTTACATCCTTCTTCAGTGTATCGGTTTTATCATTTTATTCTTAATAAACTATAACGATAACGTTTTTTTCGGCTTATACTCGCCGATTCAGGTATGGTCATTTAGGGGTTAGCCTATGTTTGTGCTTAGGGCAACGTTTTCGTTCGGCACGTCAGGAAAGACGTGGTACTTCGGTACCAACTGAATAAGTGTTTTGCAAGTAGCATTAACTTTACGTCTGCTTAGCGGTTCAAGTTGAACTGTTTAAGTTTGCAATAAGCAGTTCAATTTGAACTGCTCTGCACTGACGAGTCGAAGACGAAACGTAAAGAATAATAATAAATAGTTTGCCTAGTGATAATCGACTAGGTCAATTTTAAGCAACCATTAAAATTCTTCATGATTGACAATATCCCCACAATTTGTTCACAGTTACTGATTCCATCGAATGTTTTTATGCCATTAGAATTAGTCAGAACATAATTTGCTAGCACAGTCCAATAATCGAATTGTAAAATGATCGGAAATGACTAGATTTTCTTCTTCTGCCTCTAGATGACGTGACCTTTCTCTTGAAAAAAGCCGGTTAATGGTAAAACTTTTAAGGTATACTGTCAGTTAATTTTCGTCTAATGGGATTTACTTTCTCTGAATCTCGACTAATGTCGTTTTTCATTGAGAACACTCGTGGAGTGTTTTGCTCGATTCGTGCACTTTTCGTGCAGTCGGGCAATCAAAACAGGTGCACTTGTGTTTCATTGATTTGCACCTCACAAAAAATGCACTTTCGGGGCAATTCGCGGGCAACTATTTTGCACCCGTTTTCTTTTCCGAGCAGCATGTATGCAAACCAAACTTTACAAAACTGTTTCATTGATCGGCTGTCAGGGCAACACACTGGCACCGAGCGAGTGGAATCAATGAAAAACGACATAAGGCTTGGCTAATCGCAGCAGGCATCAGGAAAGAAAATTCGTTCTTTCTTACAACTCACTCGAAAAATCTCCACACGTATTGCAGAGCAACGTGCTTACATATTAATGGCGTTTTCGTTTTTAATTTTCACTACACCGGTGCAGTGCTACACTGAGGCATCCATAAACAAACAAAAATGACGAAAACATAAACAGTAACCATTGACTACAACAAACGATTCCATTACACAGAGCTACACCAAACATTTGATGAGTGCTACACCAGTGGTATCGGTGCAGAAAAAGTGTAGCACTGGTGTAGTGCAATTGGCAAAAACGAATGGTTTCAGTGCAGCATTCGCTACACCAGTGTAATGCAATTTAAAAACGAAAACGACATAAGAGTCTGATCGGAAGTTTCGTGGATACAATCGATTCAAAAGCTCACCATTTCATAATTGAACCAATAGTCATCTTTCCTCTCGATCCACCTCATTTTTAGCAAAATTACTCGATCTACAATCTACAGATTACAATATAATTGGAAACTTTAACTAAATAGAGTAAAATAATAGAAAATTTGGTGCACTACTTTTGTTATAGCGACACTGAAACTCGAAGTTTGTGCGTTAATTTTTGGTATAGTTTTTGAACAAATGCCTCACTCAACTCAAAGAAACATAGAAAATCTCACTTAGCTATTCGATTAATTGTAGGGGAAGATGGGTAAAACGCACCCCCGAGGCAAAATGCACCTTTTGTTTTTCTCAAAAGTTACCAATTTTTTTCACTGAAATTACTATAAAAGATTACTATAAAATTTTGATAGCGATGGTTCAATCATATCTGGAAAAATAAAAAAACAAACAATTATGTCTCTGTTATAGGAATTTTTGATGTTCGTTCCATAGTAGGGGAATTTTCTAGGGTGAGAAAGATGTAATTATGTAACCAGCGAACTTCTTTGCCAATCATTCGGGTTTTTAAAATTAGTTCTAATACAGACGATGTATTTGCGATTTTATAGAAAAATCGTCAAATTTATCGTCTCATATTTTTGGGAGCAAAACGACCCGAATCGTGTGAGGCAAAATGCTCAAGAATTCGCTTACAAAAATTATCCATAAGTTATCAATTTAATGAATAATAGTGAACAATCTTCCACCTGGCCAATATTTCGATAACGAAAAGTCTAAAGCTTTCTTTAAATATGAAGAAGAAGCTTTATGTTGCCCTGTGGTTGTCATGAGCTTTAATCCGTTGTTTAGGATCATCCTGCCTCTATGTTCAGATAATAGTTACTTCGCGTATTTTAAAATATATATTTCTCATGTTTTCCACGATCGGGCGTCATGCCCCGCATATATTTCAATAGACAATTTTTAAAGGTTTTTGAAAATAAGATATTTCGTGTATTTTTCAATGCATTCAGCGAGTATTTGTACGTAATTTTGAGAAATAATGATTACGAAAGATAGTCATGCATGAAACTCTTTCGTGTTATTCTCTATAGTTAAGATATAGCTACATTTCCTTAGAGGGTGCGTTTTACCCCATCTACCCCTATAAGCTGAATACTGGGACTGAGATGATTAAAGGTACGATTACCCAAAGTGACACTTGGCCTAGGTTGGCGTTTGAATGCATAATGCCTTCGCTGAGAATACGTAGATAGTTCCTTTTCGGTGTTTACTACTAAAATTTCACGGAACTTTCGGAACCGGAATCGGGAAACTTGTTGTAGGGAGACCGGAACTAAACCTTCCCCGGATTGGCGGTTCAATGCACAGGACGCTGGTCTTACAAGCCAGTTGTCGTTATATTTGAACCCCAACCTGGAAGGATTCCTAGCGCCAATAAGATCGTATCACTAATGTTGCAATGTTTGTATACGCTACGAATCTACTGTGAGGTCTGTTGTAACAGAACGATCAAATGACACAAATTGAATGTAATACCACAGAAAACAGATATACAACCTCGCACTTGAACTGTGTGCAAAATTTTGAATGTGCAGCGTGGCGAATTCTTATAGATGTCACTGCGATCGACACTATTTGGGGTGCTGCATTCACTTCACGCAAAATTTTTGTTTTGCTTTTGATTAAAACCACAAGTTTTTGTTTGTTTTATTCTTATTGATTTCATGTGTGATTTAAACGACATGGAAATGAAGTTGTCTTTTGCACTTAGGGAAATCGTGCGAGAAGTGTTCAAATTGTTGTAGTTGAAATATTTCTGAAATGCGCTGGATAGTTTTGTTATCGTGACGGAAAGTATTGGAACGTTTTTAGTCGAGTAGGTGGAAGTAATGAGCTTTTGGTTTCCAACGTTTAGCAAATTTAGAATTTACACAAGTTTTTCAACAAAGATTGGTTCTAGTCTGTATATCTGTTATCTGTAACAATACCAACACTATGCTTCCACCCTACATGACAATATTGTAGTGCTTTAAGAAGCAAAACCAAGGCATGTAGATCGTTCGTGCAATAAAAATTCATTCGATAAAATGAAAACAAGCTCAACTACTCATCTCATGATTTCGTGCAGACTGATCAAACTTCTTCACCTAAAAGTACATAATTCTAATTTCTTCGCACTGTAATTGACATGCTATTATTTCACAGAACTCACCTGCATATGCGTAAATGAATGCTGTCCACCACCCATATGAGAGGAAAGGCTTAG
This sequence comes from Malaya genurostris, assembly GCF_030247185.1. Lineage (NCBI taxonomy): Eukaryota > Metazoa > Arthropoda > Insecta > Diptera > Culicidae > Malaya > Malaya genurostris. The sequence continues at coordinate 248,581,660 of NC_080572.1, read as the reverse complement.
ATTGATGTTGTTGTACTCCAAATCGGAACCCATTTCCAAATCGTGTGGGCAGGTGTCGGAATCGTCGTCAGCTAAAAATAGAAAAAAAAACAAATCAATTAAACAGAGTGATCAGTACAATTTTTGCCAGAACATTAATCGAAATGCGAATCTGAATTTCCCTACACGAAAACTCGAACGAATCGTTTATCATATTCTGCGGAATATGTCCTGTCTTCCCTTTGTCACAACGAACGGATAGTATGTAATTCAATCTCTGCTCCACAGTCGTTTGCTTCGCTATCAAATCCACCCCTCGCGCACACACCCGCTCTTTGTGGGAGTAACGCACCGTAGCCGAAGTCGTAGCCTAGATGTTGATTTGAAATGCAAACATAATTTTGTGTTGGTTTTGGTTGTGTGATTTTTTCGATAAGAAAAATTGCACTTCAGGCTTTCTCTCTGGTGCTGGCCGGGTTCAGCATCCGCCGACACTGTCGTTGTGATACGTGCAACGAAGAAGGACAAACATCATGTGAGATCAGACACAGCGCCGGAGCCCCGATCACCATGGCAGACGAAAACAAACTGCGGCAGCTGGATCTCGATCGAGAACTCGTACCCCCAAACGGGCGGGAACTTACCGTTGTGCTAACACAAGTAACAGAAGCATCAGACGGAGTTCATGACGGAGTGAGAGCAAATCTCGCTCGGTTCCTCGGAGAGATTTGAGCCAGAACATTCATCATCAGTTCATCATAACAGCAAAGCAGATAACGATCTGCTTGGGAATGCGGTAGAATCTCGGCTCACGAGATCAGTTGTTAAGGTTTGATTTGATCGATTAGTAGCCGAGAGTTGGCGTTGTTCAAACAACAACAAAATTCATCTTGTTATCAGATGAACTAAGTATATTGTAGTAATGATTTCAATTGTAGCGGTTACAGACTTACAGATTTGGAACGAATCTTAGTATCAACAAGATCATAGTAACAGGTCGGCTGAAAAGTTCGTATCGTTTCTATGAGAGGGCGCCACAAGAATTAAATTCATGCCATTTTCAGTTAGTACCAACCTTCAAAAGATACGTGTATAAATTTGACAGCTGTCTTATTATTAGTTTGTGAGATATTGCATTTTGAGTGAAGCTACTTTTGTTATTGTGAAAAAATGGAAAAAAATGGAATTTCGTGTGTTGATGAAACACTACTTTTTGATGAAAAAAAGTACCGCCGATACCAAAAAATGGCTTGATGAGTGTTATCCAGACTCTGCACCGGGCGAAGCAACAATTCGTAAGTGGTTTGCAAAATTTCGTACTGGTCATATGAGCACCGAAGACGATGAACGCAGTGGACATCCAAAAGAGGCTGTTACCGATGAAAACGTGAAAAAAATCCACAAAATGATTTTCAATGACCGTAAAGTGAAGTTGATCGAGATAGCTGACACCAAGGGGATGACGCTTAGAACAATGTGCCAATCACACATTAACACAATGCGTTGGCGCATTTATCAATATTGGCACTTTCGTTTTCATACAGTTGCACAGTTGCGGCACACAAAGGGCTCAGTTTTGACAAGTAGCTGTTTCATGGGGAACAGCGTGGCTCACTTAGACTCACAGTATATCACGTGTTTTTTTTTAGAGGCACAATATAGTTTGTGTTAAGCGACTCTCCCCTTAGCTGACACCCAAAAGATATCAAAGGAACGTGTTGGACATATTATTCACGAATATTTGGATATGAGAAAGCTTTGTGCAAAATGGGTGCCGCGTGAGCTCACAATCGATCAAAAACAACAACGAAAAACCATGCTGAAATTGAACGAATTGGGCTTCGAATTGCTCCCTCATCCACCGTATTCTCCAGATTTGGCCCCCAGTGACTTTTTCCTGTTCTCAGACCTCAAGAGAATGCTCGCTGGTAAAAAATTTAGAAACAATGAAGAGGTAATCGCTGAAACTGAGGCCTATTTTGAGGCAAAGGACAAATCGTACTACAAAAATGGTATCGAAAAGTTGGAAGATCGCTATAATCGCTGTATCGCCTCTGATGGCAATTATGTTGAATAATAAAAACGAATTTTGGCAAAAAATGTGTGTTTCTATTAAACGATACGAACTTTTCAGCCGAACTGTTACTAGTATCGCAAATAACCTATATTTTAAGATTCGACCGCCCAGCGTGTTGAAATGGAAAGTCGATTTTTGCATCAGAATTTTTTAACTATACTTTACAGATATTGTCCCATTGAAAATCAACTCTATGGGTGGTAACAGTGAAGGCAAGTGAAATGGAAACAAAGTTGAAGTCATAAATCATTGTTATTTTTCGCAAACTATATCTTCAATATTGTACTTTTCAACTTGAATACAGTCCGCCTTGGTATCGCTTACGGAAAACCGCACCTAATTTATTAAAACGCTCTTAATCCACCTAGCAGTGAGATGATACCTTTTTGCCTTTCTCATATAGAAAGGTTATGCAATCACTTGAAAAACCGACTAGTGAAAACTGGCCCGGAGGGCCAAGTGTCATATACCATTCGACTCAGTTCATCGAGCTGAGCAATGTCTGTGTGTGTATGTGTGTGTATGTATGTGTGTGTATGTGTCAAATAATCTCACTAGGTTTTCTCGGAGATGGCTGAACCGATTTTAACAAACTTAAATGCAAATGAAAGATCTCGTGGTGCCATACGGAATTCCTAAATTTCATCCGGATCCGACTTCCGGTTCCGGAGTTATAGGGTAAAGTGTGTTACATATTGTACACCGTCACTTAAACCGGCGAAGCAAAAAACGTAAAAATTTTCTAAACTGGTCTCGAAACTACACAAATCGATAGTCATTATCAATAGGCAACTACACAAACCGATTCCGGCTATCCTGGTTCCCGGTATCCGGTTCCGGAAGTGCCGGAAATAGTAGTCATATGTACCAAAATGGATCTCACTCACTTTTCTCACTTTGGTTTGACCGATTTCCTCAAACTTAGATTCAAATGAAAGGTCTTACGGTCCCATACGGAATTGCTGAATTTTATAAGGATCCGACTTCCGGTTCCGGAGTTATATATAGTTATAGGTATACCGGTTCTCGGGTTTCGGTGCCGGAAGTGCATATAATAGTGAACCCACTTCGTTTTCTTAAGGATGACCTACGCAATCAAAGCACTGTTTTTATTCTGTGTGTTATGCACAAACAATCTCTTGGTTTCTTTCATAAAGCGAAGAGAAAAATTTTGAATAGAATACCCCAATATTATATACATGAGAAAGGCATCATTACACCACTAGGTGGATTAAAACAGGTTCAGCATGTGTCTTTCGCGTGAATATTCTTCGTTGTGTTTAGTTTTCATGAAATTATTTTAATGATCGTCGTTTAAATAAATTGTAATTAAAATTTTTTAACAGGAATACAAATCTGAAATAGAATTGTCTGAAACCTAAAAACTATTCCTTTAAATCTGAATGTGTCCATGAGATGTAAAAGTGAGTTCCTCTTTAAAGTTTTTGTCATTGTTTATGGTACTTCCTGAAACGGTACTCAGAAACCAGCATAACCAAAAATAGTTTGTATGCCCATGAATTAGTATGACGAATAAATTGAAATTTTGAACTTTAAAAACTCATCACCCTGTAATTTCAAAATTGAAAGTCGGAATCGGATAAAATTCACCAATTTTGCATGGGACCATGAGTTTATTTTAATTTAAATTTTTGTTTACTAAATTCGTTTTAGCCTTCTTTTAGCTTCTCCATTCCCGATTCTTTCGGAAACGGAATTAAGAAATCGGTGTAACCAAAGTCAGTTAAATTCACCTAATGAATTAATCATTAGGGTTGAAATTTTTAAAAATCAGTGTAGCCATCTTTGAGAAATCGTAGTGCGTTTCACATAAAATGTTTGGGTACCTTCCGGGATCGAAAACCGAATACCGGTAAAACAAAAATGAGTTTATTTGGTCGTCGACTCTCAAAATCTGTGAACCCGATAAATTTATGTAAAATGTTTACACTAATCACCCTGTATCTACGGAACCGGAAGTCGGATCTGATTGAAAAACAAGCAGTTTTTATGGGAGCTTAAGACCTTTTATTTGAATGTTAGATGATCGGTTAAGCCATCTACTAGCAAAATGAGTGACATTATTTTAATTTCGCATATATGATCCTGTAGCTATGGAATCAGAAGTCAGATCCAAATGAAATTCAGAAACCTTATATCGGAGCATGAGACTGTTTATATGAGTCTGAGTTTGTACAAATCAGTTAAGTCACTTCCGAGAAAAATAATGAAATTCATTTTTCACACACAAATTTGCTTATCTCGACGAACTTTTTCGAATGGTATAAGGGTGTACGAAGTTGTGTTCTTCCAGCAATTATTGTTGCAAGCAGTAGAAACCAATATAAATATGAAATTGTTTTGAATTTGAAAATACTGCCATCTTTCTAATACATATGTCATATTCGAACGATTATGTTGCCAAAAACGAACCGTACTAAAATCAAAACGTCATGAAAAAGAGTGCTGTGCATAGTTTTTTAGGTGCTAAGAAATAATTGCATGAAACAGTATTGAAAATCCTGTCTCACTTTGCTCCGAAACATCGCTTTATCATCAAGCGCGTAAAACTCTTTACTGCTATATCGATATCTCCGATAACAATGGACGGATTTTGACAATCTATGGCTTGTTGGACAGCTGTTACCGTGCGGAATATTCTGTTTCAAAGGTCAATTGTAACAGATATTGTCAAAAAATCGAAAATTTTGACATAAAACTTCGGGGAAACCTTTCATTAGCGAATAGTTTGATCAAAATCGGTCCAGCCATCTCCGAGATCTCAACCTCTTTGTTGACAACACACACACACACACACACAAAATATTTTTTCTGAAGTTTGAGCGAATTATATACCAATTTTTCATATTTATAATAAAAAAAAACTGTTTTAATCCACCTAGTGGTGTAATGATGCCTTTCTCATATCAATCATACTATCATAATATGCACTCACGGAGACGGCTTAACCGATTTTCACAAACTAAGATTCAAACGAAAGGTCTCATGGTGCCATAGCCCGCTATTGAATTTCATTTGTATCCGATTTCCGGTTCCGGAGATTCATGGTAATATGTGAAAATTTGAGAAAAAGTGTACACTCTATTTTCTCTAAAACGGCTCAACAGATTTTCACAAACTGAGATTCACATGAAAGATTTTATAGTTTCCTAAAAATTCCTATAACATTTTATCCGGATCCGACTTCCGGTTCCGGAACTAAAGCGTGGTTAGTGGAAAATTACCAATTTCATTAGTATTTTTTCACGAACAATGGTCAAAAACAGGTACAAATCTAATACAACTGTCTGATAAATTCTTCTAGTTTGCAGAGATTGTTAGTTTGTGGACAGGGAAACTTAATTCAGCATTATTGGTCCCCCCTTTTAGTGTTCGAAAGTAATGAAGAAAAACTCAAAAATAGAATTCACTTCGATTTCTCTGCGATGCTTGAACCGATTTTCACAAATCTTGATTTGAAGTAATGCTCATATTATCTTTAAAACTACTGTGAAATTTCACTCGGATCTGACTTCCGGTTCCGCAGTTACAGAGCGATGAGTGTCAAAGTTTTCAAGTGGCCATATAGAATGAGAATATGTACAACACCGGTGCGTGGTGGTACGTTGGAAGAAGAAGACACAAAACGAACGATTTGTGCTTTGTTTTATTTCGTACACACGATAAAGAAAACGAAACGGTTTCTGATGTCTGCTACTGGTGTGTGATATTGGTAAAAGACGGTGCTGCGGTTGATAACAATTTTAGCTATTTCATGATAAGTGTGACCAAAAGAATAAAAGAATGTCAATGAATTTAAATCTATTTGAAAAAAATATGCAATTTTCACAGCCAGTAGTGCAGTTATAACGTACCGGTGGTGTAGTGATGTTTATTATAACAATAATAATAATAATCCTACTACATTTTTTTATGCTGCAGATTTATGCTGTTTAGCTTGACTTACATATGCCAAAGTAACAGAAACGCTTTTCTTGTTAGATTTCGTTAAATTGGTGTATCCGAAATAGAACATGAGATAGTAAGTCTATCTTTAACTAAGTTCAAAAATGTTTTAATTTGGAGGTCATGTTTGTTGCCGGTAAACGAACCAACTTCGGCTATTCCGTTCATCTGAATCCGGTTTGGGAAGAATTGGAAATTGTGATTAAAAACTGCAAAAGGGTCTCACTCACTTTTCTTCAAGATGGCCGAATCGATTTTCACAAACTTATAGGTTCAAAGGAAAAGTCTTACAGTTTCATACGGCGTGCGGTAAAATAACTGAGAATTTCGATAAATAAATTTTATTTTTCTATTTCACGAAAAATCGGAAGATTTCAGAGTATATTTTTTTAAAGTTCAATTGACTTCTTCTTAGACATATTTTTTATAGAAGCTATAGATTTCTTATTTTAAATGTCGGAAAATATTGTGGCTAAAACCACATGCGCCCTTTTCATAAATTAATCTTATTTTCTTTATAGTTTCCTTATATCACATGTTGGTGGGGAAAGGGTTCCAATCAGCTTTACAGCCCTGTCCAAAATGTGTTTCCCTCCCCGTTAGTTTGTATCAGACCGAATTAGCGCATGCGCTCCATATAAACGCCTCTTTCAATATGAGGAAATTTTTTTTTTTTTTTTTTTTTTTTGTTTCGATTATAGAGGTTTTAACCTTAAGGTCATTCGCCTCTTCGGGGCAGAAAAATTTTCTGACCCTATGTGCGGGGTTGGGAATCGAACCCAGGTGGGCTGCGTGAAAGGGCATCGACTTACCCATCACGCTATACCCGTCCCCTGAGGAAATTATATTATTACCCAACAGTTTTTATTATTAATTTATGTTGGTTTTCTTACCTTTGGTCATAGTTTATATTCTGTTTTACCTTAATTCCAGTGGTTCTATTCAATTGTGTTTCGTATGTGTCTTTTGTTGTCATTCTATTTTATTTTCATTCCGTTTATTTGCTGATATGTTATTTCATTTCCTTAAATGTCAAAGTTAGTTGTATGTAGTGGTGTTTTTATTTTTACCCATGTTCCATTTTGTATCTAAGATTTCCTAAAAGTGTTAAATTAATTATTTTCCAATTTTTCAGCTCCACATCTATCACATTTGTTCCTGCTTTTCTTGAATATCTTACTATTTATTCGAATTTATTATTCATGTTCATCCTTTTCCGAAAAAAAAGAGAAGAAAGGATTAGTGTTTTTGATGACATCTTTGTAAGGCCGGTCATGATGGTTTGACGGAAAAGAACTGAGCAGGTTCACATTTCGTTATCTGACAGACATGACAGTATGAGTAAATTCTCATAAAAATAATTTTTCGTGATGCACTAGTTCCACCTATATTGTAATGCGCGAACTATTTACTATCGGTACACCCCTTGTGTTATGTAAAAGTTTTTTTTTACTAGTTGGTTTCCCCTCGTTTGTCAACACCGATCAGCTGCTTGCAGGGATGCCTGATTTCATTAAAATATTTGAAAGTGAATCGTCACAATAAATTATTGGATTACGTTGATAATATATTTAACTTTTTCCCGATGTTGGAAGGTTTACCATTTATTTGACTCAACGTTGTTCATCTAGACTATTTTTATTGTGTTGGTAGTCTTCACCCGAAATTAAGTGGCGGCAGACCAGAAGCAAGTAAATATTGTAACAAAACGGGTTCGATTTTGTATTGCGTTGGAGGATGAGAAGTAGGCACAATTATGTATGTAGTTTTGGCAATATTTATTAAATCTGTATCCTGCATGAAATTCGCATGGACGTATACAAATCAATACATTACAGGTAATTCTGTATGAATGGCAACTCTGTTGGTAAATGAAAAAAAACACACAGTCTAGATGACAGACAGGATGTTTTTGATAGGGTAACGTGGCGCCATCATGACACATGTGAGTACTGTCCCAAATAAAGAAATATTCGAAATGACCGTTAAAATGATTGAAGAATCTAATTTGAGTGTCCTGTCTGTTAGTCTGTGGTGTTACCATCCGCTCAGGCACTTTTGGGCATCTGGTGTACACTGACTCACAATCGAAATGCATCACTACCAATTTGATACAACGCACCTAAAGGCACGGTAAAATGTATATTGTACATACACACAAAAACACATACATACACACATGCATACATACCTACATGTATTCCACATGCAAGTATTACAACATTGAGTTACTATTTCTATTCTAATAGATTCTAACTAAAATTTGTGTGCCAATAGTCATCTCATTAGTAGACTCACCATGTTATTTTAGCAATCACTCGACTTTCAAAAAATGAATTGTGATAAAATCGAATGCAAAGTCTTTGCCTCGTCTCTAAGAAGCAATAACGCATAGCAGTAGCTCGGAAGTGGTTCAATACTGCTGTTTTAGCGAAACAAAATGCTCCAAATTTCATGTTACTTCTGAATTAATCTATCAAACAGAGATAACAGATCTCACTATAACTAATGGTTCTCATATATGAAATGACTAATGGATTTGAGATGACCGTTACCCAATTTCTATCTCTTCTAATGGTGGATCGTTAGTCCTGAGCTGAAACGGTGGCCTTTATTACCATTCTTGCATACTCTTACTTACTCTTACTCCTACTCTTACATTTCACTCACACATCATCACGCCCATCAGGTCCCAAACGATACATCCTCACACTACAAACTGGATGAACATCGTTTGACAGCTATCAGTGGTTTGCTCATTGGTTAAGTCATTATTATTTCGTTGTATTCTACAATATTCTATCTTATTCCACAGTAATCCATTGTACACAAACCACCAATAAACATCAAATATGGACTCGATTTACCGTTCATTTGTTGTCATCATCATCAACCCAATTGGGATACGTTCACTCCACTTAATTTCCACTTCACACTGGTAATAAAGGCCGGTAGTATGAAAGTAAAACATAAAAAAGAGCTCAGTTAAGCCCTACCGGCCTCTCCAACCCCGGATGTTGGAGCGTAATGCAATCAACATCTTATTCATTTAATTCGTTCCATATCTTATTCATTTAATTCAATTATGAAGCTAAAAGCTGTAACGCATATCTTTATCAAATTGTAACGCTAATTGATTGTATGTGATGATGTTTGTAATCAGGGTCGGTGAAACATGTTAATCCCAGGTGGGTAATTTTTCGTACCGGGGGGAACGACCCACCATTTCGAAGTATTATTGTAAAAGGTGATTTTTTTGAGGTTAGGATTTTCATGCATTAGTATTTGCTCAGATTTTTTGAGGTTATGATTTTCATGCATTATTATTTGCTCAGTATGCTCTGACATTTCATCATGAATAGACTTACTAACGCGCAACGCCGAATTTTCAGTGAATGGGCCCTAGAAAAGTTGGCAGAAAATCCGCTTTTTTATCGACAAATTTTGTTCAGCGATGAGGCTCATTTCTGGTTGAATGGCTACGTAAATAAGCAAAATTGCCGCATTTGGAGTGAAGAGCAACCAGAAGCCGTTCAAGAACTGCCCATGCATCCCGAAAAATGCACTGTTTGGTGTGGTTTGTACGCTGGTGGAATCATTGGACCGTATTTTTTCAAAGATGCTTTTGGACGCAACGTTACAGTGAATGGCGATCGCTATCGTTCGATGCTAACAAACTTTTTGTTGCCAAAAATGGAAGAACTGAACTTGGTTGACATGTGGTTTCAACAAGATGGCGCTACATGCCACACAGCTCGCGATTCTATGGCCATTTTGAGGGAAAACTTCGGAGAACAATTCATCTCAAGAAATGGACCGGTAAGTTGGCCACCAAGATCATGCGATTTGACGCCTTTAGACTATTTTTTGTGGGGCTACGTCAAGTCTAAAGTCTACAGAAATAAGCCAGTAACTATTCCAGCTTTGGAAGACAACATTTCCGAAGAAATTCGGGCTATTCCGGCCGAAATGCTCGAAAAAGTTGCCCAAAATTGGACTTTCCGAATGGACCACCTAAGACGCAGCCGCGGTCAACATTTAAATGAAATTATCTTCAAAAAGTAAATGTCATGTACCAATCTAACGTTTAAAATAAAGAACCGATGAGATTTTGCAAATTTTATGCGTTTTATTGTTTAAAAAAGTTCTCAAGCTCTTAAAAAATCACCCTTTATAAGTAAAAATTATATTATATAATGGCGTTTTCGTTTTTAATTTGCACTACACCGGTGCAGTGCTACACTGAGGCATGAATAAACGAACAAAAATGACGAAAACATAAACAGTAACCATTGACTACAATAAACGATTCCATTGCACAGAGCTACACCAAACTTTTCATGAGTGCTACACCAGTGGTATCGGTGCAGAAAAAGTGTAGCACTGGTGTAGTGCAATTGGTAAAAACGAACGGTTTAGGTGCAGCTTTCGCTACACCGGTGTAGTGCAATTTAAAAACGAAAACGACATAAGTAAAAATTATATTTATCCTTTAAAAGGGAAAGGTCGATTTTTGACTAAAATTTTGTTTCGGTGTAACTTTGCATGAGACGCGAAAATTCGAAATCTGAAGCGTTTTTGGTATTTTGTCTTGAAACAAAATTGTGCATTTAAAGATCGAATACGACCTAAAACTACTGTGGGGTTGTTCGAGCTGTTGACGTAGGACTACATAACTAGTTTCAAAATCACTCACAAACTTAGATTCAAATAAAAGGTCTTTTGGTCCCATACAAAATTCCTGAATATTATTTGGATCCGGGTCTCGGTTCCGGAGTTATGGGGTAAGATATGCAAAAAAATGAAAATATATGTTCTAACTTTGCTCATAGATGGTGCGACCGATTTTCACAAACTTAGGTTCATATGAAAGATCCTGTGGTCCCATACGTAATTCCTGAATTTCATCTGAATCCGGAAATATAGGGTAAAGTGTGTTAAGAATGTTATACCATCAATGAAAAGGGCGCAACACCGTAAAAAGTTTTCTAAATCGACCTCAATTCTTCTCCAATTGATAGTTTTTATCAGTAGACGGTCAAACAAACCGATTTCGGTTATTCTTTTAAGAATCGAAGAAAATTTTTTTGAAGAATATAACAGTATTATATATGATAGTATAATTGATATGAGAACGGCATCATTACATCACTAGGTGGATTAAAACAGGTTTTTTATTTTGTTTTTTACGTTTCGCATTCAGCTCATCAGTGCATTAGCAGATTATGTTGATCTGCTAATGCCACGTCGCGGATCAACATAATCCGGACTTCTGCTAGCTCAAATGAACCTTGTCACGTCTCAGCTTACTGTTGTATATCTTCACATCCTTACTCTACCTTGAGTACTAGCATTCTATAATTTTGATGTCATGTATTATTTCGAGTTGCAATAAAAATATTCTAATTTATATAAACAATACTAATATTTCCATTGTTTTTCGCTTGCAACTTCAGGTGGATAATTACCCACCTTTGGAATTTTCGGGTAAGTAGTACTACCCACCGTACCCACCTCTTTCACCGGCCCTGTTTGTAATACCGTCAAGCCCACCAACCAATGGGAATAAAAAAAATACAACCAATGGGAGTAAAAAATAAGTAAAAAAATTTTGTATTGAAATTCCTAAACTAATTTCAGGTAACACTTTTAGATTCAAATTTTAACACCCTGAACGTGATTATGGAAAATTAGCTTGAACGCTGTGACACAAAACAATCCAAATGCAAATATTCTCACTTCTCTTCCCGTTCTTTCCTGGCTTCATAGGTATTTTTTTCTCCTTTAGACGTGCTTAGTTTGTTTAGTTATTATGAAAACACCACCTTTCTAAAACGTTACTATTGACTAGAATACCGCTCTACTTCGAAGCCGTTCACCTAACGTACACTTAGATCCGAACTGCTGTCGCAATAAACCGACGACAAATCGCAACCTGCACCGATGATGGGCTGCAATCTACGATTCGTCATTCGATTGTAGTAACGCGAGATAGCAGAACCACCCGAAGCCGGATGTCTGCGTGAGTACGACCGTAGCAGTATGGCATTCCGAAACGCCTGCATGTGCTTACTCATTACCGCAAAGCGATTCCATAAACAGTTCTTCTGTGCAAGGGATGAACCTGCTACTCCATTGATATGGTTAACGTTCAGAACACCAAGCGCCATCCAAGACCAAGACCCAGTACATCCCTGTCACCGTAACACAGCGTATTGAACGTTGTTTTGGTTGCTTTTTTATTGAACAAAGAAATTATCTTATCGTAAAACATAAACTAACGTGCTGTGCGTGCTGATAGCTATCTCCAGGTAGGGTAAATTTGGTCTTCACTGACTATCGAGTAAAGTAGGGGTAGATTAATTACTAGTATGTAACTCTGGTTGGAAAACTAAAGCTGACTTGTCACAAAATAATTCTGATCTTGTTTACCTAATCACTGAAAGATTTCCTAAATAACCTCACATGCCCTAATTAAACACCTAGTGGCAAAGAAACAAATGATCTGTGAACAAAATAGGTTAAGCAAAGTACTAAGAATTACGGAAATGAATCGAAGCTCCATCGTGGCCGAAGCAAAATCTGAACCCATTTGAAATGAAAAACTTACAAAGAGCACAAATATCGTAAAACATCGCGCCTTGATTACCACGCGGAATACCAGACGTTTTAATCTTCACGGAATTCAGGGCACACATCCGGCTCATTAAAGCAATCTGCATCTCATCGTTTACACTAACCTCACAGGACTGAAGCTGGAAGAAGCTGAGTGTAAATTTGGAACCGCAAAAACAAGAACAATGGAAACCATGACACCATGCTTAACAACAGCAGGGTGCTCCCAGGGTGGATTTTGTCGTCGTGTGCATCACAGCAAACTTCCATGTCGCGTGTTCCACGGGTGTCCTTTAGACCGTAGTACAGCAGTACAATCAAACTTTAGAATTACGAGCCATAACCAAAATCGATTTCCGGCTCGTGTTAAGGACCCCGGCAAGCAACAGTGACAGCACGCAACCTCCGAACCGAAGCAACCTTGTCTCAAGGCTAATATTTTGGCTCGTGCAAAATAATTTTCTGAATTTGAATCGCGTGCACATCGAAAGAAGATAGAAGGTCCCCGCCGTTTTCCCGTACCGTGTTTTTGTTAGCGAATAAACAAGCCAATAAAACCTTGCCCTTGAATGTTTGATTTGATTGCGCGGGGATAACGCCAAACGAAACAAATAAAACCATCATCTCCCGGCCACTACCCACCTTCGATCATGACGGAATGCTGCGGATTGCGAATGATGCGGATCTGACGATCGGCTAGCTGCGGTTCACCATACGTGCCGCCGATGTCCTTCGGCAGCTGCCACAGGGCACTTCGTTCCTCGAGCAGGTCACGTGGAAAGTAGAGCGGCGCTAGTACCTCGTAGATGCCACGCTCATTCGGGTCAAGGCAAACTATCACAATCTCGGCTCGGTATTGCTCCAGAAAACGACGGATGGTTCCTGTGGAGAAAGACAAGCACAATGATCATCAATATCCGGACGTAGGTGACAATACCAGGACAGCTGGTTCCGATACTCACTAAGCGCTATGTGTGCAGCGGTGTCTGGTGGGAAGTTTCTCTGCACTGAGCTAATATCACATAAAGCAACGGTTCTTAATCCTAGTTCCTTCGCTTTGTACAAAACGTTTCTGAAAATAGGAGAAGAAAATAGGAATTAGCTGTGAATTGTCTAGAGTATTATTTGTGTGGTGTTTCTTTTGTGGTATATGCCACATTTTCTTTTGCGTAAAACTTTTTATTGGATTCGTGAAAATTGATGAAATTTTAAGATAAACTGGTTCAGAATCAATGTTTCCAGTGAATAACGAAAGAATTTTGAGAAATTTCTTGAATCACATTCCGAATCTTTTGATACGGGAGGAAACCAAAAAGTCATTTCTTTCGTCTAGTTCGTCCAACAGATAATGAAGCGGGCCAAGCAAATCTCCAGCTTGGAGTTTTTCGTCGGCAAGTCCCAACTGGATGTTCCGAAAGAAGTGGCTCAAATGCGAAGAAGCACTTGGTGTAGCAAGCGATCTGCGGGTGCATGAAACGGGTCATGGAAGGCCACGAAACCAACATTGTTGTTTTTGTACCGAAGGAGTCCAATCCGACAAACACGTCAGAGCTCCGCACCCCATAAAGGATGACAAACAATCTACTAGAACCTATTTAAGGGCAATACAGAAAGGATTCATTCACTTCAGGAAGAACGATGAACCCTTCTGACTATAGCTCCTTACAACATCGCGTGAGAAATGACAGAATATCTTTTACGTTTAGCTCCGGAGCAAAAATACGGATACGTAGTGGCGTCAATGCGGGACAATGCACACGAATAATACTCATGGCCGGGTACCCATAAGAAGTACACAGTATTAGAAATACTGAGGTCTTCGATTTGAGTTCGACATGCGATCACTAGATTCGACCGTGAATCATTCGAACTGAGTGACTTTAAGGCTGCTCGGAACGAAAATAAATTCGTTTACAACAAATTCTCTACTGAAGTGCCGTTTGTATCCCACACAGAGTCGCATAGATTTCTGCTTGGAACACAGTACAGTATCCACCAAGTGAATGAGACTGCTCTAGGCTCATTCCATGACAGTAGACACCAGCACGACCATCCAATAGAGAACCGCATAACAAACTATGTTGTTGTTCCAAATAACCAGACAACCATTGCCCACGAAGAGTATGTATAGCTCACATTGAATGTTTTGAAAGGGAACTGCATGTGAGAGTTAGGTCACTAAGAGCTTGAGCTTGAGCTTGAGTGACCACCTCTGGTTGCTACTCTGTTATTGATCGGGATTATCGGGAAATTTTCTAGATGATCCAACCTGGGACTGGTAAATCATCCTTCAATGTACATCTTCTGGTAACCCCAGAATTCATTGATCAGTACCGGCGCCGGCCAGGCCCGAACGTAGATCGTCTAAGGAACGGGAAGGGATGTTAGTCCAACACTTGTTCTTACTAGAGGCCGTATATACTACTGCGCACTCCACAAGTGTCACGGGAGAAGGATATTTGTTAGTAAAAATTTCAGCATTGGTTTTATTAGCGCGCGACTCAGTATGTTCCGGTTTCAAGATGCTCGGATGCACCACTAAACTTACTGACTTCCCGAGTGAACGTTTCAACAATATACTATATTTCAGTCCCGATTCACAGCTCTTATTCGAGCTCTTTAAAAATGAAATTACGAGATACAAAATAAACGAGTGAATAGGATTTAGACAAAATATTTGATTCATTGCATTGACATATTCTAAACAGTTGTTATAAAATCATTTTAAATCACCAAATAAAGGTCAACAGATTTCACGCGCGTCTTGATTCTGTTTTATTTCCGCTTTATTATTTTAATTATTTATTAAAATTATTAATTGGTTATATTGGCTGCCCAGGCTACCGAGAAAAATATTGATTTATTATTTGAAATATTTTCATCAAGTGCTCAAACTTTAGAAAATTTTTCCGAGGCCCGGAGGGCCGAGTGTCATATACCAATCGATTCAGCTCGACGAACTGAGCCAATGTCCGTGTGTGTCTGTATGTGTGTTGTCAACTAAAGCTACGATCAAACTAGCCAGTTTATCTGGCACAGACAAGTAATTTTTCTGCAGTTTATATTTGGTCTGGCAATGTGATTACACTATTCACAGTTAAATGACTGCAACAGTTAAGTTTGACTTCCGACAGTCAATACTTTGACAGTTGTTATGTTTTTTTTTTCCATAAATACGTTTATTTCTTAAGGCAGTTTACATAAGTTTTTCTTCGCCGTAGCATCACTTTTACATAATATTCTTATCCTAATTTAATTCTAACATAGTCACAACGTTTTGAATTTATTAAAACATATTCTCTTATAGCTTAAATATCATCTTAGGTAACTCGTCATTAATTATGAAATCTACTCGGAAATATTATTTGAACCAAACGATTAACTTCTATAAATTATAAAATAAGCTGTTATTTTCAGACATTTTGTTGATAATTTCATAAACTGTTTCGAGTTTGTTTGTATCATTACATAATTTTTATTCTAATTTAGCTATTGGTTGAACTCATGGACGCAGCTGGGATCAGAACTAAGTCTTGAAAGGGGCCTTTACTAAATTGAAACTCCAATTTTCTTTATGAAATGATAAATAAGTTTCATGTATGAAAGGTCACGACAAGCAAGAATGTCTCGAACTGGGATATTGGATGGTTTACCTTGGGTACGCAAAGAATTTATTAGTTGAGATCTGACATCACGATACTCCACGCATGTCCAAACGACATGATCAATATCCCGATAACCTTCTCCGCAAGCACAATGATTAGTCTCGGAGAGCCCAATTCGAAGGAGATGTGCATCTAACGTGTAGTGATTGGACATGAGTCTGGACATCACACGAATGAAATCCCTACTCACATCCAGTCCCCTGAACCATGCCTTTGTCGATATTTTCGGAATAATTGAGTGCATCCACCGACCCAGATCATCTCTATCCCAAGATGCTTGCCAACTGGCAAGTGTTCTTTGGCGAGACGAGCTATAGAATTCGTTGAAAGCAATCGGTCGCTCATAAATTTCACCCTCAATAGCACCACGTTTGGCTAAATTATCGGCTCTTTCATTGCCAGGAATGGAGCAATGAGCCGGGACCCAGACTATAGTGATTAGATAATTATTATTCAATATGTCGCTCAGACACTGTTTTATTTTGCCCAAGAAAAACGGTTCATTTTTGCCAGTAGCGTTTGAGCGAATGAGTTGTTATGTTTGACTGTGACAGACTTTTTGAGCATGTCTGTTCTGTGATTATATTGATAAGACAAATCAAACTGGTTACAGACTTAAATATAGGGAGTGGACTGTTTATTGCAGTTTTTCTGCCCAAAGTGATCACATTGGAAGAAAGTTTGTGAGGCAGAGAACTTTTTACGGAATATTGCATTATGATAAAATATCGATCTGATCGCACAAATGGAAGTTCGTTGCGTTGCTACTTGGTGTGTTGTGTTTCGAAGCAATTAAAGAAGGAATATGAATGTTCTCCGTTTTTTTATATTTTTTTATAAATATCAAAAATAGGTATAGAAATCGTCAAACTTTAGAAAAATTTTCCGAGGCCCGGAGACCCATGGTGGATTGGTTATTATTTTAGACAGTTTCAAATACTAAACTTTTCCACAGTTTTTAAAAATATGAAACCGAAGCTCTTCGATGTAGCTAAGAATCATTTATTAACCAAATATGAAGTGAGCGTGTTTTTGTTAAAATGGAACGTTTATTTTGAATGAGAAAAAAAAGTCGAAATAGTGACCATCTTTCTGGCAATTTGTGGATACCTCGAGAATCAGACATCCCATTTTCGACTTCTTCGAAGGAATTGATCAAATGCAATGAAAATCCATAGAATCATCCTACCTCCGTAAGTATGCCAATTAAAGAGTTGAAATTTTGGGAAGGTTGTCTCCAGTCCAAGCTCTTTCAAATATGGTATAACGGTATGAATTCGCTTTGGGGCAGAGTTCAGATTTTGACAGATCCACAATTTTATTACCAAACGCTTTGTAATCAATTCAATTATCGAACTAATGAACGAACGATAAGCTATTGGAAATTCGGTAAATATTTACAAAATCTAGAAAAAAATTCAAATAAGTACATTTTCTGTTACCGTTCAGCATTTTTTAATTTGGAGTAGTTAATACATTTTTCATTAATTCATTATTTAATTTTTCATAATTATTTCATCCAAGTACAAAGCAAAACGTTCCAGTACTATGCTTCTGGAGATCCATTGCACTTTATCGTGAAGGAGGAGCTCGAAAAATTCAGTAGTAATTTCGATTAAGAATTCTACGAAATTTGTGATATGCTTCATTATTTCGACCGGAAATGACGACATCGACAACGCGGTTCGGTGAGAAGTTAGTACACGTGGTTAAGAGATAGAATTGGGGTCCAATACTCGTTAATCGATTTCGATCGATTTAAGTACTTTTTGTAAAATGAACAATATTTGCGTATAAAACTGAAGAGCCACAGCATCATATACAAAGAGCCTTGGGCTATTCCCGGCTTTCTGTTCATGAAATAGTGGTCATATACTCAAAAATGGAACTCACTCACATTTCGTAGAGGTCGCTTGACCGATATTCACAAATTTAGGTTCAAATAAAAGGCCAAAACTCCTGAGCTCCTGAACTTTGCGCGGATGCAAGTGTTTAAAATTTCATTTTAGCCATTTCTAATATTATAAGTACACTGAGGTCTTTTTTTATGCGGCCTTTTTTTATGCGGTTTTTTTTACGCGACTTTTTTTATACGAATTTTCAGAGTTATGCGGTTTTTTTTTATGCGAAGTTTCAGAGTTATGCGGTTTTTTTTTATGCGAATTTTCAGAGTTATGCGGTTTGCCCTTCTGCGGTCTTTTTTTATGCGAAGTTTCAGAGTTATGCGGTTTTTTTTATGCGAATTTTCAGAGTTATGCGTTTTTTTTTTATGCGAATTTTCAGAGTTATGCGGTTTGCCCTTCTGCGGTCTTTTTTTATGCGAAGTTTCAGAGTTATGCGGTTTTTTTTATGCGAATTTTCAGAGTTATGCGGTTTTTTTTTATGCGAATTTTCAGAGTTATGCGGTTTTTTTTATGCGGTTTTTTTTATGCGGTACGTAAATTCGCATAAAAAAAGACTTCAGTGTATTTAAAATTTAAATCGCCGTTTAAAGTACGATGGCCGAATCATATAAAATCTTATAAAATTGCCTAAATCAATACAGTTTGTAAGTCATGTTAACATATGGTCATTCGAACCGACGAACACCGGTTGCAGAAGTACCTGCAATAGCAAAACTGTTTCATTTTGTTGGTTGTTGGTTGTACTAATTGTTTTTTTTTTTTGGTTTTCCTTCAAGAAGCAATAAAATATAATTTCGAAGAATACCACATATATGAGAATGTGAGAATATGAATAATACGAGAAAGCCATCAATACACCACTAGGTGGATTAAAACAGGGTTTTTATTACAATCTGGTTTCTACACATTAGAAAAAATTGATCACGAAACCAACTCTCTTGGGGAAAACCACGTGTACTCACTTATCACACTGGTCCTGGAACGTTTTGCTTTGTGTTTGGATGAAATAAACAAGTATTTGGTTGTCATAGAATCTGTGGCAGACAACTTCTGCACAACAGTTTCAGAAACAGTCAAATTTGTCTGCACAGTCATCAACTGTTTGTCTGTCGACTATGATCACACAGTGATTACATTGTCACAGATAATCTGCACACTTTGACTGCATACCGATGGACAATCGAGCCGATTTTGACTGCTTGCAGACAACTGCGAACCGATTACACTATGATACAGTCAAATTGCACAAGTTTGTGCAGATAAACTGGCTGATGTAATCGTACCTTAAGAGGTCAGAGATGCCTGGACCGAATTTGATCAAATTAGTCGCAAATGAAAGGTCTCCGCGTCATCCAGAACGCTATTGAATGGTTTTGAGATCGGATGTTTACTTTTTGAGTTATACGAAGTTTTATGTCAAAATTTTCAAGTATTTGACAGTATCTGTCACATTTGACCTTGAAAACAGAATATGTTTTCAGACTTAGATTTCGCATGGTAATAGCTATCCAACAAGTCATAGATTGTTAAAATCCGTCCATTTTTAACGGAGATATCGACATTTTTGTGTAAGCAACTTTTTCCCCTATTCCAGCAGTAGGAGTTTTGAGCGCTGTATGACAAAGCAATGCTTGGGAGCAACGTAAATCACAATTTTTTAATACTGTTACATAATTGTTTCTAAGTACCAAAAAACTGTGTACAGTATCCTTTTTCATGACATTTTGCCTCGGACTTATTTTAGCACGGTTCGTTCTTGGCAACATAATCATTCGAATATGACATATGTAAACCACATGATGGCAGCATTTTCCAGTTGAAAGCAATTCCATAATTATATTGATTTAAACTATTTACAGCAATAAATGCTGGAAGAACATAACAACCGTATACCATTCAGTTCGTCGAGATCAGCAAATGGGTGTGTGACAAATAATTTCACTTAATTTTTTTCGGAGATGACTCAACCGTTTTCTACAAACTCAGATTCATATGAAAAGTCGTATGCTCCTAAACAATGTTCCTGAATTATGTTCGGATCCGCTTTCTGGTTCCGGAACTACAGGATGATATGTGAAACGAAATTAAAATTGTGGACCCATTTTTCTCGTAGATGGCTGAACCGATCTAAAATTCAAATGAAAAGTTTTAAGATCCTGTAAAACATCTTACTTTTCAGTCAGATCCAACTCCCGGTTTAGGGGATACAGGATGATTAGTATAAAAATGTCTATTTCACATAAATTAATCAGGTTTACATCGGGTTTACAGATTTGGGTAGTCGATAACCAAATAAACTTATTTCAGTTTTAGTGGTATTCAGTTTTCGATTCGGATTTAATTCGCACTACGATTTCTCAAAGATGTTTATACTGATTTTCAAACATTTTGAAACAAATGTAAACTAAACAGCTACTCAGGTGAATTTATCTGACTTCGGCTACACCGATTTTCGAATTCCAGTTCCAGAATCGAATCGTTTCTCGAAGCTCAATCGTTTTCTTAAAGAAAAGCCAGAACTACAAAGACAAAATTAATTAATATTATCCAATTCTGACTTCCGATTCTGGAATTACAGGATGATGAATTTTTTAAATTCAAACCGGTATAGAAAATGACAATCCCGAAAAGCTTAAAAGTTGGACTCAAAACTATTGCAATTCATTCGTCATATGGCCATACGAATCGGTTTGGGTTATGCTGGCCCTGGAAGTAACTTTAATTACCGTAAACCCTAAGTGGAACTTACTCCGACATATCATGAAATGTTCAATCGATTGTCACATATTTAGATTCAAATTCGATCCGATTTGCACTTTCGATATTACACAGTAATGAGTGAATAAAATCTCAAATTGCCGCTTAATTCGACGGTCATTAAAATAATGTCATGAGAACTGAAACACCGAAGAATATTCATGCAAAAAACAAATGCGGATTGATAAAAAATGGTATCATCTCACTGCTAGGTGGATTAAGCACGTTTTTTTTTTAATTTTTGGTGGTTGTTTAAAGTCAAAACTACGATTTTTAAAGAAAACAATCCCAATTCTATAGCTGTAAAACCTCTCCAAAGTAACAAAACACGAAAAGAAAAACGTGAGGGTTTGATATTTCACATGTAGGAAGTTTGTGCAATATTAGAAAATAATTGATGAAGTAGTTTTTGAATGACGATGGACACGGATTTTCAAAACCTGCTTTCGAGAAAAACGCGTTTAAAGTTTATTGTCTATGAAATCGAAAGAATTTTTCTAGTGAGCGCGTAGGGTCTAACACTTTGGAAAAATCATATTTTTTCTTTGTATTTTGTCATAATAAAATATTTCTAGAATGCTTTGTTAAATTTTCAAGTCAATCGAAGCACAGCTCATGCCTCTTTGCAGTTTGAGATAAGCAAAGACAAATTCCCATAGTTTCCAGAGTTTTGTTCCAATAGGCTTGAAAATTTCACAGAATATTCTTGAAATGTTACACTATAAGAAAATACAATGAAAAAGTAAATGATTTTTCAAAAGTGTTAGACCCTATCCGCCCCTCAACGGGGAACAAAGCTAGATAAATAATGCAAACGTCCATACTCTATTCAAGCGCATTGCTTTACAATATGAAACATGTTGCGACATGTACAAGAGTAGCTTAAATAGTAGAGCATCTCCACGGTGAGATGAATGTTGCGGGGTTGAGTCCTGCAAAGTGCCGTTCTGTTTCACAAATTTTGATAATTCCGCAATCTCATTAATCTATGTACCCTCTCGGTTTTGTATCTTGTTGACAGTGATGAAAAGAAGAATAAAACTATAAGGGATAGCTCTATCGGGTTGTTCGAACTGTTGACATAGGACTACATAAGTATTTTCAAAATCATGGCAAAAAATTTGTAATGAATATTCAGGCAGCAGTTTTTTGTGTTCCATACGAACTTATTTCTAGTGTATGGGAAATATTTTGACGTGAATTCGTCTTATTTTACTATGAAGCACCATTTCAAAATGCGCCCTGCGGAGGAATGAGTAGAACTTAATCGAGAATATCTCTTGTTGAACTTAACGTATCAACAAAATTCTTTCTCCACGCCATCAGAAAAATGATCAGCAATTTATGGTTAAATTTTCAACAGTGTGAGATAACCATTAGTAACTCAAAAATTAGGTTTTCAAATTTTTTTTAAACAATGAATAAAACACATCAACGTTCTCGTACCGTTTTTGAGGTAGTCAGGAACATATCAGTCGCGATGTTTAACTGAACGAGTATGAAAAGCAAATCATAATTCAATTTCTGAATACTGGATCTGGATTCGGGAACTCAACTTTGGACTGGACTCTGAAACTGAGTTTTAAAACTGAATTCATCACCTGACCATTCTGATCCACCCAATTTCAGAACTTAATTTCAGGTTTAGTACTTAGATTCAGAATTCCGTTCCAGATTACAGAATTCAGCAATTAAAACTATGACTGATTAGAATTCTGGAATCTGGAACTGGTTTTTGACTAGATTTTGGAACTAAGTTTAGTTCCCTAATTTATTCCTGAACTTTGATTTATGATTTCAAGTTCAGAAATCTATGAAAAAATCAGAATATAATTTTAATGGCTGGATTCCGGAACTTAAGGGCTGAGGACAGTACCGTAAATTGGTAGTTTTTTTGCTGTTTTCCCGTTTCAAATTAAATTTTCTTAGGAACGGTGCAGAATGTAGAAAAAGCCACCTGACAATGTCTTCGGAATTTAGTTGAAAATATTCTGTGAAATTTTCAGAATGATTCATTGAGTTTAGCGGTCGTGTTGTATTTTTTTCTGACTGAAGAACTGCTGAAAATTGGAACACTCGGAAATGCATACCACTACTTGTTCATCGAATATCTCGGCCTTTAAGGCTTATATCATAAATCTACCGTGACAAAGTCTAGATAATTTAGTTTAGATGCGATTAGTACATAAAACATATATGTTATCGCGATAAAAAAAATTTTTGTATTTTTCTGTGAAACAAAGTCAGTTTCAATGCATCCGCATTTTTTTTCGCTTTGATTTCCTGATAGCATTCTGAAAAAGGAGAGAGAAATAAAATTGGCTCGACAAGGCTGCCAAACACAGAGACATTCAATCTTTGTGAAAGTTGAATATTTTTTCATTGTTCATTGGAATCCATGTAATTTCCAACCCATAAGATAGATTAATGTGATAAAACTTGTCATCAAAATAATAAAATGTATGCTGGCAACCCGGTACAGTTTGCTCATATACGAGAAAGTACAAGAAAAATACGATGTGCAAAGGGAATTGAGCGAGCCACGTGGTCGATTTAAAACTCAACACGCGACCCTCTGTCCTCAGACCTTAAGGGCTGAGACCAGTGTGTTTTAGGATGATTCAGAGGGCTAATTTCTTAGAAACGGTGACGAATGTAAAAAAAACCCAACTGACAATCTCTTAGAAAATTAGTTTAGTTGTGAAAATTTCAGAATGATCCATTGACTTTAGCGGTCGGGAAAGTCTTTTTTCTGAAGGAAGAATTGCATAGCTGAAAACTTGTTCGTGGAATATCTCGACGATGTCTAGATAATTCAGTTTCGAAGCGATTGGTGCATAAAAACATATGTGTTGTAGCAAATAAAATGAAGTGAATGTTATTTTTGTGAAGGTAAGTCGATTTTTATGTACGCATCATTGTTTCTGCTCCAGTTTCCTGGTAACGGAACGAAAAATGAGAGAGAAATAAAATTGGCTCAGCAAGGCTGCCAAACAAGCGGTAGCTTTATTGGATGCAGACACATTTTATGCAAACTTGTAACCGAAAATACGCAAAGCGAGACACGTGGTTATACGCGACCTTAATTTTAGATCTGAACTCCGAACATGAATTTTGCCACAGACTCCTGAGCCAGAATTTAATTCCAAAATTCAGTTTCCTAATTTAATTCCGGAATTCACTCGCCATCAGAGATGGCATTTCACCAGAGTGATACACGCTGGCGTCAGATTCTTGTCCACACCGAGGATGCTAAAAACGAAGCATCGCACAAAGAGGAAAGCGCACTTCTTCTCAGTGTCGAATAGACAGCATTTGAGTGTGTGCTTGTGGTTAAAGCAGCTGGCGCGAGTGAAACACATTCTCTCCGCTTGAATCGCTCTCACGCGCTCTCGTCTAAATACACCCAAGTGACCACTGGCGCGTGATGGTGAGCGAACACTTCTGTGAACTTCAATTAAAAGAGAGTAGATCTGACCTTGCTATGAAAAATTTTCAAGGAAAACCGAAAATTTTACGATAAATTGTTTTATTTTGCTGATTTTGCGTGTCCACGCTTCTTCTACGCAAACCATACAGCAGAGTGCTCACCGGCGTGCACACCTAAGTGAAAGTATCTGCATTCACCTCAGAGAATTCATTAGGTAATGCTCTAGCACTTTGGTGCGCTTCAGTGGAGGAGGTAAAAGGAAATAAACAAACGCACTCATGATGCGTGCACACTTTATACAACAGTGGTGTATATATGTGAAAGAGAAGAGCTCTCGTTGAAGTTGTCAGTGCTAGGGGAGAAATTTTGCTTGCTCTTCGTCACACAGAGGAGATGGACATCTCTGCCCGCCATAAATTCGAATAAAAAATTCTTTGAGAATTGTTAATGCCCTGAAAAGGACGGTTTAGTTTGTTGATGAAAAATGCTTATCACGATCATGCGGCAGTCCACGATCATGGACATCCTGCGTATTCTTCGAATGCGAAGAAACAGCAGAATTGTGAAGAAATTGTCTCTCGTGTGAGGCGAACGGCGCACAAATAGCTTGCTGATGGACATAGCAACATTCTCTGCAGTATTAAAGAATCGGTGGATTTTTTCCCCATCAGAGATCAATCAATCAGATTTTAAACCAAAAATTTTTTTTGGTCGTAACAAAACAAACAAAATCCCCGCAGAATCATCCGAAAGCCCCCCGAGTAAATAACTTCCGCCGATAATTACTCACCGATAACAAGAATGCAACGTACTCTCGGACGCGGTCCGATACTTTTCTCGGTAGACGGGTCCAACGGTGTGGATGATGTGCTTCGCAGGCAGAAAGAATCCTGGTGTTACGCAAACTTCACCGGTTTTGCATCCTAAAACGAAGGGTTAGATGAAGGTTTTACGAAAACAAAAACACCGAAAAAACAACGATACTCACTTCCAACGTCATGCACCACGGCGGAAGTCAAGGCAGCACCAGCTCGGCCAAAAATCCTTTTCGAAATTCTATTCTTCTCGGTCAGCGTTTCATCGGTGGTATTGGTAATTGCATCGACTGCCAGCAGCGAAATGTCACCTTCCCTGCAATGGGAAGTAAATACAGGTAAATGAATACTGTGGATTACGAACCGGGAGCGGACTACAAGGCACTACGATGGCTTCCTCGGTTGCAAGCCGGATTGGTTATCGGTTTTCATTGAGGAAGGAAAAAAAACAAAAACAAGAACTCACACACACTCACTCAATATGAGAACATGTTGAAAAAAACAAACGGATTGATCACTGCCCATAGTTTCCCAATTGAATACCGATTTAAGCATTTTAAGCGGAGAAAACGGAAGAACGAGAATGCGGAAATGCGCCCTCGTAGTAGGAATGCATATATTTTCAAATTCAAATATTTTCTAACTTGACACGAGAGAAAATTAACCTCCGAATTATTAAAGTTTATTGATTGTAGTTCCGAAGGCTCTTAACCTCCAGACCTAATTCACTAGTTTACTTAAAACTCTGTGTTTGATTCATAGCAGAAATGGTTCAATTCAGAGCCAATTCCAGTCAACCGAACTTCGTACGTCAGCACTGATTAAAATCAATGAAAATCCAATTTTATCCGGAGGCTATTTTCGTTCGGAGACATTGTGCAACTACAGCTGACAAAAAGCTTATTTATAGATCGGGTTCGTTTTTTGAACAATAATGCTAAATTATCGCTATTGGCTTCTGCTAAAATGATATTAAACTAAATAAATGACATTCCTGTTCGTGGGAGTTCAAGAGCGACGTCCAGAAAATACGGTGAAGTGGTAAAACAGCCCCGGTTGGTAGCTCAGAGTATATTGGACAGTTCTAGCAAGCCAAATGTCATATGTTCGAGTTCTGACCTGGATGGATTTTTAGTGTTCGTAGGGTCATAGCACTGGACATACAATAGTTCTGTTCACCTATGAGTAGTCTGCGAAATCTGTTGAAAAGGAAGGTTAATTTCTACATCGAAATGTAGTACCCGGATTTGTAAAAACACATGTTCAGGAAAAAGTCCCACTCTGCGCATACGTGAAGCCAAATTTGAGCTTTCTTTAACAGATCGGCTGAAAAATTCGTATCGTTTCTATTAGAGGGCGCCACTAGAATTAAATCCATACCATTTTCAGTTAGTACCAACCTTCAAAAGATACGTGTATAAATTTGACAGCTGTCTGATTATTAGTTTGTGAGATATTGCGTTTTGAGTGAAGCTACTTTTGTTATTGTGAAAAAATGGAAAAAAATGGAATTTCGTGTGTTGATGAAACACTACTTTTTGATGAAAAAAAGTGCCGCCGATACCAAAAAATGGCTTGATGAGTGTTATACAGACTCTGCACCGGGCGAAGCAACAATTCGTAAGTGGTTTGCAAAATTTCGTACTGGTCATATGAGCACCGAAGACGATGAACGCAGTGGACGTCCAAAAGAGGCTGTTACCGATGAAAACGTGAAAAAACCTGTTTTAATCCACCTAGTGGTGTAATGATGCCTTTCTCATGTACATAAAATATTGTGGTATTCTATTCAAAAATTTTCTCTTCGATTTTTGAAAAAAACCAAGAGATTTTTTGTGAATAACATACAGAATAAAACAGTGCTTTGATTGCGTAAGTCATCCTTAAGAAAACGAAATGGGATCTCTATTATATGCACTTCCGGACCGGAACCCGAGAACCGGTATAATCAAAGTCGGTTCGTACAGCCACACACTAACATGACACACAAACTCTACTAGTACGCACTCTAAATTACGATTTAAATGTTTGTTGCATCCGAAAATATTTTATGTGACGGTGTACAATAATGAACACACTTTACCCTATAATTCCGGAACCGGAAGTCGGATCCGGATGAAATTCAGGAATTCCGTATGGGACCACGAGACCTTTCATTTGAATCTAAGTTTGTTAAAATCGGTTCAGCCATCTCCGAGAAAACCTAGTGAGATTATTTGACACATACACACACAGACATTGCTCAGCTCGATGAACTGAGTCGAATGGTATATGACACTTGGCCCTCCGGGCCAATTTTCACTAGTCGGTTTTTCAAGTGATTGCATAACTTTTCTATATGAGAAAGGCAAAAATCCACAAAATGATTTTCAATGACCGTAAAGTGAAGTTGATCGAGATAGCTGACACCCTAAAGATATCAAAGGAACGTGTTGGACATATTATTCACGAATATTTGGATATGAGGAAGCTTTGTGCAAAATGGGTGCCGCGTGAGCTCACAATCGATCAAAAACAACAACGAATTGATTATTGAAAACCATGCTGAAATTGACCGAATTGGGCTTCGAATTGCTCCCTCATCCACCGTGTTCTCCAGATTTGGCCCTAAGTGACTTTTTCCTGTTCTCAGACCTTAAGAGAATGCTCGCTGGTAAAAAATTTAGAAGCAATGAAGAGGTAATCGCTGAAACTGAGGCCTATTTTGAGGCAGAAGACAAATCGTACTACAAAAATGGTATCGAAAAGTTGGAAGATCGCTATAATCGCTGTATCGCCTCTGATGGCAATTATGTTGAATAATAAAAACGAATTTTGGCAAAAAAATGTGTGTTTCTATTAAACGATACGAACTTTTCAGCCGAACTGTTAGATACTCAGAGAGAAAAGTCAAATTTTTTGCTTCTCACTTTTTATGAACCTATACAAATTTGTATTCGATTAAAGAAATCTGTATAAAAACTGCATAATACAGATGAATCTGTATAAATGGCATCTCTGTCTCTGCATTTTTTTAGAAGGGCTAATGCCTAAATAGTAACAATTCTTTATTTCGTTTTTTGTTTTTCAAGTTTACCAAATTAACTGCTCAGTAAAATTTTAAATTTAAACCCAAAAATTTTTAAACGTCAATATGATGCAGAACTGATTCTAAAACTATCGTGAGTTATCTCATAGTTGGCATGAGGTCCTTTTTAAGAAGAATTCTGACATTTTGAACCTGAGAGTGTAATAGTGCAATGTTTTGTTTTGATTCCTGTCGCCTTTACTTATTAATAGGATGAATAAAGGACATCCTTTTAGATGAAATTCAGAGCAGAGTAGTGAACACATCAGAAGTGTTTCAAGCTGATTTTTTAATATTATTTTGATTTCCAAGGAATGTGAATCAATTCTCAATGTGGAACAAGGTGAATTAAGCAGAAATATGACGAAATCATAGTGATTTTAGTGGCTAAATCAGGTTTTTAAGGTAACGTCCTTACAAATGAGATAAAATATGGAGCCCTTGCTTTATTTAAGCAAAAAAAAAAACGCGATATTGCGCTAAATTTTCCGCCAATTTTGAGGTAAAAAATTACCATAATATGAAAATGGAAAAATTTCAAAAACGTAGGGGGTGACATTTTATACAAAGAAAGTATGTTCCAAGTTTTAAAACAATCGGTTCAGAAGTTTTTGCAGGATCGTGGATTTTTTGTCTCAAAATGTGAAAAAAAGTTTTTTGGTAACCTACACTGAATCATTCAATTGTTTTGAAAATTTGACTCAAATTTTTTTTTATATGTTTTTAACTACAAGAAAATGTAAAACAAACCATTTTCCGGAACTGTTTGTCCCTTACCCCACCTAACAGTGAGATGATGCCTTTTTTATCATTCAGTATGTGTTTTTCGCGTGATTGTTCTGCGTTGTGTTTAGTTTTCGTGAAATTAATTTGTTATTAAAATTTTGGATAATTTATTTTCAATAATCGTTTTTCTCTCAAAAATAATATTCAGGAATTTTGTATGGGACCAAAAAACCTTTCATTTGAATTTAAGTTTGTGAAAATCGGTCCTGTCATCTCCGAAAAAATTAGTGCAAAATAACGTTCATACACACATACGCACATACACACACAGACATTTTGCGTACTCGACGAACCAACTTACCAAATTACAAACCGCTGGTTGATCTGATCATCACATGCGAACGGACTCGACTCGAACCGGGGACCGTCCACAAACTGGAATTGGCTGTAGTCGGCTGGTCTGGGACGGTTGCTACTGCAGTCTCGGGAACCCCACGGTGTCAGGCTTTCCACGGTAACGTACTGCTGCTGTTGTTGTTGCTGCGACGGGTGCGCGATGGGAGGGAGAAACGAAAACGAAAAACAAAACCCCATTAGATGCATGCACTTCTTGGGAGCCCCATCAGCATCACTCGGTGCCCGATGGCCCCGTCCACAGTCGTGGCAGATATTAATGAGGTAATTAAATTTTTCAGTGTCGTCGTAGTCGTTGTCGTCGTAGTCGTTGGCGTCGTCGTCGGGTATCAGCGATTTATTTGTTTTATTTATTTGTAGGTAATGTCTGCCGGTACGTGTCTGTGTGTCACTCTTGCGGTTTGTTTAAGAGGTAATTTATTTTATTATTATTATTATTATTTACACTGTGGCTTACTTCTTCACCGGATATTTACTTGTGTTAGTGGCTTTGTGATTCCTCCTAGTGATGGTTCGATACTCTCATTGTAGAATTCAGACACTAGTCTCATCGCTCTGCGGCGGAGTTAGTGCGATATTTGCGATTTACATTGATTTGTTATTTGCAGCCCAAATATTGTTCGATGGAAGAGGATAGGCAAAAGAGATGAGAAAATACGGAAAAAAATTACATTAATTTTGTAATGCTAACTATCTTTAGGAGAAAAATTTACGTTAGTTTTTAATTTAGACATGAACCTTATTCATATTCTATCATGTTTGAATAAAAATAAAACAAAATGATTGCAAACAACTTTTGAAATGTTACAAATATTTGAACACTGCAAACACATAAAAAACAAGATAAATTACGAATAAAATCATGTCTTTATCACATTCAAACAGACGGGATCGTATAAGGCAGCAAAACCCGTGAGCAATTCCAGACGAACGACGATCAGCTCTTGGGTTTCTATTGCAGAAAAGTGGTGTTGCAATGCAAGATTTATTATGTCATTAATATTCGACATGCAAGTTTCCAGTGCCAGTGTGTTTAATCGATGCTCAACCGGATTTACGAACATGACTATGATACAACAGAACTGAAGATATAAATAATTTTTTTTTTTCATGAGAATAATATCTTGAGCAAAAAGTAGCGAAACAGTTTTCTTTAGTGGAGGATCGAAGAAAGGTTTATGGAAGACGGAAAGCTATTTTCCAATTCCCCAATATGTCATTCAAACACACATTCTTTGCTTTGATTCATCGGTAGGGTCTATGGGAGCGAGGATCATTTCACCGATAGCCATTTCGACAAAAGCCATTTCGCCGAAAGCCATTTCGACAAAAGCCATTTCGCCGAAAGCCATTTTGCCTAAAGCCATTACACCGAAAGCCATTTCGCCGAAAGCCATTTCACCGGAAGCCATTTTGACGAAAACCATTTCGCTGAAAACCATTTCAACGGAAGCCTTTGCGACGAAAGTTTCTTCGACGGAAGCCATTTCGCCGAAAACCATTTCGACAAATATCATTTTGGTGGAAACCATTTCGACAGTAGCCATTTCGCCGAAAGCCATTTTGCCGAAAGCATTTTCGACGAGAGAATTCAAAAATATATATTTGTCATTCAGGTGTTTCGGTAAATTTCGGTTTGCTAAAGTGCCGAAGGAAAGGAAATTTGAGACGGTTAACTGGTGGTCTCGTTGGTATCAGTTTGTGCTATGTACACATGTAGCAATTCCATGAGAAAAGTATGTACAATCTCTGATAAATTCTAAATATTTGATACCATCGTTTTCCATCAAAAAATAATACACCCGCAAAGACTATTTCATCAAAGCCAAATTATTTGATTAGAACACCGCCTGGAAAGGTGAACGGTTAGAAGCAGGCGCGTATACAGGAGTGTGTTTCAGGGATTCAAACCCTCTTTGAAATTGAAAAAAAAATAAAAACCCATCTCTTTCAATATTTAGGTCAATTATAGAAAGTATAATTTTCAACAAACGACTTCATAACCAATATTTTTTAAGAAATTGTATATACACTGAAGTCTCTTTTTATGCGAGTTTACCGCATAAAAAAAACCGCATAACTCTGAAACTTCGCATTAAAAAACCGCATAACTCTGAAAGTTCGCATAAAAAAGTCGCATAAAAAAACCGCATAAAAAAGACCGCATAAAAAAAGACCTCAGTGTATTTCCATACGTATGGAAATTGATGAACATGTTCTGAAACACCCTCCAAGAAATTTTCCGTGTACGCGCTTGTTTGGAAGTATTTTTTTTTCATCAACGCTCGGCTACATATAATGGTTACTGTGAAAATCAATTCCTATAATAGCGCTTAGAATATCCTGCGCAAAATATTGGTACCCTTATTTACATTAGAGCGGTAAAAAGCAACGTTTTCTGTCGGTTACGTCACTTATACCATTATATCTCCGGAACCAAAAGCCACAGTCATTCGATCTTTGAACTTGATCAACTCATCAACTTGAAAACTCATCTCTTGCAATATTGAGGTCAATTATAGAATGTATAATTTTCAACAAATGACTTCATAACCAATATTTTTTTAAGTAATTGTATATATTTTCATACGTATGGAAATTGATGAACATGCTCTGAAACACCCTCCAACAAAGTTTCCGGGTACGCGCCTGGTTAGAAGTATTTTTTTCATCAACGCTCGGCTACATGTATGGTAACTGTAAGAATCAATCAATTGAAATAATAGCGCTTAGAGTATCCTGCGCAGTGCTGTAAAACTTCATTCATTTCCATTGAAACCGAATGTGGTCACAAACTGACGAGCACTCTACTGCAGTAAACTTTACATTCTAACACACAACCTTCGCTGTCGGACCGAATGGGTTTCATCCCGTCCTTCAATCGTTTCTCTTTCTACCGAAGCTGAGTTTAACCGACGTCAGTTTATCTCTTGAAGTAACAAAATATCTCTTACCATTCAATGAGAGAGCGGTCTTCAAGTGAGGTTCATGTAAACATTCGAATTGGTTCAAGATAATGGATGAAAGGTAAACCAATCATGATAACTGAAATATCAAATACAAAATCAACATAAATTAATTGTTCCTCTTTCAGTTTTCATTATTATTTCCGAAACACATCTCAATACGTTTGAAACAGTCGAAATTATCAATTTTTAATTTGCTGTTGATAATTGAAAGCTCAAATGAGAACCGCAACCCTCTATTTATCATTATGGTCGGAGAGAATTTAGGTTATCGAGTTGATGTTAATGTCTATTAATTCGCACTTGCTCGCTACCCACAGTGAAGACAACGAAACAGGTAGGCTACTTGGCACTACATACTGAGCAAGAAAAACTTCAAGTGACTAGGTACGGTTATTCAATTGACGATGAATTCTGGGGGCTTCGGCAACAAAAGTAAAAAGAAAGAGAAAGGATATGCTGACAGTTATCGGCCATAAATTTCATTTTCATCAAACCGCTCCGCGTTTTACCGCACTGATCCTACCTCATCCACCTTCCAGCCAAACTACGGCACCATTATACTACCCATCGTTTCGACCGATGCAGAATGCTCCAATTGGAAAATGGTACGTTTCAGCCGGTAGAGTAAAACAACACTTTTATAAAATATGAATCTCACACTCGACGCAAATTCAAGTATGCCGCAATTTCTTGAATTATGACAAAATGTTACATCTACTATTATGTAAACATAAATGTTGGGTCTGTTAGCTGTGTATTTTATGATATTGAATGCTTTTAACAGTAAATTTAAGTGAATTACGACTCTCCTAAACGTAAATTTTAATTACTTTTGCGTAGATTCTCTGCTCTAATGTCAGAGGGTGGGTAATGTCAGAGACATAACTCGAAAACGAGAATACGAATAAAACTGACATGCTAGTTTTACACTTTCGAATATAAATTATCGTTCGCATTAGTTGATTGATTGTTTGAATTCTGTGAATTTTAACTGCTTCGCTTCCAGAACTACAATGATGCAAAGTAAAGTCCTGACAATACATTTCTTTTGCGGAGTTTGGCCTTTGTGTTTCAACAGACTTTGAAGCCGATTCTTAGTTTTCGAAATCATTGCATGGCTTGTACTACGATCATACTGACACTCAGAATCCTTCCAGGTCGGAGATCGTATGTTCGAAAACTGGCCTTTAAGATCAGCGCCAAATGCATTGAACCGCCAACCCAGAATATAACGGTGCATCTATATAAAAATATGACAAACATATTCTACCACATAAGTAACCCTGAACAAATGAGAGTAAAACAATAGAACTAACAATATTATAGTTGTTTTTTATAGATTTACATACTCAGTAAAGGAAAACTTCGCATAGTTTTTTAGGAATATTCCAATGGTTCTAAAAATAACCGCTTTGTGAAAATTTAAAATTATGGAACTGACCTCACTTTCAGAATCCATGTTCCGGAACTAAATTCAGTTTCAAAATTCAGAATTTCTAGAGTTCTACACAGTTCGAAGGAATCTTGTGATTTTACATCTTAAAAGAAGATGCACATAAATGAAGCGTTTGAACACATTTGAATAGTACATGGCTTGAAATCGAATGAAATAAAAAGAAAAGATCACAAAGCACGCCAGTTAATCGACTGAACCACAGAAGCCTATATTTGCTTGATGCATATAAATCCATATAGTGGCACTTGGTAACCGAGTGTAAATTACAATCGGAACCTGTAAAATTCTAAATGGGTGGAATATTGCGTCATTTGAGCAGTTAAGTAGTTATGAATTGTATCGTTTGCAGAATTATGTCACCTGTAAAATTCAACCTAAGTTACGGATTCAAATTCGGTAGGCAGGTTCTGAATTCTGAACCTGAATTCAGGAATTAAATTCTGCACAGAAAAAAATCATAAATTTTACAGGTTACATAACTCTACAAACAATACAATTCACAACTACTTTATTTTTCAAATGACGCAATATTCCACTCGCACAGAATTTTACACGCTCCGAGTGTAATTTGCACTCGATCACCAAGTGCCGCTGTATGGATTAATATAAAGGGTAAAGTGTTATAATATGCCCCCTTAAGAAAACATTGAGATATGTCTAAATGTACTTCTTCGAGAATGTAGGTATTTCTTAGCAATACGCCTGAGGAGCATAATTTTAAATGATTTCGATAGAGGAATTGAGAGTTGAGTGATACAAACACAAATGACCACATTCTTAGTTTTTCCGCTTGCCGTAGGCGTAATGCCCCAGCAACTCCTACAATAAGAGACATTACGCCCTACAACAATGATGCAATATGCCCCTTGATATGTCGATATAGAAGAAAAGCAGATAAAGAAGATATTCTTTGCATCAGAAATCAATTGCATAACAACGTTGCTAACGCTCTTTTGTTTTTTATTTCAGCTGTGTAATTTTCAAATCACACAATTTTACATGTTTGTGTGAAATAGCGACGCTCTGTTTATGTGCATCTTACAATATGTAAAATCACAAGATTTTTTCGAACTATGTGGCTTCAGAATCTAGTTCTTAAACTCTGTTTACGAGTTCAGTTCTGAAATTTTGTTTTAGAATCCAGAACTAAAATTTATATATGAAGTTTAATTCCTGAATCAGAATTCTGGATACGAATTCTGAACTTAAATTAAGGCACTGAATTCAGTTCCAAAATCTAAATCCAGAATGTAGAATTAGTATTTAGTTCTAGAATCTTAGTTTTAACTTTTGAACCTGTATTCTGGATCCAAATTCTGAAAATAGGAAGTTCTGTTGTGGTTGACGTTGGGTGGAAGGTCCTCGTCACAAAAAGAATGTATCGATTTTCGACCATGGTTTACCTTTCATACACATCCAATTGAACATGGGGACAGATATGAGCAAGGCTACTTCAAAATCGTCTTCTAGGAGCAAAAGAGGTATGCAAATGTAATGAGTTTTTTTTTCATTGTTACCTAAAGTTTGAAAAAATAAATTTTAAAGGATTGTATAAATATAAAAAAAAGCGAACACTAAATTTTCACGAGATGTATCAATATAAACTAAATTTAAACTTTTTTCGGTATTTTAACGATATCAAACTAACTAGAGATTATAAGAGGAGAAAGAATATGAAATCATAGAGCCATAGTACTCAAGGAAGAGCAAGGATGTGAAGAATAAAGTGCGGAAAAGTGAGACGTGACAAGGGTCATTTAAGTAAGCAGAAGGCTTCTCGTATCTAAACTTTTACCTTCTACCAGAGGAGTCGAACTTAGGCATCTTAAAGATACGAGTCATCCGAGTCTCTGATATGTCAGAAAGTAAAGGCAAAGGTCGTTTGCCATTTACTGTCCGAACCGGCAAAAGTAAAGTTACGAGAAGTTGTCACATTCTGACCACGACGGTTACTCACACAATGTGTTTCATTGTGTTGATATTTTCTCATCTCTATACAGTTAGTTATAACACCGGAATGGAAGATTTGTCCGAAACTATTGCTTGAGTGCCTGGAGTTGTAGCGTATGGCTATGCGTCCCAGGGTGCAAGCGGCGCACGGACAGCGCTTACTTAAATGACCCTTGTCACGTCTCACTTTTCCGCACTTTATTCTTCACATCCTTGCTCTTCCTTGAGTACTATGGCTCTATGATTTCATATTCTTTCTCCTCTTATAATCTCTAGTTAGTTTGATATCGTTAAAATACCGAAAAAAGTAAAAATTACTGACTGACCAGAAGTCATAAATAAAAAAGTAAAAAAAAAAACTAAATTTAAAGGGATGGATAAATAGTGCAAACTTTGAGTCTGCTTAGCGGTTTAAATTGAACTTATAGGCGGAGATGGCAGTTCAATTTGAACTGTTTTAAGCATTGACGAGCCGATGGCGAAACGCGGAGAAATCGAAACAAGATATGCGCTTTTTGCATAAACCAACAACACCTCTAAAGTTATTTACGGTTACTTCACGCTATTGAAATTTTAAGCACAAATTTCTGGAGAAAAAATTTTTGTTGTTGCGTTTAGTATAACTCAAGATATTTACGATTAGGTTCAACCCATTCTTCCACGGGGTGAATTTTGAAAAGAAATTGACATTGTGGAATAAGATGGATATGCTCAGTGCTGACAATCTCTGATGACAATTAATTTTGACCGCTGATTCCATCGGAATGCACCACTGTGCGTTATCAAACCATAAATATAGTCAACTGTCGCAAATCTTAGGTTATTATTTCTGTGTCTCTTCAATACGAGGACGCATATTCTTGCGATGGTGAATAAGTAAACAGTATCGATCGGCCTCTCATGCGGGCTTACCGTACACTGTTGAGGGCTGTCCAGTGCAGTTGTTATGTGCTATTAACCTCAACTGATGAGTAGAAAGGGCAGTAGTTTTACCAGAATTATTGACGCAACTGCACTGTTTGTGTTATGAAGGTGAATTGCAGCTTTTTGCTCGTTTTATGTTGGTGAACTCGATTGGTTCGAAAATTGATAATGATTGACTCGTTGCATTTAATCCTAATCGTAATCAGTCGCCGTATACTGTCAATAACAAATAGGCTTCATATAATGATTACACTATGAAATTTGAACATTCAGTTTACAGGACAGTGCAAATGAACATTGGACGGAATAAAAAACTGAACTGATTATCTGTGTGGCGTCAGGTCAGTTTTGCAAGTTGTCTTCATGTCAGTTTCATCAGTTTTTCTCATGGAGGCACATTATTCTGATTAAAAGAAAACTGACGGACTGAACGATTAACTGAAGATTAACTGTCAAGCTCAAGAGCTTCAGTAAAAAAAAACGGACATTTGTCCGGATGAACTCTTCAATGACTTCAGTTAGTCGTTCAGTCATGACGTCACACACGAAAAACTGAACGTGTATGGGCCACTTAATGCTGTTAAGTATGTGTGTGTGTTTCATCAGCTGTGCATCTGATATTTTCATATTCTTAAAAGAGCCAATCCAGATTAACCAGATTTCCACGTTCAGCTCCTAACGATTCGTGAAGAACGACACCCAAAATGGTATTTTTACCATCAATGCTAGATAGCTAACGAACATTTGTATAATAACGCAAAACTTATCAACAGAGAAAGTAAACGAAGAGAATCTGTTATCCAGTTAATCTGATTGCTAGAAGTGTTTCAAATTAGTTTTGATGCAATACAGGCCCGTGCGCAGGAATCATCCATGGGGGGGGGGGGGTTTCAAGGGGAGAGGGGGGTGTCCAAAATGCGAAAAGGCGCCTCATCCACTATATTGACAATGTAAAACGCGGGGGGGTTATTATGTCAGTTTATAAATAGATAATAAATTGACAAAAAATATGAATTGTCAAGTTATTTGCACTTTAATATAATAAGTACTCCATTGTTCATGAAACTTAATTTAAAAAAAATTCTTCATGGGGGGGGTTAAAACCCCCAAACCCCCCCCTGCGCACGGGCCTGATGCAATATCAATTTTCTATACTGTTCGGGGCATTTAACTCGGTGGCGTGGCGGTGGTTCCCTGTCAAACCGAATATACATACTTCCTCGAGGTCTTTGTTTTCATTCGTGTTTTTGTCGAGTCTTATAAATCACAGCCACTATAGTCGAGAGCATTCCGTTTCAGTATATGTGAGTGAGTAATCCAATGCAAAACAATGAGAGACCTTAGCGGTATGAAATTAGTTTTCTACTCCTCTGCATTAGTCAGCTCTACCGTGTTAAGTAGTATATGAAGAACTGTAAATATGCTTATTGTTCATGTCCGACCGATTCATTTTGTAATTCAAAATTTGTTTCAGCTAGGATTGGCAAAGTTTCGCTTCTGGGGAAAACGAACAACGAAAATATTCGTTCAAGCTATCTTTCCACGTTCGTAAATGTAAGACCAATAAACTGAAATTTTGCCTTAGACAAAAGGTTTTAAATTCGTTGACAGTTCTAGACGGACGATTGACGTGAGGCAGACTCTAGTGCTGGAATAAGTTTCTTTCTATGATCCGGTAATAGAATTGTTAGCACAATGTCATACGATGCCCTTCACAGTTATCAGATTGATTTCACTCACTCGAACCACAATTATTCAATACTACAGGGTAGACCACACAAGGTGACGCACGGAATAATGATGGCATCTCCCACGGAAAGAAAGATGAGTGCGATGATCCTCTTCTACTTTCTTTCTTACATTTTATTGTACATAAATTTATAATTCGATTCTCTCGGCACACATACGGTTCAAGAAATTTAACTCCATATTTTCGGAAAAGTTACTTTTCTCTTCTCATTAGTTTCAATCCCGAAAATAAGCTCTTATGATTTCAAAAAAAATCCAGAGGTATTGCCACTGGCGAAGAAGTTGGTTGAAATCTAACTAATTCGCAGTGCACTCTGCTTGAATAATCTGTAATCTTACATATCCTCACTTCTCTATCAATAGAAATCAGTGCACAGTGGTTC
Organism: Malaya genurostris; assembly: GCF_030247185.1. Classification (NCBI taxonomy): domain Eukaryota; kingdom Metazoa; phylum Arthropoda; class Insecta; order Diptera; family Culicidae; genus Malaya; species Malaya genurostris. The sequence goes on along the minus strand of NC_080572.1, from coordinate 248,542,814 downwards.
GGAAAGCAAATTTATCAGGAAACAAATGTTTCCACTTTCATCTTTGCACTTAAACTTTTCTTCATGACCCAATGTTATAAAAAATTGAAGAGCTTAAAAATGCGTAACTTTTCTTGGAAAAATAATAATATTACTTAAATATTATTATTGTTTATTTATTTATTGTCGTGAATACGACTTACTTTACTATTGGGCGTCTTTTCAAGATTTACCTCGTACAAGAATGGGTAGAACTTAATCGTGAATATTTTTGTTGTACTTAACCCAACAACATATTTTTTTTTTGCAAGCTATCGGTAATATGATCAGGGATTTGTGATTAAATTTTCAACAGTATATACCTTATGATAAAAAAGAACCGGAATTTTATTAAAAAAACGTGCTTAATCCACCTAGCAGTGAGATGATACCTTTTTTATCAATCCGCATGTGTTTTTGCATGAATATTCTTCGGTATTTCAGTTTTCATAACATTATACTAATATCCGTCGTTTTAAGTGGCAATTTGAGATTTTAATCTCTCATTACTCTTGAAATGTCGGAACTGCAAATCGGATCGAATTTGAATCTTAAAGTGTAATAATCGATTAAACATTCCATGATATGTCGAAGTAATTTCCACTTTAGAGTTTAGGGTAATTTAAGGTACTTCCAGAGCCGGTATTCAGGAACCAGCATAACCCAAACCGATTCGTATGCCATAAGACAAATAAATTGCAATATTTTTGAGTCCAACTTTAAAGCTTTTCGGGATTGTCAGCTTCTATATCGCTTTGAATTTTAAAAATTCATCATCCTACAATTCCAGAACCGGTAGTCAGAATTTTAATAAAATAGGATTTATTTTAATTTGAACTTTTGTTTCTGAAATTCGATTTGGCTTTTTTTTTTAGAAAACGATTGAGCTTTGAGAAACGATTCGATACTGGAACCGAAATTCGAAATTCGGTGTAGCCGAAGTCAGACAAATTCACCTGAGTAGCTGTATAGTTTACATTTGTTTCAAAATGTTTGAAAATCAATGTAGACATCTTTGAGGAATCGTAGTGCGAATTGAATTTTCGGGTACCTTCCAAAACGAAAACTGAATACAACCAAAAGTGAAATAAGTTTATTTGGTTATCGACTATCCAAATCTACTAACCCGATAAATCTGATTAATTTATGAGAAATAGACATTTTTTACTAATCACCCTGTATCTCCGAAACCGGAGATCTGACTCAATCTGACTGAAAAACAAGATGTTTTTTTAGAATCTTAAAACTTTTCATTTGAATCTTAGATCGGTTCAGCCATCTACGAGAAAAATGAGTTACACAGTTTTAATTTCGTTTCACATATCATCCTGTAGTTCTGGAACCAGAGGTCGGAACCAAACATAATTCTGGAACCTTGTTTGGGAGTATACGTCTTTTCATATGAATCTGAGTTTGTAGAAAACGGTTGAGTCATCTCCGAAAAAATTGAGTGAAATTATTTGTCACACGCATTTGCTGATCTCGACGAACTGATTCGAATGGTATATGGCTGTTATGATCTTCCAGCATTTATTGCTGTAAGTAGTTTAAATCAATATAATTATGGAATTGCTTTCAACTCGAAAATTCTGCCATCATCTGGTTTACATATAGCATATTCGAACGATTGTGTAGCCAAAAACAAACCGTGCTAAAATCGGTCCGAGGCAAAATATCATGCTGTACACAGTCTTTTGGGTATTTAGAAACAAATGTATGTAACAGTATAAAAAATCGTGTTTTATGTTGCTCCCAAGCATTTCTTTGCCAGACAGCGCTCAAAACTCGTACTGCTGGAATAGGGGAAAAAGTCGCTTATATAGAAATTTCGATATCTCCGTTAAAAATGAACGGATTTTAACAATCTATGGCTCGTTGGACTGGTATTACCATGCGGAATCTAAGTCTGAAAACATATTCTGTTTTCAAGGTCAATTGTGACAGATAGTGAAAATTTTGACATAAAACGTCGTATAACTCAAAAAGTAAACATCCTATCTCAAAACCATACACACACACGGACATTTGTTCAGTTCGTCGAGCTGAATCGATTGGTATATGACATATTTTTCTAAAGTTTGAGCGAATTTCATACCTATTTTTTATATATATATATATATAAAAAGGTAAAACGCAAAATTTCAATTTTCAATAAATTTCTTTATTATCGCCTTCAAAGTACTCTCCTCCTGCGGCAATACATGCATGGCAACGCTTGATCCAATTTTCCATGCAAGTTTCATAGGCCGCCGAAGGTATGGCCTTTAGTTCACGCAGCGAATTCTCTTTTATGGTCTCAAAACGCGTTCCCCGCAATGGCAATTTGAGTCTGGGAAAGAGGAAAAAGTCACACGGGGCCATATCTGGAGAGTACGGTGCTTGGTTGATGATATTGGTTGAGTTTTTGGCCAAAAACTGCGACACAACCAACGCTGTGTGAGCCGGCGCATTATCGTGGTGTAAAATCCATGAGTTTTCTTTCCATAAGTCTGGCCTTTTTTGCGAATGGCCTCACGCAAACGACGCATAACGGCCAAATAATATTCCTTATTAACCGTTTGACCGTCCGGAAGGAATTCATAGTGCACCACACCACGAATATCGAAAAAAACAGTCAGCATAACTTTGATTTTGGACCGACTTTGGCTTTGGCTTGTACGACCACCTTTGAAGCGTTTATACCACTCGTATGCCTGTGTTTTTCCTAGACACGATTCACCAAAGGCCATTTCTAACATTTTCAAAGTTTCGGAACATTTAAATCCATTTGCAACACAAAATTTGATGTACGCACGTTGTTCTAAATTTTCATCCATTATAAAAATCGCCACACGAAAATTTTTCAACTTCTTTGTATAGACGCCAAACAAAAACTAATCGTACGATATGCGTCAAAATTTGACAGAATGTGTATAAAAGTGTTGCCAACGTTGAGAGAATAAAAATTTACCGATTGAACAAGCGCGGGAATTTTAAAATGAAAATTCCGGTTCTTTTTTTATCATAAGGTAAACCATAAATAACTCAAAAACAAAATTTTCTAAAACTTTTGGAAACAATGAGGAAAACTCATCAAGCATGCATGCCTTTTTCGCACTGGAACGGCGGTTTTGAGGTAGACTCAGGCAAAGCGAGTGGTTACCTTTAATCAGCGGCAACCAAAACAGATCTTCTGCACGGTATAAAGCCTCAAACGCTCAGGTTGCGCTATCATTTGCTTGTAAAGCCTCATTTGGATTAGAATTTGGAACCGAATTCTAAAACTAAATTTTGGAACCAAATTCCATCTGAATTTTGAACTTAATGTTGGTTTCAGGAATTAGTCTTGGAATTTAGTCTCAGCATTCGATTCCAGAATACGGGTTCAAAAGTTGAAACTTAGACTTCGAAACTGAATCTTGATTCTAGAATCTGGAGCTAGATTTTTGTAACTAGTTCCTTGACTAGATTTGGAACTAAATTTAATGCCTTAATTTGAGCTCAGAGTTCGTATCAAGAACTCTCATTCTGGAACAAATATTCAGAATTCCGAAATAAAATACATGATATGAATTCTAGATATGGATTTTGAAACTAAATATTAGATCTAAACCAGAAACTGATTTTAGAACTAGAATGTAACTCCTGATTCCAGTTTCTGAGTTTATTACCCTCATTCAGATTAATTCAAGAACTTGTGATCTGGAACAAGATTTTGGAACTGAATTCAGTATTCCATCAGGTTCGGAATTCAAGTTTAGTATTCAGTTCTAGAATTCACTTTGCATCCTGAATTGATCCAGAATTCTAAAACTAAATTAATGAACTGAATTCTTGAACCTGAATTTTGAAACTGAATTCGGGGCTAGTCCCATGTTCTGAATTCATATTTCAATATAGATGATCCGTTGAAATTCTAGAAGCGCGGCAGTAAAAGTTGTACAATTCACACAATCAATCAACTAATATAAACGAGGTGCGAAGCATGTTTGTTTTGTTCGTATTCACGTCCTCCAGTTATGTCTCTGAAATTAACCACCCCTCATTTTTTTGCCTTTCGCATATCGAAAGGTTATGCAATCATTGTGAAACCCGATTTTTTAACCGAGGCCCAGAGGGCCGAATGTCATATACCATTCGACTCAGCTCGACGAACTGAGCTAATGTCTGTTTGTATGCCTGTTTGTGTGTATGTAACAAAAATGTGCACTCGATTTTCTCGGAGATGGCTGGACCGATTTCCACAAACTTAGATTCAAATGAAAGGTCTTTTGGTCCCATTGGGTGCTATTGAATTTTACTCGGATCGGACTTCCAGTTCGGGAGTAACGAGGCAAACAATGAAGAAAAAGGGCACTTGATTTTCTCAGACACCACTCAACCGATTTTCTTCGAACTAATATTTAAACTAAAGGCCTTGTAGTCTCATAGGTTGCTATTGAATTTCATCTGGATCCGATTCCCGGTTCGGGAGTTATGGAGTAAAATGTGCCAAATGAACTAAAACCGTGCAATCGATTTTCTCAGAGACCGCTCGTCCAATTTATATAAACTTAGATTCATCTGAAAGGACTCACGGTGCCACACGAAATTCCTGAATTTCATCCGGATGCGACTTCCGGTTCCGGAGTTATCGGGTAAAGTGTGTTAAATATTGTACACCGTCATTTAAATCGGCGGAAAAAACGGATGATATCATAGGTTTTTGATTGCATTATTAGGTTGACTCAGGTATAAACTGTCAAAACAAGATATAGTGTTATTGTAACAATATTCATCTCATTAGTAGAGTCGTCTCGTTATTTTTTGAAGCGAATACACTTTTTTATCATCCTATGCTTTGATCCAACGGATCGACAGAGACAGCAGATCTCACTCTAACCAATGGTTTGAAAATATCCAAATACACACAGTTCAAAGATGAAAGCGAAAACCACTTTTTTCCGCGAAATTTGCTTTCTGAATCACTGTGACAGCGCGATTTGAAGATGGAATATGCTGGATTGTCACTGCTTAAGTGCGATGAAACTTTACTACAACATGAAAATTCATTCGTCACCGTGGCCGTGAAGCAGGAATGAGAATTCCATTGTCTGACAAAGAGAAAGTCGATTTTTTACGCGATAAACTGTTTTATTCTTCAGTATAATCTCTATCTAGAGCGATACACTTAACCAATCGGTCAATGACCTCAGCATACGACGAAATTTTTTTTCACTGGACAACCCTTTTCAAGTTTGGAAAAAGAAAGTAATCGCTGGGGGCCAGGTCTGGAGAATACGGAGGATGGTGAACCAATCCGTACCGCTAATCATTCAATTTCACCGTTGCTGTATTTTCAGGACACGAAACTCGCCTTTTTCCATAGCTTGATGAAAACTAGAACTCATCTGACACGATCAGCTGTTATTCAAACACTAGTGGATAGATTGTCATGAAATTTGGTATTGGGTCACCTAGAGGCTTGTTCTCAACAAAAATATACATGGTTCGAAACTATTCACGTCTTTTCGGTGAGAGGCCCGGGACTTTTCATTCCATGTAGTATTAGCTGCTGAGATTCCATGAATATTTATTTTCCTGAATGTCAGCAATTGCAAATCGTCTTTACAAACTGAATAGCTTTGTTGATTTTTAGTAGAATGCTTTACAAAACAAAAACCCATTAAAACCTTCTCCCTCATTCTAAAACATCATTCCTTGTATTCTGGATAGATACGTATTTCGTTTGCCACTTGTAGGCTTCCTCTGTGTCTGGATGTGCGATTTTACCATTCATTCGAACACTTATACGATTCAAACTAATGGTCCCATAGCTGTTGAATTTTATTTTCATCCGACTTTCGGTTCCGGAATTACAAGGTAATATTTGCAAATCTATGAGAAAGTGCGCACTTGACTTTCTCAGAAATTTCTCAGCTGCTTTTTACAAACTAAGATGCAAATAATAGGTTTAAAAATTCTTTAAAGAGTCCCCAAAAAGTTGAATCAGATCCGATTTCCGGTTCCGCTATTACAGCACGATTAGTGAAAAATTGTCATTTTCATGATTATTTTTTCACATTTATAAAACCTACTGGTAAATTGGCAGTTGGCAGACCTTGGTATTTAGTAGATGTATAATTCTACTTCGGGACCCAGTTTTCGCTTCCGAAAGCACTGAAATGCTCCAAAAACGGAACTATTTCTGATGTCTCAGCATCGGTTGAACCGATTTTCACAAATCATGATTCAAATTATAGCTCTCATTATTTTAAAAGATACTGTGCAATTTCATCCAAATCCGACTTCCGGCTCCGAAGTTCTAGGGAGAAGAGTGTCAAAACTTTCGAACTGTCATACACAATGATGCAAAACCAGTACGCATCGGTACGTGCTGGTACGGAAGAAGAAAACACTACCGCCTAGCACACAGTGTGTTTTGTTCAATAGCGTGTAGGATTGCCAAATTTAAACCTATATTAACTTGACATAACTGTTTACAAATTGAAAGGTTGTGGTGGTTTATACCCAAAGAAAGTTTTTGTTCAAGTTTGAAAAAATTCTTGACAGTATCTTCCAGTACAGGGGTTCCCAAAGTGGTCGATATAGACCCCTTGGGGTCGATATCCTTTTTGCGAGGGTCGACGTAAACGAAAACTGACTATGGGGGTAGACGAGGTCTAGAAATCGACCCCCTATTGTTTGATATAAGTTGTTATTTGAAATATTTACGCTAAAAAGTTGTGTTTATTTGACCATCCGCAGAAATTGGTAAGTATTTTACATCAATATTAAAAAAGCAAGAAATTGAATTTTTTAAAGGAGTTTGTTGATGGGGGTCTAAGGCATAAGTTAATCTTAGTTAAGTGGTCCATGACCCAAAATAGATTGGGAACCCCTGTTCTATAGAATCAAATAGCTGTTCATACGATTATAAAATTTTATATTTTTTTGTTCACAATTTTTCCCACAACAAAAAAACACAGAATTGTAGAAGCATTTAAATAATAAGGCTGGAGAACCACACATTTGGCAGAACAACCAAATTGAATCTTTATAATTTAAAATAAGTCTTAACTCAATCCAATCCAATCCAATACATTTAAGAAACAAAAGACCCATTCAAAGTCTAGCAAGCTCGTAAAGCTTTTGTTCGATTAGCGGCATTCCATACATTGGAGGCATTTGTAAACAGAACGTCATAGTGATTAACAAACCAGGGCACGGCCATCAGTAGCATCAGTAGGGCTAGTGTGTTAGTGTAATTTGAAGAGCTATCCATATTTCAAGAAATGCTTTGATTACAAATGCCATTTTCTGTAAATTACATCGACCGTTGATGCTCTACTATGGACTACAGTAAAAGACTGGCAATTTCCAGTAATCCGTCATTCCGATAAGTTCTATATAAAAAGAAACACAGAACGTCAACCGTACTTGGTTTCATTAGTTATTCTCGAGATAACAAGTCACTGATTCCTGACGAGTGGGTATTGATGGCATTTCGTCACTTCACTGTTATGCTCCGTCCGCCTGTTATGCCTAACCAGTTATGACAGCTGGCTGGTAATGTGGATATACACATGTGCGAGAAATACATGAAACCAAACAAAAACACACCGACCGATGTTTCGTATTCACTAGGAGAGAGCCACACACTTATCACATCAATTATTACTGAACCCTTGGATTTAATTACTTTTTCACGTCGCCTCAAGCTCACCTTGCCCACTGGAACAAACTTCCGCGGCAAATCACCACACTCTGTCAGTTCGGTTGAGTAGTAGAGGGACTGCGAGGCACAAAGAACACATCCGAAAACGAGAAACGGAAAGAATTTGCAGCACCCAATTGGACACGCGTGGCTGAGCAGCCTGCAAACCTGGAACCAATAGCTACGGAACTCCGAACCGAGACGGAACTATGCCGTCATCCAGAGAGCGAATAGATCGAAAATCCCCGTCCGCACCACACTAGTCACGGTTCCAGCCGCGTACCGACGACGTCAACGCTAAACTGATAGGCTGCTGTTTCTTTTTTTTTTTTTATTCGGACTGCCTGGCACAAGCCCGCACGGTGTGTGTGGGTTGTACGCGGAGAGCCCAGCATGTGTGCAGGCGTTGCGGCGACGCTCAACAATATTGGTGAGCGCGGTTGTTTCAGTTGCTGCTGCCGCTGCTTAATGATTCACTATCAAACTGTGTTGGGATGATCAGTTTGATAGTAAATCTTTATTTATATTTAGTTTACACCCAAACGTAAACAATCTTGTCTCGTTTAGTTGTGCTGCATTGGGACGATCGATGGTTTTGTTGAATTGCAAACTGATTTCGTTATGTTTTCTACTGATCTACTACACTAAGGTCTTTTTTATGAATTTTCAGAGTTATGCGTTTTTTTATGCGAAGTTTCAGAGTTATGCGGTACGTAAACTCGCATAAAAAAAGACTTCAGTGTATTACACGGTTATTTGAAAATCGTAGGAAAATCATTTGTTGCATATTAAACTCTGGGCAGTCGGTTGCCAAGGCAACATATACCCGTAACACACAATATTTTTATAACGATCGACGATTATAAATTTCCTTCGGTGTGTACGTTTAGTCTTCTACTTTTCAGGGAATAGTAGTTCAAAATAAACTGTTGATTAATCTCAGCAGTTCTATCAGTTGACCCGAAAAAATTGTTACCCGTAAGGTTGAAATTAAGATATCTAAAGATTTGACACCCCATTTTATTCGTTCTTAATTTTTATGTGAAACTTTAGAGCCTGGTTTTGCCCCATAACGAGTACGGTTTAGCTCCACTGTTCCAGAAATATTGAATTTTGAGTTGATCATTTCTGCGCGATTTGGTACGAATATTATTCCATATTTTTCCAAATCACAATTTGAGAATTGTAGCTAAAGGTTGAAGCTACACAACGCACAGTGGGGGAAAAACGATCAAAAACGCGACTTCGCTCAATAATTTTATAAAAACCTAGGCAAATATTTTGAAAGTAAGTATTTCTTATGCAAATTTTTCCGTACAATCGATTTATGGTAGTAAATTCGAAAAATTCCGCAAATTTCCAATTCCTCTGTTTTCTGACTCTACTTCGAAAACTAACTGTAAAACTCTGGAATAACTGAATTCGACCAATCGGAAGGTATTCCTGCCATATTCATAAGTTAGATAAATGGATTGTTTTTAATAAGATTGATCGCAAATAACTGTATTCTGTTTTTTCCCCAGTCATCTTCTTCCATGAAATTACAGAAAAAAAAGTTCGGTGTTTGGACCAATTATGGTTAAGTAAGACAGTTCTATGTTTCGCAAATAACCTCAAAAAATAATTAACAGATAGTCACCCTGATCGCATGCTTCGCATTACTTCGTTCTACCCCAATTTTCCCACAAATATAATTTTATGTTGAATTCAAATTTACCATCCCGAAGCAGATCCAATATGACTTACCAATATTGGTTCATATTACGTAGAAAACTTCAGTGATCGAAGTACTCATAAGGGGAATGACAGTACTAGTCCGTTTAACCCTCTTTACCCCAATGTATGTCATAAGTTGTATCTATGGGTGAACTTTTTTTCGTATTTCGAAAGCAGGCTGATTTCGGTTGATGAAAATCGATTGATACTACGAAGAAAGACCAAAAAATAAGATTACAAATGAAATCAATGACCGCACGAATTCTGTTATACCGTTTTACCAGAGACATCAGATTAACAAGATATCCAGCTCTCACATTTCCCGAATATATTATTGGCAACATCCTTTTTTGCAAGTATGGCGCCCTCAGGTGAGTCCGCATCGAATCTCGTACATAGAAGTAGGGGAGAGAAATGTCAAATTCGTGCGCGCCAAAATAACAGCACTGCGCACCCATACAATTGACATGATATGTTGAATGCGATACCGTGCGATGGCGTTGCAGAACTGAAGTTTGGTCTCGCTCCAAGCTGACAGGGTCCATTTTTACCCTAATTTTTTTTAATTGAGTCTTAATATTTTTTAATTCAGCTTTTGATCTACCAATCAGAAGCAGATCCAACACAAACTATCAATATTGGTCCATGTTACGTGAAAAACTTTATCGATCCAAATACATTTTATGGTTTATAACTTTCATTGAAAGTTTTATAACAGTTTTGAGGTAAAATTTTCCTGAATCCTGAAAGGAGTCTGGTCGAATCGATTATTGATAAAACAGATTGATTATACTAACATTTTGTTGAAAATACGCATTTACTTAAGCAGCTCTTTGAATATTTTCGCAGTAACATGATCAATGTACGTTGATTTGAACAATTATTAAAAAAAAAATAAAGTGAAAAAAAAATGTTTTCAATCTTTCGTTTTTTTTGCACAGATAATTATTTCTCTATTTTCTCATCACCACTCATCAGTGTCTTCTGCTGACAGTGATTCGTCTACGACAGTTTGATACGACTTATGAAATAAATTGGGGTAAAACAGTATAACATGATTCTTGCGGTCATTGAATCCATTTGTAAACTTATTTTTGCGCCTTTCTTCGTACTATCAATCGATTTTTATCAACCGCAATTAGCCTGCTTTCGGTATGTGAAAGAAAGTGTAACCAGAAACACGACTTTTGATATAAATTGGGATAAAACGGGTTAAACAGGCTAGTACTGTCATTCTCATTGTGTTTTATTGGATCACAGATGTTTTGTACGTAATATGAACCAATATTGATAGATCGTATTGGATTTGCTTTTGGATTGTATTATATCTAAAAAAGAAATGTGGTAAAACGGTACAACGAGTTTTCTGCTGTAATTAAAACTATATGCAATCGATTTGTTAGACTTTTTTACATCAGAAAAACTCCATTCGCTCTTCTGCAAGTTCTTCGGTTGTTATATAGTTAAGCTTGGATACAAAGCAGTATAGAAAGGGAGCTTGGGGTAAAATGAAAATTATAGCGTCTTTTGCGGTTCTTCTAAATACATGGAATCGATTTTACTGACCATTTTACACCGAAAAAGTGCTTCGTGGTCAGCTGTTTCATTTTTTGAGAAGCGGATGTTTTTGATAAAGATTTTGATTTAGAGTATATTTTCTTTTTGGTTGAGACATTTTTCTTTTTTTTAATCATCAAAGTTTCGCTTGATTGTTGTGACGCGCTCTGAACAAGAATTATTAATGAAAAAATTTGTAATCGTGTAATTTACGACAGGGGTTCGATCTGAAGACTGATTAATCATTTTATGGAACGACAGTCAATACTCCCGAGAATTGTTGAATGAATGATTTTAGTTCACTTTCAAACTTTAAATTAACTCTCATAATCGTTTTTTACAGACAATCTGTTCCCTTTTTTAAAATTTTTCTCAAAAACACAAATGACAGTTCTTTTTTAACTCGCACCAGAAACCGTGTAAATAAAAACCGTGTTAATTCTGGAATCCGTGTAAAAAGCCGTGTATAAAAAAAACCGTGCGAGAAAAACCGTGTAAAAAGAGACTTTAGTGTACTACAGAAGTCCGAAAGCAGAAATTTATAACAATAGTTGTAAAAAATTAGATAGCAAATTTAACACAGAAAAACTATATCACAGCTAACTTTCAGCATCGTTTCGGTCAAAAATTTTTGAATGATTTTTTTTATTAAATGAATAATTTATTTAGTGATCTGATTTCTTCTTTTAGTTTTTTTGAAATTCTGATCATTATATTTTGATAAAAAGCAACGGAAGAACTCATTTGTTCAATTAATGAACTAAGTCATGAGTCTTGCAAATGAACATAAAACATCATAACTGATTTTGTTTTTATTGTTTTATCATAAGTTTTAACTTTCAACTGTTTTTATTTGTTAAGCAAAGTCTTGGCATTACATTCCTTTTGTGGAATTTAGCCTTTCTGTTTCAACAGACTTCGCAGCCGATTCTTAGTGTACAGAATCATTGCATGGCTAGTACTATGGATCCTACTGACACTAAGAATCCTTCCAGGTCGGTGCTCGAACATACAACAACTGGCTTGTAAGACCAGCGTCCTATGCATTGAACCGTCAACCCGGTACAATTTTTCATTTGTTAACTATCTCGAAATAACACAAATTGTTATACATATCAATTGTTGATATACTTGTGTTACGATTTTGTTAGGTGCGAGTGCCTGAAGGGAGGTTCAATGGGTCGGAAGGATCATGATGCCGGTTTTCTGGGATTATCATAATATACTTTTAGAGGACTATCTCAATGCAAATATTAGCGTGCAGTAATGGAACGATTGAAGGCCGTTGTGAAAGGGTCTCACATGTAGCACATAACCATCGCTTCCATGGTTAAAATCAACGGCTTAGGGTTCCAGTTACTTGCCCATCCACCTTTTCGAACTGTTATCTGTTCCCATACCTCAAGTCATCTCTGAGAAATCGATGTCAGTTTTGTTTTGAAATTTGAGACAGCTATTTCCGGAACCTGATACTGAAACTTGTATATCCAAAGTAAGTTTGTATGGCCATCAACTAATATGACCTACAAATTTAGAAGATGTTTTCCGTTCTCAAGGAATTGAAGTAAGGGAGCTTTCTCGGACCACTTCTCAAAATCTACCAGTCTTGTGGATTTTTGTGCTCTAGTTTCAGTAGAAAAGATCAATTTGTCTGTTAAAAACGCCAGTAAAATGCGCTCCGAAAATTATGTACGTAAGCAATCTTCAGTAACATTTTATTTATCTGTGCCCCCCTAGAAACGAAATTCTGGGTACAGGGCTGGGTTTCCCCTATATTATGAAAACTCTTTACTTAGATATTTAAGTCAAATATTGAAATGGATAATTTCCGACAAACGACTATATAACAAAAAAAAACCTGTTTCAACACACCTAGTGGTATAATGATGTCTTCCTCAGATCATGTGGTATTCTTCAAAATAATTTTCGATTCTTGAAAGAATCGGTTTGTTTGGCCGTCTACTGATAATGACTGGCAATTGAAATAGTTTTGAGGCCGATTTAGAATTTTTTTTACGTGTCTTATTTCATCCCTTTAAGTGATGATATGAAATTTTCAACACTTCACTTTATAATTCTGGAAATTCCGAAGTTTTGTATAGAACCATAAGACGCTTAATTTCAATCTAAGTTTGTAAAAATCGGTCACATCATCTCTGGGAAAAGTGAGAAGGTAATTTGAAATTGGAATTTTTACACTAACCACCCTGTAATTCCAAAACCGAAAGTCGGATGAATATGAAATTCAGAAAATTTTTTTGCGACCATAAAACCATATTTCATTTGAATCTGATTTAGAGAAAATCGTTTCGGTCGTCTCCGAGAAAAGTTTCATTTTTTACATATTTTACCCCATAAATCCGTAACCGTAACGTGACCGCAAAATCTTTTATTTGAATGTGAGTTTGTAAAAATCGATTTAGCTATCTCCGAGGAAAGTTGGTGCACTTATTTTGATGTGGAACACATCTTTATTAGGGGTGCAAATCACAAACTACACGTAGAAATGTGGTCAGGTTTTAAACACTTACAGCTCAGTCAGTTTTGTATCAATTATTAAAATTATTTCATCATTTGATACGAAATATTTCTACGTATTGATTTGAATGTTCATAGTCATGTATTTTGAATTGTATATCATAGAAATGTTGATTAATAGCTAACAGTGTCCTATTTTGTCTGTAAAAAATCTCCAGCATACCGGATTTCCCTGCCATAGTCGACGGTTTTGAAGGAGTAAGCGATGTATCAAAGAGAGAGCATCGCTCTGATTGGTCAATCGATGCAAAAGCGAAGCTGTTGGAAGCACGCGAATCTATAAATAGAAGCGAAATTAAAGCTAACGTTTCAGTCCTATTCCTAGTATGCTAGAGGTAGGTTGTTGCTAGACAGCAAGACAAAAACGTGCCATGAAACGATTTGAAGCTTTAAGGGCTGATGCCAGTTATTAGCGTGAAACCGTGTCGCTCGCTGTGCGTATTACATTTCTCTTCATGCTCTCTCGTAAATGTGTAAAATGACTCTCGATGTGGCCGGGTGGCCAAGAAAGTTTTGATATTTGCGGTTACAAGTTTGACTACATCACATAAAATCCAATAAAGCTACCGCTTGTTTGGCAGCCTTGATGAGCCGATTTTATTTCTCTCTCATGTTTCGTTACGTTACCAGGGAGCTAAAATGGCGCCGACATAGAAATCGACTTACCTCCACAAAAATAACTTTCATTTAATTTTCATCGCGACAACATACATGTTTTTATGCACTAATCGCATCTAAACTAAATTATCTAGACATTGTCAGGATAGATTTTTGATCCATGCTTTTGAGGGCGAGATTTTCAATGAACAAGTTGAAAGTTGCCGTTTTCAGCTATGCAACTCTTCCTTCAGAAAAAAGACTTTCCTGACCGCTAAAGTCAAACAATCATTCTGAAATTTTCACAGAATAATCAAAACTAAATTTCTAAGAGATTGTCTGGTGGTTTTTTTTATATTCGCCACCGTTTCTGAGAAAATCATATTTGAAGCGTGAAAATAGCCCTTTAAAACGCCCTAAAACACACTGGCCTCAGCCCTTAATTGGTATACTCTGATCTTGTGTCATGCAAGCTAGGAATTCCATGTTATGTCGTTTTCCCATGAGAATTGACAACTACCTCTAGATACATTTTGAGTGCTTAAGATTAATTTCTAATTTATATTAGATGAACTCGATTGATAATGAGAAATAGTTTATCGCTTTAACCGAAATCGCAGAATGGTAGAGAAACTTAACGCTAAAAAACTGCTTGCATAGAAAACTTGAACACAAGCTTGGCGAAGAGAAGCTTAATTATCGAAATCGCAAGTATGTACAAAGATATAATTGCATATATTTGAGATAATGATGTAATTTCGTCGGTCATAAAACAAATGCAAATCAAGATAAATGATGTTCGGTGTTGGTTCGGATTGATTGAACTTTTTGATTGTAGATCATTAGAAATTTTTGTTGCCTTGTTCCACATCAATGGCTCGAACAACCCCATGGGGCTGATCCTTGTAGTTTTTTCATTTTTTTTTGTTTATCATTTACTCCTTAATTCCAGACCCAGAAGTCGAATCCAAACAATATACGGCATGGTTCTGCACAGTATGAAATTTGACACACATGTAATTAAGAATTCTGAACGTTACACTCCGTTCTTGGGTACAAAACCAACGAAAAGAGGCTGAGTATTTTGACGTATGACTTCGTCTATCTCTACTATACTTCGATTGACAATATGTATCTCAAATCGAGTATCTCTCAACGACTATTTTTGAAGTCTATTCGGCTGAGCGGTGACATTACGCATCGCGTTCGATCAAGCGATCGAGAAACTTGCTTTGCGATACCGCCACGGAGCGAAATAAATTCGTCAACGAAAAAAAGCTTTGAAATGTCAGATTTGTGACATTAGTGGCATCTCGTTCTCATGAGAAATTGCATATATTTACACACACCTCATAAACATCCAACTTAAAATTTCAACTATCTCTTGTTTCTATGTTAATGTTTTTTTCCGTGCACATGAGTTACTCCACAGATTCAAGAAGAGAAACAATTCCTCAGCTCAGCACTGAGTTGTGTCACTATTGGCTCTGTGAGTAATTATATGCACACCTTCAGGAGAGGGTTCAGTAGTTTATGCTACTGCTTATGGCAGTTGAAAACAAATTGCTATCTCAGTTGCAACGTCGAGAAGAATTTGTTGATGATGTTATTAACAGAAGGGCAAAGTGCCGTATTCTTCTATTGTATCGGTGATACAAAATAAGTTAAAAAAAAATCCCATTCAAAAGTATATCGTTATATCATTGCATTGAAAAACACAAGCGAATATCTATTCCTCAATCTTTAGTTTTCACTTACAACGAACTGTTACTGATATCATACCACATGTCCAGTGCACAACCCGTTGATTTTGTCACGTGACGCCACTGGTTAATCGTTTAAGAATAATGTAGAATTTAAAAAAAATACTAAAAACTCATATTTGCATAATTAAATGGTTTTCGGAAAAGAAAAAATGAAAATTTTAAAATCGAAATTAATGTTAATGTTAATTTATTACCGGAAAGTGAGTCTAAAACTTTTACTTGAACTCACAATTAAATTATTTGTTCTTAAATATCTGAATCAAAGTTTACTGTTCATTTCATTTACAGGATTCCAGTGAAGTTCACCTAGAAGGCAGAAATTATATACTTCTTATGATGTTTTCATGTTTGCGCCTTTTGTTTTGTAAACTCGAACGTCAGTCAATAAAATTATGACAAATGTATGCACTTTGCATTTCAATCGTACTGAGAGTGAACATTCTTCTAAATTGATGACTAAAGCTAGCTGAGGCTTCGAAAGCTTTCGCACGGAAATCCCGCAGATCACAAAATTACAATTATGCAATTGTTGTTTCACGTCCTGGTTGTTTCAACTAAAATGTTGTTGATTTATCTAACATATCCGTTGGTTTTGTCATACCTATGCAGGCTGTCACTTGGCGGAGAACGAAGACTGCAAAACGCAGAACAAAATTCCTCTTCATTTCACCAGAAACGTTTCAAATTGAAAATATTCAATGGCAAATAAACGTCATTTATGTTACGTAGTGGCCGTTTCATATAAGTGAAAGTATGCAGAAAAACTTAAGAGTTTATTGTAAAAGAAGTTTTCCATGTATTAAATAGATATTCCTACAGTATAAATGTTTTAAATTCATCGAACAGTTCAACAAAATTTCTTAATGCCTAAGAACATTTTGCTGGTGAATTCCCTCTTGGGAAATATAATCTTTTGTTGCATTTTTATATCATCTGTGAGTTTAGTGATAAAGTTATAAGCTGCTACTTAGGCAAAATTTAATATTTCAAGCATTGAACGATTAGCTGCCCCCTGAAGAGACTAGCTGTAAAACTATTTATTGCAATAGGTGTATTAAGCTTAAATAACTGATAATAGGTTAAAACAAGTGAGCCATTTTTTGCTTTCATGCATACAGGTAACTTTGCTGGGATTGTGTCATCGCTCAGTTGCACGAGTGACACCTCATTGAAACGTTTCCACGTCATTTCCCACTCAGGGTGTATGCCATTGCTCAACTGTAACGCTTTATTACTCGTTTGTGGTGCGTGTCTTTGCTGGGTGCGATTGCTTAACTGCCAGCACTATAAATTAAAAATGACAGTTTAGTTAAAACAACAATCGATTAGTTGTACCAAATTTTAACCAATCAAATTCAGAAAAACAACTAATATTTTAGTTGTTTTGCGATCACTGGTGTTTCCGTGCGCACGTGAAAAAATATTCGAGACGATATTTCACCAATTAGCTTTATAGCCTGTCCGCACTACACCGGGACGACCGGGACGGGACCGTCCGGGACTATCCGGGACGTTTTTTTTTCCTCATCGGCGATGACTGAGCTGTCGGCGTGTGCATGTATTGGAATCCCGGACCCGGCATAAAATCCATTTGCTTGCCGCCGATATTCCTCACCGAGTTTTTCGCACCATGCCGACAGCCCACACAGAAAGAGAGTGAATTGAGAGAGCAAGAGCGAAAGGAAGACCGAAATGAATCCAAATCGTTTCATTGATATTTCTTAGCTTAATTGATTGATTGATTTAGTTAATCATCAAGAGTCCTTACAATCGAGTAATGTCATTATAATTAGCCATTACATTACATTTTAGGATGGTGATTTTTTAATTGTTGCTACTCATTACATATTGAATTACACTACAGATCTTCGTCTATGGTCCCCTATTGATTATGTTATCATTGAATTAAATAGAAATGTTCATGGTTCATTATACATCTATTCGAAAAACTATTCTAAATACAATAAATAAATTGTAGTTCAGTCTTATTATTATTGAAAGGTTTGGTCTGAAGGAACTAGGCTTATTTTGATTTACAGCAGCGCCGCTTTTACGTAATAATGGGCTCGGGAGCAACATATATTTGTGTGCTTATTACTAAGACCGTGGACACGTGCCCCACTGTCTCTCTTATTATTGTTATTATTAGAGATTGGAATTAATATGAAACAACGCAAGAAACAAGTACGATGTTTTACTTCAATTCGAATCCACTGCCATACATTATTAATAAAGCTATAAAGTGATAATGTGACGAAACTTCTTTACAAGCACAGTTACTTGTTGTATCTGAGATGTTTTAATAAATGTACTTATAGAGACAATGGGTATTTTTAACAATGGAGACGTCTACTAAACATGAGGATTTAATTTAACCATATATTATGATTTTAAATTTTTTATTTTAATAAATGTTTATTGTTTGATTTATGAATAGAAGCTCTAGACTTAAGTAAAAAGAGGTGCGTGACAAACGAAGATTTTTACTCGCAAAGGACAGGATTTGGAGGCAGCCAACGGGTAGATTTAGTTCATTCCACTAACTAGCGTCTTGACTCGTACTATGGCAGCAGTTTTGGTATTTCAGGTAGCCTTAAAAAAACTGTTACATCCGGCAACTCTAGGAAGCCAGAAATACTTCTGGATTAGTATGCGGTGCAAACGGCTGTTTGAAATCGATTTATTTTCCCAATATTTCTCTGTATTCAGATGACAATGATTTTGCAGGTTTGAGTACAATTGTTCAACGGTTCGCTTCTGAGTTAACCAACCTTGAAGAAGGATAAGGTCCAGACTATGTCAATTTTCAACATTTAGTACTATTATTAAATTTTCTTTCACTTATTCAAATCTAATTGGACTGAATATAGTGAACATAAAAGGATTTTTTTTCTTTAAAAGCGATTTAGTTCATTCCACCAACCGCTCTAATAAGTTAAGAATTTGGAGTGTGGATTGTTTATTGTAAAATTTGTTGCTTTAAATTATTTTGTGTACAAGTAGCCGGGTCAGTCCTTTACATGCTCTACATGCGGATTTTCGACTCGATGGGCCCTTCTCTATATACAATTATGTTTAATGGTTACCTGATAAAATGAACACTATACCACGTTCACAATTTCGTTACCTATCAATTAGCGAATCTGTGTACCTATATATTTATATTTTCAATAACTTTTGAATACCTACCAACAAGTATTTATTGCCCGAGTTAGGTGTAATAAAAGTAGTTTGAAACAAGTATCAGAAGCATTAATATACGATATATTTCATGGGGTACGACGTAAAAACTTATACAGTGACGAGCGTTAAGTGTTAACGTAAAGTGATAAATAATATTTAGTTAGTAGAAAATGGAGAACTTCACTGATGACGAGGTTATGATGATGGCTATTGCATTTGAAGACGAAGAGGAAGATGAGGATCAAACTCCTTCTGCTAAAAAAAAGAAGTGGGCTCATGAAGCTTGGACGAAATGTGAAACGGAGGGAGAATTTGCTACACTTTTCAAAGAGTTAGTAGCCGATGGATAAAAATTCCACGAATACTTCAGGATGTCGCAACACTGCTTTGAATTACTTCTACGCAAACTAGAAGTTTATCTAAAAAAGGAAGACTCCAAATTTCGACTGGCGATTACAATGAGGAGTAAGGATTTGAAGATAAAGTGCGGAAAATTCGACGTAACAACGTTCATTTAAGTAAGAAGAAGATTTCTCGCATCTAAACTTTTACCGTCTACCAGAGGAGTCGAACTTAGCGATGCGAAACATCCGAGTCTCTGATATGTTAAAATTTTTTTTGCCCACCACTCCCCCACACCAAAAAATTTACTAAATAGTTACTGACTGACCAGAAGTCATACATTAAAAGTAAAAATAAAGTTTTATCGCTAAATTGTTTCTTCCTGTGATTGTCACGCTACGAACATTCATCAAACACGATTAAATAATATCACCAGACTAGCGAAAAGTGACGAACTACAAGTCGCGAGGGCAGCTTTTGTAAATTTGTTCTAATCAATTTAAAGTAGTCATCTCAGTTATTTTTGCTTCACTTTTTATTCCATATGTCGAAACCATAGTCTGAGAGAGATCAACAATCGCTATTCGATGCACTGACTCAAAAGATGATTCGCGGTGCTTTCGCTTTATTTTGCGTAACAAAAGCTTTTAACATATTCACAATATTTTTATGAATTCATCGCAGCCAAGTAATCAGTAAAATAATGGAAAGATACATTAACAGCATAACGTTTCACAATTCTACTGTCCGAAAACATAAATAAAAAAAAACGGGCGAGACGAAGTTCGACGGGTCAGCTAGTTTAAAATAGTTTTTCGAATAGATGTACAATGAACCATGAACATTTCTATTTAATTCAATGATAACATAATCAATAGGGGACCATAGACGAGGATCTGTAGTGTAATTCAATATGTAATGAGTAGCAACAATTAAAAAATCACCATCCTAAAATGTAATGTAATGGCTAATTATAATGACATTACTCGATTGTAAGGACTCTTGGTGATTAACTAAATCAATCAATCAATTAAGCTAAGAAATATCAATGAAACGATTTGGATTTATTTCGGTCTTCCTTTCGCTCTTGCTCTCTCAATTCACTCTCTTTCTGTGTGGGCTGTCGGCATGTTGCGAAAAACTCGGTGAGGAATATCGGCGGCAAGCAAATGGATTTTATGCCGGGTCCGGGATTCCAATACATGCACACGCCGGCAGCTCAGTCATCGCCGATGAGGAAAAAAAAACGTCCCGGATAGTCCCGGATAGTCCCGGACGGTTTTCGTGTGATTTATACCATAAGAAATAAAAACTGTCTTTTACATTTAGGGAACTCGTGTGAAAAATGTTGATATTGTTGTAGTTAGAATATTTCTATAACAAACAGAAGGTTGTCGTTAGGGAATGTAGTGGAACGGTTTGAAAGATCGCGGCGAATAGACGAGTAGGTGGCAGTAGTATTTACAAGATACAGCAAATTCGAAATTAACACAGGATTTAGAAAATTTTATTATTATGAATTATTCCTCCTACAAAAGCCTGAAACGCGACCAAATTCAATTTGTTTTGATTTCAATCGATGCAGTGTTAGGCCGGCAGCAAGAGAAATTGAAATCTTGCTAAAAGAACGAATGCATCTAGACGTAAACGAAGTTTGTGAAATACAATTCAATAAGGCTGTGTGAAAGAGATGTAATTGCATCCGCTTCGGTTAACAACGAGATGCACACTGTCGAGTATGATAATGTTAAATACAAAAGCGATCAACACGTTCGAAAAAATATGTCTCGATACGGAGAAACTCTTTCCATCGAAATGGAAGTGTGGTGTAAATTCTTTCCCGATATCCAAGTTGGCGAGCGAGTGATATGTATGCGACTACATAAAGCAATTCCATCTTACATCATTTGTGGTCAAGTTGGGAGATATCCTTGTAAAACGTTGGTTACCTATGAGAATCAGCTGATTGCATGCCAGTCTTGTGAAAAACCTGCGCACTACGGTCAACCCTGTACTGACACTGCGAAAAAGACATCTTCAATCGAAGCCAAGGTCAACCGCACAACAACGATAACTAGTGAACACGATACTGCCGAGTCAACTTTCGTTTGTCAAAGGGACTATCGAACAACAGTTCTCATCCTCCTAGACAACAATTGCAGCCATAGTGAAACGAGCAACCATTAGCATCGATTCCAGAAACATAAGCAATACAAACAACTGCTACAATTACAACAACTAATCTAACAATGATGATGACCCGGACCATTTGACCCTTAGCCCTTGCTGGATAGAAGTGAGAACAACTCTTCCCCTAGAAAGCGTGTTACAACAAGATCCAGTAAAAAAATTTATATCTCTTGAGCCGTGTCAAGAAATGAATTCAAAAAAATAATAACACGATATCTCGAACATAACATTTCAATCGTACATAAATTACAACACCCAAAACAACATGAAAATAAGGAATAACAATACTAGTATTCCAAAACCAGTTGGAATCGAGAACCATAGTACGAAACATGGTGGATTCGACGTTACGATTACATTAACTGGACGTTCAATAAGTCCCCGGTCTGACAGATAGATTGTGTCAAATCTATTCATAAATTGAAAAATCCACAACACATCGTTTTTAGCCTCCTAGAATTTCTAAAAATTGAAGTTGGGAATTAACATGACATTAATTCAATAACTTACTTGTCAAACCCGTCTCGAAAATACAAATTGTATTGATATCAATAATTTCTTTAAAAATTATTATTTAAATAATATTCAGTTCTTTTTTTAAAATTTAACCACTGAAAATATGCGTTCAATTCATGCAGTTGAAATTTTACGCGCCTTATTTTGGTACTGGATTTCACCTTAATCCTCCTTCATACCAAAAATTTTGTAGTTATCTAACACTGCTAAATGTTTAATCATAAATTGCTGACCATATCTCCAATGATATGGAGAAAAAATATGTTGCTTCGAGATATTCGCGATTAGGTTCTACCCATTCTTGTACAGGGTAAATTTTGAAAAGGGTCGTATTCACAACAAAACGAATCAGAGAGTCTCAAAGAATATTCAAGTTTCGTTGTTTCGACAATTTCCTTTAAAAAAAGCCAATATTATTGATCATCCCTACAACAACAACGTGCTCACTCAGTTCTGACTCTACCTCCAGTATGACTTAGCTCAATCGCCATGTGGATCAAAAGCTTTCGGCCATACGCCGGTATTAGTTTTTTCCACGAGACGCTGACATAGCATCGCTACCTG
Organism: Malaya genurostris; assembly: GCF_030247185.1. Taxonomy (NCBI): domain Eukaryota; kingdom Metazoa; phylum Arthropoda; class Insecta; order Diptera; family Culicidae; genus Malaya; species Malaya genurostris. The sequence continues at coordinate 248,520,152 of NC_080572.1, read as the reverse complement.
TATGGGGTATAATCACCAGCTGATACGAGTACAAAGAGTAGGTATTTTAAACACAAATAAAACAAGCTGGAAATGCACGCAAACGAACGCAACAAAAAGCCCAACTCGATTCGATTGTACCCCGAATGCCGGCTTTCGAGCTTGGCTCGTTTTGACACTCATAAAGTATCAGAGGCACAGATAATGATAAAGACAAAACGGAGAACGATTGCTGTTGGCGATTTAATTGAATTTGCAGATTTTTTCAATTTGGAATAGAGTGGAATTCGAATCGAAAAGTTGAATTTGTTTGAGTGCTTGGTGTATTGTTGAACAAATTAGAGATGACACAGGCTACTACAGAACGGATAGTGATAATTTTCATATTAATTAGTATCATGCTTATAATAGATTATGATTAGACTCAAATCGCATAATTTTAAGCACAATTTCAACAATAAAAACAGACTTTAAAATTGGTATAAATAAGCAAAAACGGATTTATTCAAGTCAAAATTATTTGTCAACAGAAGTTTTACTTTGCTTTAACCAATGTTTCCTGGTAACAAATCTTCAACAGTTTTAAACAACTGCATTCTGACTGTGACAGTTGCGCGATTATTAATGATGCTCCACAATAACTGATTATATAGGTACCTATTAACAATTACAAAGCTTCGCCATCACTTTGTTTCGGTGAAATTAGATAGATTATCGTGGGAGCGAATTTCTATTCCGAGTCCTCAGAACATTCAAGATCGTGTCACAGTCGAAAAGCAAACTTCTACCCTACTGAAAAGCCCAATCCGTTCCAGTCCTCTTCATAAATAATGTCCAGTTGCCATAAATAATTTGCCATCATTAGGGGATGGATCCGTATCAAGTGCCTAAGCGGCTCTTCACATCGAGCAATCGAAGCAATAAATACCACACAGAACCAAAAACACAGAAAAAAACCTAAAATCCACGCTCGAGAAAAGATGCTTCAATAAAATAAACTCCCTGTGGCGGCATTTCCCGTTGAATCCTTGACAACCGTCAACCGCTAATCAGTCTCCCCCTGAGCCTCGGCGAATGACGTCATCGAATCGAACGGTAACTCGGAGGAAAACCGAAACTTTTTTTTCTCATCAGAATTGTAAACATGAACCGCATGGCAAAGCCCGAAACCAGAGAGATAAAATCCACGCATCACCGCGGCCCGGTCTGCCTGGCGCCAAACCGAAGAACCGTCCCAAATTGGAAGTAGGTTTACAAAGTCTGCACGAGCATCACCGACAGCTCGTAATCGAAACCTCTTTCCACAAAAACCAAAAATGTGCCGGAGCTTATAAATACAAAACAAGGCCTCGTGCTGAAGAGCAATGACACTTACAATCGGATCGAGGGACTACGCTAGTAAAGAAGTTATTTTCGGTCTTTAGTTGTTAAGTAATTTTACTATTAGCAACCATAATGGCACTAGACTGCCTATCTGGAACCATAAAAGCATTAGATTGTTCAGGAAATGAAACTCAACCGAGCTAGTCAAGTAACGCCTGGGAGCTTCGGAAATCAATCTTCGATAAAATTATTCATTTGTGCTCCTGTAATGCTATGTTACTGAACGTTGTGTCACTACTTATTGTGTAATTGTGATTGTAATTTGCAACTAGTTAGAACTGAAATTATTAACATGCTTAAAAACTATCACACTTTTAATTTGAAACACAAAATTATGGCACTTGTCATGTGGAATCGTCAAAATAAAGACGAAATAAAATTTTGATTATGATTATATTATATAAAATGCCATCATGTTTTAAAATAAAGATTTCATCATACATTTTGATCTTCAAAAACGGAGGAACGACCTACGAAAAGCTAAATCTTCGCTTTAAGAAGTACTCCGGAGAAGTTTGACATTGCACTAAACGGAATCGGTTCTGTTTCCCAACCAGAAACGCATCACTTGAATACAAGCCAAAAAAGTTGCTTTCTTCGTGAATATCGTCCATGGTCAATCGTGACTTTTATGCTTTTCTGCTCAATTAAGCCGTTTTTATCTTATGAGTTCCAAGCCACTTCATCTTGTTGAGACTAACATAAATTTCTTTTTGTAGTAAGTATAATCGTGAGTTTAAGTCGGTGCAGAGTAGGGTAATTTCAAAACAGCAGCGCCATCACTTTGTCGTGTTGTCCGAATTTCGGTCATGGTTTCTAGATTTTGACAAAACCATCAAAATTTATTATCTATTTATTTCTCTTAACTTACTTCTCAACAAACGTTTTTTTTTTATTTTCAATCATTGAATAACTGCCATAGAATGCGATATTATTGATCACGTTTGCTCAAAACGACAACTTCAAAGTTATTTTAACTTCTCGTTCGAACCTTATTTGAATAAAAGCTGCCCACATATTGTTGAAAGAATCATGTGCTAATCCCGATCAGATGCACATAACAAAATCATAACACAATTTATGATATTTTGAGCTATTTAGCAAACGAAAACAATTGAAAGCTAAACCGTATGATAACAATATAATAACAAAATCAGTTATGATGTTTCATTTTCATTTGCGAGACTCATGATGAAGTTCATTAATTGAAAAAATGAGTTCTTCCGTTGATTTATATCGAAAAATAATGATCAGAATTTCAAAAAAAACTAAAAGAAGAAACCAGATCACTAAATAAATTATTCAGTTAATAAAAAAAAATCATTCAACAATTTTCGATTGAAACTATGCTAAAAGTTAGCTGTGATATAGTTTTTCTAAGTTAATTATGCTATCAATTTTTTTACAACTATTGTTATAAATTTCTGCTTTCGGACTTCTGTAGTTATATCAAATTCAATAGTCTTTTTTATTATGATTTTTGTTATTTTAACAGCTTACCAGCCAAAAATACTTCAAAATTTGTTACAAAATATTTCTGAAATAAATTACTTCAGTTGTTATAATTCTGTTATTACCATCTGATCGGGATAACTACTGAACGAAAGCTACCTGTTGACGGCCAGAAAATCATCACTAAGTTTTGTTCTTTTAGCTCTTCTGGCACTTCGGTGAAAAGCGCGTATTGCAAAAAGCGTTAGCGGTTTTCGTTGAACCGTTAGGTTGCATCAGAAGTTCAACATAAACTGCTAATGTGCTGATTAGTCGAAGACAGCAATTAAAAAATAAGAAAATAATTATATGCACTTTCCCAGATGGAATCGAAATCTTTGAACAATTGATGCGCAAATTATTATGAGACACTTAAATACTTTTAAAAATTGTTGGTCTCCTATCAGTTTATATCGATCTTTATTTTACATCTGACAAAAAATTGATCCACAAAAAAAACGAAAAATATCAATAAACAACCATAATTGAACAAAGTTGCGGTGACCAGAACAAATATAGAAACTATATTTTATTCGGCGAAAATTATTCTCGAAAATTGAAGATACTTTTCTACGTGTCTTTTTTGTCTCTTTTGTCTTTTTTGTCTTTTTTGTCTTTTTTGTCTTTTTTGTCTTTTTTGTCTTTTTTGTCTTTTTTGTCTTTTTTGTCTTTTTTGTCTTTTTTGTCTTTTTTGTCTTTTTTGTCTTTTTTGTCTTTTTTGTCTTTTTTGTCTTTTTTGTCTTTTTTGTCTTTTTTGTCTTTTTTGTCTTTTTTGTCTTTTTTGTCTTTTTTGTCTTTTTTTTTTTTTTTTTTTTTTTGTCTTTTTTGTCTTTTTTGTCTTTTTCGTCTTTTTTGTCTTTTTTGTCTTTTTTGTCTTTTTTGTCTTTTTTGTCTTTTTTGTCTTTTTTGTCTTTTTTGTCTTTTTTGTCTTTTTTGTCTTTTTTGTCTTTTTTGTCTTTTTTGTCTTTTTTGTCTTTTTTGTCTTTTTTGTCTTTTTTGTCTTTTTTGTCTTTTTTGTCTTTTTTGTCTTTTTTGTCTTTTTTGTCTTTTTTGTCTTTTTTGTCTTTTTTGTCTTTTTTGTCTTTTTTGTCTTTTTTGTCTCTTTCGTCTTCTTTGTCTTTTTTGTCTTTTTGCCTTTTGTGTATTTTTTGTCTTTTTTGTCTTTTTTGTCTTTTTTGCCATTTTCGTCTCTAGGTCGAACGAAAATTTTTTCATTTGGTCATTTAGTTATTCCGTTCCTTCTTACAATTGTTATTTCGTTCGTTCGTTTCGTTCTTTCGTTCTTTCGTTCTTTCGTTCTTTCGTTCTTTCGTTCTTTCGTTCTTTCGTTCTTTCGTTCTTTCGTTCTTTCGTTCTTTCGTTCTTTCGTTCTTTCGTTCTTTCGTTCTTTCGTTCTTTCGTTCTTTCGTTCTTTCGTTCTTTCGTTCTTTCGTTCTTTCGTTCTTTCGTTCTTTCGTTCTTTCGTTCTTTCGTTCTTTCGTTCTTTCGTTCTTTCGTTCTTTCGTTCTTTCGTTCTTTCGTTCTTTCGTTCTTTCGTTCTTTCGTTCTTTCGTTCTTTCGTTCTTTCGTTCTTTCGTTCTTTCGTTCTTTCGTTCTTTCGTTCTTTCGTTCTTTCGTTCTTTCGTTCTTTCGTTCTTTCGTTCTTTCGTTCTTTCGTTCTTTCGTTCTTTCGTTCTTTCGTTCTTTCGTTCTTTCGTTCTTTCGTTCTTTCGTTCTTTCGTTCTTTCGTTCTTTCGTTCTTTCGTTCTTTCGTTCTTTCGTTCTTTCGTTCTTTCGTTCTTTCGTTCTTTCGTTCTTTCGTTCTTTCGTTCTTTCGTTCTTTCGTTCTTTCGTTCTTTCGTTCTTTCGTTCTTTCGTTCTTTCGTTCTTTCGTTCTTTCGTTCTTTCGTTCTTTCGTTCTTTCGTTCTTTCGTTCTTTCGTTCTTTCGTTCTTTCGTTCTTTCGTTCTTTCGTTCTTTCGTTCTTTCGTTCTTTCGTTCTTTCGTTCTTTCGTTCTTTCGTTCTTTCGTTCTTTCGTTCTTTCGTTCTTTCGTTCTTTCGTTGTTTCGTTCTTTCGTTCTTTCGTTCTTTCGTTCTTTCGTTCTTTCGTTCTTTCGTTCTTTCGTTCTTTCGTTCTTTCGTTCTTTCGTTCTTTCGTTCTTTCGTTCTTTCGTTCTTTCGTTCTTTCGTTCTTTCGTTCTTTCGTTCTTTCGTTCTTTCGTTCTTTCGTTCTTTCGTTCTTTCGTTCTTTCGTTCTTTCGTTCTTTCGTTCTTTCGTTCTTTCGTTCTTTCGTTCTTTCGTTCTTTCGTTCTTTCGTTCTTTCGTTCTTTCGTTCTTTCGTTCTTTCGTTCTTTCGTTCTTTCGTTCTTTCGTTCTTTCGTTCTTTCGTTCTTTCGTTCTTTCGTTCTTTCGTTCTTTCGTTCTTTCGTTCTTTCGTTGTTTCGTTCTTTCGTTGTTTCGTTCTTTCGTTCTTTCGTTCTTTCGTTCTTTCGTTCTTTCGTTCTTTCTTTCTACCGTTCTTTCGTTCTTTCGTTCTTTCGTTCTTTCGTTCTTTCGTTCTTTCGTTCTTTCGTTCTTTCGTTCTTTCGTTCTTTCGTTCTTTCGTTCTTTCGTTCTTTCGTTCTTTCGTTCTTTCGTTCTTTCGTTCTTTCGTTCTTTCGTTCTTTCGTTCTTTCGTTCTTTCGTTCTTTCGTTCTTTCGTTCTTTCGTTCTTTCCTTCTTTCGTTCTTTCGTTCTTTCGTTCTTTCGTTCTTTCCTTCTTTCGTTCTTTCGTTCTTTCGTTCTTTCGTTCTTTCGTTCTTTCGTTCTTTCGTTCTTTCGTTCTTTCGTTCTTTCGTTCTTTCGTTCTTTCGTTCTTTCGTTCTTTCCTTCTTTCGTTCTTTCGTTCTTTCGTTCTTTCGTTCTTTCCTTCTTTCGTTCTTTCGTTCTTTCGTTCTTTCGTTCTTTCGTTCTTTCGTTCTTTCGTTCTTTCGTTCTTTCGTTCTTTCGTTCTTTCGTTCTTTCGTTCTTTCGTTCTTTCGTTCTTTCGTTCTTTCGTTCTTTCGTTCTTTCGTTCTTTCGTTCTTTCGTTCTTTCGTTCTTTCGTTCTTTCGTTCTTTCGTTCTTTCGGCGAAAATTATTCTCGAAAATTGAAGATACTTTTCTACGTGTCTTTTTTGTCTCTTTTGTCTTTTTTGTCTTTTTTGTCTTTTTTGTCTTTTTTGTCTTTTTTGTCTTTTTTGTCTTTTTTGTCTTTTTTGTCTTTTTTGTCATTTTTGTCTTTTTGTCTTTTTTGTCTTTTTTGTCTTTTTTGTCTTTTTTGTCTTTTTTGTCTTTTTTGTCTTTTTTGTCTTTTTTGTCTTTTTTGTCTTTTTTGTCTTTTTTGTCTTTTTTGTCTTTTTTGTCTTTTTTGTCTTTTTTGTCTTTTTTGTCTTTTTTGTCTTTTTTGTCTTTTTTGTCTTTTTTGTCTTTTTTGTCTTTTTTGTCTTTTTTGTCTTTTTTGTCTTTTTTGTCTTTTTTGTCTTTTTGTCTTTTTTGTCTTTTTTGTCTTTTTTGTCTTTTTTGTCTTTTTTGTCTTTTTTGTCTTTTTTGTCTTTTTTGTCTTTTTTGTCTTTTTTGTCTTTTTTGTCTTTTTTGTCTTTTTTGTCTTTTTTGTCTTTTTTGTCTTTTTTGTCTTTTTTGTCTCTTTCGTCTTTTTTGTCTTTTTTGTCTTTTTGCCTTTTGTGTATTTTTTGTCTTTTTTGTCTTTTTTGTCTTTTTTGCCATTTTCGTCTCTAGGTCAAACGAAAATTTTTTCATTTGGTCATTTAGTTATTCCGTTCCTTCTTACAATTGTTATTTCGTTCGTTCGTTTCGTTCTTTCGTTCTTTCGTTCTTTCGTTCTTTCGTTCTTTCGTTCTTTCGTTCTTTCCTTCTTTCGTTCTTTCCTTCTTTCGTTCTTTCGTTCTTTCGTTCTTTCGTTCTTTCGTTCTTTCGTTCTTTCGTTCTTTCGTTCTTTCGTTCTTTCGTTCTTTCGTTCTTTCGTTCTTTCGGCGAAAATTATTCTCGAAAATTGAAGATACTTTTCTACGTGTCTTTTTTGTCTCTTTTGTCTTTTTTGTCTTTTTTGTCTTTTTTGTCTTTTTTGTCTTTTTTGTCTTTTTTGTCTTTTTTGTCTTTTTTGTCATTTTTGTCATTTTTGTCTTTTTTGTCTTTTTTGTCTTTTTTGTCTTTTTTGTCTTTTTTGTCTTTTTTGTCTTTTTTGTCATTTTTGTCTTTTTTGTCTTTTTTGTCTTTTTTGTCTTTTTTGTCTTTTTTGTCTTTTTTGTCTTTTTTGTCTTTTTTGTCTTTTTTGTCTTTTTTGTCTTTTTTGTCTTTTTTGTCTTTTTTGTCTTTTTTGTCTTTTTGTCTTTTTTGTCTTTTTTGTCTTTTTTGTCTTTTTTGTCTTTTTTGTCTTTTTTGTCTTTTTTGTCTTTTTTGTCTTTTTTGTCTTTTTTGTCTTTTTTGTCTTTTTTGTCTTTTTTGTCTTTTTTGTCTTTTTTGTCTTTTTTGTCTTTTTTGTCTTTTTTGTCTTTTTTGTCTTTTTTGTCTCTTTCGTCTTTTTTGTCTTTTTTGTCTTTTTGCCTTTTGTGTATTTTTTGTCTTTTTTGTCTTTTTTGTCTTTTTTGCCATTTTCGTCTCTAGGTCAAACGAAAATTTTTTCATTTGGTCATTTAGTTATTCCGTTCCTTCTTACAATTGTTATTTCGTTCGTTCGTTTCGTTCTTTCGTTCTTTCGTTCTTTCGTTCTTTCGTTCTTTCGTTCTTTCGTTCTTTCGTTCTTTCGTTCTTTCGTTCTTTCGTTCTTTCGTTCTTTCGTTCTTTCGTTCTTTCGTTCTTTCGTTCTTTCGTTCTTTCGTTCTTTCGTTCTTTCGTTCTTTCGTTCTTTCGTTCTTTCGTTCTTTCGTTCTTTCGTTCTTTCGTTCTTTCGTTCTTTCGTTCTTTCGTTCTTTCGTTCTTTCGTTCTTTCGTTCTTTCGTTGTTTCGTTGTTTCGTTCTTTCGTTCTTTCGTTCTTTCGTTCTTTCGTTCTTTCTTTCTTCCGTTCTTTCGTTCTTTCGTTCTTTCGTTCTTTCGTTCTTTCGTTCTTTCGTTCTTTCGTTCTTTCGTTCTTTCGTTCTTTCGTTCTTTCGTTCTTTCGTTCTTTCGTTCTTTCGTTCTTTCGTTCTTTCGTTCTTTCGTTCTTTCGTTCTTTCGTTCTTTCGTTCTTTCGTTCTTTCGTTCTTTCGTTCTTTCGTTCTTTCGTTCTTTCGTTCTTTCGTTCTTTCGTTCTTTCGTTCTTTCGTTCTTTCGTTCTTTCGTTCTTTCGTTCTTTCGTTTTTTCGTTCTTTCGTTCTTTCGTTCTTTCGTTCTTTCGTTCTTTCGTTCTTTCGTTCTTTCGTTCTTTCGTTCTTTCGTTCTTTCGTTCTTTCGTTCTTTCGTTCTTTCGTTCTTTCGTTCTTTCGTTCTTTCGTTCTTTAGTTCTTTCGTTCTTTCGTTCTTTCGTTCTTTCGTTCTTTCGTTCTTTCGTTCTTTCGTTCTTTCGTTCTTTCGTTCTTTCGTTCTTTCGTTCTTTCGTTCTTTCGTTCTTTCGTTCTTTCGTTCTTTCGTTCTTTCGTTCTTTCGTTCTTTCGTTCTTTCGTTCTTTCGTTCTTTCGTTCTTTCGTTCTTTCGTTCTTTCGTTCTTTCGTTCTTTCGTTCTTTCGTTCTTTCGTTCTTTCGTTCTTTCGTTCTTTCGTTCTTTCGTTCTTTCGTTCTTTCGTTCTTTCGTTCTTTCGTTCTTTCGTTCTTTCGTTCTTTCGTTCTTTCGTTCTTTCGTTCTTTCGTTCTTTCGTTCTTTCGTTCTTTCGTTCTTTCGTTCTTTCGTTCTTTCGTTCTTTCGTTCTTTCGTTCTTTCGTTCTTTCGTTCTTTCGTTCTTTCGTTCTTTCGTTCTTTCGTTCTTTCGTTCTTTCGTTCTTTCGTTCTTTCGTTCTTTCGTTCTTTCGTTCTTTCGTTCTTTCGTTCTTTCGTTCTTTCGTTCTTTCGTTCTTTCGTTCTTTCGTTCTTTAGTTCTTTCGTTCTTTCGTTCTTTCGTTCTTTCGTTCTTTCGATCTTTCGTTCTTTCGTTCTTTCGTTCTTTCGTTCTTTCGTTCTTTCGTTCTTTCGTTCTTTCGTTCTTTCGTTCTTTCGTTCTTTCGTTCTTTCGTTCTTTCGTTCTTTCGTTCTTTCGTTCTTTCGTTCTTTCGTTCTTTCGTTCTTTCGTTCTTTCGTTCTTTCGTTCTTTCGTTCTTTCGTTCTTTCGTTCTTTCGTTCTTTCGTTCTTTCGTTCTTTCGTTCTTTCGTTCTTTCGTTCTTTCGTTCTTTCGTTCTTTCGTTCTTTCGTTCTTTCGTTCTTTCGTTCTTTCGTTCTTTCGTTCTTTCGTTCTTTCGTTCTTTCGTTCTTTCGTTCTTTCGTTCTTTCGTTCTTTCGTTCTTTCGTTCTTTCGTTCTTTCGTTCTTTCGTTCTTTCGTTCTTTCGTTCTTTCGTTCTTTCGTTCTTTCGTTCTTTCGTTCTTTCGTTCTTTCGTTCTTTCGTTCTTTCGTTCTTTCGTTCTTTCGTTCTTTCGTTCTTTCGTTCTTTCGTTCTTTCGTTCTTTCGTTCTTTCGTTCTTTCGTTCTTTCGTTCTTTCGTTCTTTCGTTCTTTCGTTCTTTCGTTCTTTCGTTCTTTCGTTCTTTCGTTCTTTCGTTCTTTCGTTCTTTCGTTCTTTCGTTCTTTCGTTCTTTCGTTCTTTCGTTCTTTCGTTCTTTCGTTCTTTCGTTCTTTCGTTCTTTCGTTCTTTCGTTCTTTCGTTCTTTCGTTCTTTCGTTCTTTCGTTCTTTCGTTCTTTCGTTCTTTCGTTCTTTCGTTCTTTCGTTCTTTCGTTCTTTCGTTCTTTCGTTCTTTCGTTCTTTCGTTCTTTCGTTCTTTCGTTCTTTCGTTCTTTCGTTCTTTCGTTCTTTCGTTCTTTCGTTCTTTCGTTCTTTCGTTCTTTCGTTCTTTCGTTCTTTCGTTCTTTCGTTCTTTCGTTCTTTCGTTCTTTCGTTCTTTCGTTCTTTCGTTCTTTCGTTCTTTCGTTCTTTCGTTCTTTCGTTCTTTCGTTCTTTCGTTCTTTCGTTCTTTCGTTCTTTCGTTCTTTCGTTCTTTCGTTCTTTCGTTCTTTCGTTCTTTCGTTCTTTCGTTCTTTCGTTCTTTCGTTCTTTCGTTCTTTCGTTCTTTCGTTCTTTCGTTCTTTCGTTCTTTCGTTCTTTCGTTCTTTCGTTCTTTCGTTCTTTCGTTCTTTCGTTCTTTCGTTCTTTCGTTCTTTCGTTCTTTCGTTCTTTCGTTCTTTCGTTCTTTCGTTCTTTCGTTCTTTCGTTCTTTCGTTCTTTCGTTCTTTCGTTCTTTCGTTCTTTCGTTCTTTCGTTCTTTCGTTCTTTCGTTCTTTCGTTCTTTCGTTCTTTCGTTCTTTCGTTCTTTCGTTCTTTCGTTCTTTCGTTCTTTCGTTCTTTCGTTCTTTCGTTCTTTCGTTCTTTCGTTCTTTCGTTCTTTCGTTCTTTCGTTCTTTCGTTCTTTCGTTCTTTCGTTCTTTCGTTCTTTCGTTCTTTCGTTCTTTCGTTCTTTCGTTCTTTCGTTCTTTCGTTCTTTCGTTCTTTCGTTCTTTCGTTCTTTCGTTCTTTCGTTCTTTCGTTCTTTCGTTCTTTCGTTCTTTCGTTCTTTCGTTCTTTCGTTCTTTCGTTCTTTCGTTCTTTCGTTCTTTCGTTCTTTCGTTCTTTCGTTCTTTCGTTCTTTCGTTCTTTCGTTCTTTCGTTCTTTCGTTCTTTCGTTCTTTCGTTCTTTCGTTCTTTCGTTCTTTCGTTCTTTCGTTCTTTCGTTCTTTCGTTCTTTCGTTCTTTCGTTCTTTCGTTCTTTCGTTCTTTCGTTCTTTCGTTCTTTCGTTCTTTCGTTCTTTCGTTCTTTCGTTCTTTCGTTCTTTCGTTCTTTCGTTCTTTCGTTCTTTCGTTCTTTCGTTCTTTCGTTCTTTCGTTCTTTCGTTCTTTCGTTCTTTCGTTCTTTCGTTCTTTCGTTCTTTCGTTCTTTCGTTCTTTCGTTCTTTCGTTCTTTCGTTCTTTCGTTCTTTCGTTCTTTCGTTCTTTCGTTCTTTCGTTCTTTCGTTCTTTCGTTCTTTCGTTCTTTCGTTCTTTCGTTCTTTCGTTCTTTCGTTCTTTCGTTCTTTCGTTCTTTCGTTCTTTCGTTCTTTCGTTCTTTCGTTCTTTCGTTCTTTCGTTCTTTCGTTCTTTCGTTCTTTCGTTCTTTCGTTCTTTCGTTCTTTCGTTCTTTCGTTCTTTCGTTCTTTCGTTCTTTCGTTCTTTCGTTCTTTCGTTCTTTCGTTCTTTCGTTCTTTCGTTCTTTCGTTCTTTCGTTCTTTCGTTCTTTCGTTCTTTCGTTCTTTCGTTCTTTCGTTCTTTCGTTCTTTCGTTCTTTCGTTCTTTCGTTCTTTCGTTCTTTCGTTCTTTCGTTCTTTCGTTCTTTCGTTCTTTCGTTCTTTCGTTCTTTCGTTCTTTCGTTCTTTCGTTCTTTCGTTCTTTCGTTCTTTCGTTCTTTCGTTCTTTCGTTCTTTCGTTCTTTCGTTCTTTCGTTCTTTCGTTCTTTCGTTCTTTCGTTCTTTCGTTCTTTCGTTCTTTCGTTCTTTCGTTCTTTCGTTCTTTCGTTCTTTCGTTCTTTCGTTCTTTCGTTCTTTCGTTCTTTCGTTCTTTCGTTCTTTCGTTCTTTCGTTCTTTCGTTCTTTCGTTCTTTCGTTCTTTCGTTCTTTCGTTCTTTCGTTCTTTCGTTCTTTCGTTCTTTCGTTCTTTCGTTCTTTCGTTCTTTCGTTCTTTCGTTCTTTCGTTCTTTCGTTCTTTCGTTCTTTCGTTCTTTCGTTCTTTCGTTCTTTCGTTCTTTCGTTCTTTCGTTCTTTCGTTCTTTCGTTCTTTCGTTCTTTCGTTCTTTCGTTCTTTCGTTCTTTCGTTCTTTCGTTCTTTCGTTCTTTCGTTCTTTCGTTCTTTCGTTCTTTCGTTCTTTCGTTCTTTCGTTCTTTCGTTCTTTCGTTCTTTCGTTCTTTCGTTCTTTCGTTCTTTCGTTCTTTCGTTCTTTCGTTCTTTCGTTCTTTCGTTCTTTCGTTCTTTCGTTCTTTCGTTCTTTCGTTCTTTCGTTCTTTCGTTCTTTCGTTCTTTCGTTCTTTCGTTCTTTCGTTCTTTAGTTCTTTCGTTCTTTCGTTTCGTTTCAATTGGGATTTTTTTCATACTTTTTTGCGAAAAATGCGCACAATTTCCTCCTCGACTTGTTAATGCACGATTAGTTACAGTAGTATAAATTTTATGTTCACTCAGCGGTTCAAGTTGAACTACGAAGTGATAATGGTAATTCAATTCGAACAGCTACTGCACTGATAAATCGAAGACGAAATGGAAAAAAATGTCATTACGAGCTTTGATTACGTAGTTCAAAAATCGAATGCCAAAGACGCATGTGTTCTAACAACAAATCGAAAGGAAAATATCCTCCACAGATTTCAAACATTGTGACATCACACAACTCCAAAGCAAACCCCTCAACCATCCACGCCAGTCAACCGTAGAACTTCAATCCTCTTGTGAGTAATTTCATAGCTGCTCGAATTTGTCCCATTCTCTTTCCACCCGGTCACACCATTCCGAAGAAAAAAAAACTGGGACACATCAAAGAGCATGTAACACTTTTTAGTACAGCCTTCCCTCTACAGAATCTCATCCCACCACCACTACAACCGAACAAGCTCCTCAGTGGGTGAAACAGGGATTTGTAATCACGACTTCTGGTTCCAAACAGTCTGCCGTCAGCCAAGCAAACCGATTCGATCCCAATTCCACCCAGCTTCATGCCGACCGGCGCCATCCCATCGCATCGGCCCAGGCTCGTCATCGAACCTAGAGGGATAAGTAGTGCGGTGCGGGGTAGTGCATCTGCTTTCAAGAATCGACAAACATTCTTCGAAGGAGCACACCCAAGAGGATGTCTGTATGCTCTGTAATCATGTATGAATTTCAAATGAACTTATGAACTCGTACATGCAACGGGCAATAATAATCTACTACTCGGATTGGTCGCATCCTCGCTTTGCCCGGGAGTGCGCTTCATAATCTGGTCTCTTCTGGTGTTTGTTTCCGTCTCCAGTCGGATGCACTTTACGGCGGTAGATGCAATCGAGAGAGAGAGAACAGGAATGGATATTCTAGGAGTATGATTTTTCTTTAATATTTGGGAGATGACCGAACGAGACCTAATTTAGTGCTTTGGATTCTATAATTCGATTCGATGGCAACTGGGTTGAATTCTATTGCAACAAATGGTTGCACAGACAGTAGCATATCATTGTCTTGAAATAATTCGCTTTACCCGAGTAAGTGAAGTAAGTAAAGTTAAGCTGTTGAACAATGCTTAACCTACTATTTGAACAGAATTTGCACACTATTTCTAGCACAAAGAACAATTATAAGACCCAATTGTCTCGCAGATGTAGTAGCAGATATAAAAAACTAACCAAAACTTTACAAAGCCTTTGAGCTTTTTCTCTTTCCTGCTCTTTCCTAAAAATATTGAAAAGCATAAACTAATTTATACCAAAAACTTGCGTTTCCACAATCGCGAATCACTTGCCAAATCAGAACTTATCAGCAAACCTAAATTTACCTTAATATATCCTCGAGACGTGACAAACATAAAGTTTTTGTCCGTAAGACAGTCAAACATTTATCTTTATATACGTTTCGCTTCAACACGCATTAGGAATATCTCGTGACTACAGTCTGATATCATTTTCAATTTTGTTATTCAAAATTGGGTAGTTACTTTGTATTGTATTCTTTTATTAAAATGTAAACTATTCTAATCGAAAAATAAATACAAAATCTAGAATCTTGGGATATAATTTCGATTTGCTGCAGATCGATGCACTGATAAATACATTCTTCTATTCAGTTTCGCTATAAATGTGCGGAAAAGCAGATTGAGAAATAAAATGCATGCACCAACAGTAACGACTCGGTAGTGTTGTAGAACTGTGTCTACTACAGCTCAGGAAGGCGGAAATGGTAAACGCGTATGCACAGAACGTAGGTTCGATTCCTGCCTTTGGGTGTATTTTTTCCCGAGAAAAAAATCATCTTTTCAGTATGTTTTCCTTCATTTCACTTCTCGATCTGTTCTTCTAAACGTAGTCATCATGAAAATTCAAACGAACGATTCCATTTGACTTCGAATGACAATTTATTATATTTTCATACGAAAATTTTTCAACTTCTTTGTATAGAGGCCAAACAAAAACTAATCGTACGATATGCGTCAAAATTTGACAGAATGTGTATAAAAGTGTTGCCAACGTTGAGAGAATAAAAGTTTACCGATTGGATGAGCGCGGGAATTTTAAAATGAAAATTCCGGTTCTTTTTTGATCATAAGGTATATTGAGTATTGCCATTTGGTCTTAGGACCTTTTCAAAAGATCATCTTGTTTTGAATTCTCTTCTCGAAGAGAATTGCTATGCAATGTAGAGTCCACTTTAATGAGTTAGGTACCTTCATGCTTTTACTAAACTAGTGTCCGTATCCGGCTTTGTGTTTTTCGTCGTCTTGCGAAGTGAAAAAAAAATATGTTATGAAGATTTCAACATTTATGAAGCATATCTAAACAAGCACTATTCGTTCAGCTATTTCAGTTGTAGATTTCTATTTAGCAGTCATTTGCCTATCTGTGCGTACAGTGAAAATTGTTCGTGATAAGAATTGCTTCAGCCAGCTGTGAAGTATGCGTTGTAAAAAAAAATTTATAAAAAAGCTCTTCAGTAGCTGGAAATCATCGAGAGTTATGCCAAGTTTCTGGACCTACTATAACGAGGGAAAGGAAAAGGTGTTGTGATTTCTAAAATAAACAAACACATGTTCATGACAAGGAACGGAGTTGTAGACCCAGAATTCAAATCGATGAGCTCTCTGATCGTCGGTTGACGATTGGAGCCTAGACTGAAGAGTTTCCTCACATTGGGCACACTATTATCAATGCAATTGTTTTGTAAAAGCTTAAATACTGCGAATTATATGCAAGGTGGTTTCCGAGCCAAAAGTTAAAAAAAATTATGGACGATTTGGGTAGGAAATTTTTTCACAATTTCACCGTACTGTCCTGAACTTGCCCCCATCGACTATTTCCTTCACTTACAACAAGAGGCAACGCTTTGAAAATGTCGAGAAGTGTAAGAACAAGCTTGAAGATACAAAAAATGCGTATACGGAACGACCGAAAACAGCTCTGCGCCTAATTCGTATTACTGTTTTTGAATTAGTTGATTCTAACAACAAAATTTCCGAAATAACTATGAAATTAGTTAAAATTGAGAATTTACTTTGCTGAAAAAAAATCTTATTTTTATAAAATGTGTTTAGTAGGCGAATATCCTGGACACAAACCAGCAATATTTCAATCCAACACGAAATTCTCATTGACAACTAATTTTGTTATTAAAATCAGAAAATTTGTTTCTATTTCTCTATCACCATCATTACTGAAGGACAGCACAAAGAAAACAAAAATGAAATTGGTTTTATTAACAAGTTTATTAGCTAAAAACTCATGAGAAGTGTCAAAGCAAAACAATCCATTAAAAAGCTAAAAGGGACAGTCTTGTTGAAACTGCTTGCATATTGTTTAGATGTTTTTCGCATGTGTTACGATATATCCATATATAAATTTCTAAACCGATATGTAAAAGTGACGTAAACTGTTAGTGAAAAGTGTATTTATTCAGAATTTGTGCGCGTTTGAAGCGATTGTGCGTAATAATGTTTTTACGCGGAACAGTGAAGTAAGTTTCGAATGTTGCACTCTAATTGTACATGTCAAATGATGCTTTTTGTATCTTCCAACCTACGTCGTCCGGTGTACTGCTTGTATTCGGATCTTGTTTTCCGAGTGCTTAAAGTTTTCAGTAAGAGAGTCGATTTCGCGAAGTAGAATGAAGAAAACTGCGATTTAGAAGAAAAATTTTCAAAAAGAGGTTTATGTTTCGCTTATGTCTTTTTCTCCAATACAACATCGTATTTATACCTACCAATATAGAAAAGATAACCGCGACTGAAATTTAGTAGTAGTGTGTCATCTAGTGGCTAGTAGTCATTACGGTGTTAACGTTTTTTCGGTGACAGAGCGCCATATAGCTGCAAATTGCAGAAACCAATTCAACCATTCACGTTGGTTGAAAACAACGTTTTATTTCTCTAATTCTTCAACTAAAAAATTAGTTGAATGGATATGAAGTGTGCCATAGCTAAGGAATGACAGCACGTTTAATTGGTGAATTCAACTAAAAAAATAACCATTTCAACAAATATTTAATTATTATTGAGGATGTGAGAATTAAAAAATCTAAATTATCAAAAGTTAGATTTTTTTAGTTGTCTGAAAAAATAACAAACTAAAATCAGAAAATCAACTAATTTTTTCGCCAAAATGCTGATTTCGGTCTTTCCGTGTAGAAGTAAGCGGCGATTGAATGGAAAAATGAAGTAGAATTTCAGAAAACTGAAGCCTATTCCATATGGTAATAATCTTTTAATGACAAAACGGCATTGACATGGAAAGCAATCTACCTCAGTCACTGTCATAACTGTATGAATTTTTCTAACAGCATGTACTCAAACAGAATGCTTCAAACTCGCTTCCAAATAATGCCTTAGCCGAATCACAAAAAAAAGATTAAGACATTTACGTCATGCGGGTACTCCGCAAGACTCCTCATGTCGCCCGCTTCTCTATCCCTTGCATGATTCACGACCATAAAGGGAATCCGGGAGTGTTCCTACCTCAATAACGGACCAATTTCTGCTACGTTATTACCTCGTCGAACCAATCGCTTATTTCCACTTACAACACAAAACCTCTTGAATCGCACAAATTGCTTTCGCCTTTATCATCATGCAGTGGGAATCTTCATAAATCAAACAAACTCGCGTTTCGGTGGAAAACCATAAATCTACTTAGGTGCTCTTCTTTCCTTCACGATCAGGACACGTATCTGGAAATCGTCTTCGTCGGCAGGACTTAACGCACACAAGCGAAGCAAAAAAAAATTATTCAAATTAGGGCAGGCGTCGTTAAAGCAACGGTGGGAAACCACGAGACGAAGGGACGGAGTGTCACGTTCACGGTTAGCACTCTTCAAAGTCACTTCCGGGAGATAATGCCGCCATCCAAGCAACCAACCAATTGCAATGGGTGTTAATTTTCTGCATCTTGCAAAAAATTCGCCAACTGTGGTGTGCTGCATGTAGCTCAACTTTCACCATGAGCTGCCAGACTGACAGTTTTATCGTCCCTGGTACGGCAAACCAATGGCAGTTGGCCCCGAGAAAGTCGTTAGCAGCGCTGGTTGGATATTTGAAGTAGGCTTCGCTTATCATATTTTTGCATTCATTATCACATGACTCCATGGCGGCACGACATTGTGAGGGGACAGAAAGAAAAAAAATGAATAATACCAAGTGTCGCAACTTTTAGTGTGTGTTTTGTGCATCCTTGCTTGTCTGCTCCGGGGGCAACCCGTTATCTGCTACCATTTGGAACTTTTCCCATCTGGAGCAAAAATAAACAACAAAACGCTAACAGCTTGACGAACGGTGCAAGGAAGCTCTTCATTATTATCCACTTTTTCGCCACTTTAGGATTGTGATTTTGGTGACAAAAACTCATCACATCGAATGATGCCGTTTGACTACGTAACCGGTAGGTGTTATGCAGACAAAACTATAGCAACAAGCCACGAAGAAATAAACAACACCACCGTAGGTGACGTAGCAATGTGACAATCCTGGGAATTTATTTTTCAGCATTGCCACCGGAACTCATTAGTTTTCACTGCCGTTCCGGCCGGCAGGTCGGAATGCGACAACTTCCCTGATTGCTTTCGGCACTTGGAGGAAACATATTCTACCTACCACCCCCCCCCCCCCCTTCCCCCCCCCCCCAGGTGGAAAAGTATTCAAGTTCAAGAACGTACCGAGTGAAACGTGAGAAATAGTAATTGCTTTTATTATTGACGGTTTTTACTAGCGCTTGGGCGCTGGCGGCTCCTAAAATAGGCTTTGGCTCGTGACGGGTTGTCACAGTTTCTAAAGTTCTATTCAAATTTTCTTCTCTGCCATCCGGAAACGACCTTCATAATGCATACACGCGGTTGAACGGTTGAAATGCATCGATCAAACGGGCTGGGTCGTGTGGCTTTATGGTTTACCATTTGTATTTCCAGGAATAGAAGATTTGCTTTAGGATACGATTAGCTTACATAGAGTAATTCCGGAAATAAACACAAACAAACACTTTTAATTCACCTAGATGCCTTTCATTCATTAACTGATAAATATTACATTGGAGTTCTACTCCAATAATTTTGATTGAAAAATCCGTTTTTTAAGTCATCTACTAATTCGGCAATTGAATCCGGATAAAATTCAATAACAAAATGTGAGATCATAAGACCTTTTAGCCGATGTTTGTAAAAATCGATTCAACAAACTCTGAGAAAATCGAGTGTGCTCAGTTTTGGAGTTTTTGATCACTAGTTCCGGTACTAGCACAACCAGGAACTAGTAACCGTTTCCGTACTGTATTTTACAGTATTGTACAGTCCCAAATACTGCGTACTGTTTTTTATTCTTAAGTGTACTGTATTTACATTTGCACTGTATTTGCCCATTAAAATGTACTGTATTTTTCATATCAAAAACTTAATACGAAATGTTAAATCTTCAACGCATTGAATTTCGATTCGCCGCAATACAAAAGAACAGGAACAACAACGTAACGAATATAAATAGGGGAGACCGGGGCGAGAATGGACGCTTTTGGTTTTGCGCAGAAAGTAGTGCAGAAAATAAAATTTTCACTCAAAATGTTAAAGCTATAACCTCTACACATCTACACTTATACGGTCGCAATCTGGCTCTGGGTTCACCAACCTCGGAATCGAAAATCTCAAAATGGGTGGGCCGAAAATGGCTAGTTTTATTTTGACGCAGGAAACAATCATAAGTGACTGAATATTGTGTGTTAATGACACCAGCCTTAGTGATATTTTGCAACTGTTTTGTACTTGAAAAATGCAAATATGCAAACAGTAACTGGATTTGTTTTCTCCTTTTCTTCTCATCATGGTTTTTTCATTATTCAGTTTTGTTCAGAGTCCGTCATTACAATTTTGCTAAATTTTGTTAATTCAAAACAAAAGAAAATTGTCTCCGCCGAAAACACAGAATACACTAATTCACACACGGAAAGACCGAAATCAGCATTTTGGCGAAAAAATTAGTTGATTTTCTGATTTTAGTTAGTTATTTTTTGAGACAACTAAAAAAATCTTACTTTTGCTAATTTAGATTTTTAAATTCTGATTCCCTTAATAATAATAAAATATTTGTTGAAATGGCTATTTTTTTTAGTTGAATTCACCAATTAAACGTGCTGTCATTTCTTAGCTAAGGCACGCTTCATATCCATTCAACTAATTTTTTAGTTGAAATAGAGAAATAAAACGTTGTTTTCAACCAACATAAATGGTTGAATTGGTTTCTGCCATTTGCAGCTATATGGCGCTCTGTCACCGAGAAAAACGTTAACACCGTAATGACTACTAGCCACTAGATGGCACACGACTACCGAAAAAAATTTCAGTCACGATTATCTTTTCTATATTGGCAGGTATAAATACGATATTGTATTGGAGAAAAAGACATAAGCGAAATATAAACTTCTTTTTGAAAATTTTTCTTCTCAATACACCGGACGGCGTAGCCCGGAAGGTTAGAAGATACAAAAAACATCATTTGACGTGTACAATTAGAGTGCAACATTCGAAACTCACTTCACTGTTCCCCGTAAAAACATTATTACGCACAATCGCTTTAAATCCGCACAAATTCTGAATAAATACACTTTCCACTAACAGTTTACGTCATTTTTACATATCGGTTTAGAAATTTATATATGGATATATCGTAACACATGCGAAAAACATCTGAACAATTTGAAAGCAGTTTCAACAAGACTGTCCCTTTTAGCTTTTTAATGGATTGTTTTGCTTTGACACTTCTCATGAGTTTTTAGCTAATAAACTTGTTGATAAAACCAATTTCATTTTTTTTTTCTTTGTCCTGTCCTTCAGTAATGATGGTGATAGATAAATAGAAACAAATTTTCTGATTTTAATAACAAAATTTGTTGTCAATGAGAATTTCGTACTGGATTGAAATATTGCTGGTTTGTGTCCAGAATATTCGCCAACTAAACACATTTTCAAAAATAGGATTTTTTCCCAGCAAAGTAAATACTTAATTTTAACTAATTTTATAGTTATTTTGGAAATTTTGTTGTTAAAATCAACTAATTCAGAAACAGTAATACGAATTAGGCGCAGAGCTAATTTCGGTCGTTCCGTGCAGTATTTTCAGGACCCGAAAGACAATAGTTAAAACGGTCCTTAACAAACTTAATAAAAATAAATATTTTCATTTGGCATCACTTACTTCCAATGATTGTTGCTTGGAAACTGTTAGTTGTATAAAAATAATATACAAAAAGAAGTTGTAGAAACTCAATCATACACTCTAAAAAATCATCATTTTACATCATGAGCTGTTTATTACTACATGGAATGAGAAGTCCTGGGCCTATCAGGTGTACAACTTTGCTTCTGCCGTTTTTTTTCCAAAATTAAAAGCTTTATTGCGAAAAAGTGCTTACAGATGTATTATTCAAAGTATTGTCCATCGCTAGCGACAACTTTCTCCCATCAATTCCGGCAATTTTCGGATCCCGGCTCGAAAAAAGGAGTTCTCTTTTGATGCTATCCATGAAGCAATCCATTTTTCCAACTCTTCGAAGAATTGAAAATGTCGATCTGCCAGGCCGTGTGCCATCGAACGGAATAGAAGGGGCGACATCTGGGGAATACGGCGTGTGGGGCAAGACTTTCCATTTCAGCGTTTCCAGCTACTTTTCGACCACTTTTGCGACGTGAGGCCGAGCATTGTCGTGTTGGAGGATGACTTTGTCATGTCGCTCTTGATATTGTGGCCGCTTTTCTTTTAGTGCGTTCACCCGGTTTTAAGAGCTCGTAGTAAAACACGCCGAGCTGATCCCACCAAATACAAATCATTACTTTGGCGCCGTGAATATTCGGTTTTGACTTCGACGAAGTGGCATGCCCGGGCTTTCCCCATGATTTTCTGCGTTCAGGATTATCGTATCGAACCCACTTTTCATCACCGGTTACGATTCGATGTAAAAACCGATTTTGTCTTTGAAGCAGTTGCTCACATGCACTCGATATCCCTCGGTTTCAACTCGTACGGCACCCAGTTTCCTTCTCTCTGAATTATGCCCAGGGCCTTGAGACGTTTCATAAATGGCTTGCTGACTCACTCCCAACGATTCGGCAAGCTCTTCTTGGGTTTGGCACGAATCTTCATCAAGCAATGCTTCTAGTTGTTCATCTTTGAAAGTTTTTTCTCTTCCACCACCATGTTTGTCTTCGACATCTAAATCACCATTTTTAAAACGTCGAAACTACTCTCGACACGTTCTTTTACTCAGAGCAACATCACCGTAAGTTTCTGAGAGCATTCGATGCGCCTCAGCTGCATTTTTTTTCGAATTGTAACAGAAAAGTAAAACTTCCCGCAAATGGCGAGAATTGGGCACATAAACAGCCATTTTCGAGCGTGAATAATACGAACACTAGAACAACTGTCACTGAAACGGCAATGACAATTCATTAGGCACTGTACACACTCACTTTAAAGGCATTATCATCTATGTATTTTGACCAGCATTACCCGCTACAGCCATCTATCGGAAAATGGCGGAAGCAAAGTTGTACACCTGATAACAAAGAAAAAGCCGATTTTTTACCGTGAAAACTTTTTATTCTTTAGTATAATCTCCATCCACTTAACGCTACGGTTCTCCAACATTTTGATGACCTCAGAAAAAAAAAATTTGTCAAACCCTTCAAAATAGACGTCCGTTTCTGCAATGATCTTAGCATTCGACGAAAATTTCTTTCCCAGGAGAAATCTTTTCAGTTTTGGAAATAGATAATAGTCGCTGGGGGCCAGATCTGTACAATACGGGGCATGGTGGACCAATCCATACCGAAATCATTAATTTTCACCGTTGCTGTATTATCAGGACACGAAACTCGTCTTTTTCCATAGCTTGATGGAAACTAGAACTCGTATGACACGATCAGCTGTTATTCAAATACTAGTGGATAGATTGTCATGAAATTTGGTATCTAGAGACTTGTTCTCAGCAGAAATACACACGATTCGAAACTACTAACGTCTTTTCTGTGAGAGACCCGGAACTTTTCATTCCTTGCAGAATGTCGTTCATTTTTTTATAATTCCTTTTAGAACTTTTTTTAGAATTCTGTATAGAATTTTCATTACATCCTGAGTACAAATGACAAATTTTCTTTGATTACTTTCTGCGGTATTCTTGGAAATCCTTCTCTCTAACTATTAATAGAGAATAAAAACCGAAACCATCATCTTTTATTCTGCACAGATAAATACCGGATCATTCCGTAATATTATTTTTTTTTATTTGAAAGGTATTTTTATTCAGGCCTATTTGCGTATAAGCTTTACGTGGCCGAATTAGTCGATTTTTTAAATAATGCATTTTTTGAAGTGGATCTCGTTGTCACTCTTTTTCTAGGAGGAGAGGAGCTTCCATTTCCCTCCTACGAGGGTTGATGGGACACTTTGTTCGTGACTCGTCTCGTCATCCATTGCCGCATCGGTGGTTTTGTTGTTGATTTCCGTCTTCTTTTCGTTTTCCTTGATGTTCGCAGTCTTGAAGTCGTTGCTAATTGCTGTAGATACGCCTTGTTGTACATTGGTTGCAGTTGCGCTCACTAGTTTCCGTTTTTGGGCGGTTGACCTTGTCTTTGGTTGAAGATGTCCTTTTCGCAGTTTCGGTGCAAGGTTTACCGTAGTGTGCAGGTTGTTCACAAAACTGGCAAGTAACCAGCAGTTTTTCATAGGTAATCAGCGTTTTACACGGATGTGTCCCCCCTTGACCAAAAATTATGTAAGATGGAATTACCTTACGTAGTTGCATACGTACCACTCGCACGCCATTCCGGATGCCGGGGAAAAAATTCCGCCATACTTTCCTTTCGAAGGAAAGGATTTCACCATACTGCGACATATTATCCCGAACGAACTTATCGCTGGCCTGCGGGGGAAGGTCATGCACGCGTACTTCTATGGCATTGTCCACCATATGCACAGGGATTTTGTATTTAATGTTATCACACTCAACGCTGTGCACCTCATTGTTAACCGAAGCGAATGCAATTGTATCTTTTTCACGTTTAAACATAATGTACACACAGTTAGACGCTTTGTTAAATTGAATCTCACTTACATTATTCGTTCTTTAAGTAAGATTTCAATTTCATTTGCTGCTGGTCTAACTTTGCAACGCTTGAAATCAATACAAATTGAATTTGGTCTTGTAGGCCAATATTCAGGCTTTATTAAATCGTATTTGACCATTCCATACACTCTATTGTTCACTGCACTGTATTGTCTTTGTTTCTGTTGTTTCGACCGTAAATGATTTTCGACTGTGTCGTGTGAGATGCGAGCACGTACTGTATTCCGTAATAGTTGAAAGAGAAAGTAAATAACGAGAATCTGTCATTCTATACAAAATTGAAAAATTTTCTGCTAGAACAATTTGAAGACAATTGCCAAACTCCAAGCGTTTGGTCGTCGAAAAATGCGATGCCTAAGTGCTCTTGAGTTGGCGGTTCAATGCATAGGGCGCTGGTCTTACAAACCAGTTGTCGTATGTTCGAGCCCCGACCTGGAAGGATTCTTAGTGTCAGTAGAATCGTAGCACCAGCCATGCACTGATTCTGTACACTCTGAATCGGCTGCGAAGTCTGTTGAAGCAGAAGGTCAAATTCCACTACAGGAATGTAATACCAAGGCTTTTTAAGTGCTCTTGAGTTGGTAGTATCTGAGATGGTATTTGGTCAATAGAACGGCATTGGCTGGGTACCATCGTCTTCTGCGTTAGTAGCAGACTGAGAGGTTGTGAAATGGTGTGTACACTTGAACCTCAACTCACGCACAATGTCGGGGGTGCTTAAATTAAATTTCGCGTATATTAAAAAAACATCGCGTTATTTCAATTGTTTCGCGTAAAATTTTTTTTCTAAATTCCTTTCGATTTTAGTGTAAATTACATACAAATTTCACTACATCCATACACATAAGCACCTAGGACCATCTGAGTATATTCTGCGACTATGGAAATCTGTAAAAAACATTCCAAGATCCAAAAACTTCTGTCCATAGGGACTACACTGTGTTACAGCAATAACTACAACGGCTGATGAAGTTTTCTCGTGAATACGAATTACTTTACTATGGGGCGCCTTTTCAAAATTTACCCTGTACAAGAATGGGCAGAACTTTATCGCGAATATCTCTTGATTTACTTAACCGAACAACATAATTTTTTTCTACAAGCTATCGGAAATATCATCAGGAATTTGTGATTAAATTCAACAGCGTGAGATAATCATGAATAACTGTAAAACAAAGTTTTCCAAAACTTTTGGAAATAATGAGTAAAATTCATGCTTGCTTGCCTTTTTCGCACCCGGATGACGGTTTTGAGGTAGTCAAGCACATATCAGTTCAGATTATCTACTGGACGAGTATAAAAGGTAAATTTTAATTGAAAATCGTTCATTTCTTCTAGTGCTTCAGACGGAACTGGATGTCGAGGTGAGATTCTCTCACCAATAACAGTAAGAACAAACCAAGTATAAAGCGTGAAATGCTACTGGTCGTTTGAATTGGAGAAAAATACAATGAAAGATGGGGAACATTATGCATAATCAGCCCTTCTAAGAACTCCAAATGATTGCATTTTTGCAAATCGGAAATAAAAACCATCAGTGTAATGCAAATATAAGATAATTTGATTAACGTTGTGCAATTTTCGTATTGCAAAGTTCGCAACTGTTTGATATCTTTTATATCCAGTCAGTGTTTAATATCTTAGATAATTACATAATTTGGGCCTTTTGAATGTCAGAAAATTGTAGGTGTATAGTATAGTATAAAGAAATAATGTCAGTTTTATTCGTATTTACGACATCCAGTAATGTCTCTGACATTGCACACCCGTATTTTTTTGTCTATTTATAGCTGTGTAAGGTATGTTCTCAGTCATCCAAGAACTTCAGTGAAAACAAGTCTTAAGATCTTCACGATCTCAATGCTTGTCATAGTCATGGATCTACATATTGCTTACTTGTCTATTCTAATCTGTTTCAGAAATATATTCAGTCCTCCAAGGACTCCAATGAATCACGAGTATGGAACATGAACAATGAGTTCGTTAGAGTGTTTTGGTATACTGGTAGTTATTAAGGTCTGAACTCCATGTAGTTTTTGGATGAACAAGCACTTCTTCATAATTCAGGCCCGTGCGCAGTCATATGTAGATTTGCGTCACCTGTAAATTTCATCATTGTTTGCACTCGTGTTAAAAGTGATAAAAGTGTTTGAACTGTTTTAAGGGATGTTTCACATAAACTAACGTAACAAAATTTAACGTAACGTATACTTTTAACTCTACCTAGGCTTATTACAATCTTGACGCCATCAGAGTGATTGCTCCTGATTTGGAATCATATTTAACAGTTCAGCTGAAAAGTTTTGCCAACATTCGTTTTTATTATTCAACATAATTGCCATCAGAGGCGATACAGCGATTATAGCGATCTTCCAACTTTTCGATACCATTTTTGTAGCACGATTTGTCCTTTGCCTCAAAATAGGCCTCAGTTTCAGCGATTACCTCTTCATCGCTTCTAAATTTTTTACCTCTTGAGGTCTGAGAACAGGAAAAAGTCACTGGGGGGCAAATTTGGAGAATACGGTGGATGAGGGAGCAATTCAAAGCCCAATTCGTTCAATTTCAGCATGGTTTTCATCGACTTGTGACACGGTGCATTGTCTTGATGAAACAAAACTTTTTTCTTCTTCAAATGAGGCCGTTTTTTTGAAATTTCGTCCTTCAAACGCTCTAATAACGCTATATAATAGTCACTGTTGATGGTTTTTCCCTTTTCAAGGTAGTCGATGAAAATTATACCATGCGAATCCCAAAATACAGACGCCATAACCTTACCGGCCGATTGACTGTCGATTGGACTCCGGAGTGAAGTGATGGAGCTATGTTTCGTCCATTGTTATATATCGACGAAAAAATCGGTTTTATTTCGATATAACAGCTCCTAACACTGCTCAGAATCATCAATTCGTTGTTGTTTTTGATCGATTGTGAGCTCACGCGGCACCCATTTTGCACAAAGCTTTCTCATATCCAAATATTCGTGAATAATATGTCCAACACGTTCCTTTGATATCTTTAGGGTGTCAGCTATCTCGATCAACTTCACTTTACGGTCATTGAAAATCATTTTGTGGATTTTTTCACGTTTTCATCGGTAACAGCCTCTTTTGGACGTCCACTGCGTTCATCGTCTTCGGTGCTCATATGACCAGTACGAAATTTTGCAAACCACTTACGAATTGTTGCTTCGCCCGGTGCAGAGTCTGGATAACACTCATCAAGCCATTTTTTGGTATCGGCGGCACTTTTTTTCATCAAAAAGTAGTGTTTCATCAACACACGAAAATCCTTTTTTTCCATTTTTTTTCACAATTACTAAAGTAGCTTCACTCAAAATGCAATATCTCACAAACTAATAATCAGACAGCTGTCAAATTTATACACGTATCTTTTGAAGGTTGGTACTAACTGGAAATGGATACGAACTTTTCAGCCGATCTGTTATAACTTAATGAGATATAAATATCAAGATCGAATAAAATTTTGAAAGCATTTTGTTATGCTTTGTTGAACGGGTCTTCACACTGTTAGTTTGCTCTCATGCCCTGTTGCAAACGTGTTAGCAATCCTAAGCTTCCAGGTGCAAAACCAGTTCGTAGCAACTGCATGCCCTTTTTATATAGTGAGACAAATTGCATAAGAGTATGCAAATTTATCTTTGCCTCACGAAATCACACGGTAAATCTCCAATAAAATGGGAGCAGGTCATTACGCCGAAAGCCATTTCGCCGAAAGTCGTTTCGCCGAATGCCATTTCGCCGAAAGTCGTTTCGCCGAATGCCATTTCGCCAAATAGGTTATTTCGCCAAAAGTCGTTTCGCCGAAAGGGTTATTTCACCGAAAGGGTCATTTTGCCGAAAGGGTCATGTCTGCTGTATAACTGATGTAGCGCAGCCACAAAACCGAGTCGCCGTCGGAAGCAGCGGCCTCTATTTTTTCATTTTCACTTAATAATCGGAAAATACCACATGCATTTGCCTGGTAGATACACCTATGCAATTGCTTTTATTCTCAGTAGCTCAACTTGTTAGTCAACAAGTTTTCTTGGGAACTCCGTTCTGAGGTTCATGCATCAATCTTTATTCAAGAAGTATAATTGTAGGCCAACCAAACAGGCGTTGACGCCTGTCATCTTTCATTTGTCTTTATTTTAAATCAATTCTGATTATGATTTAAAGACGATTTCAGGATTCGGCGAAATGATCCTTTCGGTGAAATGGCTATCGGCGAAATGGTATTCGACGAAATGACCCTGATTCCAATAAAATAAGTAATAACAGTTGAAAAGTCGAACAAAATTTGTAGTTAATTTAGATATAATGTTGCTATTTACATATCAACGTTTGTATCAATTATGTTATAACCTACGGCAAATTGAGTTATAATTTCTAGTAACTTTATTTTAACTACTAACTAGGCCATGACTAAAGCTTGCTTCAGATAGAATTGGAACAAAGACAATTGCCTGTATTTCAGTTATTTATTATTGAATTCAAGATCTTTTTTTATACAAATGTAGTGTTTTCTTCAAACTTTTAAGAAAAAAATGCGGATAAAATTATTCGTCACGGTTTCGAAGGAATTCTCGAATTTTTCCTGTAACACGGCTCATTACGCGGCGCACACCTTCTTCGTCCATCGTTTCAGCTATCTTATTCCACCAGGTCGTCATCTGATTGATGTCTTTGACAACCTTTCCCTTTTTTTCGAGTCTCCTCTTCATGGTTGCCCAGTATTTCTCAATAGGGCGAAACTGGGGGCAGTTGGGTGGGTTATGGTTTTTCGGAACAAACTGGACCCCTTTCTCTGCATACCATTCTTGAACGACTTTGCTGTAAAGACAGCTTGCCAAATCTGACCACAACATTACGGGATAGTCGTGGGATCGAATGAGCGACAAAATTCGTTTTTGGAGACACTCTTTCTGGTATAGTTCCGATGTCATTGTCTTATTTGTAACGGAAGCTTTCGTTTTTTTGCCACAGCTGCAAATGTCCTGCCAAATCATAAATTTTCTTGCAAATTTGTCGGCAAAAAAATTTTTAATTTGGCTGGAACATCCCCCCGAGCCGTTGCCAAATAAAATTTTTAACCTGGGATCTGCCCGAAGTCAAGGCTGACTATAGGTTTCATCGTTCATCAGAAGACACCCGTTTCCGAGCACGAATTTTGACCACACTTTTCTGTTTTATGGTCCGATTTGGCTGTTTGCTAACTCGATATGACTTGATTCCTTCCCGGAGTCGAGTTCTCCTTACGGTACTATGGGCAGCACCGAATTTTCTGGCCAAATCACGGTCCGACAGATTAGGATTCCTCTTAATCGTCTTCAAAATCTTAGCACGCAGTTTCCGGTCGACAGTTCCACTCCGACGATTGGCTTGAGGCTTCCGAATCGTCGTCAATGTTTCCGTATACCGTTTGATAACGCACCATACGGTATTTATGGGCAATTTCAGCTGTTTAGCTAGCCTAAATGCAGACCACAATGGATTTTCAAATAACTGTGCAAAATGTTTTCCCTTCTTTTGGCTTCCATGTTGATTGTTTACAAAGTACAGTCGATTTGCGGAATGTCAAAAATCATACGTGAAACTGACAAAATTCCCGACACGTGGGCGCCAAGAACTTCCAAATCCGACCACCAGGAGCACCACAATATGAGCAAAAGTTTGTTCCAATTCTAAATGAAGCAAGCTTTATGACCAATTTAGTCATTAAAAACGAAACAGCCTCAGGTACAATTTTGTTCTTCCTTGTTGATCGGGTTGTCAAGTTTCACATTTCCGCACTTTGGATTGGTTGTAAGATTTTTATCAATAAGCTTCAGAATGTAAGCTTATGTTTCAATTTTTCAGAGAATAATGAAATTAAGTATTAAAGATACATATTTCATTACAAATGATCTTAGAATGCATAACAGTTTATGAACAGAAAACAAAAAGAAAAAGAATCAGCAAAGGCCCTGAAATTTGCCTTTCGTTTACTATTATAAAAAATGTCAAGTGAATAATGGCACAGCCCAACCAACTCTAGTTTCTGGTCCTTAAAATCGAAATTTTGGTTGCAAATCGAATTTGAAGTCAACAAACGGACTACGAGAGCCTGTGCCCAACTGCCAGCAGGACTAATCCTAATAAACATAAACGATTGATCATCCAGTGAATTCCGTTGAAGCACAGTAGCAGCGATGTAAATTTATGTTAGTCCCATTTGCTGGATCCGATACTCGTTGGAATTTAATTTGGCACCGTGCCATTTGCCGAACCCAGTGAGCCATGTTCCAAATATCCCACTGCCGATCCGGGAGCTATCTCTACTATCAAGTCAGATGACACGAGGCCCAACTTCAGTCGAAATTAATTTACCATTTTGCCGTGCGCTACCGGTTGGCTGTCATGTGTCATCTCATTTCATCCGTTCGGTCTTACAGGAAATCGATTCGGATGGTTTAGATACCGATTGACCTTCGGCCGGAATTTGCCTTCATCGTTTGGACACTGTTCCCAGAACCACCTGTTCGACCGAAATGTGGGTGTGTCCTTTATCAGAAGTATTATCCTTAATTTTGGCCATGTTCTTTCGCAACTCTTTTGTGTTCAAAATCGATTTCCAACCTCCGTCCATGACCAACAATACAACCATTCGGGGTCACGCAAATTAGTCGCTCCGTGCGTGTGTGTGTGTGTGTGTGTGTCCTCCGCTACCGTACACTAATTAATAAACGTAAATGCCTCATAGTTACAAAATGTCGAACAAAATCGATTGGAGAGGAAGACCGAGTAAGATATGTTACGGCACAAAAAAATAGATAATTATTAGTTCGGTTGAACTGAAAATTATTGCCATCGAAACCAAGACACATTGGGTACGGCTCGAATCACCACGTACCAATTTTTTCTGTGGTTTTCGCCTACTCCGATGGCTTCATTTACCTCGTATTTCTCCTCAGTCCATTCTGATAAGAACAACAAACTCACGCAATTCGCAACCGATTCGCCGGCTGTCTCTGTGACCAGTAGACAGTCTCTGTGCCTTCCCCCCTGGGGCCGGTGCAGGTGGTGACCTGACGAGACGGTATAAAATCCTACCTACTTCTAATGCAAATTACGCCCTGACACGCACTTTCAGTTTTGATGGTCTAGAGAATCTAGGAGGAACTGGATCGCATTGGTTGGAAAGTCAACCGACCTGGCAACAGGTCGCAAGAAATACGTTTGTGAGTGCACATTAAATTTTGACGATTACGACAATTCTAGTAGGTCACATCCTAACTCATACCGTTAGTTTTAACATCGAGTGGGATTCCAGCAGTTTATTATAACAAGTAAAGTTTCAATGGGCAATGCTGGAAGCAATCAAAACTAAACAAAAAAAATGCTTATGTTGATGGCTACAACATTAAACCATTTGGCACTGCAATTGCAGGACACTGAAAACTCGAACCCCCTCCCCTCCGCCTTTCTCCTTCCCCACCATAAACTTTACCTTTCGAACGGGCACCGTGCTTCTCGTATTCTACTTCATGTAGCACAACATTCTATCCGTCCAGCTGGAAATGCTTTCGACTTTGTCTGCTGCTACTGCTACTGCAACCCACACTGAAAATCAATAGAAAGGTCACGCGAATCCTTTGACAATGCTGCTGTTTGAAGCATCTGCTGCTTTGGCAGTAGAGTTATACGGAACACAAAAAAACATTCAGCACACGAAGCTAATCGAATATCAATCAGTTCTGGGCCTTCAACTTGATGCACCGAATCAATTCTTCGCTTCAGCTGCACGGTAGATCCTAGTTATCTAATATCCTGTTTACAGGACGGTCGGACGACTGCCAATGGAACCCGGAACAAACCAGTCCGGTATCTGAACAGTTGCCATTTGGCAGGACTTTGGACTCTTTTGTCGAATATCTCCTACGGGAACGATTCGATTTCCGGCGGTTCGGATAAAAACACGTTCGGGAGTATCGCGTTTCGCTGAATGTCGTTTGACTCATGTAATTAGATAGGCTAAAAGCGGTCGGGGAATTTGTAATAGGGTAAGGGCTCCCTATTTCATCTCATTTGTAATGACGTTACCTTAAAAACCTGATTCAGCCACCAAAATCACTACGATTTTTCATATTTCTGCTTAATTCGCCTTGCTCCACATTGGGAATTGATCCACATTCCTTGTAAATAAAAATAATAATTAAAAAATCTGCTAAAAACACTTCTGGTATGTTCACTACTGTGCTCCTAATTTCATCTCAAATGTTTTATATTCATCCTATCGTTGGTCCTTTATTCATCCCATAAATTAGCAATGGCAACAGCAATCAAAACCAAAATATTGCACTATTACACTCTCAGGTTCAAAATGTCAGAATTTTCGTTAAAAAGGGCCTAATGCCAACTATGACACAACACACGATATTTTAAAAAAACAGTTAGGAATCATTTCGACGTTTAAAATTTTTTGGATCGTTTTTATTGCCTTTCGTTTCAAATTTAAAATTTTACTCTGCAGTTAATTTGGAGAACAAAAAAAGAATTGTTACTATTTAGGCATCAGCCCTTCTTAAAACAAAATACAGAATCAGAGATGCCATTGATACAGATTTATCTGCATGTATAGATTTTTGCGCTTGCGTTCGTTTAATCAGATTACAGATTTTCTAAATTTAATACAGATTTGTAAAGGTTCATAAAAAGTGAGAGGTGAAACGTTAGACTTTTCTCTCTGAGTATTTATTAGTATTTGATTGCAGTACTTCTTTAAAAGTTTATTAATCAACGGACAAATCACATGTTAAAACGGAAATCTTTTGTGCAAATGTTTGATGATGAACAGTGATAAACATTTATATTAGAATTTAAAACCAATTTGAATTTGATTTGAATTTGATTCATTTTATTAGTGAAAACAGATAGAGCAGATACATATTTTCTATGAAAATATCTGGCATCCCTGTGCACAGCCGATGAAACACACACATTTAACACACACACACACAATGGTTATTTGATTAGCATTTAGCGCGCTCTATTTGGTAATATTAGAATCCGAAACAGTTTTATTTATATATAAATATCAATGACATAATTAAACTAATGTCACGGATACCAAAAAATACTTGTTGATGATAATTTATAGAAGAAAAAATAATTTTTTTAATTTAACATTATGAGAAAACTTGGCAACCTTGCGATACGGAATAAGATGCAAACAAAGCGCAATCAAGTGAGTTAAGTGCAAATTTTCATCTCATATTTTTCATTGCTTTTATTACTTATCAGGTAATTTCAGAAGTCTTTAATCGTTAATGAAACAAGTGGAAAGTGAACATTACTGACTATAAAGTCATCCAACATTGAATAGTGGTGTAATTATGTGAAATAGTGATCATGTTTTGAGACGAATCGATTAGTAAATATATACAGAAACATGATAAATTGTAAAACTTCAGGCGAAAGTGGTTTCGAAATCAAAAGGTGAGTTTATTTTAAATGGAAAAAGCGATCGTTGAAGGTTTTTGCCTTTCTCATATAGAAAGGTTATGCAATCACTATGAAAACCGACTTTTGAACCGAGGCCCGGAGGGCCGAGTGTCATATACCATTCGACTCAGTTCGTCGAGTACGCAAAATGTCTGTGTGTGTATGTGCGTATGTGTGTATGTAACGTTTTTTTGCACTAACTTTTCTCGGAGATAGCTGAACCGATTTTCACAAACTTAGATTCAAATGAAAGGTCTTGACGTCCCATACAAAATTCCTGAATATTATTTGGATCCGACTTCCGGTTCCGGAATTATGGGGTAAAATGTGCAAAAAATTGTGAAAATAAGTGCACTAACTTTTCTCAGAGATGGCTGAATCGATTTTCACAAACTTAGATTCAAATGAAAGGTCTTGACGTCCCATACAAAATTCCTGAATATTATTTTGATCCGACTTCCGGTTCGAGAGTTATGGGGTAAAATGTGCAAAAAAATGAAAATATGTGTTTTAACTTTTCTCATAGATGGCGCGACCGATTTTCACAAATTTAGGTTCAAATGAAAGGTCCTGTGGTCCCATACGTTATTCCTGAATTTCATGCGGATCCGACTTCCGGAAATATAGGGTAAAGTGTGTTAAAAATTGTACACCATCACTGAAAATGGGGAAAAACCTTGAAAAATTTTCTAAATCGACCTCAAATCTTTTCCAATTTGATGGTTTTTATCAGTAGACCGATTTCGGTTATTCTTTTAAGAATCGAAGAAAATTTTTTTTTTGCCTTTCTCATATAGAAAGGTTATGCAATCACTGTGAAAACCGACGTTTGAACCGAGGCCCGGAGGGCCAATTGTCATATACCATTCGACTCAGTTCGTCGAGTACGCAAAATGTCTGTGTGTGTATGTGTGTGTGTTTGTGTGTGTGTGTATGTGCGTATGTGTGTATGTAACGTTTATTGCACTAACTTTATGGGGTAAAATGTGCAAAAAAATGAAAATATGTGTTCTAACTTTTCTCATAGATGGCGCGACCGATTTTCACAAACTTAGGTTCAAATGAAAGGTCCTGTGGTCCCATACGTAATTCCGTAAAAAGTTTTATAAATCGACCTTAAATCTTTTCCAATTGACATTTTTTATCAGTTGACGGTCAAACAAATCTATTTCGATTATTCTTTTAAGAATCTAAGAAAAATATTTTGAAGAATACCACAGTATTATATATGATAGTTTGATTGATATGAGAAAGGCATCATTACACCACTAGGTGGATTAAAACAGGTTTTTTACTATATTTTTCAATTGGAAAGTGTGACAAAACCTAGAATAAATGTTTTCAAACGTTCCACAGTTTTGTTCAGGTACGTTTAAAGATATGATTAATGTTCAAAGTTATGAGGTGAAGGAATGAGATGGAAATTAGAGCTGAGATGAAATAGGGAGCCTTTACCCTAGTGCACAGTTGGAGAAACGTGCAGTTCAAATTATTAAGTTTTGCATTACCAACTATTTTCGCCGTTCTCATATAGAAATGTTATGCAATCACTGTGAGAATCGACTTTTAACTTTTTAAAATGTCATATACCATTCGACTCAACTCGACGAACTGAGCAAATGTCTGTGTGTCTGTATGTGTGTACATGTAACAAAAAAGTGCGCTCGATTTTCTCGACGATGGGTGAACTGATTTTAACAAACTTAGATTCAAATGAAGGGTCTTGGTCCTGTAGGTTGCTATTGAATTTTACCCGTATCGGACTTCCGGTTCGGGAGTAATGGGGTAAATGTGCAAAAAAATGAAAAAAAAGAATTCTTTGAATTCCTCAGAGATCGCTCAACCGATTCTTTTCAACAAAGATTCAAATTGGAGGTCTTATGATCCCATAGGTTGCTATTGAATTTCATCTGGATCCGACTTCGGGTTCGGGAATTACGGGGTAAAATGTGCAAAATGAACTAAAAACGTTTCATCGATATTTTCAGAGACCACTCTTCCAATTTTCAACAACGTAGGTTCAATGGTCTCATAACCAGGGATGCCAGGTTCACAGATTAATCTGTGTTTCACAGATTTTCAATTTTCTGCACAGATTTTAAAAATAACACAGATTTTCATAGATTTCTGAAAATGATCACAGATTTTCACAGATTCTGGAATTAATCACAGATTTTCACAGATTTTGAAATCGAGCACAGTTTAGCACCAAAAAGTACAGAGCGGTTGAGGAAAAAGGTACAGAGCGTGTTGGTTCTGCTATTATGATACGGAAAACGGGCATAAATTTTCACAGACAGCTTTTTGGCTTGATCACAGATTTTTGAAAAAATGACCTGGCATCCCTGCTCATAACCATATGTAATCGTACCTAATTTCATCCGAATACGACTTCCGGTTCCGGAATTGCAAACTGATGGGTATAAAAATTTCATTTTCAGGAGCGTGTTTTTATATATGACACGGAAAAATTCAATCAAATACATTCAAATACATTGATTTATGGTATACCGGATCTTCGTTTCACATTCCGGAAGTATCGAAAAAAAGTGATCGCTTAATCCAAACCGGAAATCAGTCCAATGTCTTTGAAACGGATGAACCGATTTTTACAAATTCAGTTTCAAATGAATAGTCTTGTAGTCCCATACCAAATTCCTGAATATTATTTGGATCCGACATCCGGATATATGGATAATATGGAGTAAAATGTGCAAAAAATTGTTAGAATTAGTGCACCAACTTTTCTCAGAGATGGCTGAACTGATTTTCACAAGCTTAGATTCAAATGAAAATACCTGAGTTTTGTTTGGATTGGACTTCCGGTTCCGGAGTTATGAGGTAAAATGTGCATCAAATGGAAATAAGCGTACTAATTTTTCTCAAAGATGGCGTGACCGATTTGTACAAACTAATGTTCAAACGAATGGTGTTATGATTCTATAAAAAAAAACTTCTGAATTTCATCCGGATCTTACTTTCGGTTCCGTAATTATAGGGTAAAGTATGTTAAAAATTTTATATTTCGAATAAAAACTTCTAATCGACTTCTACACTGAAATAATCGATTTTACAAATTTTAGATCGATTTGCAAAAAAAACCATTTTTGATTTAGATAAAAAAAAATTTACAAGATAGGTGATATGTTAATGTTCCCTACCTACCCTACACACTTAAAAAAAACCCTGTGATTTTACATCTTAATAGACGCACATAAATGGAGCGTCGCAGTTCACGCAAATTTTCGTCGAAGAACATTTAATATTGTGTCTAAAACTCCATGACATGAAATTCGTTGAAATAAAAAATAAAGAATACTGATAGCAACCGACGCGACTTGAACCGAGAATCATTGGAACGCAAGTACGTCTGTTAATCGACTGAGCCACAGAAGCATGCATCTGTTTGGTTGGTAAAAGGTGCATTTAAATTTATACAGTCGCACCTGCTAGCAGAACGCAAGTTACAGTCGAAGCCAGTAAAATTCAAGCTCTTCTAGCATTAAGTCAATACAAATAAAATTTTTCGTCATTTGACAAATTAGGTCTTTATGAATTCCATCGTATGAGGGATTAAGTCACTCGTAAAATTCAAATTTTTTTGGAGTGTATCTCATTGGTTTAGTTTTCTAACAAATTACACGGAAAAACAAAATCAGTTTGGATAAAACAAAACTTTTTTCAAATAACTTTTTTTCCTGAAATGTACCCAACTTGAATTTTTTTTACTAAGGGTAGGGAACACCTATATTGTAACAAAATTTCAACCAAATCAAAAATGTTTTTTTTTTTGCTAATTGCCTTCAAATTTTAAAATCGATTTTTTTCATTTTCGATCAGAGCTATTTGAAAAACATTTTCTAATCCACCTATTGGTGTAATGATGTCTTTCTCATATTACTTATATTTCCAAAAATATCACTAGAAGATTCTGTCAAGAAATTCTTTTCAATCTTAAAAATAATAAGAAACTTTCTTTAGGTATGAACTAACCTCACGAACAACAAACAGTTGTGTCAAGTTAATAAGAATTTTTCTTCATTTTGCATCGTTGTACTAAATGATTAAAAACACTTTACCCTATAGATCTGGTACCGGAAGTCGGGCCCGGATGCAATTAAACAGCAACCTGTGAGACTATAGGAACTTTTATTCGAGCCTAAGTTTGTGGAAATCGATCAAATCATCTCTGAAAAAATTGAGTGAGTCTCGGTTTAGACTTTTTGACTACTATTGATTTTTAGTTTATGATTGATATTATTTGACACATACTCACACACAGACATTGCTCAGCTCGATAAACTGTGTCGAATGGTATAGAACACTTAGCCCTCCGGGCCAATTTTCACTAGCCAATTTTTCAAGTGATTGCATGAACTTTCTATACAAAAAAAGGCAATGAGTGTACTTTTATAGAAAAGCATCGTTATCATGATTTTGTAATAACACTAACAAGTAGGTACAAATTGATTAAAAGTTTTACAAATCTACATATTTTTCACCTGAAAAATGTAGATTTAAATGTGGCAACCCTGCACGCTTTAAGAAATCACGCTGAGAACGGATCAAAGCCGCACGTATCGACACATACCAGTTTTGCATCGTCATTTTCAATTACGATTTGAATGTTTTGATACTCGTTGCCCTATAATTTTGGAACCGAAAGTCGGATCTGGATGAAATTGTACAGCATATTTTAGGACAATGAGAGCTTTAATTTAAATCACGGTTTGTGAAAATCGGTTTAACCGTTGCTGAGAAATCGAAGCGAGATTCGTTTTTGGAACTTTTCTTCACTATTATCGGTGCTTTCAAAAGCGGAAACCGGGGGCTAGTAGTTCTAAAGCACGTTTATATATTCTCTAACTAACAAGGTCTGTCAACCAGATGAATTTAACATTAAGTTTTATAAAAATGTGCACCTCGTTTCACCATCGCTTGTGAAAAAACACTCTTGAAACTGAAAATTTTCACTAATCGATCTGTAATTCCGGAACTGGGAGTCGGATCTGGATCAACTTTTTGGGGACTTTTTAAATAATTTCAAGACTTCCAAATTTTGATTAATGGCGAGCAGTGTCCCATTTCATCATCTAAAAATCTACGACGTTATGCTGGCTTATTCGATTTCCCTTACGGAGACGATCGTTTTGAAGGAGTAAGCGATCTATCAGCCATGAAGCATCGCTCTGATTGGTCAATTGATGCAAAAGCGAAGCTGTAGAGAAGCACGCGAGTTACCAGTTTACGTTCGGTTGGTGCGTTTGAATTGGCGTAGCAAAATCCTGCACTTCTGTTACTTCTGTGTGTTATATTCAAGCTTCAAGCGCTTTGTGATTGGACATGTTTTTCTTATCATTATAATTACTATTCATCGCAGCATGTATGTTGATATATTTTTGAAATAACTATTTATTGGAATATCAGTTAAAATTAAATTATCAAGATTAAAATTGGGTGTTCAGCCACAAGTTGTGACTTTTCAGCCCGATTATATAAATGATTTGGTTATTACCATGAAGACATCATTTGCTTGAGAGCGAATCGATTCAATTGAAGATGGCATTGATTTTTGTCGGAATTTGCTTGTAATATTATGTGACATTACATCTAATGGTTCTATATTTGAAAGCCTGTGTAACTCATTTGTACTCAAAGAACGCAACGCAACGAACGAACAGGGAGAACGCTTCAAAATCATTTTCAGAATTTTATTCTAAATTCTTTGAAGCGTTTTCTTCCTGGAGGAACAACAACTTGACCAAATTGGTACTGCACAAAGTTTTATGGCTGCGTCCTGTTGTTTACACTATTCTCTAACCACTTGTGCAGTTGTTTATTCGTTTTCATTAGTTTGTTTCGAAATGCGTGGACTTTCAGCAGAACAACGTCGAAAAATTGTGTACAAATGATGCACAGAACGCGGACTGTCACTGAGAAAGATAGCAAAAATGCGAAATGCAATCAGGAAGTTCGGTGAGGATAACACCTTTGAGGATAAACCGAAAACGGGTCGAAAACAAGGTCCTGCTAACACTCAGCTGAATAAACGTATACTGAAGGCGTCCGAGCAAAAGAAGGAGGTTTCAGTTCGGGATGTGGCCAAGTCAAATGTTCTTCGTGCTAAAGAACGTTTGAATCTTCGAACCTATAAGAAGCAGAAACAACCAAAACGTAGTCCGAAACAAGAAGCATCGATCAGGTCGAGGGTTCGAAAGCTGTACAATACGATTCTTGCTGAAAATTTGAACTGCATAATCATGGACTACGAAACCTACGTGAAACTCGATTACAAATCCTTGCCGGGACCACAATTTTATACGGTGCGAGAGAGGCAAGTGTTAAACTAGTCCGAGACATCGATTGAAGTTGACAAATTTGGTATGAAAGCTATGGTCTGGCAAGCAATTTGTAGCTGCGGTACGATTTCGAAACCCTTCATCACCACTGGTTCAATGTACAGCGAAATATACATCAACGAATGTTTACGAAAACGGCCACTACTCGAAATCAACGGAAGAATGGTATGCTACCAAAAATGTCACTTTCGTCCCAAAAGACATGAATCCACAACTTCGACCAATTGAGGAATTTTGGGAATTAACGATGGCACATCTTAGGAAACATGTCTTGGCAGCCGAAACCATTCTACAGTTCGAAAAAGATTGGAAAAAGTGTCAAAACTTCTCGCCAAGAAGTCTGGACGAAATTTAATGAGGAACGTTCGCAAGAAGGTGCGCCAGCTAGTCTACAATGGCTAAGTAGCATATTTTGAGAATAATATTCTGTTGTTGTAGTCTTTTTTATTAAAAAATAGTTATTGGAATATGAGTTAAAATTCAATTATCAAGATTCAAATTGGGTGTTCAGCCACAATTGGTGATTTTCCAGCCCTATTATATATATGATTTGGTTATTACCATGAGGACATCATTTGCTTCCGCAATTCTGAGATTTTTGTGTAGAGAAAATTGTAAACCTACTTGTATTGTGTAATGGGGAAAAGGAACTTATATATCAACTTACTAACTAATACAGAGAGCAAATCGATTCTATTGAAGATTGCATCGATTTTTGTCGGAATTTGCTTGTAATATTATGTGACATTACATCTAATGGTTCTATATTTGTGAGTCTGTGTAACTCATTTGTACTAAACCAGAGAGGACGCTTCAAAATCATTTTCAGAATTTTATTCTAAATTCTTTGAAGCGTTTTCTTCCTGGTGGAACAACAACTTGACCAAATTGGTACTGCATAAAGTATGGCTGGTCTTAATAATAATTTGTTTTTTAGAACTTTGAGAAAATTATAAAATTAGTTTTTTGTGAACTTTGAGAAAATTATAAAATTCATCTTCACTCGATTTCAAAGATCGAGCATTCCAATTTAAAATATTCAAATAATTATTTAACATCACTGTTAAATTTTAAATTCATTATTATATTATTTGCTAATTGCCATCCAACTTGAAGTGCTGCAAATTTGATGAAGTCGAATTCATTCGGATGATCATTAGAAAAAGTTGATCTTGTAAGTAGATCATTTTATTTTCCGTTATTTCGCATACATCGACTTCGTTTAAAGAAGCGAATGGCATTGAAGGAATATTGGTAGGTAGATGCCTACCTGTTACACTAGTGTTACTGCCATTAGAAGAAGATGATTTGGCCGATCTACCTATAAATAAATTGTTTTCGTTACAAGATGAACTGTAAGGCGTTCATGTGTTTTGATTATTTACATTAGAAGAATTAAGAGGTATTTGTCTACTTGTTACCAAAGCGTAACTGTCATTAGAAGAAGATGACGTGGTCGATCTACCTGTCAATAAATTGTTTTCGTTAGAAGACGAATTGGAAGGCGTACCTGTTTTTTTGTTTTAAATTCGAAGAAATAAGTGCCTCAGAAGAATTAGGCGTGGCATTTGTAACGGTTTTTTTTTATTTTCAGGTATGTTCTGTAAATTGAAGGTTGTAAGGTTGATTTGACATGTTGTCTAAGAAAAAGAGTTTTTAAAATTTTTCCCCTGACAGGACTTTTCAAATAATTGGATTTATGATTTCCATCGCGAATTGAACATGAAAATTTATCAGTGGTTTCATTCTTTGGACAAACGTTTTTCGAATGCGATTTACCACAATTCAAACACCGTATATTCATATGACAATTTTTGGTTCCATGACCGAAGCCTTGGCAACGACGACATTGCGGTAAATTTGCAATACCATTATGCCGTTTATAATGTTCCCAATGAATTTTAATGTGGGAAATGAAACGTACCTATTCTAAAGTTTTCAAATTGCTTTGGATTGAAGTGTATTAGGTAAAGTTCATGGGAAATTCCAGAGCGTGGTTTAGAAGTACCATTCGCTCTTTTTTTTCATGAGTATTACTTGAGAAGGGGCAAAACCAAGCAATTCTTTTAGTACATTTTTAATTTCATCAATACTTTGATCATTTGATAAGCCTTTCAAGGCAGCCTTGAAGGGTCTGTCTGATTTTATATCATATGAATAAAACTTATGAAGTTTCTCGGACAAATATCGAATAAGACGTTCGTAATCTTCCAATCCATCAACCAAGACTTGACATTCTCCTCTTCGTCCGATTTGGAATGAGACTTTTACTTCCGGGAGAAAAATAGAAAACTCAGTACCGAATGCTTTGAAGTCGGAAATAATCACCGTCACTGGTGGCATAGATTGTTGTTTCTTCCCAGAACGGCAAGGGTCCATTTTGGGAATTTTTGAAGAATTTTCTTCTATGTCTCTACAATCGGATTCAGGAAGAATATCGTAAATATTGTTAGACGGCATAGGATCAAAGTCTGTTGTCTTTTATTTTTACATTCAGATTTTTTTTTTGTTTTGATTATAGAGGCTTTAACATTAATGTCATTCGCCTCTTCGGGCCAGAAAAACTTTCTGAGCCTATGTGCGGGGTTGGGAATCGAACCCAGGCGGGCTGCGTGAAAGGCATTGACTTACCCATCACGCTATACCCATCCCCCACATTCAGATTCTATAAAATCGTCAATGTTATTAGAAAAAATGTAAATAACAGATTGAGATTTCTTCCGTATTGAAATATTTTTAGCCTTAGGCTTGTTGCCTTTCCGATCGGACGAAGGCATTTTTGAAAAATATAAATTACCTAGGCTAAATTAGTCTTCGATTAGACTCCTAGTTTGGATAAGTCTTGATAAAGACTGATTTTGTGGTAGTCTTAATAAAGACTGATTATTTCGAAGAATAATTCTTTGAATGGCTAGCCTTAAAAAAGGCTGACTAATTTCTTAGTCTTGAAAAAGACTTATTATATTAGAATATAACTCTTTGTGTAGCCTTGAGAAAGGCTTACTAATTGTTTGTCTTCAAATGACTGTTAGTGATTCAGGTAGTCTTGAAAAAAACTAAAGCCTTGAATCAATGAAACTCTAGGTAGCTAGAAAATTTTCCAGGAGCCAAGAGCTATTCGCGTGCGGTGCGAACAACTGTTCAACACCGACTATGTATGTTAATATTATTAGCTGCTTGTATTGATGATATTACTCCACCACGACGGTATTACTGAGTAAATTTCAAATACATTCGAGTCAAAACGAGAATATTTTATAATGATTGGAAAATGAGGTTTGACAAAGGTAATTTTAGGTAAGCAGAAGTGGTCTCGTAACCAAACTTTTAACTTCTACCAAAGGAGTCGAACTTGGGCATCTCATCAATGCAAATCATCCGAATCTCTGTTACGTCAGAAAGTGAAGGTAAAGGTTGTTTACTTTTTACAATCCGAACTGGAATCGTTGAGTAATATGGCTCTATAGTTTTCCTATCTTTTCTCCTCTCATAGACTGTAGTGACTGACCAGAAGTCACAAATAAAAAAAATTTTTTTGATGGGTAATGAGATACATCAATTAATACGTATTTGCCGTCTAATCTCTTTCTCCGCTAATACCAAGGCGATCAAAATTATTGTGTACTTCATTTTCAAATTACAACAGTTAAGCCTTTAGTTTCCTAGGAAACTGATCGCGATTTTATTTGTGTCCCGACCATGTGTTTGGCCTAAATTGAGATAAAAAATATTTCTGTATGACTAATTATTCCTTCAAACAACGGTCTAAAAAGGGAAAATAGATTGACTTTCGATTGGAGGCCCTAGAGTAAAACGATTACATATTTAAAATAACCTTCATCGGTGACGTTTTACATTTACTGAAAAGACTCATCGACGGCAAGATAGATTCGCTCATCGCAATGTAAATACAAACTTTGACATTTTCCCTATTCAGCCCAGCATCAGCAGCAGCCTTGAAGTGGGCTGGAAAAGCGTAAAAATTGACGAGTAAAAGACGGCGCACACTAATCGATGTAACACAGAAACTTGCTATCAGCCACGAAAACAAGCAAAGCTTTCACCCACGTCAGTTTCGTGTGCAATTTTTTTTTCTACCCTATTGGCAGAGCTACTAGCGAAAATAGCAGACTCTCGCACGAACACCAACGAACCACGTGCTTTTTCGGTCGGAACGACGGAGAGCAGAGAAGCAGGCATTCTCATTCTCCGAATGGGGGACGGACCACATGGTCCTCGCTCTGTTGGTATTGCTGATAAACTGTGGTGGCCTTCTAGTCGTGTTGGTAGTGGTTGTAGTGGTTGTGAGAGGAAAAATCCAAAACATTTCCACGGCTTTGTGTTGGAGC
Organism: Malaya genurostris; assembly: GCF_030247185.1. Taxonomy (NCBI): domain Eukaryota; kingdom Metazoa; phylum Arthropoda; class Insecta; order Diptera; family Culicidae; genus Malaya; species Malaya genurostris. The sequence continues at coordinate 248,476,685 of NC_080572.1, read as the reverse complement.
AAAAAAAAAAGATCCTCAAGGCACTCTCCTTATTACGGTGTGTTACATCGTTTTCTTGTTTCCCTTCGTGTGTATATCCTTCCTATCGGAAAGGATGCCAACACGTTACACATAGATGAAGTTACGTTACATGAAAAATTAATTAGGGATGTAATTTCAGGCAATAAATGTTACAGCTCTCCTCGAATGGCTTTTGTTCTTCTGGATTTTACGTTTGGCGATCGAAGTATCCTGTTTCGTTTCGAACTCATAGTTTGCTTTGTTCGTCGAGGCACACTCACATTATCCATTCGGAATTGCATGATGCTTTGCAATCTGGTTTGATAATTCCACCTTCACACTGTCCACGTTTTGAACTGATTTCGTAACACGATCACCTTTCTTTCTACATTTGTTTTGGACACCACCGCGATTCTGCAAAATCCTTGAAAAACTGCGAACGCACAGTTTGCCATTCCATTTTCGCCGTGTGCCGAACCAACACGCTCTCACATTTTTTGATTAGATAATTGAATTATGGAAAATTGCTCGAAAATCATCGTACATTCTGCAACACCACTTTAAAACAGGAACGCTCTTACGACGGCAGAGTAGGAAAAATTTCTTACTTTTACGACAGGAAACTCCGAAAACTTCGTACACAAAGAACAAGACAACACACGAATCTCCGTCAGGCACGAAATAGTTCCTTCCTCTCGACACTCGAAACCCGACACACACACACTGGATGACACCGAAACTTTAACGACTTTTACGACGCCACCGACGGTGGTTGTGAAAAACTTTCAGCCAAATCTCTAGGAACGTAGGAAAAGAAAGATAAGGAAAAAACGGCCACTTTTCTTTCACAAACAGCCTCTTTTATTTCTCTCTTCAGCGCTTCCACTAGAAACTGCCGTCCGATTCACACTGCTGTCACTCGCTCACTGAGGCGAGCTTTCCGTATTTTCCACTTGGCAATCTGAATACCGATCGCGCATTCGAGGAGCGGAAACAGGAGAAGATTCTTTCGCTGACGGCTGCTGCTGTGCTAGGCTTCTGGTTGGCAAAATCCGCACCAAGCCAAACAAACACAGTGTATACTATCCGTACTCATAGAGGGGGTGGCATTCTCTTCTACTCTCTGGACGGACGGACGGACGGCCGAACGACGGAATAAACGAACTGTCGCCCATACTGCAGCAAGCCAAGCTAGGGGTCGGTTTTCCTTGCGCTACTTGATTATAGTAACAGTCGGTAGTTCCACTATACGGCAAAATATAACGTCATTTTGTTTTTTTTTTCTAAATTATATGAATATGGCGACTCTTGATACAACCCACTGAAGTCCGGAAATGAAATAAAAATTTGGGTACCTAAACATAAAGCGTGGACTTAATTAACCTTTTTTATCAGCAACAAACGAGAAAAACTAATTGAAAAAAACCTGTTTTAACCCACGTAGTGGTGTTTCTCATGTTTTTATGCATAAAGGGTGATTTTTTGTGAGGTATAAGATTTGATTTAAAAAAAAACACAAGAAGTTTGAGAAAATTGATGATATATTTATTGGAATCGATAGAACGATCAATATAATTTGATGTTTGAAAATGATTTCATGCAAATGTTGGAGTCAGTTTCGCTTTAGACAACCCATGCGCAAGGTCCAATATGGGCACACTCTCTCCAACATATCGTTCGGTATTTCACGAATAATGACACCAGCCCATAATTCACACCAAACAGTGACTTTTTTGGGATGCACTGGTAGCTCTTGCAGAGTCTCTTGCTGGTCTTTACTCCAGATTTTGCTTGTGGATGTATTCATTCAACCATAAATGAGCTTCATCGCTAAACACATTTTTTCGATAAAAAAGTGGATCTTCCTCCAACTTTGCCAGCGCCCATTCATGATTCAATTATAGACCAAACGACGATTCATAATTACATTACAGATCAAACTGAACAAGTTTGACAATGACACAAGACACGATTAACGCGTGATCTGTCAAAAACAGTGATGCCAAAAAGATACCAGCAAAAAATCACCCTTTATTACTAGAGGATTTTTCGAAAAACTTTTCTTTAAATCTTGAATATAAACAAAAAGGCGGATGGGTAATGTCAGAGACATAACTGTATGTCGTGAATACAAAAAATAACTGACACGCTTCCTTCACACTTCCGAATATCAGTTAGTTGATTGATTGTGTGAATTGTGCAAGCTTTCCCCTTTTTCACTACTGGAGTTTGAGATGATGCACCAACATTCAAGTACAGATTAGTTACATTAAACAGCTACTATTCTAAAACTGTATATTCTAAACTTGAAACAATTCCATTTTAATTTGTTAATACAGGCTAGGTACAAAAAAATGTATATTTTTGAAAACTATTACGAGCGAAGATATCTGATTCTTCTCGATATTTCAGTAGGAGACAATTACAATGGCCTGGTCTGAAATGTATCGACGATCTATGCAAGAGTAATAATAATAATAATAATAATAATAATAATAATAATAATAATAATAATAATAATAATAATAATAATAATAATAATAATAATAATAATAATCATAATAATAATAATAATAATAATAATAATAATAATAATAATAATAATAATAATAATAATAACAATAATAATAATAATAATAATAATCATAATATTAAAAATCATGGAAATATTTTTATTATTATAAAAATAATTTTTTTCCCCTTTATAGGCTGCTCTGGCCGAGGGGGGTGGTTACAACGATCTACACTTTCCATACCGGACGAACTAGGCTATGGTGCCCAAATGAACACTAGTAACGAAGGAGGAAACCCTATAGGCCTATGATAGGTAGTTATCAATTTGCAACTAAAGATACGAATATCTTCTATTGCAAGTTCACCAGAGAGTTTGTCACTTGGGCAGGAAGTGTGTGCTTCACCCTGTAACCAGTCAATCATTGAGTCGTGCGTCTGTATCGTATTGGTATTTTGTCATCCTATCAGCTGCTTCTGTGTCTTAAATGTCCTCGTCGATGAAACTTTGGAAAATTTCGCATTGTATCCGCTTCGGTATTGGCCCTGCTTTCCTATATAATCTTTTATGTCTGAAGCGGTACTTACGATTATTACTTTGAAGTTCCCTAATCAATGTAGATATGTTTGGTCTACTTACACTATCCAATCTAATCTATTCTAATTGTTTCTATCTTTGTCGATGTAATGATACGTTTCTTTTTGCCCCATTGCATTGCTTTTTACTATACCGGAGACACCTGTTAATATCACAAGCTAGTAGATTATCAGGAATAAAGGAATAATAATAAGATTGATAATAATAAAAATTACAATAATAATAATAATAATAATAATAATAATAATAATAATAATAATAATAATAATAATAATAATAATATTAATAATAATACCAAAATTTACTTACCAAAAGCTAGGTAATTTTATAAAATACCTATTATATTTCATTTTCTTGAGAACATTCTAGGGTCTGTTTCTTGGTCTTAAATCTTCGATGATAATCCTTTGTTTCAGCAGGCTCGGATTTCATTAAGAACATAAAATAAAATAAAATAAAATCAGGTGTTAGTAGGCTTGTTGAATTATATAACGTAAGGATGCGCATTTAACACTAGATTGCCCAGGAAAATCACAATATGTAAACAATGGAAGGATTGCTTAAAATTCTATGAACTTTTTTAATTCTTTATTTAACGATATATGCACTAAGGCACACTGCACTAGCTTTTATTTATTCTGTCACAGTTTTTATTATTGACTTTCTCTCTTCCAATAATTTTGACTTCTTTAGAGCAATTTAGGCCTAAACTAAGTTTTGGGCCCCGCCATATAAAATGACGATGCAACAACAGTACGCACCAGCGCACCAGTACGTTCTGGCACGGAAGAAGAAAGCACATCATGCCTTACCAAACAATGTACACAGCGTGCTTTGTTCAGTTTTGTACACTTTATAAAGAAAACGAAAAAACCAACACCGAAGCTGATTACTTACTCACTTTCCTCAGATATAGCGTGACCGATTTTCAAAAACTTAGGTTCAAATTAAGGGTCCTGAATTACACGATAAAAAATATCGTGTGTTTGACCTATCCCAAACCCAACTTTCTGACAGCGATTTACAGAAAAAAGATTAATTTTGTTTACGTTTCGTCTCAGACTCATCAGTGCATAGCAGCTCAAATTGAACTGCTTAATGCAAAACTCGGCAGTTCAATTTGAAACGCTAAGCATTATGTGTCCTGAGCACAAAATCAGGCTAACCTCTAAATGGGAAAAATATGTTTCCATGCGTTTTGTTTAAGCATGCCAATTTCTTTAGTCAAGGACTCAGGGAGGTTGTTGTTGTTAAATGGACTTCATTTAATTAGTTTAATTCTAGTTACATAATTGTTAACTTAAGATACACAGTTTCAATTTTTCATCTTTGATAATTTTGCCTGTTTACATATTTCGGTATTTCCAGTGTTTAATGGATGGTGTCTGATTTGCTGTTTTCACGGAACCGTTTCAAACAGGGAGGTTTTGAACAAATCGTGTTTCGAGGTTACTGTTCAATCGATGGATCAAATATTACAGAAAAACTTTCGATCCTTTGCAATTGGTAAGCAATCGATGCGTATTTAGTTTATGAATAATTAACATTTTCTAATCTAACACTCATAATAAGAATATAAAAAAAAAGTTATTCTTAAGTCCTAATTTTTCAATATTCGTACTGGTAATGATGCGCTGTGTCAGTAGCTTCCAGGTGGATATTTAATATTTAATTATTTCAAGAACCTGATATTTCTATCGTTTCTATCTATCTATGAGATTTCAAAAAATCAAATTAACGAATTATATTAATTATTATTCTCTCCGAACTGATCACCATTTCAATGTGAGAGAATAAAAATAAAAGGCAATTGGTAATGTCAAAGACATATCCGGTTTATTGTGAATACGAATAAATCATTTCGAACCCCTGTTAATATAAAGGAAGAAAATCATTCCAAGCATTCACTGAATGTTGAATCAACCTACGGCATAAGCAAATTACGGTTTATAACGAGAGTCTTATGATGCATACTATTATTGCGATTATGCTGCACACAACTTCACATGTATGCAATCGGGTCTAGTAGTGGGTGGGTGGATATGCAGTGTACCAACTGCCTTATGTATTAGTTCCATCGTTTCGAAAACCATCGCAACCGAAGTCGGAGTGACTACAGCTTGCGAAAGCTTCCACCGTCATTCATTTGATTGAGAGCTTATTCGAAAATGAACAGGAAAGCTTGAAGTCAGATGAAGTGCGCCATCCGATGGGGAGTAGTAATGTTTAGAGTTTTTTCGAGCAGAAAGTTTCAACTACTCCGACATTTCTGTATACCGTTCTGTGGAGAAGGTATGTCTTCAAATTCGACGCCCAAATGACCCATTTCATAACATATGGTGCTTTTGCATGTGATGCTGCCAAAAGACCAAACCAAACGGCTTGAATTGGGGTTATTCTACGAAATGTACAAATAATGGTATGCCAGGGTTTCTCTCATGTGTCTTTTAATCGTTCATTAGCAATATTTGTCGCATACCTGCATGTTTTTACCATTAAATTCTTATGCTTATGCTTATGCAAAATGTAAAAACAGTTTTCTTCGCTGTCGTTGAGCGGAAATTCGAAACAGCAATATTATTTTATATGGAACATTTTTCATTAATAAACTGATGTTTTTTCTCTTGAAGATTTATTAATCAGTAGAAGAGCGAACTACTATTGCTTTTTTCAACCATGGCTGTTATCATGTAAGGTTGTAAGTAGAATCTCAAGTAAAAGAAAGGAAAGAACAGCTATTAACATAGGTTTTACTCTGAGGTGGTAATGTCGATCTTAATTTATTATGTGAAAACTAAAGTTTTAGAATGAAACATTATACTTCGTTCAATACCATTTTTCAAAATGCAAGTAAAATGTACCAAATAAATGGTACTGGATTGTTAAACATTCCAGTACTTAAGCTGTCAATAGAGATATAACTGGATGACGTGAATACGAGAAAAACCGGCATGCCTCGTTCATACTTCCAAATGTCCATCAAATATCGATAATTGTTTTCATAAGTTGATTGGTTGTGAACTTGGATTCTGGAATAGAATTTTGGATCTGGATTCTGGAACTGAAAGTTGCACTTTTTCAGAACTTTGTTTTGTATCTGGAACTGAGTGCTGAGCCCGGATCTGAATATGAATTTTCCAAAATTCCAAACGCTCTAGAAAAATTTTATTTCGAATTTTGTATTTGTGGTTATCTCCTACAACTGAAAATTTTATCATAAATTGCTGATCTGATGACATGGAACAAAAGTTATATTGCTGTAGAACAAAAGATAGAACAAGAGTTGAGTTGAGTTGAGCATTCTTGAAAAAGTTGACTATATTGAACTAACCTACCCCAATATGACATATTCCTGAAAATTTTCCTTGTTTAATCGTAGTTCAGATCAATTGTGTTGATATATGGGTGAACTAATACTCCACCAAATCACTGAAGATGTCGCCACTGCGTATAATAGCCTATTCAGAGAAGCTACTCGGCCAACGAGCCCCGGTCTCCCCTACTGTTAGAAAAATGAAAATATTATCTTTCATTGTACACTACTATTTTGTATATAAACATGAAAATAAGATATTTAATAACAAAAAAAGGAAATGAAGAGAAACTCTATTTGGTTTAGGTGACCGTATGAAATGTTCACGTCGAAGTGTGGAAATTCTCAAGAAAAAGTCTCCTTCAGTATTTCGCATAAACATAAGCTACACAATCACTGTGAGAACCGACTTTTGAAGCGAGTGTCATATACCAGTTCGTCGAAATGGCAAAATTCCTGTGTTTATGTGAAACATTTTTGCCCCAGCTTCTTTTGGAGATGGCTGAACCGATTTTTTCAAACTTAGTTTCGAATGCTTGAGCTGATAATCCCATTCGACAGATCTCGTTTAAAAGAGTTTTTTTTTGTTGTTTATTCAATAATATAATACATTTTTAGGCACACGGCTTAAGCTCTGCCAAGGGTATTTTCTAATCTTAATTCACGACTAACTTAAAACTAGAATAGTATCATTAGATTATGTCGTCTCGGATTTTCGAAAATCCAGCTTTCTGCTGGCGATCGGCAGTGGTCGGTGAATTGAATATAGCATGAGTCTTCCAGATGGCGTTGGTAAATATCTATGCTGGCCGCATTCTTCGGTCCGTGTGGGTCCGCGGGAAACACCCCCAGACTACGAAGGCCCGGCGGGTGGCCCGCAAGCTGGTTTTCGACTGGAGCGGTCTTCCGTGGGTGGTGATGGTGATGGTACGGAAGAGAATGAAAAATAATAAATATTGTGGAAAGCGAAGGGGGGGGGGGGGGGAAACAAAATATCTGAAAACTACATCGGTACCATCGAGATGGTGTAGAGACGAGGAAAGAGGGAACGAAAAAGTTAGTGACAAAAAAAAAGATCTTGTTAGTTCCAATGAAGATGGTGGACAGGGACGGGGATCGAGAGAATCGGGCGGATGTTAGTGTCGAACCTGTAGGTGGAGTTTATACTTTCTGAACGAGGATAAACACATTACACTTGTATATCAATGTGTTTAAGGTACTGGTATATGAGAAGCATATATGAACTATCCCGACTCGCCAACACATCCCGAACCGGAACCTCAGGTGGTCTACCTCGGACCCTAAGGGATTCCAATAGCTTCGACCTGGCATCGCGATACTCTACGCACGACCATACGACATGCTCGATGTCCTGATAACCGTCGCCACAGGTGCAGAGACCGCTCTCCGCGAGCCCAACACGCCAGAGATGTGCGTTGAAAGTGTAGTGATTTGACATGAGCCGCAACATAACACGAATGAAATCGCGACTTACATTCATTCCCCTGAACCAAGGTTTCGTCGATACCCTAGGGATAATGGAATGTAGCCATCGTCCCAGTTCGCCATTGCTCCATGAAGTTTGCCAACTTTTGAAAGCTTTCTGACGAGAGATACTGAAAAATTCATTGAAGCAAATTGGTCTTTCATAAATATCACCTTCTAATGCGCCCACCTTAGCCAATAAGTCTGCCTTTTCATTTCCCGGAATGGAACAATGCGAAGGGACCCAGACTAACGATATTGAATAAGACCGCTCAGATAAAGTTCGCAAGTGTTGCCGTATTTTCTCCAGGAAATATGGGGTATACTTTCCATATTCCATTACGGACAATAACGTTGTTTGGTATAGCCTAATCAGGTCTCCTGGGTGGCCACCCCACAAAGTTCCGGTTATTGTGCGAAGAAAATTGATTCTCTGCTGGCATTTTTGTTTCAGTTACCTAATGTAACATCCCCAGGTGCCTTTGGAATCGAACCAGACCCCGAGATATATAAATGTGAAGATCTGAGCTATGTTTTCACCCCCTAGTTGAAGCTGTAATTGTGCTGGTTCTCGCTTCATTGTTAATACAACCAGTTCAGTTTTCTCTATAGAGAACTCGATACCCAGTTGAAGAGCCCGTGTTGACAAGTTGTCGAGGGTATCTTGCAATGGTCCTTGGAGATCTGCAGCTTTGGATAATATAATAAACACAACCATTCGACAGATCTGAATTTTATTTGGATCTGTCTTCCGGTTCCTTGGATTATTTGATTTTATTTATAATTGACCTCGAATTCTTAAAAATTGGTTTGAAAAAGGTTCTAGTTTTGCAAATCTCATTTGGCCAACAAAACAAACTCATTTCGGCATTCCACTTTCCTTAAGTACCGGAAACAGTTATTATGAACTTCTAAATGGAACTAACTTCGATTTGCCGGAGAGAGTAAATGATCAAACGATCCGGCTTTGGCTTTGGTTTTCTCTTCCGGAAATACCGGAAATAGGGATCAAAGACTACGAAAACATGGAATTTACTTCAATTTCTCAGGAATAGTTGAACCGATTTTCTCGAACTTCGAATAGAATGTCTTGTGGTCCCATAAATTACTATGAAATTATAGACAGACCCGACATTTGACTCCGAAGGCCTCGAATTTTCGAATTTTTCGAGATGGTGAAATGTCAGTATGTGTACAAATATAAATAAAAATATATGTACTCATTTCTCTCCGAGATGGCTGAACCGAATTTTCCAAACTTAGCAAAGGCTTAGACTTCAAATAAAATTACACTTTGGAGAAGCAAATAATTTTTACGGTGCATACACATTCACTCAAAACTTTTCAATTCATGGTCCATAACGACGCCGGCCACGGCTGTACTACTGAGGAAGGGAAGGAATGTTAGTCCGATACTCGTTGTTTCTAGAGACCATGGGTACCACTGCATCTCCACGAGTATCACAGATATTACTAGGCAAGACAAAATATCTGGCATATGTCAATACGATCTCAATAGAAAATACGATGTACGAAGCGATGAGCACCCATTGGAATACGACGTGGGAAATGAGAGTGAGGAAGAATTGAACCGATGGATATACGACTGCTAGAAAAGTTTGCCCAGATTCTGTTCCTACGCAGAGCATTGTTCGGGAGTCTCCTTCAAATAATGGTTCGATTGATAGCCCCTTTTCGATTATGGAATTTCCTATAGCACCCCTGTCTTGTAACAATAACGCTCCTGGGTCGGACAAAATTAAATTCAACTTGGTGAAGAATCTGCTCGACCTCGCAAAAAGACGTTTGTTAGAATTGTTCAACAAGTTTCTTGAGCAAAATATGGTTCCACCTGTGAAAGTTATCGCCATTCAAAAGCCGGGAAAACCAGCTTATAATCACAAGTCATATAGACCCGTTGCGACATCTCGACACTTGGGTCGAGACGAACGGCTTGCTGTCAGACACTCAGTTTGGCTTCCGTAGAAATAAAGGGACGAATGATCGCCTTGCACTACTTTCGTCTGACATCCAAATTGCCTTTGCTCAAAAACAACAAATAATATCTGTATTTTTGGACATAGATAAAGCATTTGATTCAGTTTCCATTGATATAGGGATTTCATTCGTGTAATGTTCAGACTCATGTCCAATCACTACACGTTAGATGCACATATCCTTCGAATTGAACTTTCCGGACTAATCATTGTGCTTGTGCCGAAGGTTATCGCAATATTAATCATGTCGTTTGGGCATGCCTGGAGTGTCGTGATGTCCGATCTCAACTAATAAATTCCTTGCGTACTCAAGGTAGACTATTCAATGCCCCAGTTCCCGACATTTTTGCTAGTCGCGACCTTCCATACATAAAAATTCTTTACCATTTCGTTAAGACCGTTGGAGTTTCAATATGTTTTATATTTTTCTAATTGCCTCCTTTCTCTTCCGTGAGTTCAACCAATAGTCAGCTATCTTACTTTGAATAAAAATGATGTGCTGAAACAAACAAACCTGAAATAGTTATAAGATTATGATTTTCTTTTCTTTAATGTAGTTAATAGCAGCTTATCGTTTGATAAAAAATAGTGTTTTTGAGTAGATTAGCTAATGAATACCGGAATACTAATATGATATTTAATAGGACTAGTAGTAATATGTTCTATTAAATAGTCATCGTTGTGACTGTATTCGAAATATATTAGGCCTTATGAAATAAACGTATTAAAATTAAAAAAAAATTATCAGAACATAAACACCATTAAAAATACATAACAAAACTTCAAGAAGGCTCGTCATATTCTTAGCTACTCCATCAACATAAAATAAGAAACGGTGAAGCCGAATTCGAGTACAAAACGACGTTCCTAAGCCTTCGAATATCTAGTAATTATAAATTTCAGCTTGCTAGTTAATTCCGTTCTGCAATATAATTAGCATTATTTATTGTTTCGCAACTTCAGATCTACAGAGATCATGTACCGGCTGATCAATCGGGGTGTTAATTCGTGAAATGACTGTTATTAATGCTCGTGCATCAATTGCTTAACGTGACTACAAAAGCAAGTGTGTTTTTCCAAGACCGGAAATTCTCATTCAATTGATTCCTTATTGACTTGATACCAGGCAATAACAATCAAAACATAATCAATTTCTCGGTTTCTTCCCTACAGTCAGTACCAGTCACGAATAAGCCTTAAACCAGGTTCGGCACAAAAGCTGAACTGCAAAACGAAGAAAGCAAGCAACGGTAAAAAAGCGGTAAATCATCGGAGCTGGCTGACCTGATCCATCGATTTCAGTTTTAATTTAATTAAGTCCACATTCGGGCAAGTTCCACAGCTTGGTGTTTGCAACTTATCAGGTTTGAATAAAATTGATATAAGTAGCAGCAGCAGCAGTGGCAGTGGCGGTACCAACAACCACCGACATCAAAAACCTTCGGCTCCCCCTGCCCCAATCAACAAAAACAACAACAACAAACAAACAAATAAACGGTTTTGCGCTGTGGCCGCTGATTGGATCGAAAGAAATGTGGATGCACAAGCACATAAAGTACATTCCAACGCCGTGTTCTAATTTTATACCCACTGCTAGAGGAGTGCGTCGGCTAGCGGCACGATTCATTCTGTACTACAGAAAGTTGCACTCCTATCGCTGCACTGTTGTTTCTTGCTGTTGCCGTTGTTGTTGTTGTTGTTGAGGTTTGCTATTAATGTTACCAGGTGGTTTGTGATTATTACTTTGTTTTTAGATTTGTGGCTTGCATATTTTTATTTGCAGCTATCTTACGGGCGTCGTCGTGCACTGGCCGCCGCGGTGGTGGTGTGCTAATTCGAGCGCGTTCTCGGGCTCATCGGCAGCCAGGCCTCGATAGCGCAGTCGGTAGCGCGTAAGTCTCATAATCTTAAGGTCGTGAGTTCGATCCTCACTCGGGGCATTAAACTTTTTTTTTGTGTGGAGGAGATCTCCAGATTTCTACAGATTATATAATATATTTTTTGATAACCTATATCTATATATCTATATATGTAAAAATGCAGAGATCATTGTTTGTAATCGCATCACGAAAGGACGGATGGACAGATTCACATGATTCTTTTTTTTTTTTGTTTGATCAGTTTTTAAACCCCCATCGGGTTCGCACATCAAAAAAATTAGGAGAACTTGCTGAAAAAGTGGAAAAAATCCAAAAAATTATTTTGTATGGGCAATGGAATTTTCCGTTGAAAAAGTCACCAAAGATCTACGATTGATGTTTGGCGCACAACGAGTTGCATAAATGTTTGACCGTCGAAGAAAAGAACACTAGATCGTTGAAAAAATCGTTTGGCACGCAGCGAATAGTTTGGTGTGGAGATTTCACATGCATACTTGATTCATTTTATTTGTCATTTCGAGTCACGTGCTTAGCTGGAATCAAAATTATTTCTTGCCAAATGACTCAATAACGGAATACATATGACTGTTCTAGAAAACCGCTGTAGGCAGGAGAAAAAGTTCTGATATAGTTTACCAGCTGATGGATTGTGTGTAATGGAGTTAGATAAATAATATTGGTCATCGTGAGCACGAGTTTAACAAATCAGAAATTTTTTGATTGAATCAATGAAAAGATTGTTCTGTAGAAACGCTAATGTCAAACTAATACATTTTTCTTGCTTTCTAATGATTTAGCGCACATAATAAGTGGCCATTAGATATCAATGCTCAATATGATTATCATAATGGATTTATACTGCCATTTTATATTTCATATTCTGAGAAGAATGTTCAAATTGGCATAATCAATATCAAATTAAAAATTAAGCGACGTCTCTCTAAGCAACCAAAAGATCCACAGTACCTGACAGGACCCTGTGGGGTTTCAAGAGAGGGTTCAAAAGAAGGGGACACGTGTTCAAGAGGGGGAAGGGGGAGGTTCCAGAAGGGTGAAGATTCAAGGGTGGGGAAGACGAACAAATTTGAAAGAAAAGTCAAGTTATTTGCACTTTTAAATAATAGGTACTCAATTTTTCATGGAACCTAATGTTAAAAAATCTTCCAGTGGGTGGAGAGTTAGTTGTTAAAACCCCTTAAACCATCCCCCCCCCCCCCCCCTCTGCACACGGGCCTGGTACCTGAACCGCTTTATTAGAGCCCTAAAGTACTCGTGGCACTTTTTGGCAACTTGAATATACAGAACAAGTTCTAGGAAAACTTTCTCGCTGCTTAAAAACTGCACAAGGAACTGCTTCAAAGTTTATTCTGTTGCGTCGGGTAAACATTCAAGTATGAGTAATTCATTAAAACGAACTTTATCCATTATGTTGAAGCCATTAGTGAGAGGTTCTTTATTGACTCAAAGGATGGGATGACAATCTGTGCATTTGCTCAATTTATTCTTAACAGAAATATTTAACATTTTCACATTAATTTTGGTGATATTGCTTTATTTCCGCTAAAGCGAATGTGTGTCGAATTCCTTTGATTGTGGAATAAGTAATCAGAAAAATAATGAAGATAAACGTTAACTACTAAGTCGTTTGACAATTCTGTTATCCGAAAACATAAATTTGAAGAAATAATTTTTGCTGTTATTGTCGAACGTCTTATGCTGTTATTGTATCTTTCCATTGTTTTACTGATTACTTGGCTGCGATGAATTCATTATGAAATATAATGAATAGGTTAAAAGCTTTTGTTACGCAAAAACTAAGCGAATTCTTCGATCGCCATATTATCTTTTGAGTCAGTGCATCGAACAGCGATTGTAGATCTCTCTCAAACTGTTGGTTTCGACATATGAGATAAAAAGTGATGCAAAAATAACTAAGATGACTACTTTAAATTGATTCCACTAATTTACAAAAGCAGCACTCGCGACTTGTAGATCGTCACTTCTCGCTAGTCTGGTGATATTATTAAGTCGTGTTTGATGATTGTTCGTAGCGTTACAATCACAGGAATAATTTTAAATCAACAATTTAGCGATGAAACTTTTTATTTTACTTTTAATTTATGACTTCTGGTCGGTCAGTAATTATTTAGTAAATTACTGATATATCAGAGACTCGGATGATTCGCATCGCTAAGTTCGACTCCTCTGGTAGAGGGTAATAATTTAGATGCGAGAAACCTTCTGCTTACTTAAATGAACCTTGCTAAGTCAAAATTTTCCGCACTTTATCTTCAAATCCTTACTCTTCCTTGAGTACTATTGCTCTACATTTTTCATATTCTTTCTCCTCTCACAATCTCTAGTTAGTTTGATATTGATAAGAAAAACCGAAAGATAAAATGAGTGATTCTTGGACATTCGAAAGTTTAAGTTAACATACTTTTACATATTGTATAAATATGTTAATAGTCGTCTCATTAGTCGACACCACATCATTTTGTTTAGTACCCCACCTACGATTGTTGGAGTTTAATACTGAGAATATATATCAGAAATTTTTATATGAAAATAATATGCAATTCTTCTGTTATAGTGGAGTGAACATGAGGAGTGATTGTACCAATATTCAGCTTATCAATCCACCAGAATTGACCCGATTTTCAATCCACCAGAATTTATCCGATGCGATTGAACGAACTTCAGCATGCTAAATGCAAGGCAAACCTCTTTGATTGATCTCATTATTTAAACAGCAGAATCCTTTCATTGATTCGTACAAAAATCGTTCTAAAATGTGATTTGTTCAACTCACGACTACGATGGCCAACATTAATCATCTAACTGATTACATTACACACAATGCATCCTCTGGTAAACAATATCAGAACTTTTGATCCTGTTTACGATATAACTAGAACACTCATATACGTTCCATCATTAAATAATTTGGCAAACAATAATGTTGATACCCAATTAAGCACGTGGCTCGGAATGACGAATCACATCATCAAGTATGCATGTGAAATCTCCACACAAAACTACTTTTTCAACGATCTAGTGTTCTTTTCTTCGACGGTCAAGCACTTATGCAACAACTTATGCAACACTTATGCCAAACATCAATCGTAGATCATTGGTGACTTTTTCAACGGAAAATTCCATTGCCCATACAAAATAATTTTTTGGATTTTTTCCACTTTTTCAGCAAGTTTTCCTAATTTTTTTTATGTACGAACCCGGTGGGGGTTTAAAAACTGATCAAACAAAAAAAGAATCATGTGAATCTGTCCATCCGTCCTTTCGTGATGCGATTACAAACAATGATCTCTGCATTTTTATATATACAGATACTGGCTGACCAGTCGAACTTCGTCTCTTATGCTGTTATTGTTATTCTACTGTCCGAAAACACAAATTCAAAAAAAAAAATCGGGCGAGACGAAGTTCGACGGGTCAGCTAGTGATTTTAAAGTTTTTGAAAACAGTGAAAATGCTCAAACTTCATTTCAGCATTTTGATGCAACTAAAGAATTTTTTCCTACTTTACCACAATTCTCTCAAGTATTTGAATAATTCCATGCACACATTAGCTATTACCAAACTCAATTGGCAGTTATGATTTCAACAATAAAAGTAGATTTTGACCCGAAGTTAGAATGTTAGAAAAGCATACAAGCATACAGCATACGATCACAAAATTGAGCTAAGAGACTAACATAAATCGGCAAAATATAAAACAATAGAGCGACAAAAATATTGCGTTAACTCCAATGTTATCGATGATTCCCATATTGGTTCCGTACTGGTGTTTCTTCAATTCAAATTCTTGAATTTCTAAAATTTCAATTTTAGCTAATTTCAACGTCATTTCCTTGAGCTACAATACAAAAAATTGCTTAAATAAAACTCATAAAGCAAATTGTCTTCTAACTAATGCAAACTGAAGTATTGAACATATTGATTAAAATTGACCTGAAATAGACTAATCATTATACACTGATCTAAAAATACCACGCAAATTTGTGTTTTTTTTTAAATTATTTTTACCTTCCTCATTAATAAAGGCTACGCAATCCCTGTGAAAACCGACTTTTTAACCGAAGCTCGGAGGGCCGAATGTCATATACTATTCTGTGCGTGTATGTATGTGTGTGTAACAAAAATGTGCACTCGATTTTCTCCGAAATGGCTGGACCGATTTTCACAAACATAGATTCAAATTAAAGATCACTTAACCGATTTGCTTCAGCTTAGATTAAAATTAGAGGCCTTATGCTTAGCGTGCTATTAAATTTCTTCAGACTCTGATTTCCGGATCAGTAGTTTAACAAGCTTAGATTCAAAGGTCTCATAACTCCATATAATACAATCAAATTTCATCCAGATACAACTTCCGGTATCGGAATTACAAGTTGATAAGCATAAATTTCCATTTTCAGGAGCGTATTTTTATACCTGATACGGAAAAATGGAGCCAAATCTATCCAAACAACCGTGTAATTCTTCAATTAGGCAGGAATGGAAACTTTATGACCAAATACGTCGACTTTGAGTATACCGAATCATCGTTCCTGGTTCCGAAAGTATCGAAAAAATTCTCATGTGCTCCAAACCGGAAATCACTCCAATTTCTCAGAAACGGCTAAACCAATCTTCGCAAACTCAAATTTTAACGAAAAGTATTATGTTTCCATAAGTTGATTTATAGATACAGAAATACAGCGTTGTGTGTATAAAATTACAACCTGACATATAGATAATGCAAAAACGTAAAAATTCTTCTAAATTTTGTCCACAACTGTTTCATTTTATAAGTTATGCTAATTGCTGACCAAACGAACCGATTTCAGTTATGTCGATTCCGTACTCCCGGTTCCGGAAGTCCGGAAATAGTAGTAGACTTTTTTGTTCCTGATCAATATTCAAACAAAAGTTTCTTTGATGAATCCCTTAGTAATATTAATTAAAACATAGGTTATAAACGAAAGGTATTATAGCACCACTAGGTGGATTGAAACAGGTTTTTTTATAGGACTTTTCAGGCATTCGGATTATTATTATACAGAGTTGCGCAAAGGAACCTGACACATTTAGTTCTTCGGTAACACTGGAACCAAACAAGGGAGAAAGAAACCGAACACTGCATCGGAAAGTAGAATAATGAAGGTTTATTTTCGTATAGTAGTATTTTTCCATCATGAAACACTGGAGTGTCGCTCATCGAGTTTACATTTATCGATCTGGCATCTAATGGATATTTATATTCAAAGGTAAAGACTGTCCCAGAAAGTATGAACGCAACCAAAAACCGCTGCCATTTCGCAATGGTTCAGCATCTGTCAATTTTTATGACTGCGTCCTGTTGTTTACACTCTTCTCTAACCACTTGTGTAGTTGTTTATTCGTCTTCATTAGTTTGTTTCAAAATGCGTGGACTTTCAGCAGAACAACGTCGAAAAATTGTGTACAAATGGTGCACAGAACGCGGACTGTCACTGAGAAAAATAGCAAAAATGGAAGGAGTAAGTGAAAAAGCCGTGCGAAATGCAATCAGGAAGTTCGGTGAGGATAACACCTTTGAGGATAAACCGAAAACGGGTCCTGCTAACCCTCAGTTGGATAAACGTATACTGAAGGCGTTCGAGCAAAACAAGGAGGTTTCAGTTCGGGATGTGGCCAAAAAAGTGGGCACTTCGAAGTCAAATGTTCTTCGTGCTAAAGAACGTTTGAATCGAACTCATAAGAAGCAGAAACAAACAAAACGTAGTGCGAAACAAGAAGCATCGATCAAGCCGAGGGTTCGAAAGCTGTACAATACGATTCTTGCTGGAAATTTGAACTGCATAATCATGGACGACTCAACCTACGAGAAACTCGATTACAAATCCTTGCCGGAACCACAATATTATACGGTGCGAGAAGGGCAAGTGTTGAACCAGTCCGAAACATCGATTGAAGTCGAAAAATTTGGTAAGAAAGCTATGGTCTGGCAAGCAATTTGTAGCTGCGGTAAGATTTCGAAACCCTTCATCATCACTGCTTCAATGAACAGCGAAATATACATCAAGGAATGTTTACAAAAACGACTTCTACCCATGATTCGAAGCCGCAAGGATCCAGTTGTCTTCTGTCCTGATCTTGCTTCTTGCCACTACTCGAAATCAACGGTAGAATGGTATACTCCCAAAAATGTCACTTTCGTCCCAAAAGACACGAATCCACCAAATTGCCCACAACTTCGACCAATTGAGGAATTTTGGGCATTAACGAAGGCACATCTTAGGAAACATGTCTCGGCAGCCGAAACCATTCAACAGTTCGAAAAAGATTGGAAAAAAGTGTCAAAACTTGTCGCCAAGAAGTCTGTGCGGAATTTAATGGGTGCGCCAGCTAATCTACAATGGCTATGTAGCAAATGTTAAGAATAATATTCTGTTGTTGTAGTCTAATATTATCAGTATATCGAATAAAATTTGAATATCTAACACTTGTGAATTATTTACAGCGAAATCAAAGTGCGTCTATACTTTCTGGGACAGTCTTTAGACTAGGTTTTGCTGAAAGGACAATCTTTACATTTTATTGGTGGCTTTTATTGGAAAACTGAGCTGAGCAAAATTTTACGCTAATATTATCATAATAGCTTTTCTGAAGACGGCTCTCCAGCAAAACTGCTCACAAAAAGTTAGATCAAAATAAGTCAGATTTCTTCGCGTTTCTCCTTCGGCTCATCAGTGCTTGAAGCACTTCAAATTGAACTACAATCATGTTAAGCACTGTTGAGCCGAAAGCGAAACGTGAATAAAACTGAAACAAAGTTCTTTCAACAAAGTTGCTCAAATTAAAATTTTCTTTAAATGTTTTTAAATTCAATGCTAAAAGTTAGACTCCTGATCTCAATTAAAACATGGACCACTCTGATGATGTTTTGCATCAAGAGAAGCATCATTTGAATACACCAACCAACAAAAATAAAATTTATTAGAGAACGTATTCTTTTATCTCTGATTATCCTGTTCTGAACTACGCTACGCTACGCTTTTCAGAGCCAAGGTCCTACTGTTTTCTGGCGGGATTCAGCATCGTACCTTTATCGTAGATATGGGAAAACCCAAGTGAAGTGATTGTGACCCTTAGTATAGGTATCAATTCACGGTGAAAATCAAGTAAAGTGAATGAAGGTCATTATCACGAAAGCCAATTCAGAGAAAATAAAGTAATTAGTTAGATGCGCTTATGGTTATTACGAACAACACATCACCAAAATTTTGTTAGGAAAATGTTTTTGTTTTTCACAACGGTGATGACTTCACTGTGCGTGATACTGGTATTAAGGAAAATCAAGTGAAGTCAATGTGAAAATGGAAGTGAGAACGGTAATGAGGGCCATTCTCTGGAGTTGTACCAGGATCTAAAAGCAAAGTCTTGGCATTACATTCCTTCCGTGGAATTGGGCCTTTCTGTTTCAACAGACTTCGCAGCCGATTCTTGGCGTACAGAATCATTGCATAGCTAGTACTCCTACTGACACTAAGAATCCTTCCTGGTCGGGGCTCGAACATAAGACAGCTGGCTTGTAAGACCAGCGTCCTATTTATTGAACCGTCAACCCGGAACTGCACCAGAATCTGCATAGATTGAATATGGAATACAACAAATTTGCTGTTATTTCAATCCAAGATGCTCTAATAACGTAAAACTCTGTATTTGATCGATACGTAAAACATCAATGGCGTAGTGACAAGATGCTAAATCGCCCCAGAATAGTGAGGGAGCGCCATGGCTGCGTAGGAGTTTTATTAATCGCTTCTTTAGGCATTTTCATGGTATATTTCCTTGATTACCATTCCGTTAGTGATAATTCTGTGGTTTGTTCATCTGGGAAACTTGGCCTTTTCATTTTGTCCTGAAATGCTCATCTACGCCGTTCCGTTGCATGGCAGTATAAAAAGACATTCCGGGAAACTGCTTAAAGTCGCGGTACAACTTGCGAGCCCGAGTTTTAGCCGTCACATTCTGTTTATCATTATGGTTCGGTATAGTTTTCACCGGGAACGACTTCATACTTTGCCGGTGCGTGGAAGTACGTTCGAAAGTGAGAGACATTTTTTGTTTTGCTAGCCACAGTACGTACCAGAAGATCTGGTTTCTTTTGCCATAGTTGCTTCACCTTCGCGTCCTTCTGGGGGTTCCTGAGATTCGTTTATGTTCCGCTCCCAGCCTTCCTGGCTATTGTCCAACGTGTATTGAAAGATTTAAGAACGTTAAGAATCAAACTTTTTTTTGCAAATTTTCATACTGACAGATTTGAATTTTCTTTGTGATGCTTTTCGCACTTGCTCTTCTTTCGACGCCATCTTCGATCTAAAAGCTTGTAGTATCACCAAAAACTGACATACGTTTATCACGTTCACGTTTTAATTCACGAACATAAACTAGTCTCAATGGCCTGCTGCGGTCAAGATGCCAAATGCATCCAAAATACTTCAACCTGTTACTACCGGAGGCAAGCTGTTCTCTACTATTTCGTAGAGGTCAATGTCATCAAATAATTAGGAAGCTGCAACACAGAAACTCCAAGCGGAAAAAAATCAGTTCCGTGGTAACTCGCTGAATGCTGCAATTCCGTTCGGTGACCTCAACAGCTCTGGGGGCCCTGAGGGACAAAGGCTAGGCAAGAGGAAGGTAGTTGGATGACAGCTACATAAACATTGAACTTGAAATTTGCGTGAATTTTCCCGTCTGATGGTGCACGAACAAAAGCCAAAACAACGGCGACGTGGAAGTCCAAAAACCAGCAAAATAATCAACGTCCATTATTCAGTTCTAACCGGTAGCCGTTTTAGCCCCAGTGCGTTCCATTCCACAGTGGAAATGTTAAAATGGCTATAAACTTTAAAAATATTCATCCGCCCGTAATCGCTCGCCACGCTCGTTCTCTGCATAGACCATAGACAAAAGGTTACTTGTTTCATTCAGGTTGTCGACGGGTTTGTCGTGCGTCGGATTAAAATATGCAAAGTTCTAGCCGATGCCGGGCCAGGGAGACCTTTTGTGTGAGGTCCCCGTCGTATGACGAATTAGACAAAGTGCCTGCCGGCGGTCGGATTTTGTCATTTTGCTATTGTTTGCTGTGGAAGTTTGCGTGCATCCACGTGTTTCACCCCGAGGAAAGGTGAAAATCCTCCCGGCAATTGTTCCCGTTCATCGTTCGGTTGTGTTTTCCATTAACCCCAACAAAGAGATGGATACCACATAATCTTCCAGGTGGAAATGATTCGGCACATTGACATAATTGTTGGCTGGCTGCGCGGTCGATGTTGTCGATTCGGGGCTGAAATTTTGTGCATTCACACACGGAGAACCCTCCGATCATAAAATTACGATATCGCAGTTTTTGATTTTTGCGATAGTTGATTCAACTAATTTGTTTTAGATTCAACCAAAATGGTTTTTCATTTGCATATATTCAGGTAGTTGAAAAATGTGTTGTTTTGAATGCTGTCAAATGCCGGAGACAGCAGAAAGCAAAACAAAAATTGCAATGAAAAATCAATAACTTATGTAGTTGAAATCTATTCACATCGTTTCAAATGTCAATTCAACATCGATGTTTATAGCGTTTGGGAAACCTGCGTTCATTCGATTCGAAGAAGTTTATGATTTCATAACAAGTGTTTATCGACCGGCGATATAGTGATAAGGTTAATCTTACCATGAGAAAGATTTGGTGAGAAATGTTAACTGAATTAATGTTACAAAAATCATACAATTCATACACATTTGTACTCCTGTACAGAGATATTGTAATTCAATAGATTGCTAATAACGGAACATCATCAATCACATACATATATGCTTTCGTCTATACTTATTCGTTTTTGGCAAATCCATGTTAATGAATGACCATCTCATCATCTTCCAGGTATGCACAAAGTTTTGTTCTTTGCGATTGGTTCAGTGTGAAAGATAAATGTCGATCTTTAATTGTTAAAAAACAGTTGCTTTGGTTCAAAAAATGAAAATCAATGCATTTACAAACAAACTTTCCAATAATGGTGTGGCTCGACCATTGAGAAAACTACTGGTAGAAGTATCAATAGTCAATAGTTAGGAATTCAAAAATCGACTACGTAGTTCGCTGAAAAAAGTTGTCCAAAACGGAACATAATACCATAACATTTTATAATATATTTGGTACTATTGTTATCAGTACGATTAGGGCTAAGTTAGTCATAGTACACGTATAGTTTCATCAATCACTAGGGCAGTATCACTTGCACCTAATATTTAGCACTGTATAATCAATTGGCACTTTTAATAAGAAGTGTGTAAACAAATAAATATAAGAAAAGATTGCAAGAAAGTGAAAAATGAATCGATAACGGTTTTTTTTTTGTAATTTTCCATTGTTCATTATCGGTGAGTGTTCTGTAAATCTATTCTGCAGTACAAAGCACTGTATTGTAGTCTAGTACAAATAAATGAAAGTGCATTAGTCTGTAACATATTTAGTACTTACATTTCAAAATTATTCGGCATTTAGAAAAATTCGTTCAATTACTCTATCGATCAGAAAACATAAGATGTCAACACAAACAACAGAGATGCCAAATTATAATATCAAGTAATCACATGAAACCTTGTATTAAAAATGTAGTAACTGTTGATAAGTTAGTTAACGGTAAGAATTTATAGAATTTTTGAATAAGCGAAATCCAACAAATGTGAACATTTCCCGAGAAATTTGTAAACTTCATACATTTTCAGGCAATAAAATTGTATGAATCAAAAAACTGCAAAAGTGGCATCCTTGTCTGTGACGTGAGTCCTGAAATACAATGTCGATCTTTGGCCTGTCAGATTGTAAAGAAATGCAATGTCGACTCTTTGATTCCACAGTTCTTAAGTACATGAACATAGACCACAGTTGATTAATCTCTGTTCTGGTTAATCTAGAGATGCCAGTTGTTTAAATTTACTAATCAGTTTTAGGAAACGTAATACTCGCAAAAATCGGCATTGGGCGAAAAGCAGCACATAGCTAAAACTTAAACAATAAGCCGGCTATAAAGTCAGACATAAACGATATAATCAATCAATTAACTTAAACAATGTCGAAACTTTTGAATGTATCGGGATTTTATTTGTTTTTCATATTCAGCAACGCAGAACTGTACCAGTTCAAGTGAACCAAATCAGAAGTGCCAATAAATACGACGAAATTTTTAATAACATGACAGTTATTATTATTGGAATAATGGAATGTAAATAACGTGCATTAATATATAAAAGAAATCGGTTGCACTGCCAATGTCGCTAGTCACTAATCAGCCCGGTGGCAAGGATAAGGCGCTCAAGCAAGTGCTGTCGTAGGATGTCGGAAATTTCGAATTACTCGATTATTTAAAAATCTAGTATAATTTTGAAACTAATCGATTAAAACTTATTCGATTATCTGGGTTATTAATCGATTACTCGATTATTCATTCGATTATCACTATGGGATTTTTTTGATTATTCGATTAGCTCAATAATCGAATATTAGTTTTAAGTTAATCGATTAAATATTACTCGATTATCTGGGTTATTCATCGATTACTCGATTAATCGATCGATATTACGACATACCTAATCGTAGCCAACATCTGGGGCATTTGGTGTGCAATCATCGAGTAAAACCTTCATTTCTTTATCGAACTGATGATATTCTGATCGATAATTTGTGGGGAAGTGCGGTAAAGGGTACTGAATAAAAAAGTAGTTCGTAATATCCAATTTTTGGCTGGCCACAGTTACATGACGTCATAGCAGGGAGCTGTCACAAACTATCATTAATAATTCAGCAGGGCCCATGGGAAGCCTACAACTACTACAACGATAATAGCCATAGTGAATTCATGTCAGATGGTTAATTAGAAGTTCCTTATGATTATTTTAATTACCCGCTATTTTTTGTCACTGTTGTTATAGCATGTCGAAATAAACATTGTAACAACATATAATCTTTGTAAAATACATTCTAGTTGAACAAAACCCGTTTGTATCGTTGAATCGAAAACATACCATAACAAGTTAGGTTAACACACATAAAAGATTTTTATATAATTCGAACTTTACCAGTTGCCATTTTTAATCATGCGAAAATGGAAAAAGCGAATAAAAAAAAAAGATTAGAAACTAGTGAATGGGTAAAATAATTGGTGCACAGTATATCAATAAATCTGGCTGCCCTGTATTTAAGTAGTCGATATTGATTCAGCAAGTAAAATCGACTAAATAAAGATCAGTGATGGGCAGAGATGCCAGGTGTGCAGATTGGCCTGCTAATCTGCAGATTTCTTATAATGTGCTGCAGACATTTTTTGTTGCGCAGACTTTCGTAGACATTTAAAAATCGAGGTTTTCGCAGACATTCGTAAAATTTTACAGACTTTTGGAATTTTTGGTCGTCAAACCCTTTTTGTGTTTGATACTTTATATAGACACTAGGCCGCCACTTTATAGAGAAAGAACCCGCAGACATTTGGATTTACAAACTTTCGCAACCCTGTCTGTAGATTTTCGAAATTTTTACCTGGCATCTCTGGTGATGGGGAAGAAGAAGTCAGTTCTGTACAAAATGTTCAAAGCAACGTATGTAACAATGAGAGAATCTCTTTGTTTACTTTCTCTTTCGATTATTGGGAAATATGCCTGCTTTTTTCGGTAATTTCTCCAGAACAGATTAAAAGATGATAGCTTTAGTTATTATTATCGGTAAATGATTGGAGAGGATTGCTAAGAGTGCCGTAATAATCAAAAGAGAAAGTAAACAAAGAGAATCTCTCATTGTTACATACGTCGTTTTGAACATTTTATACAGAGTTATCAGGTTTGAAAAAAAATAAGTGGCATATTGGTTTATGAAAAAATTGTCGAAGTGAAAATATCATTTGATGCAGTTTATTCTTTTGGTTTTCTAGGTAAGGAGATGAAATTTCATTACATTACATTTTTTCAGTACGGATGGTTATAATTCGAAATTATGCGTTTACAAAGACAGTTAGATGTAAACAATGTGTGTTTCGCAGCATAAGCACAGGACAGTTGAAGCCGTAGTACATTGATTTTTTTATTTGAAATGAATCTATCTCCCTAATAATACTGTTATATTTTTGGAATCTACAGTACTTTTTTTAGATGAATACATGAAGTGATTGCCTATAATGATTTTTTTCATGTCTATACCTGAAGTTCTTGTTTTCTGCTTGTCTGTTAAGAGAGTAATACAGGTAATAATGAAAATAATATAAAACAACATATATGTGACATTTTAGACAATACGAATTCAAAAAAATGACTTCTTTAATTAATGCCATCGATATAATTTTTAAGACGTGCATGTTGACTGATGCGTCATATCCGCCAGAGGCGAGATCAGTTTGGACCTTCATACAAATATTTTTTTATGAAATCACTTCTGTACATGACCGCCGGTTTCAGTGCGTAGAAGCACTACGTGCAGAGCTACAACAACATTAAAAAAATTTTGTTATTTCAACCATCGTTTCTGTTGATCGAAAAACAAAAATGACAGTTTAGAAAAAACAACAATCGATTAGTTGTACCAAATATTAACCAATCAAATTCAGAAAAACAACTGATATTTTGGTTGTTTCACGATCGCGAGGGGTTCCGTGCAGAAAAAAATTCGAACTAAGAAAATAATAATTTTGTTATGCCGGAAACATTGACCTTTAAACAACATGAAGAATTGTTTTTTTTTTGCATTCGTATAAAAAATAATCTCTATGTTTTCGGAATTCACCGAATAAAACAAGGTTTCAAGGAGAATATGGAAAGACTTTTCTAGCGGAAAGCATATTCAACAATGAGCTGCATTTATAAAGTTTATTTCAAGGCTGGTCTGTGTTCAATAGTAGAATTTTCGTACGATATTTAGAACGAAATCTGTTTTGCTTTATCGAAGGCCATTTTCTTATTTCAATACGCATACCTAAAATAAAACCCCGCATTCGTCGCTCATTTATTAGATTAGATTAGCGCAATTCCTTAATATCACATCACATAATCTGATGAAACATGGCACACATCTTCAGCATAGCAAACCATTCGTTTTGCACTAGTCACAAGATTCATGTATGAGCACATAATTCGACCAAAAAATACAAAGCAATATATTACTTTATTTTGCACTGCCTTTTCTACTAGTTAGGGCATGTTCAGGAGTATTCTAGTTCTAGATGCATAATTTATGTCAGTTACAAAATTTTAATCTGGATTTTATAACAACTGTTTTATTCGTGTTTCAAATATACAAAAAATAGAACGGCATCGTAGACCAGTTTTAAATTTGACAGAAGAACTGGTCGAATATATAAAACTAGAACGGCTTGATGGGGTCACGTTTGTTCCAGTTTCTGTTCTGTTATAGATCTTCCATATAGAACTTTTAACTGCTGAATTTGCTCTTAGTATGTCAAGGGTCAAGAATCAAAATGCAATAAAATGCTAAAAACAAACAGCAGTTTTAACATACATTTGATCAAAGCAAGCTTAACAGAGCATTCCATCGTTTTTTATCGCTTCTCCTGACGTTTGCCTCCTGGTAACAACCTTTCCCTGACATGACATTTCTTCGAATGATCAATCAGAGCGATAGTGACCTTTCTTCCAGAAGTTTGTTAAAGTGCGTCCTTTTAACAAGTCTGTACAAGAACAGAATCCTAAATTAAATATAGGATAACTACTTCAATAGTCATCTCAGCTCCAATAGTCTTCTCATACACGAAAACCATTAGTTAGAGTGAGATCTGCTATCTCTGTTCGATAGATTGACTTTAAAGGTTCGATGAAAATAGGTGCATGCGGTTCAAGTTTTCGCGTCGCTTTAAAAGTACTATTGAACAATTTTCGAACTATTTTTTTCTGTGGCATTGCTTGTTAGAGCCAAAGCAAAGATATTGTATCCGACTTTATCACAATTTGTTAATTGAAAGACGAGTATTTGGCAAAATAATATGGTGACTCTAGTAATGAGATGACAATAGCCCATATATTTCAGAAATTACGCGATTCAATGAAAATCTTAGTACTCTTAATATTTTTAGCGCAAACTTGAAGTTTTGCAAATACCTTTAAACTGCTTCAATTGTAACTTCTTCATTTCTGAAATGACGTTATTTTTTCTACCCAAGCTTGTGAAAATTAAGTGAGATTCTTATCGTAGTTTTTGACCACCATTTCCGATACTTTCGGAAACAAGAACTGAGAACCGGTATAACGAAAGCCGGATTGCATGGCCAGCAGTTATCACGGCCTACAAATTGGAACAGTTTCGAGACTAATTGAAAAGATTTTTTTCACTCATAACGACGGCTCGAAATTTTAGGTTTTTTTGTAACAGGGAAGAATAGTTCGACATATTTGAAAAGTTTTGTATATTGGATTAAAATGTTATTTTAAATAGAATAAGGTCAAGAAAAATGAAAAAAAGGTTTTCTTAATCCAATTTCCCCAAATATATTATTATTTTTAATCCAAATATATTTTTTTATATTTTTTTTTTACGAAAAACATGAAAATTTAAAATTTTTATTTAACTCGTAAAACAAGGCATGCCGTATTTTTAGGAGTGAAGACTTGACATCATATCGATTAACATTTCAATGTGCGATTTCAGTCTGTTGTGACGTCTAACTCAGTTAAATTAGCCATGGAATTACTGAATGACATATTTTTACATCTTTTGGAATGTAAATTTAGATCATTTGACACGCTCCTTTCTTGTGCATCTATCGAGACGTAAATTTACATGAATTTTATCGTGTTATGTAGTCTCATTAAAACATTTGTAAGATTCTGTCCTCGGTTTTAGTGTTGTAAGCTCTTCAGTTAACCTTATAGTAGCGAGTCTAAGTCAAAAGAGTAAGTCTTTCGAAATCGATTCTTTAATCACCGAGAATTTTTGGTACATTGAAAAACATTGGGATTTGTCGGTTACGTCACATAGGACATTACATCCCTCGAACAGGAATTGTTCGCCCAAACCCTTCCAAATTAAATTAATATTGTTAGCTTTCAAATATACCTAAGTTTATCGAACATTTGTATACGAACGCGTGTACATGTTCAGTGGTAAAAACAAAAACACTGCACGTGCATCATGTACGGACTCAATGTTTGCCTACTGCTAAACAGTGATTCCAGAAGATCACAATTTCTATGCCGGAAATTATCAATAGACAAGTTTAGCAGCAATATGAGTTTTCAAGTGAGAACATGAAAAATGTCATTTTAAAATCAACATTTATTTAACTTGCTATTGTTTGAATGTATTTTGTAATTTATTCGATAATTAAGAGCCTCAAGCACTTGTTATGTTTGAATGATTAGTTAAATGCAATACTCGAGTAAAACCTGCCAGTATCTTCTGAATCAATACAATATTAATTTGTTGAAGGTTTCGTGATGAACCATGCATTGGATGTTGTGTCGCATTAATCAAACTTTGGATCGTTCTAGTACCAGATCAAAAAATCGTTGAAAACGATACAAGCTATGAACTAATATAAATCGAACTATTATTGGAAATGTAGGGTAAGGGCTCCCTATTTCATCTCATTTGTAAGGACGATACTTTAAAAACGTGATTCAGCCACAAAAATCACAACGATTTTTTCATATTTCTGCTTAATTCGCCTTGCTCCACATTGGGAATTGATTCACATTCCTTGGAAATTAAAATAATAATTAAAAAATCAGCTAAAAACACTTCTGATATGTTCACTACTGTGCTCCTAATTTCATCTCAAAATGTCAGAATTTTCGTTAAAAAGGGCCTAATGCCAACTATGACACAACACACGATATTTAAAAATAACAGTTTGGAATCATTTCGACGTTTAAAATTTTTTGGATCGTTTTTATTACCTTTCGTTTCAAATTTAAAATTTTACTCTGCAGTTAATTTTGAGAAATTAAAAAAAAACAAAAAAAGAATTGCTACTATTTAGGCATTAGCCCTTCTAAAAACAGAATGCAGAATCAGAGATGCCATTCATACAGATTTCTGATTTATCTGTATTGTATAGATTTTTGCGTTCGCGTTCGTTAAATCAGATTACAGATTTTCTAAATTTAATACAGATTTGTAGAGGTTCATAAAAAGTTAGAAGTAAAACGTTAGACTTTTCTCTCTGAGTATCTATTAGTATTTGATTGCAGTACTTCTTTAAAAGTTTATTAATCAACGGACAAATCACATGTTAAAATGGAAATCTTTTGTGCAAATGTTTGATGATGAACACTGATAAATATTTATATTAAAATTTAAATCCAATTTGAATTTGAATCTGATTCATTTTATTAGTGAAAACAGATAGAGCAGATACATATTTTCTATGAAAATATCTTGCATCCCTGTGCACAGCCGATGAAACACATACATTTAACAGTGTTATGGTGACGTATAGCGGAAAGAAACCAGTGCTACTAGATTTGACACAATGGTTATTTGATTAGCTTTTAACACGCTCTATTTGGTAGTATTAGAATCCGAAACAGTTTTATT
Source organism: Malaya genurostris (assembly GCF_030247185.1). Taxonomy (NCBI): domain Eukaryota; kingdom Metazoa; phylum Arthropoda; class Insecta; order Diptera; family Culicidae; genus Malaya; species Malaya genurostris. Next base: position 248,447,326 of record NC_080572.1, on the reverse strand, counting down.
TATATACTAGCTGACCCGTCGAACTTCGTCTCGTCTGAAATCATTTTTTTTTATTTATGTTTTCGGACAGCAGAGTTGTCAAACGTTAATGTTTCTTTTCATTATTTTATTGATTACTTGGCTTACAATATACGAATTACGACAAATTCATATCCAACACATTACCTTCATCCCGAAAAAGAAATATCATCAAGATTTATTGTGGAATTATATTCAACGCTTTTGTTAAGCAAAACCTAAATAAATGCACCGATTGCCATCTCATCCTTCGAGTCAGTGTATTAAACAGAGATTGTAGATCTCTCTCAAGATTTGACATGTGGGATGATGGATTGGATTGAATCATATCTGACTGGTCGTAGTATGACCGTGAGAATTGGCGACTGCGTTACTCCATCATTCATCGTGAGCTCTGGCGTTCCTCAGAGAAGCCATCTAGGACCATTCATATTTCTGCTATATCTAAATGATCTGAATTTCGCATTGCAATGCACGAAGCTATCATTCGCCGACGATTTCAAGCTGTTTCATCTCATCAAAGATCTGAAAGACTCAAATTTCTTGCAATCACAGTTGGATGTATTTTCTAACTGGTACAACGTCAACAGAATGGTTATGAATGCCTCTAAATGCTTCGTTATCTCCTTCTCTCGCAAACGAACCACGACCATGTATGATTACACTATTTCGCAAGCTGTACTAAAACGGGAGACATCAATTAAGGATCTAGGAGTGTTATTGGATTCAAAACTTAGTTTCAAAGATCACATAGAATATACCCTCTCTAAGGCATTAAAGATGTTAGGTTTCATCTTTCGCATCTCAAAAAATTTTAATAACATATACTGCCTGAAATCATTATGTTGCGTTCTAGTTCGCTCTACACTGGAGTATGCTGTTGTTGTTTGGGCACCACATTACCAAACTGATAAGCTGCGCATTGAAGCTGTCCAGCGCAAGTTTATTCGTTTTGCTTTGCGTCTCCTGCCCTGGAGAGATCCATTGTGATTCTTCCAAGCTACGAAAATCGATGTAGGCTCGTACACCTCGATTTGCTAACTGTCCGCCGTGGTACACTGAAAGCTGTTTTCGTCGCGGACCTCATCCAATCTCGAATTGATTTTTCAGATCTCCTACAACAGCTAAGTTTTGACATTCATTAGCGTAATTTGCGGTTTATTCCCTCTCTCAGAATTCCTCGTGCTAGAACTAACTTTGGCTTTAATGAACCGTTTTCGAGTATGTTTCGCGTATTCAATACTTGCTCTGATGAATTTGATTTCAATTTATCTCGTAACTCCATTAAAACCCGTTTTCTTCGAATCTTTTCTCGCTAGTTTTATTAGGATAATTAGACGACATCAATAGTTGTTAGTTAGCTTTGTAGTTTAAATAAGGGTAATCTAAGATTTCGTTATGTATCATGTGGACAAATGTTATCTGTTGATACAAAAGATGAGAATGTTTTATGCCTGCTGGAGAAGGAGAATAAAAATCTCAGCTCCAGTGGGCTTTTCCTTTGCTCTTAAATAAACAAATAAACAAATAAACAAATAAACAGATGAATGGAAAAGAGAAGACCAAGATAAGTACTTTAAATTTTTAAAAATTTAATAGCAAATCCTTAGGGATTATCGAAAGTAATAAATTGGTTTTGAACGGTTGTCCATAACCTGCTTCACCGCTAGTGATATGACTTAGTCGTGTTTGATGAATGTTCGTAGCATGATAATGACAGGATCAACTTTCGAACAACGAATTAGCGATAAAATGAAAAATTCTTGGACATTCGAAAGTTCAAATTACCCTTTTATTAAATATTGTTTCCATTAACTTTGACATGAACGCTGGATTCGTTCAAGAATTGTATCAAAAGGCCTCTCATTCGTCGAGCCACCCAATCGTTTTCGTTAAAGCCAATGTACAAAACAGCAGATCTCACAACTAATGGTTCTTACATGCCACGATTTCTCCTTCAGATATGATATTCATGATTCGCATAAGGTAATTCGTCAAGTAATTAAAAGTTCGGAAAATGAAATGATTTGGCTTAAGCAATGTAATGATGATGAGAGATTCTCTTTGTTTACTTTCTCTTTGGATTATTACGGTACTCTTAGCAATCCTTCACTCAAATTATTTACCGATAATAATAACTAAAGCTATCATCTTTGAATCTGCTCTGAATAAATTACCGACAAAAAGCAGGAATGTTTCGCAATAATCGAAAGAGAAAATAAACAAAGAGAATCTCTCATTGTTTCATTAGTCGTTTTGAACATTTCATACAGAAATGTCATGAATATGTGCATCCTAAGCAGACCGTTTTGAAGCAAACCACTCTTGTAAACTTACCCGAATCGGCTGAACAAACTTCAGCATGCTAAATGCCAGGAAAATATTTTCATCTCAACTCATTATTTCAACAGAAGAATCCTATCATTGATACGTGAAAAATCGTTACATTATTTGATTTGTTCAACTCACGCCCACGATGGCCAACATTATTCATCTAACTACATCTGCTGGTAATTGATATTAGAACTTTTGCTACTGTTTACGGTATAGCTAAAACAGTCATGTGCATTCCACCATAAGGTCATTTGGCAAGTAATAATTTTGATACCCAATCGAGCACGTGTTTCCAAATGACGAATCAATCATGCATGTGAAATCTCCACACAAAACTATTCCTTGCGCGCCAAAAAATTTATTCGACGATCTAGTATTCTTTCCTTCGACGGTCAAGCACTTATGCAACTCGTTGCGTGCCATTAATCGTAAATCTAGCAATCATTGGCGACTTTTTCGGTGGAAAATTCCATTGTCCATACAAAACAACTTTATGGATTTTTCCCACTTTTCATCTCAATCCGTCCATCCGTTCTTACGTGATTCGATTACAAAGAATGATCTCTGCATTTATATATATATATATATATATATATATATATATATATATATATATATATATATATATATATATATATATATATATATATATATATATATATATATATATATATATATATATATATATATATATATATATATATATATATATATATATATATATATATATATATATATATATATATATATATATATATATATATATATATATAGATAAATATCAATGATATAATTGAACTAATGTCATGGATACCAAAAAATACTTGTTGATGATAATTTAAAGAAGAAAAAAATTTTTTTTTTATTTAACATTATGAGAAAACTTGGCAACCTTGCGATACGAAATGAGATGAAAACACAGCGCAATCAAGTGAATTAAGTGCAAATTTTCATCAAATAGTTTTCATTGCTTTTATTGCTTATCAGGTAATTTCAGAAGTCTTTAATCGTTGAATAAACAAGTGGAAAGTGAACATTACTAACTATAAAGTCATCCAACATTGAATATTTGTGTAATTATGTGAAATAGTGATCATGTTTTGAGACGAACCGATTAGTAAATTTTCAAAAACATGATGAATTGAAAAAATTAATTATTTTAAATTAAAAAAGAGATCGTTTAAGGTTTTTCAACTATTTTTTTCAATTGGAAAGAGTAGCCAAACCTAGAATAAATGTTTTAAAACGTTCCACAGTTTTGTTCAGGTACGTTTAAAGATATGATTAATGTTCAAAGTTATGAGGTGAAGGAATGAGATGGAAATTAGAGCTGAGAAGAAATAGGGAGCCCTTACCCTAAATAAACACTGACATCCTCAGTTTTGTTTCACTCGTATCATACTTACGTCACTTTCACTATAATTACTACCGAACTTGCTTGGTTTGTGCTTTGTTCTGTCATTCCTCTATCACTGGTTCAATCGTTCCTTGCATGTGCCCGGTATACATAAACGATGTACGTGCACAAAAGCTCGAGCCAATGTACGTACTGTGTTCGTTCGTGTACGGTGCTCGGGAGGAACTTGAACATGGACTCGCAGTGAGTTTGAGATTGGACGGTAAAAATATCAAAAAACAGTGTTTCTTTTCAAAGGGGGTGGTTCTGCGTTTATTCACAGTCGTTCTAAAACAACAACGTGTTGATGGTTCAGAGTAGTGTTTGACCATGTTTACAAGTAATAAACCAGTTTTTTTTGCGTCGATATGTGACAATGGATGAAACATGGATCCATCTCCATCACTCCGGAATCAAAACGAAAATTATCTGAGTGAACTGCTACCGCTGAACAATGTCCAAAAGCACAACAGTCAGCTTGTAAGGTTTTGGTTTCAGTATTTTGATAAACGAATAGCAAGCAATAGCGAATACTGCAGAGTATTGTCAGATCGTATGAATGCAAAAATCAAGAAAAAACGACCTCATGTGTCGAAGAAAACACCACTGTTTCTCCAAGACAATGCACCGATTCACAGGTTGATGGTTAAATTGAACGAATTACACTTCGAATTGGCTCCTCTCACAAATCCTTCTACAAACACGGCATTGAGATGCCAGAGGCATACCTTCTCCTAGTTTGTATAGTGCCCGCTTGATTTACTACAACTTCTTTTTATACACTTTTTGTGCAACTAGCCATGTGAGAGTTATTGCGATTTTCAATAATAACATCCAGAAATACCCCTCCTTTTTAAAAAATCATTCTTGAATCGAATTTTTCTCTACAAACGTGCAAAATAAATGGTTTGTCATACAGAACATGTACACATACACCGAAACCTTAATTTACGAACAAAACGGGGGTTCGTAAGTGGAGGTGGTTCGTAAAAAAAGTTTACGTTATTTGGAATTTGCTTCGTAAAAAAAGTTTTGTGTAATGAATGTGGAAGCCCCCAATCACATGGTCATTTTCGGAACGGATGTGATAAGTGGGTGCAAGAAAATGATGTTTGGGGTCGTTTCAAAATCCAAGATGGCGACTTCCGGTTTTTAGATATTCCTTAAAAACCCTTACAATATGGGTATTTTCGGAACAGGATTGATGAGTAGATGCCGGAAAACAATGTTTGAAGAGGTTTGGAAATCCAAGATGGCGTCTTCCGGTTTGACGATATTCCTTAAAATACCTTAAGGAATGTCGTCGAACCGGAAGACGCCATCTTGGATTTCCGAACCACTTTAAACATAATTTCCCGGTATATACTCATCAAACCCGTCTCGAAAATACCCATATTGTAAATGTTTTTAGACAATATCAAAGAACCGGAAGTCACCATCTTGGATTTCCGAACCACTTCAAACATCATTTCCCGTCATCTACTCATCAACTCCGGTCCGAAAATATCTACATTGTAAAGGTTTTTAAGAAATACGCCATTTTGGATTGCCGAACCAATTCAAACATCGTTTTCCGTCATCTACTCATCAATCCCATTCCAAAAATACCCATATTGTAGTAATTTCCATGGAGCCGGAAATTGTTTTCATTGGATGCAAAAACCTCTTTTTACGAAGTTCGTTCGTAAAAAATGTTTACGTTATTTGGGATTTGGTTCGTAAAAAGAGTTACGTAAAAAGAGGTAACGTAAAAAAAGTGTTCGTAAACGGAGGTTTAGGTGTAGTGACATCGGAATCGGAGTATGCGAAATCTGATGACTTGTTATCCATTTCTGGAACTACTTTAATTACTAATTACTGTGGAAATCAAGACATGATATAGACAACATACTAGGAACCTATGCAATTAAAAGTCAAACCAAAACCCTATGTTCGAACTTCGGAGTTCTGAGAGTTAACCGAACCATAGCTAGTCACACAACGGTTCTGTACGCAAAGTCTGTAGAAACAATGTGGTCAAACTACTGGAAAGAAATTTAGCATCAAGATTTTCTTTTGTCGCATCTCCAGGGTAACTCAATTGGCAAAGCTGTTTTATGGATTGAAGAGAATTGAACCTGCACAATCCCCCTGAGAAATTTTTCAGCTTTTTTAATTTTCTCAATTTAATGTCGTTTTCGCTTGAGAACACTGACACTGACCCAGGGTAGTTTCATCAAACAAACACTTTTCACGAAACTGTGTTGATTTAGCACTTAGCAACGGGGGTTTGAGCAAACCTGATATAACAACCAGGTTCGAAACTGACTCGATTTTCAGTTCAACAACGTTAAAACTAGGTTCGAAACTAGCTTCAAACAAACGGTTTGACAGCAGTTAGAGTGGAAACTGGGTTAGGTTTGGCATCAAGCGAAAACGACATAAATTAGTGATCATTTGCATTCTGTTTCTCGTTTCCGTTACAAATCACTGTTGCCCGAAACGAAACAAGTTCACTATGGTAAGCAAAGTAGCATTCTACTGCGAACATACGCTCCCCAACTCTCATAAAATGGACGCATGTCATCACTTGTCGTTACCTCAAACAATACACAGCAAAAAGTTTGGTTTTATGATTTATTTGTAATCATTCGAAAAAAAAACTTTATTGTTCACTTTATTTCACATATCGTAAATTAAATTACTCATTACATGACACATTCTTTCATTCATTTATTTTTTTTTAGTCGTCTTATGTTGCATACGAACACATCTTTTGTTGACCTCTTTTCACTGGACTATATTATGATTTCATAATTACTCACTCTCTCCCTTTCTCTCTTTCTCTTGCTTGCCCTGCACGGGCCCTCAACAACACAACTGTTTTTTTTTTTGCTTTGTTTCAAACTATCGAAAACTCAACTCGTCGTGCGGGTCGAACCCCCAAAAAGTCAAAAGATGTGCCCTCTCTCGATATACTATTTATCTTGATTAATAATATTTTTTTTTTCATTCTCTTCTGTTGGTTTGCTTTGTTTTTTTTTCATTCCAACTCACTGATATAGCGCTAGTTAGAGAGTGTAATACAGTATGATTTTTTTTATTTTTGTTTTATTTTGATTCACTATTTACTTGTTTGATTTGCTTTCTCTATGGTATCTCAACATACAGATAGTATTAATTCTTTTTTTGTTTGTTTGTTTGTTTGTTTGTTTTTGTATCATATTTTCATTGTATTGTGTTTTACTCTTACTTTTCGCTACCAATTCAGGTATTGATCTGTGATTGAGGACGCTTTCAGTGTAATGAACATTTTCGTATAACACAGAAATCTGCTTTATCGACATTGATTTTAGTTTGATAGTATTCTGTTTTGTTGCATTTGATAAAATGGTTTTACTGTTTTTTTTTTTCACTTGACAGTCATAGATTGAATATAATAAAAAGTTTCGTTCTTGTTTATCATAAGGTGAATATTTTTGCTTGCTGAATAGGTTAATTTGAACGATAATTTGGTTTATTTCGTTTAATTCTTCACTTCTTTCTCTTTCTTTCATTCTTTCGTACAAAACTAAATCGATAGGAATGCAAAACAATTCGTTTGTTGGTTGTTCGTCGTCGCTTTGTCGGTTCGTCCATCCAACCAAGGGATGGCAGGCAGCTTTCGTGTGCCACCGCCCTCGTTAGGAGTTGGTTTGTGTTTTGCGTGACTCCCTCCCTGTGTGTGTATGTGTGTGTGTGTATGCATTCTGACACACACACAGTGCACAAAACAACTGAAGTAAAATGCCATTTGGTATGGGAAAGTGGGCCTACCCGAGTCAGTCGGAAGTGTTATCGTTCGCATTTTGGGTGTGTGTGTGTGTGTACTTGGCCGAGCATTTTTCGATGTGAGTCAGTCGTTTGGGATTCACAATCAGTTGCATAACTTTTATACGGTCCTCTCGTCTCTTGGATGTTCTTGTGAATGTGCTCTAAAAGAAAGCAGAGAGAGGTTGACAACATTTGTTTTCTGTTTTGGTTCCTGTCGCAGAACGCTGGAAAAAAAAACGAACGCTTCCACACATCAGGAGTCGTCGAGGTTCGGTACGTTCCGATAGTCAAGGGCTGCTGTGGTCCGATGGTGGCAGTCGAAGGCGGGAGGAAAAGGAAAGAAAGGTACAAAATGGAACGCAAAGAAAACAAAAAGATATGGTTTTGTTTGGGTTTTCTTTATTCCAGGACACAAACCAACTTAACTTAGTATTTTTAGCGTTTTCTTGATTTTCAACGTTTCTTCTCATTTAGTCACGTCACGAAGCGTGTAGGTTTAAAATCTAATAATTAATCAGTATGTGAATCATAACTTATTTTAATGTTGATATAAAACTATTTAGTAATTCATGTAACTTTTCGCAAAAAATGTGTCGATCACTCTTGAAATTCATTTCATCGACGTTTGTTTATTACTTCATAAGAATAATGAATGAAACTTTTGAATTGTAGATAAATCAGAAAAAATGATTTTTATGGTTGGGTTTTCAGTTTTACACATTTTTCGATTTTTCTTTCTTTTTCGTATTTTTAATCACAGAGAATGTAATCATCTACAAGTTTGATTTTAGATTGTTTATTTTTATTTTGTATTCCATCACTAGACATAATGTTAAACTCGCTCTCTCCCTCTCTCTCTCTCTTTTTTTTCTCTCTCTCTCTATCTGCTGATTATGAGTTGTGATCGCCGAGAAATGTTCCATCAGCTTACATACTTATATTGATTGGCGTTGACCCACGCGGGACGCTAAGTCGGTTCGCTTAGCAATCGAATCGGGTTTTTATGTGTTTTCTTCGATTCCGGCACACTGTGCACTGCTTTCCTCCAAAATCTTGGATTAAAAATACCTATTGACTTGCTACAGTTACTTAAACTTTTTTTTCCCTAAACAAGACGGCATTTAGTTTCCGAACAAATTGGACAGTCTCTTAAACTCTTTTAATTAATATTTTGCTTTTCTACTTCAAAACACATTGCATCTAACTTTGCTTCTTCCTAGAGCGAAAAATACACAACAGAAAAAAAACAACATATGAGGAAAACATGTACGTTCAGGAAATCTTCTATGACTTAATGAATTTTGACAACAGAACAAGTAATAAGGAAACTATTTTCTTACAAACAATACGAAGAAGGAATTAACACAGCCATTTTCAACAATTCTCGCTTTCTGTTTAAACTTGCATCTGTCTACCCCCGAGTTCTTTGTTGCAATATGTATTTATCTTTGTCGCACTGCTCGCACGCACGTGTCTGTATGTGTGTGTGTGTGTGTTGTGTCCGTGTGTAAGTGTGTTTATATTTAAGATGGATGGAAGCTCATTTCATCTTATTTCATCAATCGATTTGCACTGGGTTCCCACAATCTTGAAACGCTACTAGGCCCTCTACTAGAACGAAATTATCTGTTGTTAGTCTTTGTTTGTTCTTCTTTTGTTGTTGTCAAACAAATGCGTCAATATTCTTCCTAGCTCGACACAATCAATTTGATGATTTGTCATTTTCACTGACTGGGTTTCATTGTTTTTTTTTTATTGTATAACCAACCACCAAGCAGTCGTACGTCAGATGTTTGACGTTTTCCGTTTGTTGACATTTCTGTTGACTATGTATTCATTCAGTAGGCAGTGCTGCCCGTTGTTGCTACCGGCGACAGCGAATGAGTTCAAATCTGGCCAACAAGAGTATAGCTTTTGGTGCAAATTTTGACGTGAATACGTCTTACATTACTATGGGGAGCCTTTTCAAAAATGATCATATGTGAAAGTGATAAGTTTTTGATTGTGTATTTATTTTGTTTTATGCAACGTATCAACAAAAAAAGGTTCTCCCCATCATCGGAGATATGATCAGCAATTTGTGATAGAATTTTCAGTCGTGTGAGATAATCATGAATAACTCGAAATTAAAGTTTTCTAAATAGTTTTACAAATAAAGAAGGTAAAAATTTGATGCTTCCTTCAATCTAGCCTTCGTAGTTGGCTCGTTTAGTTCAGACCAGAAAACAGGTCTAGAATACAATTCTAGAGTTCAGTTCTCAAAATTTTAGTTTTTGAATCAAAGATCAGATTTATTTTTCTATTCTAAAAACCAGATCAGTGCCTTCAGTACAGAATCCAAGGTCAGAATCGATTTTCAGAATTCACGAACTGGAACCGACTTTCAAAACTTGATTATGAGCCTGGATTTTGGAATCGAAGTTTAGAACGGAGATCAGGATTTTGATTCTACACCTGGATTAACTCTGGACTTGGATCTAAATCTTGAAACCGAATTTAGGAACTGAAATTGAGGTTCAGACTAGAATTCAGCTCCAGAATGTCTGTCCGAAATTCAAATTCAGAACTCTGCAATTGGGATCTGAACCTGAAGTTCGGGAACTTCGGACCAAAAATGCATTGCAGGTTTGGTCTAGAATTGGTTCCAAAATTCAGTTCCTCAATTCTAGAAGTGTAACTGAACTCAGGAACTAGATTTTGAAGATTTTTTCACCTGATTCCGGATCTGGATTCTATAACCGAAGTTTGGAGCTGCATTCTTGATCCGAATTTGAAAACTGAATTCTGCAGGATTCGTCTGCGAGAAGGAACTAACTCTTTTCGGGCCAGCTAGTAGCCAAACAGAGCACTTGAACGGAATCTAGTTGCAAAAGGCTTACCCGGAAGTTGTACAATGAGGTTCTAACGCGATACGAAGGATTCGTCCTCACAGACCGGGGTTTCGTGACAAACAAGACTACGAATTTCCACACGATTCAAGCACAAACAGTGTATCCTTCGGTCCATGAAAGCTCAAAATGGATCTGTAAAGTTTTGGTCTGACCTGGCAAGCGTACACTATTGCGGAGTAGTGATATAGTGGTATCGAAACAAAATCGATTTCTTCGAAAACGTATCCTGAATTCCACCCAATTGAGGAATACTACATGCAATGAACAGTCCCGGGCCTCTCACAGGAAAGACGTGAATAGTTTCGAACAAGTCTCTAGATGGTCCAATACCAAATTTCTTGACAATTTATCCACTAGTGTTTGAATAACAGCTGATCGTGTCAGACGAGTTCTCGTTTTCATCAAGCTATGGAAAAAGACGCACCAGAACATTCATGCGTAAAAGCAACGGTGAAATTAAATGATTTGTGGTACGGATTGATTCACCATTCCCCGTATTCTCCAGAGCTGGCTCCTAGCGACTATTATCAATTTTCAAACCTGAAAAGGTTTCTCCAGGGAAAGAAATTATCGGCGAAGGTTATTACAGGAACGGAAGCTTATTTTGAATGCCTTGACAAATCTTTTTTTTTAAGGGTTTAAAAATGTTGGAAGACCGATTGGTAAAGTGTATCGCTCTAGATGGAGATTATACTGAAGAACAACAAAGTTTTCACGGTAAAAAATCGAGTTTTTCTTTGTAAGGCCCGCGACTTCTCATTCCATGTAGTATTGAAGAACAGAAGTTGAAGGCGAGTTGAAAGGTGACTCGGTGAAAAGATGATAAAACAACCTGTTCGCTTGAGTTAGCTGACCAAGTGTCCCAAATATTCGATGAAAAGCTCAAAATATCATCAAAATCAAATCGGAAAAATGGTTATTTTTTGGGTTTGGTGTTTAAATAACAGAAGCTTCCTGTGCTCAGTTTCCACTGTTCATTACTGGCAATGAGAAATATACGAGAGGAAAGATAAATGGACGAAACTACGAAGAATTATAGGAATGCTCTATCAACTCTTTTCTTTGTCCTGTCCTTCCTCGTTTTCTTTGTCCTGTCCTTCAGTAATGATGGTGATAGATAAATAGAAACAAATTTTCTGATTTTAATAACAAAATTTGTTGTCAATGAGAATTTCGTACTGGATTGAAATATTGCTGGTTTGTGTCCAGAATATTCGCCAACTAAACACATTCTCTAAAAATAAGAGTTTTTTTCAGCAAAGTAAATTCTCAATTTTAACTAATTTTATAGTTATTTTGGAAATTTTGTTGTTAAAATCAACTAATTCAAAAACAGTAATACGAATTAGGCGCAGAGCTAATTTCGGTCGTTCCGTGTGGGTTTAAAACTGTTTAAACAACTGTCTCTAGAGAAATGTATATTCGCTTTGGTTTTAGCAACACGTTTGTTTGAAGGGTGATAAATGTTTCTATTCGACACTTGAAGCGTTAAAAAACATTAAAGTCATTTCCTCGCATAAATCCGCATGAAAAAATCACACATTTTCAGAACACCGCTGGAAAAACCGTATAACTTCAGAAATCTACAGAAATGATCGCACAACTTGGGAAATCCGTTGGAAAACTCGCATATCTTCGGAAATCCGCAATCAAAAACAGCAAATATTAGGAAATCCGCGATAAAAATAAACGAATAACATCAGAAATCCGCATGAAAACATCACATACCTTCGGAAATCCGCAAAAAAACAGCATATTTTCGAAAATTCGAATAAAAAATCTCATAACTACGAAAATCTGCCATACTGCATAACTTCGGAAACGCGTTATACACCCCGATTCTGCAATCCGACGGATTTGTGATACGAACGAATCTGCACTTTCGTTCGAGTTCGAATTTTGCATTCTTTATTCCGTTCGACTTGTATGATTCGATCGACTCTCGTTCGGGAACACTTGAAATTTCGAACACTAACTGTTAAACCTGTCAACACTACTTACACGTTCTACATTATTTATATTATTAATTAAACGAAACCGTCACACTTGTATAAACAAATTATAACGATTCTAAACCGAACATAAGTAATACGTTCGCAAGTCGATCGAGTAATGTTCGAAAATTTAACAACTCGAACGAATGATATTCGAGTTCATACCCAACTCGAACGGAATGCAGAATGGAAATTGTACATTCGTTCGGAATATTTCGAATCGATCGACGTACAGAATAGGGGTGATAAAATACGGTTTATTCTCGGAAATTCACATGAAAAAAAAACACATAACTCTAGAAATCCACAAAAAATTGCGTCACTTCAGGAATCCGCAATATAAGAAAAGGTATAAATTCGGAAATGCGCATGGGAAAACCGCATAAATTCAAAAATCCGTATAAAAAATCGCATAACTTCGAAAATCGGCTATATTAAAAAAACCATATAATTTTAGAAATCCGCATAAAAAACGGAATATTTTCGAAATCCCCGTGAAAAAAAATCGCTTACTAAAGTCACATATCTTCGGAAATCCGCAATATAAAAAACCTCAAAGCTCCAAAAATGCGCATGAAAAAAACGCATAACTTCAGAAATCCACCAAAAAATCGCATAACTTCGGAAACCCGCTTATTTTTTGAAATCCGCATGAACTTCGGAAATTCATATGAAAAAAAATCGCATTTCTTTGCAAATCCCGTATAACTTCCGGAATCCCCGTTACACAACCGTATATTTCCGGAGATCCGCATAAAAAAAGCCACATAACTTTGGAAATCCGCATTAAAAAAAAACGTACATATTCGTAAATCCGCATGAGAAAACCCGCGTAACTTCAGAAATCCACAAAAAAAATCGCGTGACTTCAGGAATCCGCAACATAAAACAAACACATAATTTCGGAAATCCGCATAAAAAACCACGTATTTTGAAAACCCGCATGAAAAAATCGCAAGTCTTCGGAAATCCGCGCAAAAAATCGCATAACTTCCGAACCGAATATCTTTGAAAACCCGCATGAAAAAATCGCATACCCTCGGAAATCCTCTTAAAAAATCGAACATTTTCGTAAATTTGCTTAAAACAGCGCGAGACCTTGTAATGTCAGAGACATAACCGCATTACCCTGAATACGATTGAAACAGACACACTTTGGAATTAATGTATAAGTCCGAAAAGGAACCGATTTGCTAAATTTCTTTGATTTGAATACAGCAGTCAGCGGAATATCAACGAGCACGGGTTGACAGTTCAATGCATAGGACGCTGGTGTTACAATCCAGTTGTCGTATGTTCTCGAGCCCCGATCTGGAAGAATTTTTAGTGTCAGTAGTAGCGTAGTATTGGCCATGCAATGATTCTGAACGCGCTATAAGAATCGACCACGATCTCTGTTGGAACTAAAAGGCCAAATTTCACAAAAGGAATAATGTAATGCCAAGACTTTGCTTTGCTCTTTCAACCAATATCAACGAAAATAATTGCCACTCACTTGGAGCGATGTCGTCAATTCCCACTAATGCAGCAGTGTCCAGTGGCCAGACTTCTTGCGAAATAAGATCCCACATAAAATCTTGAGATAAGCAATAAAAACGGCTCTCCACAGAACGCGGTGAGCATTATTAATTAAAGACGTTTGCTAATTGTGCGTGGCTTTGTTTAAATATTCGCGTCACAGCAGATTGAAAAAAAGGCGGAAGTAACGTTAGCGAAAAAACAATCGAATTTCTTGATTTGATTAGTTCACTTTGAATTTACTCTGGCAAAAAAATTAAGTTTCCTACATTTGCATTTATAAAATGTTGCATATTTTTTAAATTATACTGAATATCGACACATGAAAATAGTTTTCACTCGTGCCCAGAACAAATCGGCCAAATAGCAACTGTCGATGTTGAATAGATTCGGTTTGTCCTTGACGAGAAGGATCAGTTGAATGATACGGAATACAGTTTTTTTTTTCATTTGATGGGGACGGTAATTTTCCTATGTGCCCTGATTACAGAGGCATTTTGTGTGGTTTTTGTGTGATTGTTGGGTACAACATCGTGTACAGTCTAACGTGAAAAAAAAACAGTCGTAACCGCAGTCCGAGCCCCCGTTAAACTTTAACTCACGTTAAAAGTTCTTTTTTCATCGATGCTCGTTATTTCTTAAATTTACACCACTCAGCAGTATTTGCTAAGAATATTTCACAATTGTATATTGTGCAAGAAATACGTTTTACCACCATCCGGTGAACGACCGGAGATATTAAAGGCCGAGTAAAGTAATCGAAAAAAAAATAATATTAACATTTTTACCTTCATTGCAGTATGAGATATTCACGTTCAAGATTTATCCACTTTTTTGAAGTGCGAGCTTTGAAAGGACATCCCCCACTAAATTAAAATGTATTCACGTCAAAATTCCACTTCGAATATTTGATGGTAAGATTGAGAATGGAAACTGACAGCGTAATAAATGAGCTTATAACGAAGCTGATATTGATTATAACAGAGTGGACATGTTGTACGAATTCCAAATGATATAATGTTGAACATGAGAACACTAAGCGGAGAAGCTAGAGAATGGTGATCTACGATCGAGTGACATTAAAATCTCAAACATTCGATCGGTTATGTTCCGGAAATGAGATATGACCGATAGAATTCGAATAAAATTGAATTATCGGTCCTATAGACGTTGATCGCAGAGTTGCGGTAGAGACTTTCCAAACCATTTAGGGGAAATGTGTCAACAATTTGACAAAGTACTCAGAAGTTGATAGAGATTGGGTTCCGTTACTTTAACATTTCATCGATTAAAAGAATTGAAAAAGCTCTTCTGCGTGAATTCCGTTAGATATGTGCAACTCGTTTGGGTTCTGTTTCAAAGGAAGATAGTGAACCATTTGAAATGGTTCTATTTTTTTTTCGTCGCGAATTGACAAACCACAGAGAAGCTATAGTGTTTAGCATATCAATAAACCGACAAGACTCGAACTCCACTCGGACGCCCTTGTTTTCTACGGTAAAACCGATTCGATAAAGTCGTTAAGCTAACTCCGGTCAACTTTCCACTTCCGATCGCCATACAAATTATCGTTTATAGTAAAACGCAAAAAAAAAGCAAGCATAGCTCCTTCCCCTTCTATCGCAAATTAAAATTAGACTCACAATCGTTTTTCACCGAAACACCGCAGCTAAACCGTCAGTGGCGCGCGGATGAATTGCATAATTTCCAAAGGAAATCGAAAATTGCATTTTAATTCGCGTGCAGCAACGGTAGCACTTTTCTTCGCCTGCTTTGTTTTTTTTGTTTTTTGCACAGCTACAGTATTTTCCGTTTGGGACGCAATAGTGACCGGTGGTGGTTGGCTTCGGTGAAGGGAGAGTGCCTCAAAAACCAGAGTGACGACCGCATCTTTGCTCCATCCAAACGAACAAACGACCTGTCGAATACGATGTGAAGCTAACGAAACTGTCAACATTTCGATGGAGTAAATGTTTTGAATTGTTGCCAACATTACGGAGGAGATGTCGTCACTCTGGTTTTTTAGGCACTCTAGGTTAAGGTACTCAACAATTCGAAACAGTGAAACAGTGGCGCACTCAACGGAGAGTGGGCAGTATTTTCAGCATTTCTGGTTGGTTTTTTGTTCGTTTTATTTTTTTTCTGTTAATATTGAAATCGAGGTTTTGGAAAAGCTAAATTTCACCTACAAGTTAAAAATTGCTTTTTTTTGCTGGTAATCGGAAAAAAGTTTAGACAATTGATTAGTAAAATCACCACATTAAAATTTTATACGATTCGTGGTATTGGTGGCATCATGCACCACATTGTTCATGCTTTGTATATAATTGTTTCACATTCTGTACATACTGTGGAAAGCATCATCATCACAGTATCTAGCAACTACCGGGGAAAACATTTACAATAGTTTGTATTGGTAATAGACATACACATACACAGAGTTTAAAACTGTTGGTTGCATTGAGGGCCGTCACGACGACGACGACGACACCGACGTACGCGTTGTTTGTTAAAATATTTGTTTTTTTTTTTGTTTCTACAATTTTGTACATTTGCTAGCATAATATTCTGTATAGCTTAGCATTATTCTCCATAGATGGCGTTGTGCTATCACATAACAAAATTTGTGTCCGGTAACCGTCGTATGAGTGCGTGTGTAAATGTGAGAGATTGATTTTTGTGCCTAGCAGAATTGGAAGTTAGTCCACAGGGTGGCAATCCATTATTGCTTCGACGAATGTTTGACCAAAACTAATAAACTTGAAGCTACGGAAATCCTGTCACTGCCAACGCCACTGTTTCCGTTAAACTTGTTTCACTTACTTTTTTTTCTTCTTTGGCAAGAGCTTCCAACCATCAATCGATTGTATTTATATTAGATTGAAATTTTATTCTTACAAAGTGTTCAAAAATTTTTGTTAGTTCATATTACAAAATGCGCTTTTTAAAATAATGATCGATTTTGGATTGTGGTGTTAGTTTTCGGTTGACCTACTACGTTTCAGCAATTCACACTACTACGGGACACAATCCGAATGAATGTTCGAAAGTGTGTGTGGGTGTGTGTGTTCATGTTTGTAAGTCTATGTCTGTGTCTGTCGCAGAAAGCAGAAAACGTGGGCTCGCTCACTTACGGTCCTAGTAATCATCTATCCGACACTAAAATATTGGTAAAATACCGACTGTGGTTATCGAGTGCAAAGTAATCGTTCTCGGTAGTACTGCAGATGGACAACGGCGCCGGCGATGACGATGAGTGTGAAGACTGCGGGTCAAAAGTTGTCACTATCGGTGTGGTAGTGATGCTAATGATCGATCCCACTAGCAGCGGTGGCGATGAACTACTGCTACTACTACTACTACTGCTGTTGCTGCTGCTGCTGCTGCTACTGCTGCTACTACTACTGCTGCAGATGTTGTTGCTATTATTGTTGGTGGTTGTAGTTGTGGTGGTATTGATGCTACTATTGGTGGCATACTTTGCGCCGTAGGGCGATCACGTCGTTAGCCACGTTGTGTTGCAGGTGCAGAGCGTCGTTGGGATGACTGGAGCATAGTAGATTCCATTAGCGTAGAGAAGACCAGCGGGCTGCGGCGCCAGCGAGATAGTTTGCGGTTGAGCTTGTCCAGCCTGTTGGTGTTGCGCCTGTGGATGCTGCAATTGCAGTGTTTGCGTCTGGGACGTAACCGGCGCATGATGATGGTGGATAACAGTCTGCTGAACTGGTGAGTGTGGCTGCGGCTGTAAGCTCAGATGAGAGAGCTGGGTCTGTAGCGGCTGTAGCTGAAGTGCCGTGTGTTGTTGCAGTGCACTCGTGGTGGTAATAATGGTGGCCGGGTTTTGCTGTTGTTCCCGGTATAACACCTGCATCGCGAGTGACTCGATCAGCATCAACGTCTGGCGACGCTCGTGACCCATCAGACAGACCGTACTCTGCTCCACTACCTCGTATAAATGCATCAGGTACTGATACTGCAGATGTTCCTCTACCTCGCCCCAGAAATGATTCCTCAGATAGCTCTCCAACTTAATCCGCTGCTGTTCAATATCCGGAAAGTCGATGAAGAACCGCGAGCACATGTAACGCTCCAAGGTTTTGATCTTTTGCGGATCAACTGGAATATAGTTCCTCACGAGTAAGTTACAATACTTGAGCAAACCACCGCCCCGAATTTCCTCCGGTTGCCTCGTCGATATCAGCTTCTTCTGCAAGTGGTACAAAGCTTCCTGGAAATCGCCATAAACCGACTCCCCAACTACGGTTGGGTAGAAATTCTCCGTGATCATCGGCTGCTCGGTACAATCGTAGAACAGCAGCAACGAGTCGAGCACAATTTGGAACGAATCGACGCTGAACTCGAACTGTCGACGCATCGTATCGACAAACTTCAGCTCGACGTTCTTGTGTCCTGGCGAGTTTCCCAGCGAGATCAGACTCCAGCGATCGCCGTCGTTGTTTACCTTCACCATCTTCCCAACGTAAGCTTCCTTTAGCGAACACTGCGTTATCCTCCTCCTCACCACTCCTTCCGGCAACAGATCCAACAACGAAGACAAAACCGCTGACTTGACACGATCGAAGTGTCGGTTCGAGCTAAACTCCACAGCAAAGATCAAATCCAGATCGTTGTATGGCTGTGCCTCCGAAGCCAGCACGTGAGTAGCAGCTCCTCCGTTGAGCCGGATATCCTTCACCGTCATACCGGCTCCACCGGCAGCGACTTCGGCTTCCAACTTGCCACGTACCATGTTTACCAGATCCCTCAGCCTAACCTCCAGGGTCGGAAAGTTCCCACGGCCATGGATGGCAACGGGTTCGTTCATTACGTCGTTAAGCTTCTTGACCTGCTCGAACGACAGCACCGCTAGCCGTTGGGCTGAGTTGTCCAAATTTTCGTAGGATGATCCATTCTCCGATCCAGCCGACGACAGACCGGAAGAAGTGGACGCTGCCGACGATACGGCCGATGAAGAAGACGAAGAAACCGAGGACGAAGCCGACGAGTAGGAAGAGGAGGCACAGGAAACTAGCGAACTGTTGGAACGTGGTGACGGTGGTGGCGATACGAAGCCAGCATCCGAGTGAGCATAGCTCAGAGTCGTGTAACCGCCAGCAACGCTGTTGCTCTGATTGTTGTTGCTGTTGTTGTTGTTGTTGTTGTGATGCTGATGATTGTGGCTCGAATACAACTGTGGTGCTAGCTGGTGATGCTGCTGTTGCTGTTGATGTTGCTGTTGATGATATTGAAGTGACTGTTGGCTGTGCTTCTGGTAGGTGCCATTGTGATGGTAGTAGGTGCCATTGCTGTCCTGAGCTTGCACATGATAGCCGTCCATGATCCGCTGGTTGTGGGAGTCGGGAACGTTCAGAGTTCCACACTGTAGAAAAAAAGAAGAAAAAAAAAACAAACATTAGAAGCGGATCATCAATCGGGGAAAAATATTAATTGTAATTGCTAATAACATATATATTTTACTGTGACGCTCCCAGTGGCCGGATCTGAAATGATTTGACAGTAGTTTGTTTTGAAATGCCCCCAGTGCTTCAGTGCTAAAATTCATTCGGTCTCGATTCATTTTGTTTTCAATACACCCACTTCGACAATCGGACGATCGCAGCAAGCGTCGATTGGAGCAGTGTTGGTGATTGCCGAAAATTTGACAGAAGCTGCTATATTGCTATCTATATTGTATACAACATTTGCAATCCGGTAGAAGATGCTACAAGAACTCGAGTCTCTCAATGCATGAACAGCGAGAGAATTTTTCTACATTTCTTCGCTCCACTTCATACTCTGAGTATTTCACGCCCTTAAAAAAATTTACAAAAAATTTATACAAAGGTTATATGCACATGGAATATTCCATGGTTCCGCGATAAATCAGATTTTCGCTTCAAGATTATTGCATTCACGTGTCGTTCGTTTTTTTTTTCGTCTTGCACAGCATAAATTTCTGACATATGCTGGCACTAAATCGTTACTTAAATCACTACCCAAAATGTCGATCCCGCCAGTATCAAGTTCTGCTCGGTTTTGACCTTTAGTAGAACCAGCCTCGAAACAAATGAAACTAAATCATGATCTAAATCCTGTTCTTTATGTTGCGCGCGTGGAATTACTGCCCACTGCCAAAAATATACCAACTTAAATGTCACCAATCAAAGAACCAGATCAACAACAAACAAACAACCAAAAAAAAAACACATTTGCCAGATACCAAATTTGGTCGATAGAATGATTGTGTTTTTTTTTTCGTTTTCGTCTTCTGATAATTCGATTCGTCTGTCCATCTCTACATCCGGTAGTAGATTAAATCGCATCTGAAGTTCGGTGCATAAATTAGCAAGAGGAAAAATCAAACCGTGCTTTGAAAATTAATTTTTGTAACAGATTCAAACGAAATTTTGATACTTTTCGTGCAACTCCGTCTGTTAAGGACTGTCCCAGAAAGTATGGACGCAATCAAAAACTGCTGCCATTTCGCAATTGTTCAAAATCTGTCAATTTTATGGCTGCGTCCTGTTGTTTACACTCTTCTCTAACCACTTGTGCAGATGTTTATTCGTTTTCATTAGTTTGTTTCGAAATGCGTGGACTTTCAGAAGAACAACGTCGAAAAATTGTGTACAAATGGTGCACAGAACGCGAACTGTCACTGAGAAAGATAGCAAAAATGGAAGGAGTAAGTGAAAAAGCCGTGCGAAATGCAATCAGGAAGTTCGGTGAGGATAACACCTTTGAGGATAAACCGAAAACGGGTCGAAAAAAAGGTCCTGCTAACCCTCAGTTGAATAAACGTATATTGAAGGCATTCGAGCAAAAGAAGGAGGTTTCAGTTCGGGATGTGGCCAAGTCGAATGTTCTTCGTGCTAAAGAACGTATGAATCTTCGAACCTATAAGAAGCAGAAACAACCAAAACGTAGTCCGAAACAAGAAGCATCGATCAGGCCGAGGGTTCGAAAGCTGTACAATACGATTCTTGCTGGAAATTCGAACTGCATAATCATGGACGACGAAACCTACGTGAAACTCGATTACAAATCCTTGCTGGGACCATAATTTTATATGGTGCGAGAAGGGCAAGTGTTAAACCAGTCCGAGACATCGATTGAAGTCGAAAGATTTGGTAAGAAATCTATGGTCTGGCAAGCAATTTGTAGCTACGGTAAGATTCCGAAACCCTTCATCAACACTGCTTAAGAAATGTTTACAAAAACGACTTCTACCCATGATTCAAAGCCGCAAGGATCCTGTTGTTTTCTGGTCAGATCTTGCTTCTTGCCACTACTCGAAATCAACGGTAGAATGGTGTACTACCAAAAAATGTCACTTTCGTCCCAAAAGACATGAATTCACCAAATTGCCCACAACTTCGACCAATTGAGGAATTTTGGGCATTAACGAAGGCACATCTTAGGAAACATGTCTCGGCAGCCGAAACCATTCAACAGTTCGAAAAAGATTGGAAAAAAGTGTCAAAACTTGTCGCCAAGAAGTCTGTACGGAATTTAATGGGGAACGTTCGCAAGAAGGTGCGCCAGCTAGTCTACAATGGCTAAGTAGCAAATGTTGAGAATAATATTCTGTTGTTGTAGTCTAATATTATCAGTATATCGAATAAAATTTGAATATCTAACACTTGTGAAGTATTTACAGCGAAATCAAAGTGCGTCCATACTTTCTGGAACAGTCTTGAGTTAGTACAAAAATGCAATTAAAGAAATGCAAAAATCTTTTTTCGAAACACAATTCAGAATTGTCGGTGGTCATATAAAAAATAGAACAAAATAAGCTGATTATCGTACGAATTCGAACCTTCAACACCATTTTAAGTTGGGTGAATTGTCATACGTTGCTCTACCGGGGATCAGAGATGCCAGGTCCGCAGAATGCGAAATACTTAAGAGAAAGGACTTCACTTTGTAGCAGAGCTTAGAACTGCCATGCATTCTCAATGAAACAATCCAATCCAATCATATTCGTTTTTTTACTGTCTCATTCGTAAAGCGTCGCAACCAAAATAAACGAAGAGAGTCGAAGCATTTTCGTCTCTCATTGAATCAAAAGAGAGTATCAATGCTAACGTCACTCGTTCCTCTATGAAAAGACGAAACCAAAATAACGTCTGCAGGTAGAATCAATCGAATTTCAATTCTCATCCTTTCAGCGATATATTGAGAATCTGTTTGGCTATAAAAAAAAAATGCTAAAATATGGTAAACACCCCGGAAACTCCTTGGAAACCAAAACTGCTATAGCATCAACAGATAAAAATTATTATGTATCGTTTTATGTTATTAAAAGATTCGGTTGAATATCGATACTGCACAGTATACGATTTTCACTGAAAACTGGAAACCACTGAATGCGTAAATTAAAGGGTAGCGGGTCAATTTGCCGAAAGTCATTTTACCGAAAGTCGTTTCGCCTAAAGTCGAAAGCGGCGGCCTTTTGCATACAAACCCTTTGACCCTTATGGCGAAATGACTCTGATCCAATGATAGAAAGAACACAATTTTGAAACCACTGCACAGTGGTCCAAAACTGGAAAAAGACGGTCAAAAGTCTGTACTGACTTTCTCTGATTTTTAAGAGCTAACGTGTCTTCGAAGAAGTTTTACAAGATTATATTATGCTTCTTTTGAAAGTGACAAATAAATTTTTGTTAAGGGGTTAGTACCAATTTCGAATAAAAATAATTTTTTTTCACAAAAAATTTTCGTTTTCTATCTCATTTTGAAGCAAAAAACATTTGAAGACATAAATAATGTAAAAAAATTATTTTTTGAGATATATTTAAAAAACCCTTCTTAATCCACCTAGTGGTGTGATAATGCCTTTCTCTTCTTTCATAACAGTCTCATGAAAATATGTTTCATACTTTTATTAAATTATTTTGGATACTAATTAGTAGTTCACAAAAGCATGCTTCAGAGTTTATGTCACACAGTCAGCATCATTTTTCCAAACTAGTACTTGACATTTGCGTTGCCTATTTGTATGAAAACAGTGATGCTAATCTGAAAAAAGCCTTCTATGTCCACTTAGTGAAAATTTTCAGATATCTTGAAAAATCACCATAGTGTATGTGTGTGTATGTGTGTGTGTGCACTTTTCGAAGATATTTGAACGCGCTCAATTTTCTCAGAGATGGCTGAACCGATTTGAACAAACTTGGACTCGTTCAAAAGCTACTGTCGGGCCATTGATCAAGTTCGAAGATCAAATGGTTGTGACTTTTGGTTCCAGATATATGATGGTATAAGTATATATATATATATATAAAAGGGTGCCAAAATTTTGGGATCACCTCTATTTTCGTTAAGTTCTAGTGCTCAAAAGTTTAAGCACCTCGAAAAAAGCCTTCATGCAAAATTTGACCTAAATCAAACATGCTTAAGGGGTGCTGCCCGGTGGTAAAGGTTTGACAATTTTCGATCTTGAAAAAGCACCATAGGGGGAAGTACATGAAATTTCCAAAATCGAATTTTTTTTTTATGCCGAAACTCTTAAAACTGCATGAAACATCGAAATTTAGTGTCATCTCAAAAAAAAATTTTTTTTTGAAAATATCAATTTTCTGGGACTCCCAAAAAGTCGACTTTTTCAAAAAAATTTTTTTCGAGATGACACTAAATCGCGACGTTTCATGCAATTCTAAGCCTTTTGGCATCAAAAATTTTTTTTCGATTTCGAAAATTTCATGTACTCCCCCCTATGGTGATTTTTCAAGATATATGAAAATTCCACTAAGTGGACTAAGAAGGTTTTTTTTAGATTAGCATCACTGATTACAAATAGGCAACGCAAATGTCAAGCACTAGTTTGGAAAAATGATGCTGACTGTGTGACATAAACACTGAAGCATGCTTTTGTGAACTACTTGACTCAATCTGAATCAATTGGTGTCAAAATTAGTATCTGAAATTATATAATAAAAGTATGATATATATTTTCATGAGACGGGTTTATTTATCTACGTAGAATCTACCTCTATTACCTAAGTATCTACTACAAAGTGCGCGTAAACACGCATAAACATGCTTATGCTTGCACGCGCAACTTAAGCAAATTGTTGGGATTTTTATTATGTTTACTTTTTGACTTCTTGATATTATAAAAAATCTCAGTGGAACTCGATGCAATTTTTTCAGGCCTTTTCGAAGTGATTTTTAAATACTGAAAATCCGAAAAATTATCAAAAGTTCAACACATATTAAAAAATGGAAAAATGTTTTCCAATCAAAATATTAAAAAGTATTGCAAAAGTACAAACCTTTACAAAGAGATCTCATTTTTAAACGTGTAAATAAATTTAGTTATCGCGAAGCAACACGTTTTTTAAGATGATATATTGATCGTGCGACGCTCACTTAGAGATGTGCGAAACAGCTCATACCGGTGAGCAGCTCCGAACCGATCAGCTCACTAAAGGGAATCGATTGAATATATCAACTCATCAGCTCATTAAGATTGAACTGAAGGTTTGTTTTGAGCGCTGTTTCTTTGCGCCGTTTTTCTTACTCCGTTTTTCTCTCATATGCATGATCGAAATCATTGATGCACAAAGAACAATGCTATGCGAACTAACTTGTCTGCGAATTATTATTATGTCACATTTGAGAATGTCTGCAAAAGTGGCATCCCTGAATGTACCTTAGCCTACTGAGTGAGAGGTAAGATTTCTTATTGACAACGGCTCATACAATCTGTTAAAGAAGGGTAGATACACATTTGGAAGAACGAACAAAAGCTCATCCACACATTTCTTCTCATTTATAACTCGCTCTTCAAGAGCCGAAGATCCGTTCAGCTCGTAGCTTGTTTCCACCTTACCAGCAGGGACGCCAGCTCATTTTTTCAAAAATCTGTGATCAAGCCAAAAATCTGTCTGTGCAAAATCTGTCTGTGCACGTTTCCCCGTTTCCATAATAGCTGATCGGAATCATTTTGGTAAGCAAAAAAAAGGTCTATTTTCAACTTTTTTTTATGCTAAACTGTGATCAATTTTTAAAATCTGTGATCGATTTCAGAATTTGTGTAAATCTGTGACCATTTTCAGAAATCTGTGAAAATCTGTGCCATTTTTTAAATCTATGCAAAAGCTTGAGTCGTTTTCTTTTTCGGACCTGGCACTTGTTTAATAGTTAACATTCCGGAAAGAGAGTAGATATTTTTGCAGGTTATCTACTGAACAGGTTCCCGTTTAGTAGTTAACCTGCAGTCGAGCTTGTGGAATGAGTTCAGCTGATGAAGATTGGCTTGCAAACTGTAAATCTCGATCGGTAATTCCTCGATGAAAGCTTTGAAACTAAACACTCAATGCAGTTTCCACTGTTTATTGAATTATCAGGAAATGACATTTTCCAGCGAGTAGTTTTTGCTGCTATTTCTAGTTCGTATCACTAGCTGGTGTGTTTAAATGAATATTTTCCTATGTTTTTTATATTAAACATTATCATTATCCGTTGAAAACATAACCCGATTCCGTAACAAACGAGTAAATCAAAAAGTGAATAATTTATCAAAACAATCAATAATTCACAAAGCTAATTCACACTAACCCCGTTTTGTGTCGGCAGCAGAATGAAATCTCCGGTATGATTGCTCCTGAATAATTAACTCATACAAACCGCATTTCCCCAATGCGCACCACTCGCACCTCTCGGTGAAGAACACACAATTGGTTCGAAAATAGAAAACCCTTTCCTCCCCTTCGATTTGTCAGTGAAAGCAGCTTCCTATACCGTATCGAAGCATCAACCGATCACCAGCAGTCTTTCGAAGAAAACTCAATAAATCAGCAAATTAATATTGAATCAATCCCGTCAATATACTCGTATTTCCTATTTCCGTCCCGTCGGCTCGGGGAAAAAACTGAACTCGATTCCACACTCATCCGACGATGATTACTTCGTCCCCCAACCAACCAACCATCGTCCACCAAGCCAAGGCAGTCCTTTTGCCAAGGGTTCCGACGGGGCTTGATTCAATCAGTAGGACCTATGTAGCCCATCCATCGCACAGCCCCAATTTGCCCGGCGTCAGGCTGCTTTCGCCGGTGGTTTGTGTGGTTTGCTGGTGTAAAATTTCCAGCCATAGTTTCAGCACCGAATGCAATTTAAATTAGGACCCCTAGTGGGGTGATAAAAAAAAACCTCCAGCAATGGAATAGCAAGTTGTTTCGCGTTTCGCTTCCCTTTTGCGTTTGTTTTCACCACCCGGAATACAGTACTGGTATCACAGTTGTACCTATTACATAATAATGCATATCAAAATCATGTTATATTTAGCTAGCCTACGACTGGAGGCCACCATCGTCGGTTACAGCTTCGGCGTCGCCGTCGCCGCCGTCGTCGCCGTCGTTGTAGTCGGCAGTACACTTTCAATTGGCCTCAAATCGGTATGTGGGTAATAGATTAACAGGAACAGGTTTTCAGCAAAGTTTTACACAGACACCGCCACCGCCTTAAACATGCTAATCGAGCCCAGTCGGGAAGGGGCTAGCGAAGAAGGGGACGGGGGGGTTGTCTTTTACTAGGCCAAGATATCTGGTGCAATGTCTTTGATTTGTGCCTGCAAAACACTTTTACTGCACTTTTGTTTGCCGGCGGGGGTACCGAGAAGGGTTACCACCGTCGTTGTTTGCCTTGGCTGATTAAATGTATGCCAATTCACGTGCGCATAAATTAGTTGCCCCCTTCCCCCCACCCCCTCGCAAACGGTGTTGGTAAATTAACTAGAAGAGAAATCGTTGAAAATGTGCTAATAAATTGTCATATGTCAGTCAGGTAAGTAGGTGACGTTACCGCCCCCCCACGTGGTTTGATGGTGACGCCTTGGTTCGCCAAATCAGTCGTCATATGATCAAAGGTCAACCAAGCAGGATGATCCGTGAGCTTTTAATTAAATCGTTCGAAACAAGACTCGATTTGAAGCTGATACTTCACGTCAATTCCACCGTAAGAAAAACGAACATCAAATGTTTGGCTCCGGCATTGATGAAGACACATGCATGACGAATCTAGTCTCCGAGTTGATTATAGATGATGCCGCATCGGATCACGCAGGATCGCCGACCATCAAAGGATCGATATCAAGCAACCCCGTTGACTGACTGACTGACTGACTGATTGATTTGCTTATGGGGGTAAAATGATTAATACTTGCTGTGAACTCTCACAACCCCTTTGGTACCCTGCCCTGCCCTGCCCAGCCCCAGGTCCAGGAAAGTACCGACCGAAGTACCGACCCGGAATTTTATTGATTTTGTGCGGTGCAGCAGCTGACATTGTTCGAACGGTTTTTTGAGGCGGTTGCGCGAAAGGGCGTTCGGCACGATGCAGCAATCTAGCCAGTAATCGATCCTTAGCAATTATCCGTGCTTTCGCAGAACTTGGCCTGGTGCTGCCGCTGCTACTGCCGCCGCCACGATGCAGCAATACAAAGGCAACTTTGCGCAATGACCGCACTCGGCGTTAAACTTGTTATTAAATATGTTACGTAACTTTGGATCGTTTGGAAATTGAAAGTAGGCAAACTCAAATCGGACGGTGCAGGAAGCTAGCGAAGGTTCGCGTTCTAATCGAATACAAAAAAAAACCGGTCCCCCTTGAAGAGTAAATTAAGTGGCTTCTAGCGCCCTATACCGGCAAAGATAGATAGGCCATCCCTCATAGTTGAAAACGAGAGAAAGGGACTACGATTAAAGAAGCGGACTACAAATACGAGTTAGTTTGTTAAACTACCCGATAATTTCGAGCTGAGTCAAAATAAAAGCTGACTACGCCTCTCGTGCGCCGCTAGCACGCCTCTAGCGTTTGGAATCGAAAGTCTTTGACAGTGGTTTGTTTACACTTCTATAGAAAATGTTTCCATCTACATAGTGGTGTAATGATTTCGTTCTCATATTACTCATATTATCATAAGTTGGTTCGTATGGCAAGAAACCAATTTGACTTGCAAATTGGAACAGTTTTGAAGTTAAGGAGTGTATCGAAAATAAGCTATCCACAAATTTTTCTTTCGAATTATGATAAAAAACGATATATTATTCAAACTAAAAATTAATCTTTTATTGTACGAGGTTCAACTTGAGCATAATGAAAACCGGATGAAACATAAGTTATTCCTTCACGAATTTTCGAACTTTTGATCGAACGCTCCTCATCATGTTCCGGACAAGTGTTGCATCGCATTTTTTGGACGCTTGAGCCAAAATTTTTTTGAACTCCTGCATGTTCCCAACTGCCTTACCAGTCTTCTTGAAGACCCTCTTCACGATTGCCCGGTAACGTTCGATGGGTCGAGGCTGAGGCAATTTGGTGGATTGATATTTTTCTCAACGAAATTTATACCCTTTTCCGCGAGCCAATTGAGAGTGGTTTCGGCATAGTGAGCCGACGCTAAATCCGGCCAAAACAGTGGCGGTGTACTATGCTTTTTATATAAAGACAACAATCTTTTCTGGAGACACTCAGATCGATAGATTTCTGCATTTATATTTTCGGTAGTGTAAAAAATGGTTGACTTCAAACCACAGGAACATATTGCTTGTCATACCAGTACCTTTCGACCGAATTTCTCCACTTGAATCGACCTGTCCGCATCGCTCGCATCCTCCCAAACGATAACAGAAAAGTATTGTGGACATGGAGGGGTTTTTGAGTCCTCCTTTACATAAGTCTCATCGTCCATCAAAACGCACGCATCCGGACACTGCAAAAGACGCGAATACAATTTCCGGGCCCTTGCTGCTCGCTTCTTCTGTTCTACACTTCGTTTCGAGATTTTCTGCTCCTTGTAGGTCTTCAGGTGATTTCGCCTCTTGATACGCTGGATCATTCCGACACTCGTTGCTGCCTTTTTGGCCAAATCAAGTATTGACATTGATTTGTTCTTCATGATTAGTTTCGGGTTGGAGGAACCGGGTTTTCTGCCTCTCCGTGATAGCTCATCCAAATAATAGTGTTCCCCAAACTTATTAATGATAGTTTTAACACTGGCATGATGAATTCCAAACCACTTCGCCAATTTTCGCATAGTCATACCCAAGGATGGCTTTTATCGTATCAAATAACGCTCACTGGCAACTTCTTACACGATTGAATCAGTGCCATCAAAGAGAGACGGATATCATCTCAACAACAAAATCCCGGCATGGCTCATTTAACATAGAATCGACACCAGTGCAAGAGCGAATTTCTCTCGATGACATTTCTGAGAATCAAAGGTTAGCACGCTGCTGCGGGGATCCTCTCGGAAGCAAGGGTTTTGAAATATTGCAACCTAGTATGAGAATTATCAATTGAATGATCGATTCGATTTTCTGCGATAATTGTCAACTTGCGATTCTATCTTGGGAATTAAAAGTGGTTGAGTACATCAGGAAAAACCCCTTCGGCGTCGACGCGGGATTTGGCCAAGCAGTTCAACACCAGCATCGGGATGATTCAACGGATCAAAGTTCGTAACTCCCTGAAAACGTACAAGAAACAGAAGGTGCCGAAAAAGTCCCTGGTACAGCAAGTTCAGGCCAAAACAAGAGCGCGAAAACTGTAAAACCGGATTCTACAGAATAAAGACGGATGCATCCTGATCGACGACGAAACCGACGCCAAGGAAGACTCTCGAGCGCTGCCCGGATCGCAATATTATACGAAATCGGTGTACCAGGACCTGGACGACGCTGACACCACGGTGGCGATGGAAAAGTTTGGGCAGAAGGTGTTGGTCTGGCAAGCAATTTGTACCTGTGCGATTGTCGATTTTTTTTCACGAAGGGCACAATTAACGCCAAGGTGTACGAGGAAGAATGTTTGAAGAAGAGAATGCTGCCACTGTACAGAAAGCATAATGCTTCTCCTCTCTTCCGGCCGGATTTGGCTTCAGCCCACTACGCCAACTCCGTTCTACAGTGGTTGTCAAAAAATAATGTACAATTCGTGGAAAAGGACATCAACCCACCGAACTGCCCGGATCTTCGGCCAATTGAAAGGTATTGGGCAATTGTCAAGCGGCACTTTCGGAAGGAAGGTACAGAGTCCCAAAACATGCAGGAGTTAAAAAAAACTGGACAGCTGCCACCAGGAAAGTCACAAAAGTAACTGTGCTGAATTTAATGAAGAATGTCAAGTCCAAAGTGCGAGAGTTTCACAGAAACTAGAATTTTCTTCAATATAATCAGTGAAATGCATAAAAATGTAATTTTTCTACAATATATCGAAAACTGATGTCAAAATATGTTTCTTTTTTCGCTTTTTTATTCAATAATCAATGTTGCTAACTACTTTATCTCTATGAAATTGAAATTTTCATACAAATCACCCTATAATTCCGGAACAGGATGTCGGATCTAAATAAATGTCAGTTGTTACGACCATTCATTTGATACATAGTTTGTAAAAATTGGTCACGCCATCTCTGAGAAAACTTAGCAGCCATATTTTTAAATTTTTGCAAATTTTATCACATAACTCCGGAACCGGAGGTCGGACTTAAACAATATTCAGGAATTTTGTATTGGACTATGACATCTTTCATTTGAATCTGAAATTGATGAAATCTCCATTGAAATCGATAGAAATAATTTAATGTTTGAAAATGATTGCATATCAGCCGTATTTCACAATCAAATGCTTCTATATTGGCTTCCAGTATGTTAATCGTTGCTGGTTTATCCTTTTGGACGTAAGCTTCAACAAATAGCCCACAAGTGTTAAATCACATGGCCAATTGAGGGGCACAAAACGTGAGATAAACTGTTCACCGAAGGCATTGATTAGCGTGCCGTCTGTGATGTGGCACCGTCTTGTTGAAACCACATGCAAAGTAAAGCAAAGTCTTGGCATTACGTTCCTTTTGTGGAATTTGGCCTTTCTGTTTTAACAGAAAGCCGATTCTTAGCATACAGAATCATTGCATGGCTAGTACTATGGATCTTACTGACACTAAGAATCCTTCCACGTCGGGGCTCGAACATACGACAACTGGCTTGTAAGACCAGCGCCCTATACATTTAACCGCCAACCCGGGTGAAACCACATGCAGGCTTGTAGAATTCTTCCATTTTGGGCAAAAGGCACGGTAGCACTCGCCATTCACAGTAACGTTCCGCACATCGTCGTCTTTGAAGAAGGTATGGCCCCATGATGACGCCGGCCCAAGATCCACACCACACAGTGACTTTTTTGGGATACATTGGTAGTACTTGCAATGCTTCAGGCCCAACCAGAAATGAGCTTCGTCGCTGAACACAATTTTTCGATGAAAAATGGATCTCTTAATCTCTTAACCGAGCATGAATTTCGATAGTAAAATTCAATAATTTACAAGCATTGTTTGTTCGTAAGTTGATTCATGATAAAATTATAGACAAAACTGAACAATTTTGACAATGGCGCAATACACCATTCACGCGTGATCTGTCAAAAACAGTGTTGCCAAAAAGATACCACCAAAAAATCATTTTCACAATGCAGTTCTTTTCCCAGTAGAGCTTCAGGATCACGATTAAAGATTCGGTTGTAAGCAAAGCCTTGGTATTACATTCCTGTAATGGTATTTGACCTTCTGTTTTAACAGCCTTCGCAGCCGATTCAGAATGTACAGAACCATTGCATGGCTGGTGCTACGATTTTACTGACACTACGAATCCTTCCAAGTCGGGGCTCGAACATACGACAACCCGGGACATGTTGTTTTGTGTGCAGCTTCGAATCGCTTGCCAATCCGTCCATTTAGAATTTCAATGAATTTAGCGTAATTAACCTTCCGGCTGACTTTCTGTGTTTTTTTTTTAATATTTTTAATTTATCAGTCGACTCGACAATCTGGTAGCTTCTTACAAATTTACTGGCAACCAATCTATGCAAATGTGATTTGTACAGAAAAGAACCTTAATAGACCTCTAATTCACACCAAAATGTGTAGAAATACACGTGAATATATAGGGAAGGGGTGTCTGTCCAGACAAACATCAGTCAGACCGAAGGTATGAAAATGTCTATCAGACGGAGGGTCAATAAAACTGTTACTGTAACCAATGACTAAAAGCTATTCAGTGTCATTGCTTCAATAACCTTTGTCACAATTGATTAAACTAATAGCAGACATAATAAATTATATATTATATGTTTAACAAAACCCAGTACCAAGGGGAAAGATACTTGTAACTTCCGCTACAGATGAAAAACTGGTTTCGCTGGCTTATCGTCGAACCACCCCGCAACCACGGTGCCACACAAAGCGGGAAGTGACCAACGACAGTAATTGATATAATTGGGCCGCTTCCTACACAGCGGATAGACTGCGGTTTTGCCACATGCACCGATTAGGTTCCTCATTCCAGCTGCTGCCATCATCAACATCATCTCGCATCATCTTCGCAGACAGCTCCGAAACCAACCGTCCTCCACCATCAACCACCGAACAACTGGGGCCCGGGTTGGATTTCATTCGCCGTCGTTCTAGTCTCTCTCTCTCTCTCTCTCACACTGAAGGTCACGTGCATACGTGAAGGACTCACATCAGAAGCCACCATCTTCCTTACCACCCTCTCGCCCCTCTTCAAACGCATGCCGAGGAAGGCACAATTCGTTCAACCACCACAACAAAAAGTGAAAGGATTCTACCATGAATGAATTCGAGGCACATCGCTTCGAGCATAAGCATTCCTGCACACTTCGACTCTGCCACCGGGGAATCCCCCATCTTCAAAATAAAACGAAAAAAAACGGCACAATTCACAGCAGTTCCATCGCTCCATGACTGATTAAATGTCAGAGCATCAAAATTTAATGGCGATGACCCTGCCATGAGTAACCATCATCACTCGTTGACTCTAAGCCGTAGCACGTGCAAATACTAGAAAATACGACGAGCTTCGCGTGTCAAGAAGATAGTTTGAAACCACTCAGATTAATGGTGTTTGGGATGCAAGAGTTGGGCAAACTGCTTGTCTCCTTGCCAGGGGCGAAATTTTCGGTCAAGCAAAAAAATGATGTCATCACATTGAACGCCGATGGTTTCGATGCGTTCATGCAATGAATCAATGTTCTCAAAATAAAAATTGTAGTAAATTTGAACCATGCTCTATCGACGGCTGTTTTTTGATTACATACTTCATTGAGTTGAGTTGCGTGCAGTTGATTGTAGTATTCCCGTGGGTTTTGTCAGGAACGAGGTCCCTGCAACCAACCAACGACCTAATTTCGAAGGGTACCACCGTGTGCCGTAATTAGTTAGTTTTCCACAGCCCCGGACACTA
The DNA here is from genome assembly GCF_030247185.1 of Malaya genurostris. Classification (NCBI taxonomy): domain Eukaryota; kingdom Metazoa; phylum Arthropoda; class Insecta; order Diptera; family Culicidae; genus Malaya; species Malaya genurostris. Next base: position 248,414,112 of record NC_080572.1, on the reverse strand, counting down.
AACCCAATTTTCCGAGGGTGTTCGAAAGAAAACCGTTTCTTTCTTTACCTTATTTATAATTTGATTGGTTATGGTTTTGGTATAACTTCTGGATGGTTCCAGTATCCGTCGGTGGAAAAATTACGATCGTTCTGTTCCGAAACTTTTCACGTTGATTCTCGGTAGCGGTAGCGGGAAATTTCAAACATAGACATAGACCGGCGAGAGTTTGATGTTTTGTAATATCAAACAACCCGGGTCGGTGCCGGAAGCTAGAATAATGTAAAGTACAGAGCATGAACATTTTCACGAGACACGGAATGGTTGCTTGCGGTGCACAGTGCGTCAGAAGGGAGGTACGACGGACAAAATTTTGATGTTGAATTGTACACTTTTGTGTTTAAAAAATTGTACTTCTAAGTTCTAAAGTGATGGCAAATTAGCCGTCAAAAAAAAAATCTTACTTGAATTGACCGGTTTTGATTCCTGAAAACGTTCTCAGAATTAAGGGGCTAAACCGTTTAAATATGCAAATAAAAAATATTGCTAGACGGCAAAATTCATGAACGTTAACTCGAAAATTCGGACAGCTCGCCGATGATAACGCAAATAGGTGAATAATTGGTTACTTGTTAGTTGCTAATTAGTTAAGGTAATTTTGAATTTGTGGCTCAATTTAATTTAAATTTGTTCTGAGTGCTTAACTAAGTTCATATGAAGTTAACGAGGCACCCTTCCCAAATAAGCTTGAAAACCAATCGAAACCCAGTGAATAGTTCGTTGTGAATTAGTTGCTTCTAAACCCGGCGAACGACCATAACTAGGTTAAAACCGGGAGTAAATAAACGATAGAAATCAAATTAGTTGCGGTAATTTTCATTCTTTATTTGTTCGAATCCTTCGCTAATAAGCTAAATACTGTCTCAGGAAGTATGGACGCACTTTGATTTCGCTGTAAATAATTCACAAGTGTTAGATATTCAAATTTTATTCGATATACTTATAATATTAGACTACAACCAGTGGGGTCTCGTCCTCATGTGCACCTCGTGCACTGCACAACCGGTCGAATTGAAGGAATGAACTGCGTCCCCAACCCCATCCCCAACAGGATCCTTGTGGCTTCGAGTCATGGGTAGAAGTCGTTTTTGTAAACATTCCTTGATGTATATTTTGCTGTTCATTGAAGCAGTGGTGATGAAGGGTTTCGAAATCGTACCGCAGCTACAAATTGCTTGCCAGACCATAGCTTTTTAACCAAATTTTTCGACTTCAATCGATGTCTCGGACTCGTTATACATGTGCCCTTCTCGCATAATATTGTGGTCCGGCAAGGATTTGTAATCGAGTTTCACGTAGGTTTCATCGTCCATGATTATGCAGTTCAAATTTCCAGCAAGAATCGTATTGTACAGCTTTCGAACCCTCGGCCTGGTCGATGCTTCTTGTTTCGGACTACGTTTTGGTTGTTTCTGCTTCTTATAGGTTCGAAGATTCAAACGTTCTTTAGCACGAAGAACATTTGACTTCGAAGTGCCCACTTTTTTGGCCACGTCCCGAATTGAAACCTCCTTCTTTTGCTTGAACGCCTTCAGTATACGTTTATCCAACTGAGGGTTAGCAGGACCTTTTTTTGACTCGTTTTCGGTTTATGCGTGGACTTTTAGCAGAACAACGTCGAAAAATTGTATACAAATGGTGCACAGAACGCGGACTGTTACTGAGAAAGATAGCAAAAATGGAAGGAGTAAGTGAAAAAGCCGTTGTTCTGCTGAAAGTCCACGCATTTAGAAACAAACTAATGAAAACGAATAAACAACTGCACAAGTGGTTAGAGAAGAGTGTAAACAACAGGACGCAGCCATAAAAATTGATAGATTCTGAACCATTGCGAAATGGTAGCGGTTTTTAGTTGCGTCCATACTTTCTGGGATAGTCTTTAAGCTTGAAAACATATTGAAACTTTAAAAACAAAGTGAATTGTTTGTTGTGAAATAGTTGCTAATTAGTTACGGTAATTTTGAATATGTCGCTCAATTTCTCTAAAATTTGTTCTGAGTACTTCTCTAAGTTCATATGAAGTTAACGAAGCCCCCTCCTAAATAAGCATGAAAGCAAATCGAAATCCAGTGGATAATTTTTCGTTAATTTGTTGTTGACTAGTGGCAGTAGTTTTGATTTTGTTGCTCATTTTATTTTTATTTTTGCGAATACTTCGATAAGTGTATATCAAGCCAACGAAGCACCTCTCCCAACTAATTACCAAAAAGGCGGGTGGGTAAAGACATAACTGGATGTCGTGAATACGAAAACAAACTGACATGTTCCTTAACACTTCCGGATATCAATTAGTTGATCAATTGCATGAATAATGCAAGCATTCCCCTTTTCACATTTTTCGCAAAAACAAAGAAAGCTTCACTTGATCTCGATTACTGTGAATTTCACACAGCGAAAAGTGCACAAATCTAACCAAACTGTTCTAGATTTGCACTAAACTGAGGATATTTCCCTTCGATTTGCGAACAACAAATCCTAATAGTTCTTTAAAAAACTTTTAGAGCCATTAGAACGGCAGATTTTGTGTAATGCTCTTCACCGTTGCTTTTTCACCAATGCAAATGACTGGTAGCTGTGACGTAATCGCTCTTGTCGGAAGCGAAACAAGCTTTGCAAACGACACAAAATACATCTGCTCGCGATAGAATCCAAACTGATCCAATTTTTATTAAGAGGTTTCTTTTTACTTGATTTCGTCTGTAGCTTTTTCACTATGGGCGGTCCTAACGGCTATAAAAATAGCAGCATATAGAATTTCAATTTCGATTATTTCATTTCGGATTTGCATTTCATTGAAAAAAACTATCCGGATACTTTACGGGATTCATTCCTGCCTTTCAGAAGGACCAAATTGTGGAACTCACTACGATATTAAACACTGTTCGGAACATTTTCTCGAACGATTTGTTGTACAGCAGCAGATATTTTGTTCTCTTCCTCAGAACGCGTTCTGATTGGCAGGTGTTGGCATGAGTCAAATGAGACAGGTTTTTCAAAAGTGTACTATTGAAATAGTTCAATGCTGTTATTATACACGTTTAAGTTGAAAAATTTCGATTCTATTGGTAGTTAGATTATATAAATCCTTTCACAGATCCCTGAGCTAAGAGCTTTAAAAATACGAGAAAGGCAAACGCGCCCTATGAATTATCCTCTTTGACACTCGTTTATACCAAACATTTCAGAAAAGTTTAATTTTGAACCATTTGAGATTATGTCACACAACTGAAAATTTTATCATAAAATTGTGATCACATTTCCGATGGCATGTCGCAAGAATTATGTTGATTTATTAAATACAACAGGAGATATTCACGATCAAAAACTTATCAGGGTAAATTTTGAAAAGGCGCCCCATAGTAAAGTAAGTCGTATTCACGACAAAAACTGTCCACTGGGTTTTGATTTGTTTTCAAATTTACTTGGGAGAGGTGCTTCGTTAACTTCATATGAACATAACGAAGTACTAAAAAAAATAATTGAGCAACAAATTCAAAATTAACGTAACTAATTAGCAACAAACAAATCGAAACCCAGTGAAGAGTTTGTTGCTAAAATATTGCTAATGAGTTACGGTAATTTCGAATTTGTTTCTCAATTTTTTTTCCGAGTACTTCGCTAATAAGCTCCCAAATAAGCTTGAAAACAAATTGAAACCCAGTGAATAGTTTGTTGAATATGGCTGTTAGGTAAGGTAAGTAACAACAAACTATCTATTGGGTTTCGGTTTGTTTTCAAGCTTATTCAGGGAGAGTGCTTCGCTGCCTTCATACGAACTTAACGAAGTATACAAAAAATTGAACAAATTGAGTAACAACTTCAAAACTACCATAATTAATTAGCAACTTATTGGCAACTTACTAGCAACAAACTATCCACTGAGGTTCGTTTCGTTTTCAAGCTTATTTGGGAGGGATGCTTCGTTAACTTCATATGCACTTAGCGGAGTACTCCAAAAACTTAGAAGAAACGAAGCAACAAATTCAAAATTATCGCAACTTATTAGCAACTAATTAGCAAACAAATTATTTGCTTATTTACGTTATCATCAACGAAAGGTGCCTCACTCGGATTTCTGTTCATGCAAAATTCCGATTCTAGAAATGATCAAAACGAGTCATGATTTAGGGTAAAAAGTTAGTTTTCATGTACAGGACACATTTTTACTGAAAAACCGTGGATAAACAATAAAAACCAATAATTTTTATAAGTATCCAATGAGAAAAAGAGATTGGAAAAATGACATGCGAATACAACTATGTAATGAAAAACTGCGAAAAAGCTACCGCAGAGACGGGACTCGAACCCGTGACTAGCTCCTATCCGGGGAAATTGTTTCGTCAATTAAGGTCAGATTCCTCCAGATAATTAAAAAAAAATATTTATACTCTCAAAAATGATACAGAAAAAGTCGCGAAGGTACACGCGACCGAAAAGTTTGTAGTTAGTAGTTTCCCATTTTTAAGGCATTATTAAGTTCGATAAAAACTAAAAAATGCACGAATTAATCATCAAACATTTTTTGAGAAGCGAGATTTTTTTCTGACGTTTCATCGAAATGAAATGCGTTTAAGGCTTAAAATTTATTTTTCAATGTAAAAAATACAATACATTTTAGTGGAAAAATTCAGTACAAATTAAAATACAGTATATTTGAGGATAGAAATCAGTATGCAGTATTTGAATCGAAAAAGAAGTCAAAACTGTAAAATGCAGTACAAACACGAGCGGTAATAATACACCATGATCAAAAGTTCTCGGATCATTCGGACTAATTTCGCTGAAACTAAAAGCGTAACACACCTTAAAATGATGGGTATAACTTCAGGTGTGTTTCTGCTGCGAGAATAGTCTATGTAACCTTAATTTAGGCGTTATGTTCTAAAATATAAAAATTTGAATTAGGAGATGGTGCGAAGATCGTATTTTTTAACTTAATTCCTTCTTTTTTGATTTTATAGAGTTTATAGAGCCTTTGAATAGCAAATTAGGGAAAATCACATTCTTTTAAGGCAGAATTTTAATTCAATTTATCTGAATTATATGAATTAATAATTAAAATATCGCGTTTTCGAATGTTAAAAATCACGAAAAACAGGAAACTTGCCTTCTCATAATATCGTGCCTATTATTCATGAGTTCATGAGCACACAAGAATTTATATTATAAACATTTTCATGAAAGATGAGTTATTGCTCATGATATGAATAAATTTTCTCATTAAATCATGAATGATAGACATGATCTCATGAGAAGACATGTTTCATGATTTCATGATCAAAAACCAATTTCATTTTATTTATTTTTTTCTCGTCACATTTAATGTTTCTTTAACAAAATCAGTAATTTTGCGATGAAATAAGATTCTTCATGTACGAAACACTTGTGAAAAATTAATGAAGGATTAAAATTTTATGTACACACAATATTTGGTCAGGTCTGATTGCTTCCTGTGTCGAAATGTTACTGGCCCTTTTCGACCCACCTATTTTGAGATTTCCGCTTTCGTGGTTGGTGCGTTTCGAGCCAGATTATGCCCGTATAAGTGGAGCTGTGTGACTCAGAATATATGCATTTTGTAGCTGAAGGTTGTAGCTTTCGAACAGTATATAACATTCCGAGTGAAAGAATGATTTTTTGTAATACATATTGTGTTAAACCAAATGTGGCCATTTTGACTCCTGATTACCTAGAAAAACTCTGTGATCGGTCAACAACGAGTTGGTTCCTTCTTGTGTAGTTTCCGGTCAGCACACAAAGTATCCATGTGAGTCGCTGGTGACCTACGATAATCAACTGGTCACATGTCGATATTTTCAGAAATGCGTTCACTACGGTTAGTTTTGGGAGAAATTTACCAGGGGACTCACTTAATGGAATTTGTTCTACGCCAGTCCCCAGTAACCTTTGTACGTTCGACTTAGATTGTTGAATATTTATTCAAGTTTAGCCGTGACTTTCCTAGTACCGTGTACCGTACATTAATGCACTGAGAAAAACAGATGAGCTAGCAAAGGCTTCAAAAGATTGTAGCCGAGTAAGCATGTGAAATCTGTCCCGTAAAAAGAAAACATATTGTTGTACCACATTTGAAAGAGAAGAATTTTTAGTAAATCAGAATTTTTTAGTAATAAGTAAATTATTTTGGAACGCGTTAAGGCTCTTCGATTTAGTATTTATTTTCTAAAATACGGTTATGTGCTTTAGCACAAAATTTGGCTAACCCCTAAATGACCAAACCTGCATCGACCAGAAATAGTCGAAAACACGTTTTCGTTCGGCACGTCAGGAAAGACATTGCACTCCGTTGCAAAACAAAAAGTGTTCTGTAAGTAGCAGAAACTATACGTCTGCTTAGCAGTTCAAATTGAACTGCCGAGTTAAGTACTAAGCAGTTCAATTTGAACTGCTCTCCACTGATGAGCCAAAGACGAAACGTAAAAATAATAAAAACGGTTATGTACCCTAGCCAGTGCTGTAAAACTTCATTCAATTCAATTGAAACTGAATGTGGAACACATTGACGATCTCGCGAATGCAGTGAACTTCACTCTCTGACACACACAATGTTTGCTGACGGCCCGAACGGGCAGCATTCAGTCATCAATCGTTTCTCTTCAATCGAGGCTCAGTTTAACCACCGTCAGTTGATCTCTTGAAGTAACAAAATATCTCTTTCAATGCCTTCAAATGAGGTTCATGTAAACATTCCAATTGGTTCAGGATAATAGATGAAAGACAAACCAGATTGCTGAAATATCTATCACAGAATACACATAAATTAATTGTTTCCTCCTTCAGTTTTCATTTTTAATACTTTACTCCATTTATAATTCTATTCGTTCGAATTTGCTTACTACCAAGAGCGAAGGCATTGAAGCAGGTAGACTACTTAGCACTCGAAACTGAGCAAGCAAAACTTCAAATGACTAAATACGATTATTCAACTGACGATGAATTCCGGGAGCTTCACTTGAAAATGGCAGCAAAAGTCAAATGAATTAGTAGGGATATGCTGACGGTCAGCGGCCATAAATTTCGTTTTCATCTTATATTATTCGATTGAAAATGAAATTTTACCGCACTGACCCTAGCACAAAATTTGGCTAACCCTTAAATGTTCTAAAATACTGTTTTAATCCACCTGGTGGTAAAGTGATGCCTTTCTAATAATAATCATATTATCATAAATATTACCAAGAGATTCTTACAAAATATTTTGAATCTTAAATGGAAGCAAGAAAGTTCACTTAGGTATAAATTAACATAACCTTCTTAATTTGTGAACAGTGTTGAACCAAATATTGAAGACTTTTTCTGTTTTTCGCATCGTTGATTTTAAAATGGTTTGAAAGTTTATGCCTTCATCATCGCATTGTCACTCCGAAACCGGAAGTCAGATCCGAATAAAATTCAGAATTTTTATCAACGAGCATAAGACCTCTCATTTGAATCTATTTTCAAGGAAATTCGCTCCGTTATGTCTGAGAAATCGGAGTGAGATCCTTTTGGGTATATTGGACCTCTATATCCGGTACTTCCGGGATCGGAAACTGAGAAATCTAGAGAAATTTATGAACAATTGTCAAGAATATTGCAAATCTTTACATGGTCATTTATTTAAAAAAAAACAGAAATTGTGTCAAAATGAAATCCAAGAATTTAGTATGAGCTTTTGATACCCTTCACTTGAACCTAAGTTTGTGAAAATCGGTCCTGAAAAAAATGAGTACACAAATTTTCTTTTTAACATAACACTCTGTAGATCCTGGGCCGGAAACTCGATTACAATGAAACTTTGAATTTGACCACTTTTCATTTGAATCTAAGTTTGTGAAAATAGGTTCAGTCATCACTGAGAGAAGTGAGTGCACCTGTTTTTAATTTTTTGCACATATCCTTCTGTAATTCCGGAACCGGAGATCGGAGTCGAATAAAATTTTGCATGGGACCACGTTACCTTTCATCTGAATCTAAGTTTGTTGAAATCGGGTCAACCATCTCTAAAAAAATAGAGTGGAAAAAAAATTTACATACATACATACAAACATGCATTTTCTGATCTCGATAAACTGATTCGAACGGTATATGAGACCTCAGAATCGGTTTTCACAGTGATTGCATAACCTTTTTGCTTGAGAAAGAGCAAAAAATATCAATCAACCATGCGTTTCCATTAAAGCTCTATTAGAACGAAACGCATGGTACTTTGTTATAGTAGGTCTAGTGTTTAGTTCCACTTCTCCGAAAGAAAAATTTTTCGTCAGTATTTTAGCCTGATTTGGCGTGCGGCCACTATGCGCGTACCATCTTGGAGTGGTATAAAAAACAATGTCCAATTTGTGATAATCCTCAAAATTGTTCACAAATAAGTCCATTCGAAAAATATAAGCTTCCTTGAGAGGAAAATTGCGGAATAGCGTTAGAGTAACAGTTGCCCGAAAGCTCACGAAGAACGTCAAGAAGAAGGTACATTTGCTTCAAATGAATAAAACAAATAGTGTTGTGTACAGTCTGTTAAGCAACAACGTGTCCTTCATAGTTTGCGATCGGTAAACATTATAAATAATGGTTCCATGCACCAGAACCGGCTTTGTACTGACTGTAAACGGGAAAAATGCATTGTGACAGTGGATTGGCTTTCGCAATTGTCTTATTGCTCAATCCTATCGAAACCATCTGGGCCTACATCAAGCAGAAGCTCCGTGGAAAATGTGTTTACGTAGCAGCTTTCTCGATGAATTCGACTCATTTGAAAAGCGCTTTCCCTCGCATACACCTAAAATTTAGTGGAAAGTCTGCCTCGGAGATATCAAGTAATATTTGATGCTGGTGGTAATTCGCCTTACTATCAAACTAAAAGCATGTTACCTCTGAATATATTTGATGCACGTATAAGTAAAAAAACATCATCAAATAAACTATTTCTAAATTATGCAGCACACGCTCTTACTTGACAGACTGCACATTCAATTCTATAAGGAGTTGAGAGTAGATTAACTTGCTAACAACAAGTCTATACCTTCTTATGTGACTTTCGATCAACACGCAAGGCTCCCACGTAAATCGCTAGTCATCCACAACAAACAGCTATATGTCAATGTTGCCAGAAAGCTGTTCATACCTGCCAAAAAAAAGTTTTTTTAATCGAATACATAAAACGTATAAAGTTAAACCGACTTCGCGTCAAATAAATTTTTTAAAACATTTAATTATTTTGTTGATTTCAACATCAACAAAATTCCCCCTTGCTAACCATTTTTTATATGATACCAGCGTGTTCAGAAATTGTACCACCGTGCAGTTGAGAAAGCCAAACCAAGGAGAACGTCTGTGGTGGTGGTTTCTCGTTAAATTTGCTCAAGAATCTCCTTAAAGCGGCACCGTTCCATCAAAGTTTCAACAACGCGGGGCCGAGTAAGCGCAATGTCGACAAAAACATCCTTCTTGTAATGGCCAGAAGCACGAAATTCAACAGGCGTTGTACTTTAAAATGTGCTTAACGTAATGCTTTGGTAATGAATAACTAATAAATGGTTGTTGGATGGCATTACTCATTCAGTTAGGATATTCTTCAATGCCTTACACTGTATTTTCATTGAAATTTTGCGAAACGATGAAATTTCCTCCAAAACCAAACAGTAGCTAACCTATTCCCACTGGAAAATAGCTACCTAACCCAACGGCTGACAGTTGATTGCTCTTGGCTGCAGCTGTATGAATGATATGATTCTGAGTAGTTCCACTCCTAGCTCCACAACGGTGCGGTAATGAATAATATCCGTGCCAATTGCATCGATAACGACGTAGCTCCGGACGAATCAACGGCAGTTGGTTAGGAAGCAAACCTTGCCCGCAGATTACCGCAGACCACTCGACAGTAGAACCCGAACCGAATCGAACCAAAAGCACTTACAGACCCACTTACTGCTATAGATCATAAGAGTGCGGTTAAGGCCTACACTCGTGACCACCGTCGCCCATTAATACTTAACAAGCAATTTTGCGCACGTGAATAACGACGGCTGCGGAGGAGGATTGGACAGTGGTTATTATTGATCAAGAACTGCTCGGTATCCGGTTTCGGAAGGTCGTCGACGAGGACCGGCAATCGAAAGCGGACTGAGCGAATTATGAACGACGCTGGTTCCGATCGATCATTACATATTTTTTATTACTTCTTAGCATGCTGAAAAATCGATTCACTTATAGAAATGAGCCGGTCATAATTCCCGGGGAAAAAAAGCCTCCCGATGGAACAAATCAAACACGATTATCATGCAAGCAAACAGAAACGAAAAATGCCTGTCTGTAGACCAGGAGGACACGGTTCGCTGTGGCTCTGTCGGAACCCACCTTACTCCAGTGTCTGTTTGCTCCTACATTTTTCGAACTGAACTGTGATGTTGTAATCCAACAGTAAAAACGAGCAACAGCCGATTTTTTGACAGGGTGAAAAACATCCATGAAAATCGCTGGTAACCTACGAGTATCGGCTGACAACATGTCAGTTTTGTGAACAACCTGCTCGCTATGGTATTCCCTGTACCGAAAATCATCCAAAGACAAGGAAAACCGATCAGCAACAGTAACTAGTGAACCCAGTACTCCTGTTTGAAAAACGCCCTCATCATCTTACCAACATCTTCAGTTCATCAGCCTGTAAAATATTTCCTGCGATGGTGAAGTATTTCCAGAGATATACGTATTTAAGGATGTTCAGATTTTATCGCGAACAAGCCTTACAAAAAAGATACCCAACAGATTGAAGTGATTCAACGAAAACACGTCCGATTCACTCTCCGTCGTCTTCCTTAAAGATATCCATTGAACCTTCCGAGTTCCATGACCGATGTAAACTGATTGATTTCGATTTACCTTCGGTCCGTCGCGATGTTATTAAGGCTACTTTTGTGGAAGATCGACTTCAATCACGTACCGATTGCTCCGAGCTCTTACAGTTTTTACAATTGGATATTTATTGCCAGAGATAATTGTTATTGCTAACATGTTCCGCATATTCCACATCTCTTTCAGTGCATTAGATTTTCTTTTATCACACAATGTTGTCAATGATTTGTTCATCAGGATAACACCTTTGAGGATAAACCGAGAACGGGTCGAAAAAAAGGTCCTGCTAACCCTCAGTTGGATAAACGTATACTGAAGGCGTTCGAGCAAAAGAAGGAGATTTCGTTTCGGGATGTGGCCAAAAAAGTGGGCACTTCGAAGTCAAATGTTCTTCGTGCTAAAGAACGTTTGAATCTTCGAACCTATAAGAAGCAGAAACAACCAAAACATAGTCCGAAACAAGAAGCATAGATCAGGCCGAGGGCTCGAAAGTTGTACAATACGATTCTTGCTAAAAATTTGAACTGCATAATCATGGACGACGAAACCTACGCGAAACTCGATTACAAATCCTTGTCGGGACCACAATTTTATACGGTGCGAGAAGGGCAAGTGTTAAACTAGTCCGAGACATCGATAGAAGTTGACAAATTTGGTAAGAAAGCTATGGTCTGGCAAGCAATTTGTAGCTGCGGTACGATTTCGAAACCCTTCATCACCACTGGTTCAATGTACAGCGAAATATACATCAACGAATGTTTACGAAAACGGCTTCTATCTATGATTCGAAGCCACAAGGATCCTGATGTTTTCTGACTAGATCATGCTTCTTGCCACTACACGAAATAAACGGTAGAATGGTATACTGTCGCTTTCGTCCCAAAAGACATGAATCCACCAAATTGCCCACAACTTCGACCAATTGAGGAATTTTGGACATTAACGAAGGCACATCTTAGGAAACATGTCTCGCCGAAACCATCAACAGTTCGAAAAAGATTGGAAAAAAGTGTCGAAACATGTCGCCAAGAAGACTGTACGGATTTTAATGAGGAATGTTTGCAAGAAGGTGCGCCAGCTAGTCTACAATGGCTAAGTAGCAAATGTTGAGAATAATATTATTTTGTTGTAGTCAAATGTTATTAGTATATCGAATAAAATTTGAATATCTAACACTTGTGAATTATTTACAGCAAAATCAAAGTGCGTCCATACTTTCTGGGACAGTCTTTAAATTACCTATGTCATTAATATATAATAGAAACAATAGTGGTCCAATATTCGTTCCTTGTGGAACACCAATGTTTGCTGAAGCAAGGTTGCTGCTGTCATTTTCAATGGACTAACTACGGATAATTGAATTAGCAATGCCCCTGATAGCATAGCAATCGAGTTTGTTCATAATTATACTATGATCTAATGTGTTAAAAGGATTTTGAGGGGCTAAATATAAGGAACGAACCATATTTTTACTATCGATATCGCCTATAATTTCGTCTACTATTTCAATTATAGCGGTATGTGCGCTAGAAACTTGTCTGAAGACATATTGGAACTTATAGAGTCTAGTGACTAAAAGTTTTTCCCATATTTCGTTGATGACGAACAAAGTAGATATTGGACGGTAATTATTACAATCACAACGGTCACCAGATTTGAATTTGAATTACGCAGATTCAACAGTTACATCCGTTACAGTTGTCATGGTTAAAACAACACGGTTTGTTTCCATTTTATATTTTTATAACTTCACAACAAATGGATTTAATGAATTTTAAGGTGAAGTTTAAAAAAACTTCAGAAACTTTTATTTCTAATTTAATTTATTCAATTGTTTTTTAGTTCTTGAACTTTTTCTCAGCGTATAATTTTTCAGAGTGCTCAATTGATTTTCTAGAACTTCTTTATCGATACCTTTTTGCTTTTCTCATGAAGAAAGACTAAGTAATTACTGTGAAAATCGTCCTTTCAAACGATATACCATTCGATTCAGATCGACGAACTGAGCAAATGTCTGTGTTTGTATGCGATCGCAAAACAACTAAAATATTAGTTGTTTTTCTGAATTTAATTGGTTAAATTTGGTACAACTAATCGATCATTGTTTTAACTAAACTGTCATTTTTGATTCAACGTTCTGGCAGTTTAGCAATGACACCCAGTAGAGACACGCCCCACAAACGTGTAATGAAACGTTACAATTGAGAAATGACATACACTCTAAGCGGAATATGAAGCGATTCGATGAGGTGTCACTCGTGCAACTGAGCAATGACACCATCCCAGCAAATTTACCTATATGCATGAAAGCAAAAACTGTCTCAGTTGTTTCAACCAATTATTCAGTTATTTGAACAAGACGCCTAGCCATAAATATTTTCTACTACTAGTCTCTTCGGGAGGCAGCTAATCGTTCACCGCTTGAACAAAGAAATTTTGACTAAGTAGCTGCTTATATCTTTATCACTAAACTCACAGATGATTATATTTCCCAAGAGGGAAATCAATGTTCACAGGGCATTGAGAAATTTTTACTCCAATGGCTCGCTGGAAGAGCATTCCTAATTCCGTTCTCAATAATTTAGCTGATAAGCCTAATGGTACAGACCCACTTTCAAGATAATACAAATAGTGCAACTTCACTTGAGCAGCAAATTTTCAAGCGTTAAGCGTTTTTAATTACATTTACATGAACTGACCGAAAATACGTTACTCGCCGATGAAATCAAAACATTTATACTGTAGGAACATTTAATTAATACATGGAAAATTTGTTTTAAAATTCTTCTGCATACTTTCACTTAAATGAAACGGCCACTACGTAACTGACACAAATGATGTTTATTTGCTGTTGCAAATTTTTAGTATGAAACGTTTCTGGTGAAATAAAGAGGATTTTTGTTCTGCGCTTTGCGTCAGCATATGAATACAGCAAAGTTTACCTGAATGGTTATGACAAAATCAACAGATATGTTATGCAAATCAACAACATTTTAGTTGAACTAACCAGGGCGTGAAACATCAATTGCAATACTGTAATTTTGTGATCTGCGGGTTCCGCTATTGAATTTCATCCCGATCCAATTTCTGGTTCCGGAGATACAGGGTGATATGCATAAAAAATGAAAAAAAACATGCACTCATTTTTCTCGGAGATGGCTGAACCGATTTTCGCAAACTTAGATTCAAATTAAAGGTCCCATAACCTGCTATTGAATTTTATTTTGATCCGGGTGCACTCAATTTTCTAGGGAAAGGCTTCATAGATTTCCGCAATCTAAGATACAAATGAAAGGTCTTATAGTTCTTCAAACATTTATAGAACATTCAATACATTTGGATCCGACTTCCGGTTCCGGAATTAAAGCACGACAAGTGGAAAAGTCTAGTGTGGTGTATTGTTTCACAAACGATTATCAAAACCAGGCAGAGATCCCATAAAACTGACTGATAAATTATTCTACTTGGCAGAACTTATTAGTTTGTAGGTACATAAACTTAATTCGGCATTGCTGGTCTTCCGTGTTCTGTTCCGGAAGCACCGAAAGTAGTGGAGAAAACTCCAAAAGTAGAACCCACTTCGATTACTTTGCGATGCTTGAGTCGACTTTTACAAATCTTGATTTAAATTCATTGTCCCCAAAGCTACTGCAAAATTTCATCCTGATCCGACTTTCGGTTCTGCAATTACAGGGTGTGTCAAAACATTAAAACCGTCATCTAAAATGACGATACAAAACCAGTACGTGCTGGCAGTGTTGCTATGCACGCTGATAATGTGCAAATAATTCTCACTCATGTGCTCACTGAGTGTGCTCCCCATGGTTAATTCCATCCTTTATTTTATTATCGCAGTGCTCTTCTGTGAGTGACGATGAAACACCGAGCACTCCTATCGTGTATATTCAACTGCTCATTCTCACTCGCACTCTTGCTCCCACTCATAATTTTGCTTCCACTCGTACTCTTATACCGTTTTTGGTTTTGGTCCTATGCGCGGAGAATTAATATGTAATCTGATCAAGCTTGATCATGCTGTGATTAAAAACTATTATAATGACAATAAAAAAAACAATAACAAAGCATGCCCCATGCAGCAGTTTCAAAAATATCAACACTTTACTTTAATTTCATACACAAAAGTAACAGGAGCGCAGTACTCGGCTAGAGAGAAGACAAATTAGCTTTCGAACCAACCCGGTGGCAAGAATAGAGCGTCCTATTGCGTGCTATTTTAGTCAACATCTCGAACGATCGACGAGCGATCAGACATAATTTGAAATAGAGCGAGCTGACTCGCAGCAGTAACCCACTCGCAGTAAGTGTTTACTCCTGTTGACTCTCAGCGTGCGTGCACTCATCATACCTCATAAGCGTGCGCGGATGAGTGCAAAGAAGGTAGAATACGCCTCGCATTCGCTCTAGAATGTGCTGCATGCACTGGGTTCTCGCTTTATTAGCAACACTGCGTGCTGGTATGGAAGAAGAAAACACAACAGAACTTTATGAATGATGCACACAGCGTGCTTTGTTCAATTTCATAAGCTTGGGTTAAAAAACACAATCGAGTCCATCAGCACCATAAACACATGACCAGGAGTTTTCTATCACCTTGAATAAACCAGAATCATGGCGCGGCTACGAATGTTTGCTACTAGTGTGTGATTTTGATAAAACACGGTGCTGCGATTGAAAAAAATCTTAGGTATTTTACGATAAGTGCATTTCGAAAGAATAGAAGAATGTCAACGAATTCATCTTTGTACTGAGGCCCGGAAGACCGATTGTAAAACTTGGTTACAACCAGTGTTGGTGATTGCTGAAAATTTGACAGAAGCTGCTCGATTTTTATCTATATTGTATACAACATTTTCAATTCGGTAGAAGATGCTACAAGAATTCGAGTCTCTCAATGCATGAACCTGGAGAGAATTTTTCTACATTTCTTCGCTCCACTTCATACTCTGAGTATTTCATGGCCCTTAAAAAAAATTACAGTCTGATAATGATCGTTGCTGTGTGGAATTTCCCAAGAGAGAATCGCAAGTTGACAATTATCGCAGAAAATCGAGTCGATGATTCAACTTGATGATTCTCATACTAGGTTGCAATATTTCAAAACCCTTGTGTGGAGCATTCACATACATTTTCATAGACACAACTAATACAAAGATTATATGCACATAGTTAGAATAAGCGGCAATAGTAAAATGATTCTATCGCAATTATCAACTGCCTGTATAGAATCGGATCGCGAAACGAGAAAAAGCGACCGTTTGTTGCTTCAGAGAAGATCCCTACAGCAGCGTGCTAACCTGTGATTCTCAGAAATGTCATCGAGAGAAATTCACTCTCGCACTGGTGTCGATTCTATGTTAAATGTACCATGCCGGTTTTTTTTTGTTGTTGCGATGATTTCCGATTCTCTTTGATGGCACTGATTTAATCGTGGAAGAGTTGCGAGTGAGCATTCTTTGATACGATAAAAGCCATCCTTGGTTACAACCAATCATTACGATCTCAGGTTCAAGTAGAAGGTCTTATGGTCCCATACTAAATTCCTGAATTTCATCTGGATCCGACTTCCGGTTCCGGAACAACTGTGTTAAGCGTTGAAAATTCTACACCACCAACTAAAGCGACGAAGCAAACGGATTTTTTTTTCAGAACTATTGTTCAACGAAATAAATTCAAACGTTTTGCATAGTACAAAGCATCATTTCAACAATATTTAGTAATTTTTTCGTGGAATAATATTGAGAAATAAGTCGGTGAAGAAGTAGTTTTTAGAACGCTTTTTAAAAATCATGATTTGCGGTGTCCACTGTATCTCAACACTGACTAATCAGAAGTCAACAAATTAAACCAGCATAGTTATAGTAGAAGTTTTTCTAGACCCGAACGTTTCTGTTTGATTTTATGAAATTATTTTCAAATTTTTGGTGGTTGTTTAAAGTCAAAACTACGATTTTGCATGAAAAAATCCGCCATTTTGTAGCTGTCAAATCTCTCCAAGGTAACAGATAACAAAAAGTTTCCTTTTTGTTATCTGTTACCTTGGAGAGACGTTGGGGTGTGGTATTTTACAAGTAGAAAATGTGTGCGTTTTTTGTCTGTAAAATTTAAGGAAACAATTTATTACTCTAGGGAGCCCGTAGGGTCTAAACTTTTCAAAATATCATATTTTTTCTTTTGTATTTAGTTATAATGAAACATTTCAAGAATGTTTCTTCAAGTTTCTGAGTCAATTGAAGCAGAAATCTTGGGCCTGTGCGCCGAGCTCTTTCTTCTTCGCAGAATGATAAAGGCACATAACTAGCTCAGTTTTGTTCCGATAGGCTTGAAAATTTCACAGAATATTCTTGAAATGTTTTACTATAAGAAAATACAAGAAAAAAATAAATGATTTTTTAAAAGTGCTAGTCCCTACCCGCCCCTTAAGTCCGATGACCTGCTACACTTTTCTGGAGTCATTTTCTACACTCTAAATAAAAACAGCTGGAAGACTATGTCACACTCGCCTCGGCAAATGACTTGAACGATTAAATCCGGGAACACACTGATATTCCGCCTGCTAAAGTTGGGCCCGATTGCCCGATTGGAAATTTATTTTCTTCCCTTTAACAGCGAACAACGGTATGACGCAAATTTGTAGAACCGTGAAAAACAGGTGTTAATAAGTGCCACATAACAAGAACGGTACCGAGAAATCTCATTAGCCATTTCACCAAATTGGCTGCAAGTTCGTGACCGGACATTTCATACTCTGATACCCTGGTTGATAAACAATGCGTTTTCATCGTTTGATCCTTCCCGGAACGGGATTCAATCAAATCAAGTCCAACTCCTACTACCTAGCAATTGTCGTCGACAACCAGTCGTTGTGGGTGTATGGGAACAGGTCGTCCTCCTGTTACTGAACAACTAATTAGGTCAATACGCGGAAAACAGTCTCGACGTGACGTGAATCGCCTGGTCAACCCAGCCCCCATAAAACTGCTTCACTCGACTCGAAACGTCGTTCATTATCTTGTCTGTTGTCGACAAATCCACCAACCCAAACAGTAGCTACTTGGCTGTGATAAATTGGGCTGTAAAACAATCTACTGTTTTTGTCGTATAAATTCATATCACAGACTACGAATACCAGTTCCTTTTGATACCAGAATGCAAAGAATGTTCAATGAAAGCTGTAAGCCGACCGCATTTGGGATTGGGTTTTGGATAATTAGTAACGTTTATGAACAAAAAAAAATACCCTTCAGAAGAAGCATAAATTCATACATTCAGGATTTCCCTCCGCAGTTTGCCGGTGTGTAAAATATTAGGGAAAATTTAGCTACCCAAACACGTTCGGCTGCAAAATCGAAATGGAATCGAAAAAGTTCATTAGGCGCATTGAAATTGCAACGTTGATTTTACCTGCACGAACTGGAGCAGCGCCGTGTCAGTATTCAAGGACACCGGAGTGCAGAGATGTCCGCAGGCGCAGGCAAGGAACGGGTGCAAATCCAACACGACGAGACTGCGCTTGACTTGAATCGTTCAGAGTCTGGCGAAGGCTATCTGGTCACCTAATTGGCATGCAAGCACGCAAAAAACGAACTGAATCGATTCTCTACCGTCCCTATACTGCGTCCCGCAAACACCAACCCGACGGGTTGTCCGACAAGTCCGACTGAGTTCGACAGGTGCTGTATGCTAAACTAACTGACCACAACCTGATCCGGACTCAGTGAACTTCGTCGGAGCAACGTGGGGAAGGGAAAAAGTGTTGCGTGTCGTGTGTTAAGTGATCCAGTTTCAAGTGTCTCGCGTAACGCTAGAAATAAGCCCAGAAGCAGAAGCAGGAGTGGGTGGAGGCAGTCAACAAAGATTACGCAACTCCGCAGGGGCTACGCGGTACGGCTTAGGTCCACCCGGTATTTCAAGTTCAACGAATTGTGGGTCAAATACGGGTACGGGTAGAGGCTCGTGCTTGGGTTAATCGAACCTCCTTCCACCCACATGATCCTGACAGCTTTGACATGCCAGGCTGCTGTTTGTCAGAGATTTATGGCACGACTATAGCGCGTCAGGAGTCAGCGGAAAAGAAGGGAGATTTAATTATAATGCGCTGGTGGGGTACGCGTAATCAACTTTCGATTGCATCGAAATACACACGCACACAATTTCCTCCTCTTCCTCACTCTCTGTGTCAGCCTGATCGCCTGGAGGAAGGCGAATGAAACCAAAGGGGCTCAATTTCACACCGATCGAAATAAATAACTGATCCGATGCAGTTGGACCGTGGTCGACATTGAACTCGAACTTGTTAAGTCCAGACGTTGGCTATGAGACGGTCGGTTAATTTTCGTTTCTACCGTCGAGTGTAGTAAGATTGTAAATTAAGGATAGTAATATAGGATAGTTTTCACTTTACAATATATAAGGATCACTTCTTCAACCCTCAACGTTCGTTGAGGGGGTTATTATTTGCGGGGATTCCCTTTCTTTATGGTAACCCGTGACGCTGTGATAAGGATTTTACATGGCAAATAAATTTTACGATATCTTATCAGGTAATTGTTCACTTCCAGGGAATTAGCATCGTCGGACTTGGAGAAGCACTGAATTGGACCAAACACGCGAGCAAATGAAAAATCCATTCAAGATGAAGATTTAGCTGTTGACTTAAACTCGTGGAGGAGATCGTATTTCTTTTCTGGTTTAACTGGAAGCTTATTTGAACAGTTATTCAAATATCAGCACACAAACGCATCAGTTTTGTTCTGCAGATTACTCTTTAAATCAGAGCCAAGGACAAATCGCAGACTGCAAAAATTCAGTTTTGGCCTGCTTCGGATGAATTGCACCGATTTCGATCCAGAGAATTTTTCGATCTAAGAAAGCATTGAAATAAAATAGCTTTATTTAAAAGTGTAGCTCATTATATTATCTAATCGAAATTTGGAAAAATTCACCAAATCTAGGGAGTACTTAGTCAGTAAAACAATTGAACAATTCTCGTAAGTCGATTAATTTATACACTAAAATCTCAATTTACGCGAACTTTTTGTACGCGTATTTAATTTACGCGACTTTTTTTACGCGCTTTGTTTGAAATAACGCGATTTTGATGTGGAACACATCTTTATTTCCTATATAGGGATGCAAATCAGAAACTCAAGGAAAAATACACGTAGAAATGTGGTCAGGTTTTAAACACTTACAGCTCAGTATATTTTGTATCAATTATTAATATTATTCCATTATTTGGTTGGAAATATTTCTAAGTTTCGATTTGAATGTATCAAGCCACGTATTTTCAATTAAAGAGAGCAGTGTCCTATTTTGTCTGGTAAAAATCTCCGGCATCGGATTTTCCAGTCATAGACGACGGTTTTGAAGGAGTAAGCGATATATCAAAGCGAAAGCATCGCTCTGATTGATCAATCGATGCAAAAGCGAAGCTGTTGGAAGCACGCGAATCTATAAATAGAAGCAAAATTAAAGCTAACGTTTCAGTCCTACACGTAGCATGCTAGAGGTAGGTTGTTGCTAGACAGCAAGACAAAAAGTGCCATAAAACGATTTGAAGCTTTAATTGGTATGCTCTGATCTTGTGTCATGCAAGCTCGGATGAAATTCCATGTTAACACATGGATCAATAAGTCCCGAGACTAACAATGGAAACAACATTTTTTTTTGCAAATTTTTTTTTTTATTCATCAACATAATCACCTTTTAGGGTGATACAATGGTTCCAACGTTATTCCATTTTTTCAATACCATGTTTATAAAAAAATTTATCTTTCGCTTCAAAATAAGCTTCAGTTTCAGCGATGACCTCCTCATTTGAGCCAAATCTTTTTCCCTGGAGCATTTTTTTAAGATCAGCAAAGAGCCAGTAGTCACTGGTGGCTAAATCTGGCGAGTATGGGGGGTAGGGAAGCAGATCAAAGCCCAATTCGTTCAATTGCGCCATTGTTTTCATCGACTTGTACCAGGGTGCATTTTGTTCCATCGAAAGCAATCGCGGCACCCACTTGGAAAAAACCTTTTTCATGCTCAATTTTTCATGAAGGATAGTAAATACACTTCCATATGATATCTGTGTCATCTCAGCAATCAAACGGAGCTTCACTTTACGATCTTTCATTATAATTTTTGTCACTTTACTCACATTTTCCGGTGTAACGGCTTCCACAGGTCTACCCGAGCGTTCCGCGTCATTTGTGTCGGTTTAAATTTGGCGAACCACCGACAAATCGTTGCTTTTGATGGACAAGAGTCCGGATAACATTTTTCAATCCATTGTTTCGTTTGCACGGTGTTTTTACCCATTAAAAAACAATGTTTTATCAATACACGAAACTCGGTTTCTTCCATTTTTTAAACAAACTACAAAACGACTTTACTCCAACCTCGATAACTCAGCTGTTTCTGGTCGGATCGACTTAAAATTTTGACCCGTTTCAAGCAAAGGTTAGTACTCCAGAAAGACGTGGTTACTGATTTACTACAAGCGCCATCTCTGCTTTAGTCTCGGGACTTATTGATCCATGTGTTATATTGGTTATAATATATCTAAATATATAATTTGGTAACTTTTAATCAGTCTATCACAGTTCTACTGCACAAAAAAGAAACAGAAACTAGCATAGCATCCGACTAGACTCTTTTTTAATAAGGATTGTTTTGTCGGCTTTTCAGTCAATGCTGGATTAAAACGAACATTTTGATGGTTTCAGTATCCAACGTTTCGACGCAGTAGAATTACGTCTTCTTTAGGGGAACTATTAAACGTTATTTTAAAAAATATCTTTCATATCCGGTTTACACGAAACAAAATTTTTTTTAATAATTAACTCTAGAAAAAAATATTAATTTCTGAAATCGAAAAGTTTTGATATCAAATATCTTCGAATTGCATGAAACGTCGAGATCTAGTGTAATATCAAAAAAAAAATTTTGAAATAAATCGACTCTAGAATTTTTGAGATTTCCGTAATAAAAAATTAAATGAAACATCGAGAAAAGAATATTTTATAGAAAATATCGAATCTGGGAATGTGAGATGAGAGCAAATTTTGAGTTTCTGAAATCGAAAATTTGTTGTTGATGCCGAAAGTCTTAGAATTGCATGAAATGAAATTTTCGAAATAACACCAGTCCTCCACGTTTTGGGCAATTCTTAGATATTTGGTAACAAACAAATTTTCGATTTCAGAAGTCTCAACATTTGTCTTCGGGATGCCACTGAATCTGGATGTTTTATGCAATTCTAAGACAGTTGGCATCAAAAACAAATTTCCGATTTCGACAACTTCATGTAGTCCCCCCTACCGCCTCTGATTTTTCAAGATCGAAAATTTCCAAACTTCAACCACTCAAATTTTTCATAGAGTCTGTTTTTGAGATGCTTAAACTTTTGAGCACTACCTTAGCTCGACGAAATTAGAGATGACCCTAAAATATTGCCACCCTAATGATAGCCTTTCCATAGAATTGGCTTCCATCTAAACGGCTTCCGAAGAACTGACTCCAAGGGCGAACAGCATTTTTTTTTCGATTGGCTTCAGTCAGTCAAAAATTTCCCAAATTTCGGATAGTTCTTCTTTGAAGTGTATTATTTAGAACCTGTGAATTGCGTAGTTGATTTGGGGCACGGAGAGGAAGGTTAAGGACAATTTCATCCGAAAGCTAAGCATTTCAAACATTTCAATATGCCATGTTGCCGAAAAAGTCGACGTAATGTTGCCGAAAACGGTCCAGGCTAGAACTGGATCACAACCGTACAATGCGCTTCAAACTTTCCAAACTTTCACAAGTTTTGACAGCAAACTATAGCCAAGACCCGTAATAACTCTTCGTGAAGATGTTGATCAGATATAGTAACTTTGTGATTGGTAACTAAACAAACGTCAGAACAGAAGTTTGTCCGTTTCGACGCGACCGAACGCGGAGTGCCGTTTTTTTTGTATGCGCACACTTCTGAATAGAGTTACTTCACTGTTTTTGCCATCAACGTTACAGCTTGACTAACAGAGCTGTAAAATGTTGTCTGCGGACTCATGGGTTACTATGATTGATGCTGCATTGGTAGTTTTGTCAATGCGGGTGAAGGTAAACCCATGAAAAAAAGACAATTTTTGTCCATATTTGTAAACGCAAAAGTTTCATATATTATTTTTACATAGTTATATTTTTTTTTTTTGGTTTATCTGAACTAAAGCTTAACGTGGCTATTGAACAATAATGAAAATTATTTATTTTTATTGCTGAATCCCGTTGTTATTTTCTTTCTTGGGGAGAGGTGATATCATTGCTGTTAAAAATTGGGACATAATAGAGTGGGAACTTATAAAACCCAAGGATAAAGTCTTGGTTGAACATATAATAGTTGGGATAAGGATGAGATTTAGACTAATGAACCGGAAACGACTGTCTACAGCTCCTAAGCATGGCGTGAAACAAAAAGCTCAACAGCTACTATTGTGTAAACTGAGTTTATTACGCGTAGAAAACTGTCCTAAATATTCGTTTTGGGTTGAAGAACCCCAGTGTTTTTATACGAATCTGACTTAATATACTTCCCCAAAAAGTCTTTAATTATGATAAACGACCTAATTCTGTTGAAAATGTTAAAAGATCATCCCCACAGACGGCGATAGTCTGTCACAATCATTCAGTTATTTAAATACATCACACCTGCACCAGGTCTCAGGTCTGACATTTAAGGACCGATTTCCCCAACGGCAACCATTATTATTTCAACGCAGTGCCACAAACATCTTCATAATCCTGATCACCGTCGTCGTCGCTGCTGAAATTTTGGTCATGACAGGACAGCGGTGAAAAAGCAGATGCGCTGGACTGGAGGAAAAGCGACGTGTCACCATCGTCGAATAATTTATGATATTTCACTTGAAATGGCGAAGACCAGAATTGCTATTTCGCATAATTTACAACGCAAAAGCAATAAAATGGGAGACGGAAATCGATGCTATCAAATCAAAATGGTCTGATTCTGTGGAACAATCAAAGTTTAACTTTGCCTGTGGTAATTATTTAGAGCCCACTTTGACAAGCAGCGCGAAGATGAAACTGCTTCGATGGAAATGAGAGCTAGTTCTTTTTTTTGGTTCAGAATCTAATCTATTAAACCTGGTGGACTGTTGATCGGTAGGATATTCTATTTCATTTGGGATAGAGGTGACCTTTTCAAATTTCCCGCAGAATAAACAAATATTGGGCTCTGAGACTACTAGGATCAAAGCATTGAAAAATCGTTTCCTAATTTTGGGTCGCTTGAATACCGAAAATAAAATATTCACATTGCTTTATATTTCCCACCAGAACATAGATTACATGCGATTACTTGAAGAACTCTTTCCGTTGAGAATTGTAGTATAAATCACCTTCCAAGGGCCATCGTTGTGTCATAATGTATACCAACAAAAATGAACGCGCATAATAAAAAATCCTCGAACCTGAACCTGCTTACGCACGAATCATTCGAATTTGCCGAATCATGATTCGCCGAAGAATTACTTCGATCTCCCGATGCAATGACTGGCCGAATAAAAAATCTAGAGCTAGAAGTGCTCCGTCATGGCGGTTAGTTTTGACGGCGGATGAGATTCGATTCGATCGTTCCGTATATCTAGCAGAAAACTTCCGATCAACGGTTGCCAAACGAAAAAACAAATTCACACAATCACGATGATTGTCGTTGTTGTTGTTGTTATTGGATAATCAATGCTTTGCGCTTTTCGACCGATCAAAGTAAGCTTAGTTGTACCAACCTGCAAAAAAAGCAGAGAAAATGAAAAAAACATTAGTGATACTGTTGGGTTTCTGAGAAATCGAGTCTAATTCGTAAACGAATGACGTTAGTGTTGTTGATGCTGATACTTGAGTTATAAACAATGATGACTAATAGATAAATCGGTCGGTGTTGTGTTAAGTTGCGAGAGCAAAAAGAGCTTCTGAAAATTTTCACGTAAACCCTGCGATGGAAACAAAACAAGTCAGGGTTATTTAGAGTACAGTGTCGAGCAGTTCGGATTGAACTATTAGTGCAAAATTACCAGTTCTTGAACCACTGAGCAGACGCAATCATAGGAAATGTTTCGCAAGAGGCATTATCTTAGCGGTTTAATTTCAAGAACTAGAAGAACCGAGCATGCTTCATTTTACTCGGGCGTCACAGCATTCGATTTTAGTCCTATCTCGATGGAAATCCATTCGACAGAGAAAAACTGATTTGAGGCTTACTCTTCATGTGTTTGCATATGCAAAGTAGTTTAATTCGCAAAACAATTTCCCCGGATAGGAGCTAGCTACGGGTTCGAATCCCGCATCTGCGGTAACATTTTTGCGATTTTTATTACATAATTTCGCATTCGCATGTCATTTTCACTATCTGTTTTTCTCATTATATACTGATCAAATTTAAAACTTGTTAAAAGCGACTGTACGTCTTTACAAGACTAAAATAAAACATCGAGATTTTCCCTGTCAAACGAATACGGCAGTCGAAACCGGAACAAAATAAAATGGTAATCATCATACTTAGTAACAATGAAATAGATTTGTCTCAATCATATCCTCCATATGTTACCCTTTTCGGCACTAGTTCATTGTCAATACACACCAACATTGTTTTATAACCTGTTTCCAAAAGGTTGCATTTTACTTTTCGTTCCAACATTGATGATTTCAAATTTAACTTACTTTCAAAAAAGTTTCAGTCTGGTTTCAGATCTGTTTTATATGTATTTGCAGTTCGCTTCAAATTGTTGTGGAGGTTGTTGAAAATTGGCTTCAATTTTGTAAATATTTTTTATTAGTCAAATTTGTGCCGAATTATTCGAATGTGTTTCAAAATCATAAAAATTCAATTTAAAATTTTGTCGTATTTATTTAAAATAAATTTCAATTTAGTTCAAATTCCACTTTGGATGTTCTCAAATTAGTTTTTGAACCGATATTTACAAATGAAAAATATTTTTGAATACTATCAAACAAGTTTCAAATTAGATTCTAATATAATTTGAACATCAGAATCAAATTTTAAATTTGTAAACAGTTTATTTCAGATTTGTAGAAAATTAGCTTTAAAATTAGTTTCAAATTAGGTTCAATTCCTGTTCTAACTAGTTTCAAAACAGCGACCAATCAGGCTCAAGTTAGTTTCCAACTAAGTTTCAAATCAGTTTAATATTAGTTTCATACATGTTTCAAATTGGTTTCAAATTCATTTTAAATAGAATTTTAATTGGTTTTTAACTTATTCCAAATTAGATTCATATTTGTTTGAAATCAGGACTTTCAGGCTAGTTGTCGTCTGTTCGTAGTTTGTTGAAAAAGAATGATCAAATTCTACTAAAGACATATAATAGCAAGACTTTCCTTTGCTTTTCGTTTTAGGATTAGTTTCAAATCAGTTTCCAATTAGTTTCTAAACCGTTTTTAATTAATTTGAACTTTCAACATAGAAATTAGTTTCAGATTAATTTCAAACTGGTTTGAAATCGCTTTCAAATTGGTGTTGAATTCATTTGAAGTTCATTTAAATAGTTCTATTTTTTTCAAATTGGTTCAAAATTTGTTTTGATTTTTTTTTAAATATTAGCTTCAATATGGTTTCGTACAATTTTCAAATCGGTTCCAAAAAATCTTCGAATCAGTTTTGCATTGATTTCAAACTGGTTTCAAATTAGTTTCCAACTGGTTTCGAATTTCAATTAGTTTCAAATTTGTATCAAATTAACTTCAAATGAGTTTCAAATCAGTTCCGGATGGGATTCTAATTAGTTCTACAACAGTTCCAGATTTGTTCTGAATTAGTTTAAATTTTGTTTTTAATGAGTTTGAAAATAAGTTTCGTATTGGGTTCGAGTCAATTTAAAATTAGTTTCCGATTAGTTTCAAATCAGTTTCAAATTAATTTATAGTCAGTTTAAATCAGTTTCATATTCAGTTCAAATTAGTTTTAAAAACAGTTCAAAATTGGTTTCTTACTAGTTATATTTTAATTTCAAATATGTTGTGAAATTGTTTCATTGAAGTAAGCTATAATATATTGTTTAAAGATTAGTTTTAAACTAGTTTCTAAGTAAAAGATTTCAAAATTAGTTTTAATACAGTTTTGAATCAGTTTGAAATAAGTTTCAATTTGGATTCAAATCAGTTTAAAATTAATTTAAGTTAGTTTAAAATTAGATTGAAACATAGTTTCAGTTTTAATTTTGAACTATTTTAAAACCAGTTAAAATTAGCTTTCTACTATTTTTTTTTGTACCTTCACATTTGTCATGAAATAGTTTCAATAAAGTTCCGAGTTTGATTTCCAGCTGGATTCATTTTTCAAATCAGTTTCAAATTAATTTCAAGTAAGCATCAAAAAAATTTCAAATGAGCATAAAACAAGTTGCAAGTGAGATTCAAATAAGTTTCAAATCAGATTCGAATTAGTTTCAAGCTAGTTCCAAATCAGTTTCGAAATAGTCTCAAATTTGTCCAAAATTATCATAGTTTCGAAATTATTTCGCATCGATTTCAAGCAGGTTTTAAATCAGTTTCCAATTAATTCCGTATTGTTTCCGAATTAGTGTAAAATAACCTTTGAATTAAGGTTAAGTTATTTTGAAATGAATTTCAAATTAGTTCCAAATGAGATTCATATTATTTGCACACTACTTTCAAATAAAATTCAAATAAGATTCAAATAAGATACAAATAAGATTCAAATTAATTTCAAATTAGTTTCAAATACGTTTTAAATTAGCTTCAAATTTGTTTCAAGTTAGGCTCAAATTAGTTTCAAATCAAGTTCGCATCGATTAAAATCATGTTCAAATCGGTTTCATATTCTGTTTCTTCGCCATCTCGTGCCTAGCAGTTCAACTTAAACTGCTGAGCAGATGCAAAATTTGCACTAATTTCATATTGTTTTCGAATAAGTTTCAAATTAATTTCAAATTAGTATCAGGTTATTTTGAAATGAGTTTCAAATTAGTCTCCAATGAGACTCAAAATAGATTCACATTAGTATCAAACAAGTTTCAAATTGGATTGAAATAAGCTTTAAATAAGCTTTAAATCGATTTAAAAATGAAATAATGTTAGTTCAAATAAGTTCCAAATTAGTTTCAAATTAGTTTCAAGGCAATCTCAAATCATTTTCAAACAGGTTTCCAATTAGTTTCGTATAGTTTCAAATAAGTTTCAAATTAGATTCAAATAAGCTTCAAATTAAACTCAAATTAGTTTTCAATTAGTTTCCAATAAGTTTAAGTTAATCTCAAATTAGTTTCAAATTAAATTCGCATCAGTTCATATGATTTTCGAAATCGGCTGTTTAAAATTAATTTAAAATTAGTATCAAGTTATTTTGAAATGAGTTTCAAATTAGTCTCAAATGAGACTCAAAATAGATTCACATTAGTTTCAAATAAGTTTTGAAGTTAGATTGAAATTAGCTTCAAATAAGCCTTAAATCAAATTACAAATGAGATAATAAATTTTCAAATTAGCTTCCAATTAGTTTCAAATAAGTTCCACATTAGTTTCAAATTAGTTTCAAGGCGGTCTAAAATTAGTTTCAATCAGGCTTCCAATTAGTTTCGTCTTGTTTTTCAATTAGTGTCAAATTAATTCGACGATAGAGTTTGTTGTTTTTTGATATTTTTCGGGTTACTCACCGAAAAGTATCGAAAAACAACTAAATCTAACGAAGTTGCGGTGACTAAATAGAAGACAAAGTTAATTCGACGATACCAATTAGTTTCACAATACCTTCAAATAAGTTTCAAATTAGATTCAAATAGTCAAATGAGACTCAAAATAGATTCACATTAGTATCAAATAAGTTTTCAAGTTAGATTGAAATTAGCTTCAAATAAGTTTTAAATAAAATTACAAATGAGATATTAAATTTTCAAACTAGCTTCTAATTAGTTACAAATAAGTTCCAAATTAGTTTAAAATTAGTTTCAAGTCGGTCTCAAATTAGTTTCAAACAGGCTTCCAATTAGTTTCCAACTAGTTTCGTATTGTTTTTTAATTAGTCTCAAATTAATTCGACGACTCCAATTACTGCCAAAAATTAGTTTCACAATAGCTCCAAATAAGTTTCAAATTAGATTCAAATAAGCTTCAAATGAAATTCAAATTAGTTTTCAATTAGTTTCAAATTAGTCTCCAATAGATTCAAGGTAGTCTCAAATTAGTTTCAAATTAATTTCGCATCGATTTAAATGATTACAGAAATCGGTTGCATATTGTTTTCGAATAAGTTTCAAATTGATTTCAAATTAGTATCAAGTTATTTTGAAATGAGTTTCAAATTAGTCTCAAATGAGACTCCAAATAGATTCACATTAGTTTCAAATAAGTTTCAAATTAGATTGAAATGCGTTTCAAATAAGCTTTAAATCAAATTACAAATGAGATAATAAGTTCTCTAATTTGCTTCTAATTAGTTGCAAATAAGTTCCAAATTAGTTTCAAATTAGTTTCAAGGCGGTCTCAAATTAGTTTCGAACAGGCTTCCAATTAGTTTCCAATTGATTTCGTATTGTTTTTGAATTAGTGTCAAATTAATTCGACGATTCCAATTAGTTTCACAAATTAGTTTCACAATAGCTTCAAAAAAGTTTCAAATTAGATTCAAATAAGCTTCAAATTAGTTTTCAATTAGCTTCAAATTAGTTTCAAATTAGTTTCAAATTAGTTTCCAAAAAGCTCAAGGTTGTCTCGAATTAATTTCAAATTAATTTCAAATTAGTATCAAGTTATCTTGAAATGAGTTTTAAGTTGCTTTGAAACTAGAATCAGTTTAAATATAGTATTAAATAAATTTCAAATGAGTTGCAAATTAGTTTCAAATGAGATTCGGATTAGTTTGATATTCGTTTAAATTAGTTTTAAATCAGTTTGAAATTTACTTCAAATCAGCTTAAAATCACTTTTTTACATTTCATCTTAGAAAAGTAAATACGGTTATGTGTCCCAAGCACAGCCATAGAATAACTCCTAAATGAATTGTATGGCTGTTATATAGTTTTGCATTGCGTGACTGTTCGAATAACAGTTCATTCGGCAGTATCGTATAGTATCAATTTTAATATAGTGCTAGCACACCTTAGGTGTCCAGGACCAGAGAAATATGCATGCCAATTTATTTTTTGCGTTTTTTTTTGTGGAGCCCAAGTCTTCGGAAGGTTCAGTGAAAACAAAATAAACTACCAGTCGAGGGAGTGTCATAATACAATTACCGACTCGTGAAGCCTTCGTCCAAGCTCTCCTTTATGAGACATATGCCGAGAATGGACAAATGGCAAATGTCATAAGCAATGAAGCAAACACATACATAAATGAACAGTCGAGTGTCGTATGTAGCGCTAATGGAAAACCCAAGAAATCCTCTATATCCTATGTTCTTCTGGTGAGGACCAAAACCAAGTGCTTGTCTCAGAAAGGCACTTGAAGTACGTTGAGGAATTCCCCGGTGCGAAATGATTCCGTACGGTTAAGTGGTTACAATCCTTTTGCCGGTTTTATTGGAACTGTGCCAAAAACGGAAGTGTATTCTACAAGCTGCGACAGAACAAGTATCGCAAGCCCAGCAAGTCAATCGATGCTGCGCTCTTTATGGGAATTTGCAGATAAATTGATCGAAACCACTGTGTCGGGGTATTCACATGTTAGCAGACATCAAAGCTCTGATTGCTCGAGGGAATGAATAAATTCGTATCTGTTTCGTATCGGCTGTAAATCAGACACGGATGATGAGGATTCACACGGCCGGTTCGCCAGACTGTGATCCTTTGCATGCTAATCATGCTTGAAATTAAATCAATTCTACTTGAATGTTTTAAAGATTTACAGACGTCAGTCAATAGGTGACATCCTGCACGTTCACAGTTTAAATAAAAAAAAAACAACGTGTGAACGTGTCCAACGGACTGAACCACAGAAAGGACCATTTCCAACGGTACTGAAGCTCAAACGCAAATCGGATTAAGTTGTCACATGTAACATTGTTTCGGTGGCATCGGTTCTGCCGGTTCTACCATGTGCATCGGCACGAATTGATTCTCGACCCGGTACTCGGCTAATCGAATTTTACACCAATTCGGTTTCACCTGTCCCACCACCGCACCATTCGCATCCGTCATCGGGGGATGACGTCAGAAAAACTAAAACAAAAACAAAAAAAAAATACTGTCCATAAATAAAACAACGCGCATAACATCTCCCTATCTGGGGTTTCCCCCACTTGACGGATCGAACATTCGTCGCTGGTGTCGTCGTCGTCAGTGTTGTGATTAGAAAATTCGTGATGTTTGACCTGTGATTAGAGATTGTTTACAGTTGCACGAGCTATCGTTTTAAAGATCATATCCACTGGCAGTCCAGTGAATGTTTACAAAAAAATTCGCGTGTATGACAAATTTACACATGGGCAACGAGTAATGCGTCGGTCGTGTGCAATGGCGAATCAAGTCAAATTTTGGACTGTGTTTTGAAGATGTTTGTTTCGGTTTCCCGGGAATTCCACTCTCTCTCTCTCAAACGATCCAGTTGGTGGGGATCAGTTGTTGTACCGCAGGCCAACACGAACGACATTTGGCCGAGGGAGTACCTCAAGTGGGGTAGAATAATCTAGATTGAGGGCAATAAACGTAAGAGCGGGCAAGCAAAATATAACACTCAATTGACGCAAGGGGAATGATTATTGCTCTGTTGTGTTCGGTTCATTATCAATTTCATCGCGTAACGAGGTTTCTCAAGTGGGAGTTTACGCAAGTTTTTTTTTCATCATTGCTTTCTGTGCCAGATGGTTGTTGATCGGGGTTTTTTTTTCGAGATCCTCGCACCACCAAAGCGTATTGAACTTTGTTGAATTGCCAATTTCGTGTGCGTATCTTGACTATAAAAGTGTTAACATTCTTCGCGTTTCAAGTAGCCAGCATCCTAGCTGAAAGACGTAATGCTCGGCGCAAGAGAACGGACTATAACTATAATTGCCCAGTGACAATTTTTATGTTTAATACTTTGATTAGCATGCAAATTGCATATGACAAGATCGATCAAATTGCACAACTTTCGAAACTTTTCGGACAAGGTCTACAAAATTTACCACCTCTGACAGATACAATAATACTCCCGTTAGAATACGTTCGATTCGAATGGTCCGCTGACTCATAACAATTAAACTCACTACGATTTGTAGTGAAACCGGTTTCCACAAATACGCCTTCATTCGGTGCGAATCTCGACAATCTTGCAAGTTGTCACACCACCAATTATTACTGCATTGTTAACAGCTGCTAATGTATTCATTGTCAACCCAGAGTGAGTAAGTCAGTCAATCGAAGAGCTGGTTCTGAACACCTGATGATAGCAGGATCGGAACCATACGAATAAGTTCATTCGACATATCAACCAATTTGTTCCGGTAGCTTGTGATCAATGTGTCCAAAGATAATCTGGAACAAACATTCGATAATTTGTTGTTAAAAACTGTCCCAGAAAGTACGGACACAGTTTTTGGCTGAATTATGTGGTTTCCACTTTTCTCCCGTCACTTGTGTAGCGGTTTATTCGTTTCTATTCGTCTGTTTCAAAATGCGTGAACTTTCGGCATATAGAAACGTCAAATTATTGTGCAGAAATTAGGACTTGAACCCTTACTGTCAGTAAAAACATGGAAAAAGTAAGTGAGAAAGTATTGCGAAAAGCGACTAGGTAGTTCGGTGGACATAACATCTTGAATGATAAACCAAAAACGGATCGAAAAAAGATCCGGTTAATCCTCGTTCGAATAAAAACACACTGAAGGCGTTCGAGCAAAGTAGAAAGGTTTTAGTAGTAGATGTTATCAAAGCAAAAGACATTTCAATGGCAAATGTTCTTCGTACACCCAAACTTTTATTTATTGAACTTTTTTTGCCTTTATCATATTGAAAGGCTATGCAATCACTGTGAAATTTGACTTTACAACTGAGGATCAGAGGGTCATTCGACGAGATGACAAAATGTCTGTGTATGTATGTGTGTATGCGACAAAAAATGTCACTCAATGTTCTCCGAGAAGGCTGAACCGATTCCCACAAATTTACGTTCAAATGAAAGGTCCTATGGTCCCATAGAAAACGGATCAGGGTCATTTCACTGTAAGCCGTTCCACCGAAAGCCATTTGCCGAAAGGATTATTTCGCCGAATGGGCCACTTCGCCGAATGCCATTTCGAAGAAAGCCATTTCGCCGAAAGGGCCATTATGCCGAATCCTGAAATCGTCTTAAAATCGTAATTGGAATTGATTTAAAATAAAGACAAATGAAAGATGATAGCGTTAACGCCCGTTTTTTATTGACATACAATTGTACTTCTTGAATAAAGATTGATTCATGACCCTCAGAACGAAGTTCCCAAGAAAAGCCTTCTTGGCTTCGGTTATGTGGCTGCGCCACATCAGTTTTACAGGAAACATGACCCTTTCGGCGAAATGGCCCTTTCGGCGAAATGATCCTTTCGGCGAAATGACCCTTTCGGCGAAATGACTCTTTCGACGAAATGACCCTTTCGACGAAATGACCCTTTCGGCGAAATGACCCTTTCAGCGAAATGACCCTTTCGGCGAAATGACCCTTTCGGCGAAATGACTCTTTCGATGAAATGACCCTTTCGGCGAAATGACTCTTTCGGTGAAATGACCCTTTCGGCGAAATGACCCTTTCGGCGAAATGACCTGCTTCCATGGAAAACTATAAAGTTTTATTACGATCCGACTTCCGGTTCCGGAATTACAGGGTGATGTGCACCTAAATATAGAAAAAAAATTCACTCACTTTTCTTAGAGATGGCGGAACCAGTTTTCACAAACTTGGATTCGAACGAAAGATATTATGATCCCATAGCTTGCTATTGAATTGTATCGTAATCCGAATTCCGGTTCCGAAGTTACTAGGTAATATGTGCAAATCTATTAGAAAACGCGCACTCAATTTTCTCGGAAACTTCCTAACACTTTTGAAAAACCATTTTTTTCTCTTAGTATTTTCTTATGGTACAACATTTCAAGAATATTCTGTGAAATTTTCAAGCCTATCGGAACAAAACTCAGCAAGTTATGGGCCTTTATCTTTTCTCATCTCATACTGCGAAGAAGTAAGAGCTCGGCGCATAGGCCCAAGATTTCTGCTTCGATTGACTTGAAACTTGACAAAAAATTCTTGAAATGGTTCATTATAACAAATTTTAAAAGAAAAAATGAGATTTTTTTGAAAATTTTAGACCCTGCGGGCTCCCTTGAGTAATAAATTGTTTCCATTGATTTTATAGACAAAAAACTTTAAAGGCGTTTTTCTCGAAAGCAAGTTTTGGAAGTTCGTGTCCATCGTCATTCAAAAACTACTGCACCATTTTGTTTCAAATTTTGCACACACTTTGTATATATAAAAAATCAGACCCCAACGTTTTCCTTTTCGTTGTTTGTTGCTTTGGGGCGGTTTTATAGCTATAAAATGGTGGATTTTTTTGTGACAAATCATAGTTTTCACTTTGAACAATCATGAAAAATTCAAAAAATTATTAAAAAATCAAACTGAAACGTTGGATTCTAGAAAAACTTCTACTCTAATTATGTTGCGTTCATTTGTTCGCTTCTGATTGGTCTGCGCTGGGATACAGTGGACACCGCAAATCATGATTTTAAGAAGCGTCCTCAAAACTAACTCTTCATCGACTTATTTCTCAATATTTTTCAACGAAAAAATTACAAAATGTTGTGCTAATTATGCTTTTATCATGCAAAACATTTGAATTTATTTTGTTGAACAACAATTCTGAAAAAATTCGCTGAAATGATGATGTTTTTCATCATTTAAACCCTATAACCCCCCTCCCCCCCCCCCCCCCCTTAACCTATTTTCAAAGACTAAGATGCAAATAAAAGGTCTTGAAATTCTTTAACAAGTCTCTGTCAAGTTGATCCAGATACGACTTCCGGTTCCGGTATTATTGCGCGATAAGTGAAAAAATTTCAATTTCATGAGTATTTTTCACAAGTGATGGCGAAACGAGTTGCAAAGCTTGTATAAAACTAACTGGTAAATTCATCCGTTTGGCAGATCTTGTAGGTTGGTGGATATATAAACCTGCTTTGGTACTACTAGTTCCAGATTTTCGGTTCTAAAACCACTGATAATAGTGAATCAAAGCTCCAAAAACTGATCTTCCACTTCGATTTCGCAGCAACGGTCAAACCGATTTTCACAAATTTTGATTAAAATAATTCAAGCTTTCATTGTCTTAAAAGATACTGTACAATTTCATCCAGGTCCGACTTTCGGTTTCAAAATTATATGGCGATGAATGTCAAAACTTTCAAACCGTCATACGAAATGACGAAGCAAAACCGATAAGCAACGGTACGTGCTAATACGAATTTAAGAAAACACAACCGTCTTTGCGAACGAAGCATACAGCGTACTTTGGTCAATTTCATATAGCGTGCAAGTTTGCCACATTTAAATCTATATTTTTCAGGAGAAAAATCTGTAAATCTGTATCGGGAGATCAAAATTCTGCATTGAAAATCTGTATATGAAAATAATAATAAATTAAAGCGCAACGAATTTGTAGCGTATTGTAATGTAATTGGCAATCATTTCTTTTTACTCTCTTATATTATGAACAAAGCCAGAAGAAATTTTTTGAAAATATAAAGAATACCGCTAAAATAAATGCAAGAAAAGATAACATAGATGAACCGTCATAAGCAGATGGGACTATTTGTAGTGTTTGCCATTATTGACATTCTCTTTTATTCAATTTACATCTAATTGTTAGTATTATCACAAAATCATGCTTTTTACGAACTTAGGTTCAAATAAAAGGTCTCATCGGTTTTTATTGAATTTCATCCGGATCCGACTTTCGGTTTCGGAATTATAGGGTAAAGTGTGTTTCAAAAAGGGTTACGTCATTTAGAGTTGCAACACAAAAGAAGGTAAAATTCTTCTAGATTTGGCTCAAAACTGAACCGAACTGACTGTACCGGTTCCCAGTTCCCGGTTCCAGAAGTACCAGAAGGGTATAGTTGTCAAAAACACAGTCAGTTTTCTCAGCAGTGATTTGATCGATTCTCAAAAACTTAGGCTCAATTGAAAGGTCCTATAGTCTCATAGACTGCTGTTGAATTTCATCCGGGTCCAACTTCCGGAACTATAAAGTAAAGTGTGTGTGCAAATTTTCAAACCGTCATTTAGTGCGATGATGCAAAATAAAGAAAAATTCTTATTATAAGTATAACTGTTTACAAATTGAAAAGGGTATACTAATTTACACCCAAAAATAGTTTGCATTCAAGTTTGAAAAAAAAAACTTTCTTGACAGAATCTTCTAGTGGTAATTTAAAAATATACGTAATATGAGAAAGGCATCACTAGGTGGATTACATAAAGCTTTTACAAAGCATTCGATTTGCGTAGTAGCTCTTTTTCCAAATAAAATCCCAAACAACGTGAACTTTCTTTACGAACCTTCTTTGTACAAAGAGGTTTTCGTGATATATGAAAATATGTGCTGTATTTTTGAAACTGTCATGACATAGTTACTGATGAACAATATTTTAATTCGACTCTAAATCCAGGATGGCGAGATCTGATTTATTGATATTCCTTAGAAACCCACGGTATTTTCGGAACGGATTTGATGAGCATTTTGTAGGGAGTTTCAAGGAATATCGATAAACCCGAAGTCGCCATTTTGGTTTTTGAAACAACCCGAACATCATTTTGTAGCACTCGTTCCGAAAATATTCATATTATTAGGATTTTCCACATTCTTTACGCAAAACTTTCTTACTGCCCATAAACGGATATTTGGGTGCACTAAAGTACATTTGGATCTTGGAGTCTTGAACAGACAGAAGCAGCCGAAATGCAGTTCGAAACAATCTATGTGAAATTCGATCACAAATTCTCACCGTGGTCATAATATCATACAATGCGAGAAGGGCAAGTTTTGAACCAGTCCGAGACATCGATGTAAGTAGAAAAATTTGGTGAGAAAGCTTTAATCTGGCAAGCTGTTTGTGGCTGCGGTAAGATATCGCATCCCGGCGCACAGCGACTTCGATTAACTGAGCAAAATATACATCGAGGAATGTGTTCACAAAATCGACTTTTACACATTATTCGAAGAAACAAATATACTACTGTATTATGACGCAAAATCTATAAAATTTGCCCGCAAATTCGACTACTTGTAGACGTTGAAACCATTCAACAGTTGAATGTAACTAATTGCACTAACAAATTCAATGATAGTAGTACAATTATGTATGAATTAAATGTTGCGGATGCGTTCGAATTATAGCCTAAAACATTTCGAAAAATGCAGTTTATTTGTATACTCTCTAATGAAATTTGTTCATAATCGAATTCTTTTGAAAATAATACAGAACTAACAATCCTTAGAAATAGAACTCAAGTTCACTCATTCACTTATTCTACACTCGAGAACGAATTGCCGATTTACAACTGATTGGCTCACTTTAAATATTGCGTCTTTACACATTAGCAGACAAAAAGGCGGATAAAACGAGACAGAAAAAACTACACTGAACTGCCTTACGGGATTGTTCGACCGGTCAACGTAGGGCTACGCAGCTATTGTGCGAGGAGAACGACACATTAAAAAAACTGTTTTTTAACGAACCACATAGAATGCAAGTCGGTTCGATATTATTTCTGGATGTGGAACAGCAGTAGTGAATAAATAGTAGCATATATGATATGCGGTATGCCAAGTAAACTTTTCTACAAGAAATTGTCGTCTCTGTTAGGAGAAGTCACGACGAAGGCTTGAAAACAGAAAATTTAGGCATAGTACCTAAATCCCTCAAACGGAGAGAATTCCGGTTTCACTTTAAGCCACCTCTTGGACGTTTTGGAGGCATGAGACTTTCTATTTCCACTCGATCCAATCGTCCTGAGAACCGATAAACATTTTCCGGAAACTATCACTGTATTGGTTGGTCAGTTGATTAGGCTACATTCAACAATTTCGCCAACAGGGCATGCGAATAGCTTGGATTTTCGCTATGCACGAGCAAAATTCAAAAGATATACTATAACGTCATTTTCACAACTAAAAAGTTTGTTTAAGAATGTTTGTTGTCTTTGGTTTCAAATACGTTTTTATCCGGAAATACATTGCAAATACGTTTTTATCTGGACAGACTGTAAGACTTAATCTCGAAAAAAATCTGGACATCCTTATATACGCATATCTCTTGAAATACTTCACCACCGCGTTCAATATTCCGCAGACTGATAAACACATCTCTGTTCATTATGCAAAATCGGTTTTTTGTGTGATTCTACAAGTTTTTAGATCGAAAAAAGTGTGCGATCGCAATGAAAATCCGGATCTGTCAGTATGAAAATTTGAAGGAAGCTTGGTTTTCCGGCAAGCACTGTCCGTAACTTGCTGAAAATTTTGATACACGTTTGACAACAGTCAG
Source organism: Malaya genurostris (assembly GCF_030247185.1). Classification (NCBI taxonomy): domain Eukaryota; kingdom Metazoa; phylum Arthropoda; class Insecta; order Diptera; family Culicidae; genus Malaya; species Malaya genurostris. Next base: position 248,375,692 of record NC_080572.1, on the reverse strand, counting down.
GAAGGCTAAAGGCGGAACAAAAACGGATCTTAGGAACCATCAAAAGGACGCAAAAATAATGCAAATATGACCGAAGAGGCTAGATTTTTCGGTACGTACTATGGCTAGAAAAATAGAAATGTTTCCAACTTTCGTGTATATTTCCAAGTACCGGCTAGGTATGAAGTCGTTCAAGGTGAAAACTGTACCAAACCGTCATGATAAAAAAAGGTGACGGTTAAAATTTGGGCTCGCAAGTTGTATTGCGAATATTTGACGATGTTTTCCTGTGTGATAACGGATGATCGAACTTATGTGCTGGAAGACTTTAAGTAGCTTTTCGGAATAACTTATAATTCTTATACTGCCAATTCAACGGAACGGCATAGATGGGCATTTTAAAACGAAGAAGCCAAGCTTCTGTAAAGATATTTGGTTTGGCAGGCAATATGCAGCTGTGGTCGAGCAAACCAAAGCTTCTCCACTATTGGAACGGTAAACAGGGAAATATACCGTGAAGAATGACTAAAGAAGCGCAGCCATGACACTTCCTCGCTATTCTGGCCTGATTTGGCATCTTGTCGCTAGATGTTGTCCAAGATGTTCTGGAATGGTATGAGGCGAATGGAGTACATGTTGTACCGAAAGAGGTATCCGCCTAACTGGCTTGAATTGCGACCTACCGAGCGTTATTGGGCTCTTGTAAAGAGAGAACGCTCTCAATATAAACAACAAGCTACAACTATAGAAAAATTTCGAAAATCTTGGATAAAAGCAGCTAAATCGGTTGTAGAGAAGTCTGCACAGACCCTAATGACTGGAGTAAACTGAAAAGTTCGTAGTTTCTTTATGCAGCCTGATTAAGTGACTGTAATTAGTTCTAAATGACATAGTGCTCATCTAAATGAACAAAAATGCATCTTGGATTAAACTAAAAGCAAATTTGTTTTGTTCCAAATTTTACCTTTAGAGATTTTGTTACGAAAAGTAAAGTTTCGAACTAGATTCCTGTTTATTCTACTATTTTACTGTTTTTACTTTTCAATTACGTAATTCGTTTACGAATAGATTACCATTTTGTCCAAGAATTGTGTATTCCTATGTGTATTTCCAAATTTGAATTTTACAAAGTTAGATTCAAATAAAAGATCTTACGATCACAAAGAACGCTATTGAATTTCATCTTGATACGTTGATCTATAAAGTTTGTCAAATAACATACCTTGCAACAAGATTCCAAAGTTTCACGAGACTCCGGGAGTTTCTCAATGAACCAGATAAGTATAAGACGGTGATATTAGTGCGGCGGATAAACATCGATCGATGTTTAAAAGCTCGTCATCTCAAGATTATGCGACACGTAGCCCCATGCAAATCTTCCTCCATCTTTGGTGACCCCAATTATCATAGCCAGGCGTGAAAGTCGCTTTCATAAGATAAAGTACCGTTTTATTTGCCCGTATGTCCATCAGCAGTCTTGATTTTCTTCGACCGCACGTCGCAATGCGGTTTTCGCAGTTTCCAACACACAACCACGTGTGACACGGCGCAGTGGTGTTCACAATAATTCAAACAAAACTACCGAGCGGTGGACGCGGAGCTAAACCGAACTGGACTGGCCGCTACGGACACGTTTGTAATGGAGAATAATCGCCTCTGTAATTAACCTCACGTTTTAATTCAAACTTGCGCAATATTTATACTTCGATACGATCGCCGCACAATTGTTGCTGTTGCTGCTGCTGATGTTGTTGTTGTTGTTTACTCCGAACTCCGTCAGTCAATCCCGTGGCTACCGCTTCGCTTCATTCCCATTCGATGGACTCCCGATGAGTACCGTTTTTTCTCTTTTGTTTAAAGACACTGACTAATCATCATGGCTTGAGAGGGTTTGCACTTCTTTTGTCTATACAACTAACGTCACTCTCGAGACAGTGAGGGAGAGGGAGAGCTTCTTCAATCGCTTTCAGTGATGCCAACTCTAAGCATTATACCGGAAATCTATGAATCTTTTCAATTTGAGTGGATTTACGATCACTATTTTTGCAAAATTTCATAGAAACTGAGTATGTTTTTGTTCAACTTTTATATACTTCATCGACAATGTAACTTTTGTCTTATGATAAAGCCCTTGTTCGAGACATTTTCGCTGACTACTAGATATTGGCATAGGGAACAGACATCAAAGTACACTCTCACCAGCCGCTACCAAGTTTTGGGTTTTTTGTTCTACCTAATTTGGGTAGCTACTAAGCTCGACAATGAAAGATTTCTTCTAACAAAAGCTCGATTTACAGTGTAGAGATCTCAATGTGTGTAAGAAATTTAACGAATGTTTGGCAAATATGCTTTTGCTTGCATATAATTGTAACTCATATGTGTGTATGTGTTTAACTTATCTTCAGTTCCACTGTCTGGCAGTGGTTATGAACTCAATCGAATTCCGCTAAAAAAATTCGTATACTGAGCCAATCTCGTCCCCAGACCAACATTCCTTCGACTAGCCCCGCCTTAAGGCAACGCTTGCATCAAATGGATATCAAAATTACAGAAAAGCTTTCGATCCCTTGTAAATGGCCAGCAATTCTCTCTACCAGCCAAATACACTCTTGGAGCATAGTATGATATTGTAAAAAAGCAAAGCCTTGGTATTACATTCCTGTAGTGGAATTTGACCTTCTGTTTCAACAGACTTCGCAGCCGATTCAGAGTGTGCAGAACCATTGCATGGATGGTGCTACGATTCTACTGACACTACGAATCCTTCCAGGTCGGGGCTCGAACATACGACAACTGGTTTGTAAGACCAGTGCCCTATGCATTGAACCGCCAACCCGGGACATGATATTGTACACATCAGAATTTTTCCTGCTGTTTACTAACGCAGAAGGCTATAGCACCCAGTCGTCGCCGTTCTATTGACCAAATCTCATTAGAGACACACGGGGAGCCATGAGATAGGAGCTTGTTAGCACTTAGTTACCTCACCTTTTGACAACCTTACTTAAAAATGGTAATTCATGCGTGCACACAACAACACACAACGATGATTCAAACGAATTTTTACTTGTCTGATTTGCACAGGATTTAACAAAAAAGTTTGTTTGAGCTTGAATGTCTGTTCTCTATGAAATTCGATTGTATAAATAACACCGAAGCATGCTTGAATTTCGGTGAAAAAATGTTACATGCGGATTACATTCTTGTCAAAAGAACAAAACATTGTTATATTACACGTTCGAGCATACTAAAAACAGTTGAATCAAAGTGAATGAAATATTACTTTACGAGTATGTGGATTTGAAACAAACAATTATAATTGAGCATTAGATGGAAATTCTAAGTCACTTTTAAAATTGTAAAAAATTCTCGAAATGTGCTGAAAATTCCTGGAAGTCAATACTTTTTGGATTTAGCTGTTCGAACAATTTATTCAGAATTACAAATTGTTAGTTAAAGGGTGATTTATTAGAAGATATAGGATTTGATTTTCAAAAATAAAAATAAATTATTCAAAAATAAGGGCCTAGAAACAATTGACACATTCTCCTTGTTTTACTTACTCTTTCAACTACATAAGCGTTATTATGCTATTGTTCGTTACATATTTGATACTGCTACAAAGCTGGAAATATTTTCTATTATTCCACATGAATGTTTTGTAAATAAACGTGAAAATAGTAACTCCAGAAGACAAAGTGAACAAAGAGAATCTCTTCTTGGTTTATGTGATCTTATGAAATGTTCACGTCGATTTGAGAAAATTGATGCAATATTTATTGCACTCGATAGAACGACCAACAAAATTTACTGTTTGAAGATGATTTCATTCAAATGCTGGTCGCGGCTCCGCTTTCGATGAATCATGCGCAAGGTCCAGCTTTGGCTCACTCTCTCCAACATATCGGCCGGTATTTCACGAATAATGCCACCAGCCCATAATCTACACCAAACAGTGACTTTTTTGTGATGCATTGCAATGTTTCTGACTAGTTTTCACTCCAGATGCGAAAAATTCGATCAATTTCGCAGTAATCCACGAATCGACGGGTTGGGTAGGACTTGCGTTTGAGCGTTTCTAAATATGTTTTTACCGGCTATGCAACATATTGACGAGCACCGCCATGTTGCAAAATTACTTCGACATATCTATCGGTGTATTGTGATAGTTTTCCTTTCAGTGCTCGGCTCAAACGCATCAATTGTCGTAGGTAAAACTCTTCCGTGATTCTTTCAATCGACTGCAGTAACTCGTAATGCACCACACCCAACTGATTTCGCCATATACAGAGCATAACGTTCAGGCCACGATTCTGAACGACCGTCGATGATGATGCATATATTACCTGGACGTTTTGGACTATTGTAATGGACTCACTTTTCATCTGCAGTAATGATTCGATGCAAAAAAAAACCTTATCCTTTGTGCCGTTAGAGCAGTTGTTCGCACGTGAACAAACGGCGTTTGAGGTCCCTTGGCTTCAATTCATACGGAACCCAATTGTCTACCTATCGGATAGTTTCCATTACTTTTGAACATTGACAAACGACTACACAGCAAAAAAAAAAGTACGGGTGTGTAATGTCAGAGACATAACTGGATGTCGTGAATATGAATAAAACTGCCACGATTCCTTTATACTTTCGAATTTGAATTAATAGTTGATCGATTGTGTGAATTGTGAAACTTTCCACCTTTTCACTACTAGAATTTTAAATGATTTTTAACGTCAATTGTCGCATTTTGGATTTGCATATTTCATTGAAAGAAACCTTAAAAATGCTGTACAGGATTCATTTCTGCCTTTTAGAAGCATACAATTGAGGAATTCTCTACGATATTTAGTACGGTTCGGAACATTTTTCTCGAACAATTTTCGCACAGCGAGAAGTGCACGATGCAAATCAAATAGTTTTGGATTTTCACTAAACTGATGATTTTTACTTTCGATTTGCAAAGAAGTAATCTTAATAGTTCTTTGGATAAAATTTAGAGCTATTAGAACGGCTGATTTTATATACTGTTGTCCACTTTTCGTTTTTCGTTTTCTTTATCTCCAATGCAAACGACCAGCAGCTCTGTTGTGTGATGCAATCGTTCTTGTTTGAATTGAAACTAGCTTTGCGTACAAACCGCAACACATCAGCTCGCAGTGCCAAATGATGCGAAACTAACAGTTCAGCTGAAAAGTTCGTATCGTTTAGTAGAAACACACATTTTTTGCCAAAATTCGTTTTTATTATTCAACATAATTGCCATCAGAGGCGATACAGCGATTATAGCGATCTTCCAACTTTTCGATACCATTTTTGTAGTACGATTTGTCCTTTGCCTCAAAATAGGCCTCAGTTTCAGCGATTACCTCTTCATTGCTTCTAAATTTTTTACCAGTGAGCATTCTCTTGAGGTCTGAGAACAGGAAAAAGTCACTGGGGGCCAAATCTGGAGAATACGGTGGATGAGGGAGCAATTCGAAGCCCAATTCGTTCAATTTCAGCATGGTTTTCATCGGTGCATTGTCTTGATGAAACAAAACTTTTTTCTTCTTCAAATGAGGTCGTTTTTTGAGATTTCGTCCTTCAAACGCTCTAATAACGCTATATAATAGTCACTGATGATGGTTTTTCCCTGTTCAAGGTAGTCGATGAAAATTATACCATGCGAATCCCAAAATACAGACGCCATAACCTTACCGGCCGATTGTTGAGTCTTTCCACGCTTTGGGTTCTGTTCATCGCGTGCAGTCCACTCAACTGACTGTCGATTGGACTCCGGAGTGAAGTGATGGAGCCATGTTTCGTCCATTGTTATATATCGACGAAAAAAATCGGTTTTATTTCGATATAACAGCTCCAAACACTGCTCAGAATCATCAATTCGTTGTTGTTTTTGATCGATTGTGAGCTCACGCGGCACCCATTTTGCACAAAGCTTTCTCATATCCAAATATTCGTGAATAATATGTCCAACACGTTCCTTTGATATCTTTAGGGTGTCAGCTATCTCGATCAACTTCACTTCACGGTCATTGAAAATCATTTTGTGGATTTTTTTCACGTTTTCATCGGTAACAGCCTCTTTTGGACGTCCACTGCGTTCATCGTCTTCGGTGCTCATATGACCAGTACGAAATTTTGCAAACCACTTACGAATTGTTGCTTCGCCCGGTGCAGAGTCTGGATAACACTCATCAAGCCATTTTTTGGTATCGCTGGCACTTTTTTTCATCAAAAAGTAGTGTTTCATCAACACATGAAATTCCTTTTTTTCCATTTTTTTCACAATAACAAGAGTAGCTTCACTCAAAATGCAATATCTCACAAACTAATAATCAGACAGCTGTCAAATTTATACACGTTTCTTTTGAAGGTTGGTACAAACTGAAAATGGTATGGATTTAATTCTAGTGGCGCCCTCTCATAGAAACGATACGAACTTTTCAGCCGATCTGTTAGTTTAATGCTTCTTCTCGCCTTGACGACCGGAAGACAATTGAGAACTACGACCTGCGCGTTTCTTTTTTCAACCACGCAGAAGGTGCGCTCCGCGATGCCGCTACTTGAATGCGTCTTCTTGCCCTGACATCTGCTTCCATCCAACGCACAAGAAGAAATGATCGGTTTTCGACCACGGTTTCCCTATTATAACGTTCAGTGCCTGACTAAAGTAAAAAGTTTTCGGCGTTGTTTTCAAATTTCGAGAAAACTTAATTTTTGAGTTGTTTGTGGTTATCTCACACTGTTCAAAATATTCACCTAAATTCCTGATCATATTTTTGATGAAATAGTGAAAGAATTATGTTGCTTCCATTAATACAAGTCGAGATATTCACGATTAAGTTCTGCCCATTCTTCCATATGGCTAATTTTGAAAAGGCGCCCCATAGTAAAGTAGGTTGTATTCACGACAAAAGAATTGTAACAATCTCAATGTGCTCAAACCGATGTAAAAAAAGTAAATCGTACGTTATATACACAATTCTGATAGGGAATTATGCACCTTTTCGTGTAGTATTACCACAAACGAATTTCCAGACATGACAGTCACGATCTTTTTTTGGCGCACATCTACGGTCCTCCGTGAAACTGGCACTAATGCTGATAAATTGGTTGCACTGCTGAGTTCCCATCATACATTCCTAATGGAAATGTCAAACCGTGAGAACCCTTTCGATTCGGTAGCTCATTTGTATACATTGAGATTTTATGGCACACTTTCGTTGAAATGATAACAATGCAATTAATCTCGCGCTCCACCAAGCGGTGAGTGCGGTCATTTCAGAAGGTACCGGGAACGAACCACATTTTTTAAAAATATTTATATGCACGTACATGTCTTTATTATTTATCTTTGGTATTACAACCTTTAGAACGATACCAACACTTTTGTAATATTACATCAAAATTGCTGCACATCACTACTCCCTAGCGATTACGATATAATATCACAACAATCTCGATGTCATTCTAAAGGGTGTATTAATACACAAAAAGATGCATAATTTCTTATAAGCATAATATACAGTATTCAGTTAAGGTGATGTAATGTACTCAATACGTTGTTTCGATGTAATAACGTGTGATTTATTTGCAATATTTCTTAAAAACATAAAATGATTGCATTTGATGTTCGGTACGTCTAAGTTTCTTTCACACCAATTGATAATCACATCGCGATTGTTACAATTCTTTTTTTACTGTGTAATGAGTAACTCCGAGTGCTTTTGCAAGTTTTTCTTGCGTTTACGACGGGTCTTGATCGTGAACCTCATCCAATTCTTCTTCATCTTCAAACTTCGTTTTTCGTCTTCCAAATCAAAATGGCCACGTTTAAACCTTGCAAACCACTCCCGACACGTTCACTCAGCTAGAGCACGCGGACCAAAATACTAGTTAATGACTTATTCTGAATCTGAAACTGTATAGCAGTAACTTTCCAACGCATATTTGCAAAGGTAAATCACTGGAATTACGCCAGTTAAGTTACGCCATCTGTTAGAAAACGATACGAGCTTATTTGTATACCTATCAATTTTTCATACCACATACGATGTAAATTATAGAAACCTAACTTGTCAAATGACGGGAAATTCCTTTCGTAATAACTTTATGCCGAATTTGAAATAATTTTACACCCTCCAACTGTGATTTGCACAGGATTAGTAAGTTCAACTTTCGTGTTTTTTTTTTCAGAACAATGGTGAATTAGCCATCTATTAACATCCATTTCGAAAAGGAATTGCAGATAAATTATGACCAATAGAGAACAAATTCCAATACCAGTTGGAAGAAAAACCTTTTTTTCCCTTTTTGAAAGCAACAAACTACCTCCGGCGGCAAAAATGGCATCACTGCCGTTTGGGTGACTTAGTAACTGTACCCGTCTGTCGGAGAGAGGGAAAAAAGTCCCCCTTTTCATGCACCTCTTGTTTCGGGTCGGATCCAAGTGGCCAGTAAGTGAATGAGTGCCGGTCGCCGCCGCATCGCAACCACCAATCGAATCTTGTTGCGCGAACCTCTAATTGTGACCGGTCTACAATGTTGGATGTCACGGTGCAATCGGCCGCCGCCGCGATGGTGAGGCATATTTTATTGGGAGCAAACACTGCAGTTGCAGTTAGTGGGCTCAGAGGGGATGGGGACGAGACAATTTTGCGGTCACCGACAAAGTGTACGAGTCATCATGATGGTCGGCGTTTCGGAGGATGGTTGAGTTATGAATGATTCGAATATTTGCGTAGTATACTATTAGCGAGTTTTGTCTTTTTTTTCTTGCTTATTTGTTAAAAATTGGCATCAATACTTATGTCGTTTTTTCTAGCAGCAAAATAATTGAGCTATACATTTAGAGTGTTTTACTCTTGTTGGTTGTTTGTAGAATAGTGGTGAGTTGCTGAAATTTTGTGATTCATTCATTGAAATAATAATAACCAAATGATTCTATTTTCCCAAAATAAAGGTTAAACTTTTTGTTTGCCTAGCAAGCAAGGTGTATCAGAAGTTCAACACGAACTGCTTGGCGCCAACGAGTCGAAGGCGAAACGTGTAGACTTCTCGGCAACCAATTGCGCTGCTGTTGTCTAAGATTTTCGAAAAATTTTCAGTAGTTGTAGTTGTTGCTATATTGAGATAGTTCTTTCTGCACGAGAGCCCAATACCGCTCGATAGGTCGCAGCTTTGGCCAGGATTTGCCTCTTTCGGTACAACATCGACTCCATTCGCTTTATAGCATTCCAAAATAGCTTTGGTGTAGTGACAAGATGCCAAATCAGGCCAGAATAGCGAGGGAGTGTCACGGCTGCGTTAGAATGATTAGAATTAGGCATTCTTCGCAATATATTTCCTTGTTTGCCGTTCCGATAGTGATGAAGCTTTAGCTTACTCGATTATCACTGTAAGCTTCAGAAGAAAAGAATCAAAAGACTTCGGAGTGGATTTCATAATGATTTCTATGGAATGGAAGAGCCGATTTTCGCAAACTTAGATTCAAACCAAGAGCCTTACAGTTCTTTCGGATCTGGATCAAATCTTCGGTTCTGGAGTTGCAGGATGATGGTTACTACAACTTTCATGTGGCAAATTTTCACGATCCATTTGAGCTTGTCAACAGTGTGTCCAACTTGTTTTTTTTTTATCAGATGATATAGGTAGAAATCATCAGCAAATGATAGTTTGAAGCGTTTCACCGGAAAGTTCAAATCATTGAGGAAGATCAAAAAGAGAAACGGTCCTAAACAACTTCTTTGAGGTACTCCAGAGCTAACTGCAAATGGAACCCAGTAAAATTTGAATGTATCCAGTAAAGTAAGCCGCTGAATCCAAGCCTGTCGTGTTTAGTCATTGTTGTTTGATAGTTTATTTTAACAAATCCCGCCCCGAAAAATTTGAGTAGATAGCGTCAAGCTGTAGACTGTGTACTTAAATTTTATTATCGATCTCAGCTGTTTAGTATAGGTCAACAATGATCTCCATTAGGATCGTTGACCTGCATAAATCTGGAAACTCAGTTCAAGATAAACTGAGTAGAATGCGATTCGCGCGGTGATTGATTTTTCTGTAATCCAATTTTAAGGTTTGTGCTACATAATATAAATCGATGTTAGTGAACTGCAATCAGCCTACGGTAAAACGGTTGAAACGGTTCAGTTTACTGCACATACTCGCATACAAGTCCTATAACGATTTTTCATGGTAGTTCGATGGATGAAGCTTACCCTTAATATACTTTCAGAAATTGCAATAAAAAATTTGGGGGTTTGTTCAGTAACATGTGACAAAAATTGTCGGATTTCGAATATTTGTATCCGAAACCTGACTTGAACCCGAACCGGACCGGTACGGGTCGGGTTCGGGTTCAGAAAAAAATATTTGTCGGGTTCGAGGCAGATACAAGTGACGAATTGACTAGCAGGTACAAATCGGGTTCAAAAATTTAGTCGAGTTTCGGGTATTGGAACCCAATACGCGACCCAAAAAATGAATCTAACACGGCTCACGCGCAGAAAAAAGATTGTTTTTTCGTGTCGGGGTTGGAAACAGATCATTTTTTTCGGGTGCAGTTCGGGCATTTAGGTCGAGTTTCCGATATTCGAACCCGATACTTGACCCGTAAAATGAATCTGACAGGGTCGAGTAAGGTTCGGGTTTTTCGTTTGGGGTTGGTAATAGATAAAGATTTTTATTTTTTATCGAGCACCGCTACACACTAAGATTTAATTCCTTTGTTCGGTAATATTTTTGACGAGAACTTTCGGTAATCTATAGAAATAACCGATATTTCGGTACATGGGTTTTATTTTACAACAATTATGCAAATTTTCACCGAACGATCAGTTTAACGTAAATTTTCATAGCAGAATTCTGTATTAGATATACAATTGATACGGTAAACCTGAATGGTCGCCGAATACGGTAAAAATCATACTGTCCGTTTGGTAAAGTTATCTTCCAATAACCGAACTTCTGTGAAAACTGATTGTCATGAAACTAACTGTCAAACAGTTATTAAAATATTCAGTGAGTGTCTTTTTATTAAACAAACGAAAAAAATGTTGAAGGGTTCATCGAATCGATTGAGGAACAGGTGATAAAAATTTTTAACACATTAGAGCCACTAACAGCTTTTTGTTTACTTATAGGCAGAAAAAAATTTTGTATCACTTGTCCACTTGCTGCCAACACAAATCATTCAAGGGTAATTTTTGGTGGATTCGACGGATTGTGCAGTGTTTTGGAAGGCGCTCATAATTCCGGCCAGTCGGAACATCTGACACTTTTTAAATTTCTCGTAGAATAAAACCATTTTCTTTATTCGTTTTTGTGAATATGTGTTGTTTTTTGCAATCCGAAAATCCAGAATTTTAACCAAAGGAAAACAAACAAACAAAAATTACCGAACAATCTGTTAGATCCATTTGGTTTACAGTTTACGGTAATTGTTTGACAGTTCAGCAATTACCGAACGATCGGTAATCAATTCAGTTACCGAACTGATTACCGAACGTTCAGCTGTTGAAAATTCGGTAAAAAATTACCGAATTCTGCGAAATTTTCTAAGTGTGTAGGGTTCGGATTAGGATGGAAAATTATTCTCGACTTCGGGTGACGTTACGGGCAAAGGTTTTTTTTTTTATTTTTGTTCGCGAACGTGTCGAGTTCGGGTATAAGAAATTGCTTGCCCAACCAAGTTTATAGCAAAGCACACTCAGGTCTCATTTTATGTGACTTTTTTACTAAGCGAATTTTCAAATTTATGCGGCTTTTTCATATGAATTTTCGAAATTTTGCGAATTCTTAATAGAAATTTTTAAAATTCTGCGATTTTCTAATTTTGTTTCAGAAATACACGAACCGACGAAATCTGGTGTTATCCAGATACAATTTGTTTAGGTCGATTTCTGAGACTTAAATAAATGTCGATTCAATTTTTTTTAAATATTTTTGAATCGAAAAAAAAAATTCGATTTCAAAAATCTCATAAAGTTTAAATTTCGACGTTTCATGCATTTGGCATAAAAAATATTTCGATTCCGGAAATTGCTCCTAGGTTCTCCTGGAAGTAGCATTTCTCAAAAAATTTAGCCAAGAATTCAGATTCTTGTTGAATTGCGCTCATTTACTTCTGATCGATGTAGCCAAACTGGAACTAATATTTTGGTATAGAAATAATATTCAAGAAGTTGAGCGCTCTAAAAAAATAAACACTAAAAAAAACATTGGACACTTTTTCAAGATTCAAAAAATCAACTCAACATCCTCTCAAATTTTCTTTGAATATCTTTTTTCAACTTAAACTTTTCGCTTTTGTTATTAATTTGATTAGCTAAGAAGTTACAGCTGATGTAACTTTTAAGCTAAAGGACCAAGCGAAAAGAGTGAAGCCAGATAGATGTGGTTTCTTCCATACTGTCATCCTCTCTGAATCGTATATCAGAAACGTAAATAAGCACCTACGAAGAACAATGTTTGACATAGGACTACGTCTTTCTTTACTAAGGCGTGTATCGATAAGTAATTAGCAATATTCAAACAAATATTACTCTGAAATGGCTTATTTTTTTGCAGCGTGTTTTGTGGTGACATGTTTGTTTACATGTCAATAACAGCTGCACAATCGATTGGTTTCGATACGGTTTATCGTTTCAATGATGAGTCGAATTTATCCGGAAACGCGAAAGAAAATTCCGCACACTTGGTGCTCAGAAAGTGGTGTCACGTACAACGAAATTGCAAAACGGGTGAAAGTGCACCACACCAGTGTCAAAAATATTATCGAGAAGTTCGGTAAGACCCTTTCCGTGAAGGATTTGCCCCGATCCGGTAGGAAAACGGGTCCCAGCCAGCCCGGCCGGGACTCAAAAGTGGTTGAGTACATCAGGAAAAACCCATCGGCGTCGACGCGGGATTTGGCCAAGCCGTTCAACACCAGCATCTGGATAATTCAACGGATCAAAGTTCGGAACTCTCTGAAAACGTACAAGAAACAGAAGGTGCCGAAAAAGTCCCTGGTACAGCAAGTTCAGGCCAAAACAAGAGCGCGACGACTGTAAAACCGGATTCTACAGAATAAAGACGGATGCATCCTGATCGACGACGAAACCTACGCCAAGGAAGACTCTCGAGCGCTGCCCGGATCGCAATATTATACGAAATCGGTGTACCAGGATTTGGACGGTGGTGTTGGCGATGGAAAAGTTTGGGCAGAAGGTGTTGGTCTGGCAAGCAATTTGTACCTGTGGTTTGCGGTCGTCGATTTTCTTCACGAAGGGCACAATTAACGCCAAGGTGTACGAGGAAAAATGTTTGAAGAAGAGAATGCTGCCACTGTACAGAAAGCATAAGGCTCCTCCTCTCTTCTGACCGGATTTGGCTCCAGCCCACTAGGCCTTGGTGCATTTTCAAAAAATCACAACACGAACATGTAACGAAATTACTCCGGATTTGATTTGAGTATTTTCTCTAGTTCTTTCACGAAACCAATGGAATAAGGTGTAAGATTGTTGTTAACATCAAAATCAACCGAATCTATAAAACGACCCTGTGGCACGTTTGCTAGCTTCAGTCTACGATAATCCATTAACGGAGACACATCGAGTGTGTAGGTCGCCATCTACGTCAAGACAGTGGAACTACACCTGGCATTATACAACTGGTGCTTCAGTCAGTGGTGAATATGAGGTTAAACGCAGAAAAACAACAACTAGTTGTTCTGTGAGCATATCTGCTGTTGGACATACGCAGGTGTGAGTTTCGCTTCAAATAAGAGCGATTGCGTCTTCCAGCTACTGGCCGTTTACATTTAAAAAAAAATAAGAAAACGAAAAGTGGACAACGATGGGGAACATTATACAAAACCAGTCATTCTAACAACTCGAAATGTTATCTAAAGAATGATTAAGATTATTTTTTTGGCAAATCAATGGTACAAATCATCAGTTTAGTGGAAATCTAGAATAATTTGACTAACTTTGTGTACTTTTCGCTGTTCGAAATTCGCACCGAACAAGCGCAAATGAAGCTAGCTTTAATTAACTGCATCGCGCTCTAAACAAATGTTCGAAAAGTGTTTTATATCGTAGACTTGGCCCTTCTGAAAGCCGGAAATGAATACCGTACAGGATTTTGACAGTTTGTTTCACTCAAATATTGAGATTGGGCGATTATATTTATGTAATAATTCCTTCTAGTTCTAGGCGCAAACACCCTACTTCCTGGAATATAAACGTAATCATCCGTAACCAAATAGCGCTTTCCAACACTACAAAGCTACTAACGAACCTTTTAAGGACCTCCAAAGGAACGTATAGAACTTATTTAGCAACCTGTCTTAAACTGCCACTCTAATTTCTAGTAAACAAACGCAATCACCCGAAACCGTCTTGAACGGTCAAACGGTATCAAATCAGTTAATGTCTATAAACATCACGAATGTCTCTGACATAACCTACTCCAAGTTTTTTTTTCCGACTCAGCAAAAATGGTAGTCAAATCTTTTTTTTTTCTTCGATCCAGACTTCCGTTCGTTCCAGTTCAAAGCTGTGTCGTGGCGGTGGTGTTGGTGACCGGGCACACACAGCATTTTGACCGATTGTATTTCAGTAATCCAAACACCCAACAACTGAAGTGGCGCAAAATATGCTACACAATAATAATTTAACGCAATAATAGCCGCTAACAAAACCGAAAGACAAAAACGTAAACACAGCGCACATCCGGTATTGAGTATTTGTGATAAATACAAAGTTAAACACGCAGAAAACCGCGACTGCCGCAATCACACAGCTGTCGTTGATTTTGTTTCCAAAGTTTCGAACGAACGCGGTAACGACGACAACTTCAGTGCTTGAGATACTGCTTGACCACACATCGATCGATCTCGTCTTAGTAGTCGTTGTGGTAACAATAGCAAAATAGAATCAAGAACACCATCCAATAAACCACCACCTCAGCTAAGAATGAATAAGGGGCATTTGAATGCTCCGAGCGACAACGCGCGCATGGAATAAATGTGCGTTTCTTTTTTTTGTTGTTGTGCAGTGTGTGCGAAAAACAAGTAAAAAACAAAACGAGACACAATCGCGGTTCGTTACTACAGAACGGTCCATTGTTAGTATTATTTTTTGTTTGTTTAGTTGCATGCACTGATGTATCATCTAATGAAAGAGATTGGAGTACGGATTAGTCAGGGTTGATATGTGCTATCTTGTAATTCACTTTGTAATCTGTTCGTTTGAGCATTCAATCAAGTATGGAATTTGACATCAACATTTTTTACTGCTAACTTCCGGTACAATTGGTCATTGATAAAAAGATTAGAAGACCTACAAGCATCGGACTACCCTCCGGCTTGACGGCCCAACGAGGGGTCGTAATTGGCATCATTAGCTTGTAGCTATTTTTTTCCTCTTCTTTCGATTGAGAACACGCATCCATCGCCACACAGTAGTGACAGCGGTGGTAATAACCCGAAAGTGCAAAAAAAAAAACATACATATTTACGTACTGAAACTTAATGATGTATAGACACGGTACTCAATTCGTCTGGTTTTACACATGCTATGCTGCTTCACGCATCGTACTTACGCACCAGCTGCCATGGAAACACACGTAAAACAATGGCGGCTGCTGCATCATCATGACACCCTTGAGCAAAGTTCTTGAAAGTCATGGGTTGAGGTTGAGGTCAAGGTAGGAGAAGTGTGTGAGGAAAAAAAACGGAATGTTGGCCATCATGGAATGCGTACGCGATCAGTGGAAAATTTAAAGCGTGTTGAGTGTTTCCGAAGCCGAAAATCGTGATGAGAACAATTTTCATCTGGACACACTTTACAGCTTTTTCTTACATAACTATTTATTGGAATATGAGTTAAAATTAAATTATTGAGATTTGAATTGGGTGTTCAGCCACAAGTGGTGACTTTTCAGCCCTATTATATACATGATTTGGTTGTTACCATGAGAACATTATTTGCTTCCGCAATTCTGAGATTTTTGTGTAGAGAAAATTCTAAACCTAGTTGTATTGTGTAATGGGGAAAAGGAACTTATATACTAACTTACTAACTAATACAGAGAGCGAATCGATTCAATTGAAGATTGCACCAATTTTGTCGGAATTTGCTTATAATATTATGTGACATTACATCTAATGGTGCTATATTTGTGAGTCTGTGTAACTCATTTGTACTAAACCAGGGAGGACGCTTCAAAATCATTTTCAGAATTTTATTCTGAATCATTTGAAGCGTTTTCTTCCTGGTGGAACAACAATTTGACCAAATTGGTACTGCATAAAGCATGGCTGGTCTGAAAATTTGTTTATAAATTAATAATTTGTTTTTTAGACAGAGCTTAGAATTTCTGTTTATAAGAGGATATAAACATTTAATATATTTATTACACTTTACCTGGATTCCTTCAATGTGATCCTTGAAGGTGAGTTTTTTGTCATACGTTAAACCTAAGTATTTAGCTTGATCAGACCATGTCAATTCCAAACCATTCAATTTGAGAATGTGATTATTGTTTGGTTTAACAAAACAAGCTCTTGGCTTTTGAGGAAAGAAAATTAATTGCGTTTTTGCTGCATTTGGTTTAATTTTCCAATTTGACAGATAATCACTGAAAATATTTAAACTTCTTTGTAGGCGACTGCAGATCACTCTTAGATTTCTACCTGAGGCTAACAGACTTGTGTCGTCACAGAATAGCTGCCAGAATTTCTGACAACCAACGGGTAGATTTGGAAGATCAGAAGTGAAAATATTATACAAGATTGGAGCTACGCTCGAACCCTGCGGAACACCGGGTCGTACGGGTAGCAATTCAGATTTACAATTCTGATAGCTAACCTGGAGAGTACGATCGGTTAAATAATTTTGAATCATTTTGATCAAATAAATAGGAAACTGGAAATCAGACATTTTTGCTATTAAACTTTTGTGCCAAACACTGTCGAATGCTTTTTCTATGTCTAGAAGAGCAACTCCGGTGGATAACCCAGAAGATTTAATTGATTTTATCATGTTCGTTACTCTGACAAGTTGATGAGTAGTTGAAACGAAATCCAAACTGCTCTGGTAAAAAAAATGAATTCTCATTTATATGAGTCATCATTCTCAACAAGATAATTTTTTCAAAAAGTTTACTGATAGAAGAAAGTAAGCTAATTGGTCGATAACTTGATGTTTCTGTTGGGTTTTTATCAGGTTTGAGGATAGGAATTACTTTAGCGTTTTTCCATCTTTTTGGGAAGTAAGCTAATGAAAAACACTTGTTGAAAATTTTAACCAGGAGTCTCAAGGCAACATCGGGAAGATTTTTAGAAGAAAATTGAAAATTCCATCATTACCAGGAGCCTTCATGTTTTTAAGTTTCGTAATGATTGACATAATTTCATCAAAATTCGTCTCAATAATGTCATCTTGTAATAACACTTGAGTTGAAATATGATCATATTTAAGTGAGACTTTATTTTCAATAGGACTCACAACTGCTGAGCAAATTTTTGAGTTTTTTCGCCATTAGTAAGAAGTATTTGATTTCCTTCCTTGAGAGCAGGAATTGGTTTCTGAGGTTTCTCAAGAACCTTAGAAAGTTTCCAGAAAGGTTTAGAATATGGTTGAATTTGTACAACTTTTTTAGCGAAATTTTCATTTCGCAAAAGAGTAAATCTATGTTTAATTTCTTTTTGTAAATCCTTAACTATGTTTTCCATAGCAGGATCACGAGAACGTTGATATTGTCGTCGACGAACATTCTTCAACCGAATGAGCAGTTGAAGATTGTCATCGATGATAGGAGAATTTAATTTAGTTTGAGCTTTGGGAACTGAAAGATTTCTAGCTCCGATAATGTAATGATTCAAATTATTAATTGCTATGTCGATGTCCGCAGAATTTTCTAAAATAGTTTCATGATCCACATGATTTTCAATGTGAGATCTGTAATCCAACCAATTAGCTCTATGATAGTTGAAAATAGAACTAATTGGATTAATTATAGCTTCGTTGGAAAGTCTGAATGTTACTGGAAGATGATCTGAGTCAAAGTCAGCATGTGTAATCGATTCACTACAAATGTGACTTTGATCTGTTAGAACCAGATCAATTGTAGATGGGTTTTTCACGGAAAAGAAACAAGTCGGATTACTGGGATGAAGAACTGTGAAGTAACCAGCTGAGAGTTGATTATGAAGTATTTTACCATTACTGTTATTTTGCCTACAATTCCACTGGACATGCTTAGCATTTAAGTCCCCTATTACAAAACATTTCGGTCGATATCTTGTGAGTTTTTGCAAATCGCATTTAAAGAGATTTAATTGTTCGCCGGTGCATTGGAATGGCAAATATGCTCCAGCGATGAAATAAATTCCATGAATGGTTTCAACTTCAATTCCCAAGCTTTCAATAACATTAGTATTGAAAGAAGGTAAAAATCGATGTTTAATTTGCCGTTGGACAGAAATAGCAACTCCACCACCCATTCCAGTAAACCTGTCAAATCGATGAACTACATAATGTGGATTGCTTTTCAATTTCACATTTGGTGACAATTTTGTGAACTTTGAGAAAATTATAAAATTCATCTTCACTCGATTTCAAAGACCGAGCATTCCAATTTAAAATATTCAAATAATTATTTAACATCACTGTTAAATTTTAAATTCATTATAATATTATTTGCAAATTACCATCCGATTAGAAATGCTTCAAAAAGTGATGAAGTCAAATTCATTCGGATGATCATTTGAAAAAGTTGATCTTGTAGGTAGATCATTTTATTTTCAGTTATATCGCCTAAATCAACTTCATTTAAAGAAGCGAATGGCATTGAAGGAATATTTGTAGGTAGACTGCCATTAGAAGAAGATGATTTGGCCGGTCTACCTATTAATAAATTGTTTTCGTTAGAAGATGAACTGCAAGGCGGTCCTGTGTTTTGATTTTTTACATTAGAAGAATTAAGTGGTCGATTTCTACCTGTTATACTGGCGTAACTGACATTAGAAGATGATGACGAGGTCGATCTACCTGTCAATAAATTGTTTTCGTTAGAAGACCAATTGGAAGGCGTACCTGTTTTTTGTTTTAATTTCGAAGAAATAAGTGCCTTAGAAGAATTAGGCGTGGCATTTGTAACGGTTTTTTTGATTTTCAGGTATGTTCTGTAAATTTAAGGTCGTTGATTTGACTTGTTGTCTAAGCGAACGAGCGTTTAAAATTTTTTCCCTGACAGGACATTTAAAATAATTGGATTTATGATTTCCATCGAAATTTGAACATGAAAATTTATCAGTGGTTTCATTCTTTGGACAAACGTCTTTCGAATGCGATTTACCACAATTCAAACACCGTATATCCATATGACAATTTTTGGTTCCATGGCCGAAGCCTTGGCAACGACGACATTGCGTTAAGTTTGCAATACGATTATGCCGTTTATAATGTTCCCAATGAATTTTAATGTGGGAAATGAAACGTACGTTTTCTAAAGTTTTCGAATTGTTTACGTCACTTCGATTGAAGTGTATTAGGTAACGTTCATGGGAAATACCAGAGCGTGGTTTGGAAGTACCATTCGCTCTTTTTTCCATAAGTATTACTTGGGAAGGGGTAAAACCAAGCAATTCTTTTAGTTCATTTTTAATTTCATCAGTACTTTGATAAGCCTTTCAAGACAGCCTTGAAGGGTCTGTCTGATTTTATATCATATGAATAAAATTTATAAAGTTTCTCGGACAAATATTGGATAACACGTTCCTAATCTCCCAATCCATCAACCAAGACTCGACATTCTCCTCTTCGTCCGATTTGAAATGAGACTTTTACTTCCGGGAGAAAACTAGAAAGCTCAGTACGGAATGCTTTGAAGTCGGGAATCATCACCGTCACTGGTGGCATAGATTGATGTTTCTTCCCAGAACAACAAGCGTCCATTTTGGGAATTTTTGAAGAATTTTCTTCTATGTCGCTACAATCGGATTCAGGAAGAATCTCGTAAATATTGTTAGACGGCAAAGGATCAACGGAAGGGAAATCCGTCCGTTGTCTTTTATTTTTACATTCAGATTCTATAAGATCGTGAATGTTATTAGAAAAATGTTTCATAACGGATTGTGATTTATTCCGTATTGAATTATTTTTAGCCTTAGGCTTGTTGCCTTTCCGGTTGGACGCAGGCATTTTTAAAATGAATGAAATTTAAAATTAAATTAAATAGGCTAAATTAGTCTTCGATTAGACTCCTAGTTTGGAAAAGTCTTGATAAAGACTGATTTTGTGGTAGTCTTAAAAAAGACTGATTAGTTCGAAGAATAGTCCCTTGAATAGCTAGCCTTAAAAAGGCTGATTAATTTCTTAGTCTTGAAAAAGATTGATTATATTAGAATATCACTCTTTGTATAGCCTTGAGAAAGGCTGAGTAATTGTTAGTCTTTTAAAAAAACTATTAGTGATTCAGGTAGCCTTGAAAAGACTGAAGCCTTGAATCCTTGAAACTCTAGGTAGCCAGAAAAAAATTCCAGGAGCCAAGAGCTATACACGCGCGGTGCGAACGACTGTTCAACACCGACTGATTTGGTTGATATTGTTTTTCTTTCATTAATACTGGCATACCTTCCTTTTTAAACATCCGATCATTTATCTCTGAAAATGCCATTTTTCTTTGAAAATCAATATGACATCTGTAATTGGAAAACCCTCTACTTCTGGAATCGGAAATTGGTAGCCAAAATAACAGAACTGTCTTTAAATTGGATTCTACAGAACTAGATAGATTACTCAAAAAATGTTAAGAAATTCTTTACATGGTCCACCGTATGTGGGATCCTACTGAAATCCCGGGTTTTTCTGCAGGATCTTTAGTACGTTTCATAGTTTACTTTCCAGGAAATTCTCTGTTAATCGCGAAAATATCAGTTTAGTCGCAAAAGTCGCAAATCCTTCATAGAATTTATTTCTAGGCTTACGGATTTTCTATACTAACTCTCCTAAGAATCATTCGTTCGATTTGTATCCATCACGATTTGCGGTGATTCAGTGATTTTTTTTAATATTTATTGAGGATTTCATTGATAATTTTCAAGAAATTTACTAAAGAAACAAATAATAATCAATTCAACTGAATGTTGCGCCATAAATTTCTAAAAAAAAACTAAAGACGCTCTACTTTTGTATAATGAATAGATAATGGTTTTTCGAGTAGCTTTGCCAAATATTTGTATATTAGAGCAGAATGAAGATTCATCGTTGATTTCTTGATTTTTACCAACCCATACGCAAATCTAAGAAATTCAATTGAAGACCAAATGCCTGGTTTTGAGCACTTACAAACAAACAGAAATTCTCTCGACTATACCTTCTCCAAAACCGGCGTTGTTATTTCCAAGTATCACTCAGTACGATAATTGTAAGTACACTGACGCACATACCTGCAAAAACAAAAACAATGAAAGAAAGAAGCATTAGTTTGCTATTCATCAATTGTGCCTTGAAGTCTGTAGAATCAGGTCGGTCCTTGAAATCGAAAAAAAAACGAAAAAAAAAATACTAAACTGTGATTGCAGTAATCTACGTCAGTAATTCCCAGCATTGGCCCTAATCTGTATCGATCGATTTCGATTCCGGATCTCGCCGTACACGCGGCGGCACAGGTTCGCTTAATCGAACTTGAATATCCCCAACAAATCACGCAAAAAAAAAAATACATTCCCGTATAAATCCGCTTAACGGGTTCGGCATTCGTGGCCGTGTGCGCTGTCCTTGGGCTCAGCAAATGGTCAACCAACAATCGGCCATGTGCGGCGAAATGTCTGCGTACGTCATTGGCCAACCTAGCGTTCGTGTAGGGCTTCCGATAGGCAGTGACAGTTGCTATACACTGGAACAAATCGCGCCAACAGTTTAAAACCGATTACCAGAAACTATCGATTAATGTCGCATAATCACCGATTTTGGACCAACATACAATGAAGTAATATTTGAAAAAAAATGTACTCAACTCTTCCCAATTTGTATACAAAATTTCCTACAGTGTTGTACCGTCCATTCTAAACCAAAGCCGACTACGATACATGAATATGCAAGGCGCTAAAACTCAGAACGCGCAAAAAAACAGCCTACTAAATACAAAAAAAAGCATCCGCACGCGTACAGATGGAAAATAGTTGACATTCTTCGGCAGCTCACGTGACGAAACCCATCGCGCACTGACACACCTACACACACACGCGCGAGGTTGATGGGAGACGACAGGGTAATAGAGGTACGTAATGGCAACAAACAAGTTTAGCCGTTGCAGGCTTTCTTTGGATTTGTTTTGTTCTCACGAATTCTATTTATGTTTCAATTTCGAAATTTTTTCTGCGGATTTTATCGCACACGGTGCCTGCCCCGGTGGTGATGGTGCTGGTCATTATGGCATAACATTTGCCATAAACCGGAACGTGGCTGAAAGCAGATACACGTAATCGACGCGATGGGACAGGAATGCAAAGTACTTGCGGGATGCGAAGATTTCCGACTGCAGCCGCGAACAATCTCGACAGGTTTTTGGGTAGTGGAAAGTGAAAGGAGTTTGCTGTTGGAGATTATTGTTACGAAGATGTTACGGATTAAAAACAAACATTTTTTGTTTGGTTGTTTGTGAGTTGGAGGTTGCGTCGATTACGACCGAAATTGTTTGGAAGACCATCAAAGAAATTTGAAGACGTCGAATTGCAAGCAATATAGGACGAATATGACACGTCTAGCTAAAAGCGAATGGCAGCAATGTTTCTGATCGTTTAAAAGCTATGAGGAAAGTACAAAAGTGTAGGAAATGGGTTCCACATGAATTGAATGTAAGACAGATGGAAAACCAAATAAAACCAAAGAAAACCAGTTTTGCATCGAATTGTTACTGACAATGAAAAATTGATTTATTTTAAGAATACTAAACGGAAAATATCATGGATTAATCCGAGACAACCATCAACATCGACACCAGATAAAATTAATAACAAATTTTATCATAATATCTTTCTTGATGTTTCTGTGATGCCATAGCAATACTTGATATTTTATCGAAGGAATAAAGAAATTTTACAGTGTTTCGTTTTTGATGAGTTATTCCAATTTCTTTATGTTCAATTGATCCAGTAGTTATATCTTCAAGTAATTCAAAAAAATAATATCGAATACACCGCATCAGATTCAGATAAAATAAATAATAATTCTATTCTAAATGTTAGAATATCAATTACCTGAAAAATTCGCCTTCTATAAATATTTTGTTCTTGCTTTGATATTACAATGATAGAATTTAAATTTTGTTGCTATTTTTTCATGCAGCCTTTGTTATGATTTGTGATATTTTAACTCTCATTTCAAACTAAATAATGTTAATTTCTCCCATTGAGATGTTTGGTTTAAATAATAATACAATTCGTTATTGGTTTGCAAATCATTTCTACCCGGGAAAGGCGTGATGTATTGTGAGCTTCTAAGAACCTGGTGAAACTGTAAATACTACTGACTACAAATGATAGATTTTAATCAAGGATTAATCGAAAATCGACCTCAATCGGCTCTCGCAGATATTGCAAAGTAATTGTGTTACACGACAATGCACCTGCACACGAAGCCAAACCGGTTCAGGATACTATACTAAAGCGTTTGGGTGGAAGCTACTACCCCATCCGTCATATTCACCAGACTTGGCCCCTTCCGACTACCATTTGTTTTCATCGATAGGCCTATCGCATTGGCTAAGCAAAACTTCGATACCTACGAAGAAGTCAAACAATGGGCGTCTGATTGGTTTGTGTCAAAAAACAAACATTTCTATTGGCGTGGAACTAAAAAATTGCCAAGAAAAAAAGTTTTTCATTTCTCCATTCAAAATTAGTGTTTAATTTTAACAAAAAAAATCATACCGTTATATGTTTAGTACACAAAGATTAAAGCTGAAATAAATGCATGCCAAATTTACTGGAACTACACAAGGGCTGAAAATTTCATGTTGACACGTCAACTTGAAAGGCTAGGTATGTTTGACACAATTTTTTTGTAAGAATCAGTCATTTGATGCATTACGTTCTTTTGAATTGTGTCATATTTACATTTGCGTTACCTGTATATTTAATATTTTTGACGTAGGACTACGTCTTTTATTACTTTGCTCACCTGGGTGCATTTGCAAAATTTCACAATACGAAAGTGTAGCGGTGTTACTCCAGATTTGATTTCCTAATAACTTTTTCCCTGTTTGAGTATTTTCTCTACTTCTTTAACGAAACGAATGGAATAAGGTGTAATATTGCTGTTAATACCACGTTTATTACGTAAACAATGTTTAAATAGTGAAAAAGTACGGGTGTGTAATGTCAGAGACATAACTGGATGACGCGAATACGAATGAAACTGACACACGTCGATTATCTCATTTCGGATATGCGATTTATTTCATTGAAAGAATCTATCAAGATGCTGTACAGGAATCATTTTTACCTTTTAGAAGGACCAAATTGTGGAATTCTCTACGATATTTAGCACAGTTCGGAACAATTTTCTCGAACGATCTTCGCACAGCGAAAAGTGCACGAAGCAAATCAAATTATTTTGGATTTTCACTAAACTGACAATTTTTACCTTCGATTTGCAAAGAAGTAATCTTCAGGGTGGCAAGTGAATTAGCGATTTCAATTTCCCGGTTTATTCCCGGTTTTCCCGGTGCGCGAGACTAAAAATTCCCGGCTTTTCAACATGTCCAAAAAAACATCGAGAGTTGAGAAATAAGTATTTTTCGGGTATCTCCTTGAAACTACGATAAAAACTCTCATCCACAGCTGTTCCAAACGTTCATCTTCTGAACTAACAGTACCATCCAGCCCAATGTATTCCATCTTTATTTTGTATATTACTTCGCCAGTAACTTCGATAGGATTAGAACAGAAACATATCTGGCCAACGGTGATGAAAGTGATCAGTCTTGCATTTCACGAAGGAATGAAGCATCAAAAATCGTGCAATTTTCTTGAAAAATCAACACAATTTATTTAAACTTCTTGCTTTTTCCAATAATGCTCTTAAGCGCAACTTTCACATCATATTCGACGATTATTGGTTGTGTTTTGTAGTTTTCTTACAAATAAAATTAAAATAATTATTTTTCGAACTATTCAATCTCTTTCAAGACTACCACTGAATCAGTCTTTCAAGGCTATCTGGAAAATCAGTCCTTCTTTAAAACTTATGCAAATCAGGAGTATATTCTAGGAATGAGCAAAATCGTTCATTTCAAAGAACTGTTGAAAACCTGATAGTTGTACCGAAAGAATTAGTTCTATTGAACCGTTCTTTCGTTTTTCTGAAACTTTGTATGTTTTTTCGAAAATAATATGAAAGCTAGAAATTATATTTTGTACTAAACAGATTCAATAATAGTGAAGTTTTTTTGCATGTGTTCTACCAATAATCACTATTTTTTGTATACTTATTCAAATTTCGCGTAATTTTACCAGATTCCTCAAACCAGCAAACTATTCTATTGAGAAGAATAGAGAGCTATCATTCTTCAATAAAGAACTCCAGTTCACTCAATCGTCGAGGAGAACTAGTTCTTTTGGACCATATGCGGACTGCCCATCTCTAGTGTATTCCAAAACTTTTTTAGCCTGGTATAGTATAAGGTTAAAAATTAAAAATGAATGAACTAAAGCACAACACTCCTCCCGCAAACCTGATTCCTTCTAACAACCAGTGGCGTCTCGAGACAAAAATTACGGGTTGTGTACTGCTTATATCAGCCCGGGTTAGCGGTTCAATGCATAGAACACTGGTCTCACAATCCAGTTGTCGTATGTTCGAATCTCGACCTGGAAGGATTCTTAGTGTCAGTAGGATCGTAGCACTAGCCATGCAATGAAAGGCCAAATTCCACGGAAGGAACGTAATGCCAGGACTTTGCTTTTTGCACTGCTTATATGGTATGATATCAGAACCGTTTCGACGTTGCAACTGACACAGCAATTTGTTTTCAACTACCATAAGCCACTGAAGCATCTCCTGAATGTGTGCATACAAGTTCTCACAGAGCCTATTTGACTAGTTGTGCACGAGGTGCACATAAGGACGAGAGGCCATTGCTAGCAACATATACGATATTCTTTCAGAGTTGGGTTTTGGCGAGAGAACAAAATCCTTCTAGAATTCTTAAAATGCACGCTTGTCACTTTGGAAAAATAACAACAATCTATGCCTCTAGTGACTGAGATGATCTAAATTTGATTCTCCTATCATCGACACTGAACAGGCTCTTATGAACTCTGCGAAACCAATTTCAGCTGTCAAAGAAGGAAATCAAATACTCCTTGCAAACGGTAAATAAAATGAAAGTCGACAGCTCGATTTTGTGAATCCTATTGAAATCAATACCAAGATTACTAAACAAGTATAGTCACAATTTGACATTACTGAGACAAATTTTGGTGAAATTGGGGAAATCATTGGCTGGCAACTAAAAACACGGCTCCTAAGAATTCTTAAAAAAAAATCAAACATGTCACCTGATGTTACTTTTACCATTATGCATACTTATTCTGAAATTCGAAGAAAAACACTAGAAAAGGTAATAAGTGCAAATGACAGTTCCTCTATCTTACACTTTGCATAGAATAACGACTGAAACTATCAACTTTCGATCTGCTGTTAAAAAAATGTTGGAAAGGAATAATTGAAAGAGAAAATAAACAAAGAGAAACTGTCATTTACACTTGGAATCTTTTCTAATATTTGTCGAGATTTAATAGAAATCCAGCAGAAGCATCCAAATTATCCTTATTTTTCATTATGAGCATTCATTTTGCTGTGATTGATGACAACTAAGAAAGCTCTTATTGATATAAAATTGCAAAGGTGTTGGCTCCATTGAACCTGTGAGGGACAATATGAAGTTTCAAAACTTGTACTGAACTTCTACTTCAAATGGCCTTCATCTTTTCATTTGTTGTATCAGGAAAATCATGATGCTGAAAATCGTTACTAAAATTAGGACTAGTAAATTTTTTTCCCGGATTTGCACTAAAATTTCCGACTTTTTTCCCGGTTTTTCCCGGTAAAACCAAATTCCCGACTATTTCCCGGTTTTCCCGATTTTCCCGGTCACTTGCCACCCTGAATCTTAATAGTTCTTTAGATAACATTTAGAGCCATTAGAACGGCTAATTTTATACAATGTTGTCCATTTTTCGTTTTTCGTTTTCTTTCTCTCCAATGCAAACGACCAGAAGCTCTGTTGTATGATGCAATCGCTCTTGTTTGAGTTGAAACTAGCTTTGCGTACAAACCGCAAGACATCCGCTCGCAGTGCCAAATGATGCAAAACTGGTTTAATGCGTCTTCTCGTCTTGGCGATCGGATGGTAAATGAGAACTACGACCTGAGCGTTTGAGGTAACCACGCAGAAGGTGCGCTCTCCGATGCCGCTGTTTGAATGCGTCTTTTCGCCCCGACGTCTGCTTCAGTTGTTCAGTTCAAAATATGTGCCTGACTACCTCAACATCGTCGTCCTTGCGCGAAAAACCCAAGCGAAAGTAAAGAGTTTTCCGCGTTGTTTTCAAATTTTGAGAAAACTTCAATTTTTGAGTTGTTTGTGGTTATCTCACACTATTCAAACTATTACCCTAAATTCCTGATCATATTTTGATGAAATAGTGAAAGAATTATGTTGCTGCCATTAATACAAGTCGAGATATTCACGATTAAGTTCTGCCAATTCTTCCATATGGCTAATTTTGAAAAGGCGCCCCATCGTAAAGTAAGTCATATTCACGACAAAAGGACCAAACACGTAACATCCAAATCAACCAAATCTTTAAATAGACCCTGTTGCACGTTTGCTAGCTTCAGTCTATGATAAGACATAAACGGAGACACATCGAGTGCGCAGACCGCCATCTACGTCAAGACAGTGCAACTACACCTGGCATCATTCAACTGGTGCTTCAGTCAACGGCAAATATGAGGCTCCGTTCCTCAAACCTAAACGCAGAAAAATAACCACTGGTTTATCTGTGAGCATTTGTACTGTTGGACGTTCACAGTGCGAATTTCGTTTCAAACAACAGCGATTGCGTCATCCAGCTGCTGGATGAGGACAACGATGGGGAACATTACACAAAATCAGTAGTTCTGATGGCTCCAAGCGTTATCTAAAGTACTATTAAGATTACTTCCTTGCAAATCGAAGGTAAAAATCATCAGTATAGTGCAAACCTGGAATAATTTGATTAGCTTTGGGCACCATTCGCTGGGCGAAATTAGCACCATACGAGCGCAAATAAACCTAGCATTTGATTGCATCAAAAATAATCATCAGTTTAGTGCATTTCGTAGAGAATTCCACAACTTGTCCTTTCTGAAAGCCGGAAATGAATCCTGTGCAGCATTTTGATAGTTTCTTTCACTCAAACATTGAGATATATGAAATATTGAAATATACAAATGACTTTGACTGGAATACAAACGTAATCATGCGTAACCAAAGAGTGCATTGTTATGCACAGACCTCTCTTAGTAACTTATCTTGTTTATTGGTTCCAAACCAATTGTTAGTTTCTATATTTTGTCTTCAACTCATCAGTGCGTTAGCAGTTCATATTGAATTGATTGCGTGACCTAGCATTAACTGTAATGTTCATCTCTACTGTGAGTGATAATTTTTTTTTAAATTGCACCCAAGTGGGATATCAAAACTGCTGTCTCCGACGAAGCAAGTTTCGGATTACTTACGTGCACTGATGAGGCAGTAGCCCAAATTTATGCAAGATGTAGGTGACCTAGTATACGAGTTTTGACGTTTCGTCTTCGACCAATCAGTGCTTTGGCAGTTCAAATTGAAGAGCTTGCGCGACTTAACAGAAGCCAATAATGAAAAAATCGATGAAAAATTTAAAAAAAAACTTAAAAAAAAAGTTATATAAAACTATATTTGATAATTCCAAAGGCAGTGGCTCATCTGAATCTGTTCTACTTCGACCAAATACACAAACTAAAGTATATCCAGCAAAGTCAGGGAGCATCTGTAAAAGCAACCGTGAAAGGTTAATCCAAACCCAAAGCGTCAAATGAAAACAATAGTAAAATTCCATCCACCAAGCTCAAGTTCAATCAGCTGAGCATTTGTGTGTTGTCTGCCAAGTGTCACGACTGAAAACGATTAACGTGAGGTTCGTCCCATCGCATTCATCATCGCCAACGCAACTCGTCGTTCTCGTCGTAAAAATGACCGCACATCGCTAGTCGAATGGTGGCCGACTGGTGGAGCGCTGCAAAAAAAAAACTACGCTAATCTACAACCCATCAGACTTCCGTCTCGCCGCGTTCCGTTCACCCAGAGAATGATTACCCACGATTCTACCCGGGCGAGCGGAGATTTATTTATTTATTTGTTTGTTGATCTGCACCAGAACGAACTGTGCTTTTCCTAGAAGTCAAAGCGCGGACACACCGCTCGGTCCGATGTGATTGAATAAGCCAGCGAGTGGGGGTCAAATCATGTAGCAGATGGTGGAGCAGATCGTCGTCGACGTCGAGCGAGACGTCGTGATTCACCGAGTCCGCCGGATTCATTCAGGCAACCGGTTTAAGGCGACGTTTGCAAAAAAAAAAACAAACAACAACTCAAACTCAATTCTTGTTTACGCGAAGGTGGCAAGGCACGATCAACTTTCCACGAATTCTGCCAAAAATGGCGTGCCAGATAACATGAAAATCGCGCTATCACCTGTTAATTTAATTGTTCAATTTCTAATTGATTCCGGTTGATATCAAAACAACACCGGTGAGAACGTCACTTTCGATGGAAATTTTATTCCAAACAGACGCCAAACGCAGAAAGGAAAAAGTGTTTTCGCTCCAAAAAAAATATTGAGCACAAATTGTCATTAGTTCTGATGGCGAATTGCTTTCGACCAGTAGCCGCTGCTTTGTTTGAATCTACATCCAACACCAGCACCCAACCCCTGCCAAGAGTCCGTCGATCGCCATGAAAGTTGAACGAAAAAAGAAAAAAAAACTTGGCACAACTTTCCACAACCGTGGGGCGAGAAAAAATGACGACTAGTTTGTTGTTTCGATTTTTAGTTGCCTGTTGGTAAACTAGTGCTATATAACCAGTGTCTTCCTACAAAGAGGTGACATAAAAGCCATTGTAACCGTTTGTTTTCAATTAGATAATGCAATGGGGATATAATACCTTTCAATTCATCTTCTCTCAATGTAGTCAATGGTGTTGACTAGAAATGTCCAAAAATGTCAAAATTAAAGCATTTCAACAGCTAAGTTATATAATTTCCAGAATGTCATACCTCCGTGCAGTTCAATATTAAGAGTAACTCAAGGCAGCCACTTAGGATAATAGTTCTGCAATATTTACATCAATGTTATAGGTGTAGAAAACTCATCTAATATTCTTTTAGTTGTTGATTGGATGATATCATTTCTAGCTCGATCAATCAAGGATTACTGATTTATTTAACAATAGAAACACCCAACCCCCTTGGAGAAGTAAAACGAATTAATTTTAAGAGACCTGAAAAGCGAAAGTCTTGATATTACATTTCTTTTTGTGAAGTTTTCTTTTCTGTTTCAACTAAAAGTTCGCAGCCGATTTTATAGCGTACAACAAAACCACTGCATGGATGGTATTACGATCCTACTGACACTAAGAATCCTTCCAGGTCGGGGCTCGAACATACGACAATTGGCTTGTAAGACCAGCGCCCCAGGCATTGAACCGCCAATCCGGGAGAGACCTGTCCTGGTTGTAATTCGGTTACTGATTCGGATTAGTTGAAAGTTCATAGAAATCGACCATCTGTACCAGCGCTAATCATGCTCGAACGTAGATCGATTTAGGTAGCGAGTCATTTCGGAGCCATTCACTTTGTCGTTTACGTCACTTATACGAATATTTCGTCGGAGCGTGATCCCGCGTATTCGCAATAATACATTTGAACTTGATCCGTAAACACACCACACGATTTAAAGGAGCAAATCTTTGTCAAAATCTGTTAAATCTTCACTGAGTAAACTGTGCTTATAGAAAAAGAAGTTCGGTACGTCGGTTACGTCTCTCTAACGACTATGTCTCCGGAACCGAAAGTGTCAACCATTTGATTTTCGAGTCTCATCTACGACTTAATGGACGCATTTTGCTCCAACTCGAACAGATGTCGGCAGCATCCTCGCCGGCTTTTTAACTAAAATTTCTGAACGTGACCAAAAAACCACGTTGCAAACTTTGTTTTCCCAAAATTGATCTAGACAGTCTTTTGAAATGGATCAAACCTATTCTACCGATATTATTCAAACGAAAAATAACAAATCCTACAAATGAGTATTGCCAATTCAGTCAAATATTCGAATAAAAATAACGGAAAGAACTGTTATTAATCCACCTGTTGGTGTGATAATGCATTTCTCTTCCTTCGACTAAGTCTCATTAAAATATTTGTTTCCTGTTGAGATAATTTCTGATACGGATTTGGGCACATTTTTGATACCAATTTATTCAGATTGATTCGGGTAGTTCACAAAAGCTAACGTTTATCGTTTAGGCCACATATTCGGCAGCATTTCTCTGACCAAGCGTATCAGCAATAATACATTTGAATGTGATCATGGGTCACTATCTGATATAATTATTCAAAAAAAATATTTTCTGTCGTTTACGTCACTAGTGCGATTATATCTCCGAAACTTGAAATGTCAGCTATATAATCTTCGAATTCGACCCACTGCCCAATTTCAGTCTAGAACGAGCCTAAAATTATTAATATTGATTATTCCATTTACAAGAAAATTGAGCGATACTAAGTTTTGACGTTTACGGCACTTATACCATTACATCCTCGAAATCGTAAGTTACAGCCATTTGAACATTAAACTAGTTTAGTGAGACAATAGTAGTTTCCAAACGAGCCACAAATTTGTTGAAATCGGTTCAACCATCTCCGAAAAAATTGAACGGAGAGTAAAAACGCGTTTTAATTGGTCAAGTCACTTATACCATCGTATCTTCGGAACCAAAAATAACAGCTATTTGATCTTCGAACTTGATCAACGACCCAACAGTAGCTTTCAAGCAAGCCTAAGTTTGTTGAAATCGGTTCCGCCATCTCCGAGAAAATTGAGCGGTAAGAAATAAAGAACGTTTTGTCGGTTACGTCACTTATACCATTATAGTTTCCAAAACAGAGATGGCAATTATTTGATCTCCATACCTGATCAATGAATCAATACTAGCGTGTTCAAATCGGTTTAGCCATCTCTAAAAAAAATTAACGGTAAAAACAATGATTTTTGTCGGTTACGTCACTTGTACCATCATATCTCCTGAACCAGAAGTGACAGGCATATTTAATCTCCAAATTTGATCCACAATTCAGCAGCAACTATCAAATGGGCCTAAGTCTGTGAAACCAACTCAGCTATCTCCGAGAAAATTGAGCGGTAAGAGAAAAAATGCGTTTCGTCGGTTACGTCATTTATAAAATTATATATCTGGAATCAGAAGTGACTGCCGTTTGATGTACATACCTGAGCAATGACTCAATACTAGCTTTAAAACGAGCTTAAGTTTGTTATAATCGGTTCACCCATCTCTGAGAAAATTGGACTGTAAGGAAACGGTCGGTTACGTCAATTATACGATTAGAGTTCCGGTACCAAGACATTTTCCAATGGTATATAACACTGTGGGTCTCCGAGGCTCCATTCGAAAGTCGGGTTTTCCAGTAATTCTATTTCCTTTCTATAGAGAAAGGCAAAAATCGGCGGAGATTCTAGGTATATGGAAGGCAAAAATAGCTGACTATAAAATTCCATCGAAAACAAAGTGAACTCTTCGAAGAATTGATTAGAAATATTAGAGGCATTTTCGAAGTGTATGAGTTCGAACTCAACATAACAATTAAAATAAAATTCAGTTTGCATAACCATCTCTTTCAATTTAGTAGACACGAGATATCGCTTACGGCCGAGACAACGGCAGCAATAAAATGTTGTGAACAATTAGACACTTTCGATGATGTTTTAACAGGTGGCGCATTCGACCTTCACTACTAGAAACAGAAATTTTGTTTGAAGAGCGAATGCCTATTCGACCTAAAGAATGTGACTGAGATCAACTGAACAAACCCTATAGTGCAATTTACATTCAATTCACCTCCGATTCTATTCAGCAAATATATAAAGAAAAGTGCCTCCAGAAGCGCGTGCTGCCCTTCCTCTGATCTAACGAGAGTGAGACTCTATTTTGGTCGGATATGGCATCGTGCCACTACGCGAAACTGGTGAGGCAGTCGCGCGAAGCCAACTACATATGTTGCTTTTGTGCCGAAGAAGACAAATCCGCCAAACTCGCCAGAACTTCGAATTTTGGGCAATTTCTATGAGTAAGCTCCGGACAACAGGGAAGATCTTCAAACAACGTCAATGATTTGACTGAAAAGTGTGCAAGAAAGAGGGCACAAATGTTGCGCAGGATTTGATGGCATTGATAAGTCTCAGGTTCGGACATTTCCGTAGAAGGGAAGATTGAATAAAGCTACTTTGCAGGAACGAAGCAAATGTGTTATTATTCCTTGAATATTTAAAAAATATTCGATTTATTACTTTTCAAAAATAGTCAGTCACTATTTCAATCACATTTTTTTCAAGTGCAGTCTTTATCGCTAGTAAGCACCCTTCCATCAATCTATTTTCTGTTCTGTCGTTCAACCACTAAAGACATTTGAGATTTACTTTGTCTCTCTACCCCTTGGGAGCTTGAATTAATGAAAACAAATGTTCACGTTTCAATTTTACGAGTATGAATTTAAAGTATTTGAGTATTCCTCAAATATGAAAAGAAAATTTTCAACCAGTAGGCTCAATCCAACCTTCCGTTCTTTTTGCTATATTTTCATATTATATATTCATAGCATTTTTTTGAATTTTCATAGCGTTTTTTGCGAAAAACAGAAGAAAAGGTGAACAACACTTTACGAAGTTGCTTCCAAACGATCTAGCAACGCTATTCGCTATTGATTGTTTTCCCTTCCCCAGGATAATCGAAAAAAATTATACCATGTGCTACTCTAAAACATTGAATCTACAATCTTCCCAGCGGATAGCTATGTCTTTGGACGCTTCGAACGTGGTTCATCGGCTGCAGTCCACTCAAATAATGATAGTTTTTATTCCGGAGTAAAGTGATGGATCCATGTTTCATCCATTGTCACATATCAACGATAAACAATCCGATTTTTCCTGTAAACTGCTCTGAAACACCAACACGTTGTTGCTTTTATTCGACTGTGAATAAACGCGTCACCTTGCCTTTGAAAAGAGCTTTTTCACCTTGTATCTCCGGAACCGAAAGTTGAATCTGAATCAAAATTGGGATATTATTATGGCATCTTAAAACCATTCAGTTGAATCTGAGTAGTGAAAATCGTCTGAGCAATCTTCGAGAAAATTGAGTAACATTATTTCCCTTTTTGCCGACTTTTCTCAGAGATGACAAGACCGATTTTCAAAAACTCAGATTCAAATGAAAGTTCTTATGGTCCCATAGATCGTTATTGAAATTTATCCCGCTGCGACTTCCATTTCCTGAACTACAGGGTATATGTGCAAATACAGGGTCCGGCACTCGAAGTGTAACCAATTAAAAAGGCCATAAATTCAGTTTGGAAAATTACTTTTACTTAATTCAAAGTACAAAATGTGTAAAAATAATACAAAATTCAGAATCAATTCACTTTTGCTCGATATGACCACCTTTTGCCTTGACTTGATGACTTGAGAGAGCGAAGGAGTTGCTTCGTTTGGCCGAATGTGACTTGCAGGTATTTTGGCCCACTCGCGGACAATAACTTTTTTCAGCGCCTCGAGACTGGTGTATCTTTTAGTTCGGACTTTGCTCTCCAAAATGGCCCAAAGAGAATAATCCATTGGATTCGCATCTGGTGAATTCGAGAGCCATTGTGTGGACGTGATGAAGTTCGGAACGTTGTTTTTCAGCCATTCTTGGTTCACTCGAGTTTTGCGAGACGGTGCCGAGTCCTGGTGAAACGTCCATGGTCTGCCACCGAAATGTTTGTCTGCCCACGGCTTCAAAGCAACCTCCAGAATACTTTCCCGATAATATGTCGCATTTATCTTGACGCCAGGCTCGATGAAAACGATTGGAGAGCGCCCATCTGCGGTTACAGCGGCCCAAACCATTATCTGTTGCGGGTGCTGCCTCCTGGTGGCCAATCGATGACTCAAATTCTCGTATGAACGGTCGGTCAAGTAAACCCTATCGTTTTGAGAGTTTACGAATTGCTCAATTGGAAAAATTTTCTCGTCAGAAAATACAATGTTCGGAAATTGACCGCTTTCGGCCAAACGAAGCAACTCCTTCGCTCTCTCAAGTCATCAAGTCAAGGCAAAAGGTGGTCATATCGAGCAAAAGTGAATTGATTCTGAATTTTGTATTATTTTTACACATTTTGTACTTTGAATTAAGTAAAAGTAATTTTCCAAACTGAATTTATGGCCTTTTTAATTGGTTACACTTCGAGTGCTGGACCCTGTATATGAGAAAATGCGCATTCAATTTACTCGAAAATTTCTTAACCCATTTTTACAAAATTAAATGCAAATAAAAGATCTCTAAATTTTTTAAAGTCCCCGAGAAGTTGATCCAGATCCGACTTCCGGTTCTGACATTACAGTGCGATTTTCATTAGTAGTTTATCACAAGTGATGGCGAAACGAAGTGCAAATTTTTTAAAACTTATTGATAGTTTCATCTAGTTGGTAGAACTCCTTAATTAGTCGATATATAAATCTACTTTGGGACTACTAGTTCCCGGTTCCGAAAGCACCGGTAAGTGAAGAAAAGCTCCAAAAACGAAACTCACTTCAATTTCTCAGGAACGGTTTTACCGATTTTCGCAAATCATGATTCATATTAAAGCTCTCAGCGTCTTAAAAGATACTGTGCGATTTTATCCAGATCCGTGTTCCTGTTTCTAAATTAGATGGCAATGAGTGTCAAAACTTTCAAACTATCATACAAAATTATGCAAAACCGGTACGCATCGGTACGTGCTCATACGAAAGAAGAAAACACTACCGCCTAGCACACAGCGTGCTGTGTTCAATTTTAACTTGACATAACATTTCTGATTTTATTCAAGTTTGGAAGAGAATCTTCTAGTGATGTTTTTGAAAATAACAATAATATGAAAAAGACATCTTTACACCACTAGGTGGATTAAAAAAGGTTTTTTTAAAGACATCACTCTGTAAATGCGGAATTGAAAATCGGAACCTGAATGAATTGGATGAAATTCAGGAACCTTGTATGGGACTATAATAGCTTTCATTTGAATTTAAGTTCAAGTTTGAGAACAGTGCACTATTTAAATTCATATTACCCTGTAACTCCGGAACCGGAAGTCGGATCCAAATGAAATTAGGAAAATTTGTATTGAACCCTAAGACCTTTCATTTGAATCTGCGCTTGTGAAAACCGGTTAAGCCATATCCGAGAAAATTGAGTGACAATATTTGTCACATACACACTAGAGATGGCCAGGTTTCGAATGTTTGTACCCGAAACTCGATCCGAATCCGAACCCGACGGGTACGGATCGGATTCGGGTCGGGTATGGGTGACCATTTTTTCATTTTGAATAAGTACGGTTCGGGTTCAACATTTTGGTCGGGTTTCGGGTATTCGAACCAGAACTTTTTCGGGCTCAGGTCGAGTACGGATAAAAACGGTTATATTTTTTAACGGGTACGTATCGGGTTCGAATTTGGAAGAAAAATTATTCTCAGGTTCGAGTTTGGTTTTCACAGTCAAACATATATATTTTTAGTTCAAGTTTTCAATTTCACTTTTTCGTGACGCAAACTGTATAAAAGTTAAATGTTATCATTTTCCTGTGATACAAAACCTAACAACCATCACAGTTCGCAAAAATCTAGTGATTTTACATTTTATAAGAAGCACATAAATAGAGGATCGCTTTTCACACAAATTTATATTCAAGAACATTTTTTTTATTCAAAAGATATTTTTATTCAGGCCTATTTGCGTACGAGCTTTACGTGGCCGATTGAGCCGATCTTTTAAATATTTTTTTTGAGTTGGATCTCGTTGTCACCTTTTTTCTAGGGCACCTTGTTGTACATTGGTTGCAATTGTTGGTTGGTTGGAGGGTAAGTTGTTAACTGAAGCTGGTGTACTTTGTTCTATAGGGGATGATGATGGATTCGTTGAAGGGGATGCTTCATTGTTGTTGGTGGCTGTCACAGGTGTACTGGGGTTGCTTGGGGTTGGTGTGAAGGAGGAACCTTTGTCCTTTGGTATAGTTGTCTCCTTATCCAGTTTATCACATTACTTACCGTAGTGAACAGCTTTTTGGCAATATTGACATGTGACCATCTGATTGTCATAGGTAACAAGTGATTTGCACGGAATTCTTGTATCTTGACCGAAAATCACATAAGAAGGTGTAGCCTTCTTCAAGTGTATGCGTAATAAACGTACGCCATTTAAAATACCGGGGAAAAAATTCTTCCACTTTTCTTTTTCGATAGAGAGAATCTCTCCGTATTGGGACATAGTTTTGCGAATATATGAATCGGTGACGCTTGAGAGAAGATCATGCACACGCACTTCTATAGCACTATCTTCCATGTATACTGGAATGTTGTACTCAATGTTCTCGTGCTCCACATAATGCACATTATTATTGTCTTTTGCGAATTTAATTCCATCCAACTCTTTATAAAACTGGATGTAAATAACATTATTTGTTGTAACAACAATTGTATTCTGTCGTGTCGGCGGTAGCTTTTGTTCGTTTGGTTCACTCATTTCGAGGTCGTTCTATTGTTCACTACACAATACTGTACTTGGTTTCTTCTGTCCCGAACGTAAGCGGTTTTGTTTTATCGACTGACTTGGATGAGATGTGAAAGCGAACTGGTATTCAAGACCATGTAAAATTGTGTGATTTGGAAATTACATGGCTTGAAATCGAATGAAATAAAAGAACAAAAGATCGATATAGCATCAACGCGATTTGAATCGAGAAACATTAGATCACAAAAAACGTCAGTTTATCGGCTGAACCACAGAAGTTCATATCTGCTTGTTGAATAATTGATACATATAAATCCATACAGCGGCACTTGTTAGTCGAGTTTAAGTTACATTCGTAGCTTGTATAATTTTGAACGAGTGGAACATTGCGTCATTTGAAAAAATAAGTAGTTATGAATTGTTTTGGATTTAGAATTATGTCACCTGTAAAATTCATAATTTTTTTCTGTGATCGTTATTTTTGAATGGTTGAGTTGGTTTTGAATCACTTATGAAATATTCACGAACCCACATACTTTGATCGTATGGATTGAGCTAGAATGGGTAATCTAAATATGAGTGAACCAGTTCACAGTGGTTCAAAAGCGCAATTTCACGCTCTTAATTGATAACTCATAGGATCGTGGTTTTTGAGGTACAGTATCTTCAGCAAAGTTGCTCAGAATGATAGACGCCATCTTTTGGCAAATTTTATTCATGTGATTAATTCCCCTAAAAGTGAGATAAACATTTTATTTTAGCTCAGGGCCAACATAGGGGCTAAGTAACTTCGACAAAGTTGTGCAGAAAGTTATTTCAAACAACTTTGCTGAAGGTACTATTCCCGTAACTTAAGTGTAATTCAAGATATAATGTATTTTCTGAAAAGGGTGTCCAAAAACCAGTTTTTGTAAGAAAACATATATATTTTCAATTTATATGAGTTTTTCATATTATACAAAGTTTTTCATCTTTAAAAACTACACAACTTTCTCGAACATACTATGCTGCTATCATTTCAGTTTAATGAAATATAGCAATTTTTCATGTTTTTTAAATAAAATTCCAACTTGTCTATTATCAAAAGGCGCAGGAAGGAGCAGATGAGACTACTTACATATTAAACTACTTCAAAAGAGCTTTCAAACCGTGGTTGAATTACTCGTCTGCGATCGTCTGCAGGCGAGATATGTTCTTTTCAAATATCCTTGTCCTTGACATTTTCAATGATAAGGTTCATTGTATTTCAGATCAGATTTCAGTATATATTCGTTACCATGGAAACTCTTACAATAAAAGGTTTTTATGGACATCGCAGTCTACAAATAGAAAAGTATAGTAATAATTACAGACGGTTTTTTTAAAGTAACTGTCCGACGTTTTTTTAAAAGTGAGATAAGAAACCACGACTTTGAAAAAAGTCATGTTTTGGTAAGTTTTTTCTATAGAAAAGCTCTGTGGATAAATATCTTCTATTCATCAATTAAAGTGGAGATCGATAAACGCTTGCTATATTGTACTGTTCATAATGATTAAGAAGTTTCATTTATACAGATGTCGGGAGTATTATACACGCGAGCAATCCAGATCACTTACGAATCGGGATCCCATGAATTGGTAATTAGTTTCATTGGATCCTTTGGTTACAAATATTCGTGAATGGCCAAAACAGTCCAAGAAGAATCTGTCGAACGATGCTAAGAGTCTTTTAGCTGGTTAAGAACATTGCCAGCTATCAAAAAATAAATACAAATAACTGAAACATGAGTTTTGATCATACTTTTCTCTACCAGAAGATGACATAACTTAATTCGATTTGATTATGACTTTTTTAAAAGTCGTGACAAAACAGTTACAAAACTATTCAATTTATAGACTTCAATGTGCACAAAAAATAATATTTTGTGGCAAGTACCATAGTAATGAATATATACTGAAATCTGATCTGAAATACAATGAACCTTATCATTGAAAATGTCAAGGACAAGGATTTTTGAAAAGAACAT
Source organism: Malaya genurostris (assembly GCF_030247185.1). Classification (NCBI taxonomy): domain Eukaryota; kingdom Metazoa; phylum Arthropoda; class Insecta; order Diptera; family Culicidae; genus Malaya; species Malaya genurostris. Next base: position 248,335,811 of record NC_080572.1, on the reverse strand, counting down.
ATCTCGCCTGCAGACGATCGCAGACGAGTAATTCAACCACGGTTTGAAAGCTCTTTTGAAGTAGTTTAATATGTAAGTAGTCTCATCTGCACCTTCCTGCGCCTTTTGATAATAGACAAGTTAGAATTTTATTTAAAAAAAACATGAAAAATTGCTATATTTCATTAAACTGAAATGATAGCAGCATAGTATGTTCGAGAAAGTTGTGTAGTTTTTAAAGATGAAAAACTTTGTATAATATGAAAAACTCATATAAATTGAAAATATATATGTTTTCTTACAAAAACTGGTTTTTGGACACCCTTTTCAGAAAATACATTATATCTTGAATTACACTCAAGTTACGGGTACTACCTTCAGCAAAGTTGTTTGAAATAACTTTCTGCACAACTTTGTCGAAGTTACTTAGCCCCTATGTTGGCCCTGAGCTAAAATAAAATGTTTATCTCACTTTTAGGGGGATTAATCACATGAATAAAATTTGCCAAAAGATGGCGTCTATCATTCTGAGCAACTTTGCTGAAGATACTGTACCTCAAAAACCACGATCCTATGAGTTATCAATTAAGAGCGTGAAATTGCGCTTTTGAACCACTGTGCAGTTGCTCACGAGTACCTAGCATATGCCTAACAAATTTTAAATTAAAAAAAATGATTCAAACCCTAAACAGTCTCTTCTTCGAAAGAGATGTAATAGATACCTTGCTCACAATAATAAATTTGGTATATTGACATTAGCAGAATTAGTCAAATGATATTCGGTGAAGGGGCCAGGAATGAAGGATTCTTATTTATTTCTTGTCTTACAAACTTCTAGCATTTCTTCCAATTAGTTCAATAATTTCTCCAACTAAACTGTGATTTCTTTCTTCAGACAGCACATCAACCCGTTTGTCGAGACCCAAAAATGATCGGAACTTTTACTTTTTCGCTTGTTTTTTTAGGCACCAGACCAAACAAAAAAAGCAGATCACATTCATCATTTCAATCAGAAAACCGATGCCGCCACTAGCAATATGAGATCGCAGAAAATCATCGTCCGGCTTCCCAAATAAATTACCACCTTCGAGTGAATCGGGAAAAGCCCCTACGGAAGAGATGTTAATTTATGTTAATTAGACGATCCGCGGATCGATTTTCGATTCACTTTCCCCTTCGGTTGACAGTCAAATTATTTCGATAATGCTAGGGCGAGAGCGGGGCTTTCGAGATCTCGCCGGTTTCCAGTTCGGAGACCACTCGAAGATGAAGATGAAAAAGCAAACAGGCAAATGAAACTCTGGAACTGGAAAGTATCTTCTCAGATCCATCATCATCACCTGATGAATGAATGCTTAGCGCCGATCAAGTTGCCACAGTTTTCGACGGCCTAGAAGTGGGTCGTTGGCACAGAGTTGGAACGGCATAAATAAGGGGGTTTCCCAGCGCATAGCTACACTCTCTTCAGAGACGCTTTGTTAAACCAGTGGTAGTTTTTATGGGTGTTTCCCAGCTCCCAAGTCCCAAGGTGGATACCGAAAGTCTGTCTGTTTGTCTGTCCGTCCGCCTGCCTGCCTACCAGCCTCCCTCGGGTCTGTTTATGAGGAGCATAGTGTTGTAATGTGCAGCCGCTAGACCGCTTTGTAGTAGTTTATCGGGGCAGCAACCAGTTTGGGAATCATGAAAACACTCAATCAGATATTCCTCGCCCCCCACAAACAGATGCAACCACCGCCGCCGTCGTCTTCGTCATCATCGTCGTCGTCGTCGTCAACGACGATGCAGCAGTTGAAGGCGAGCACCGGACTGGGAAAAGCGATGCAACTAGCTTAAAACAGCTGATTCTTGAGAGGAGTCAAACACCACGATTACGACGGGACGGGTTACGCAAGCGCTGCTGTGGTCGCAGTATTTTCCTTAAGTTTTGTTGTTGCTATCAACTACTCATAGTTTCATTCATTCGACAACGATGACGACGACAACGACGACGATGCACAGTTTGCTCGTTCAGCATTCATGAGCGCGTGACTGCAGCGCAACCGTTGACTAATGACAATTGCAACGCCGTCGCCTGATGGCGATTGCTTACTTGTTTGCTTACTTGCTGGCAAGCCGCCAACGACATCCCAAGCTATTTCACAGATCTGAAAGTAGTGCCTGCGCCATACTCGCACGCCATACTCATCGTGATCGTTTTGGAAGCTCTTCACAAGTCTTTTTTTTTTTGTTTTCGTTGAGGACTAGTAAGTCTAGGCCGTTGCTAATTCGCTGGAATTTCCAACTGCATCTTCTTTATATGGAAGAACCGGCGATGTTTGACGTTCAGCTATGCATTGCTAGACTCGGAGACGACGGTTTTACATAAGCGTAAAACCGACGATCGCCTTTGTCATACCAGAAAAAAAAAATGATTAGGTTTCGGTACCATTACGGAATCATTAAATTTATCAGGTGTTCGAATCTAGAAAAAATTCTAGTCAGCTCTAGTCAATTACTTCCTTCCAGGCCGTTGCCAATGGCAGAACCTCAAAGCAGTGAAAATGTTTAATAGCTTCATTTTCAGAGCAATAAATTTCTACCCACACCTGCACAGTCATGAACTTCTAGCACGGAACTAACATAGTAGATGTTTACAGTGTCGTAAGATAAAACAAAACACCGCATCTCTCAAGGACAAACATTCGAAGCAACGGCATTTGCGAAGAGGCACCACCCGTTCCGAGGTGGTATCTTCGTTGCTTCCTGATTTAAACTTTTTTATTACATGCCATAACTCACGCTCACGTATCGGGTGGCTTCGGTTTGATTGCCCCGATGTCCACCGGAACTGACCGAGCAGACAACTTTCGAACACAAACAATCGTAGAGAAATAATTTCCGATCCCGACTGATAACATCTGGACGCAAGCTGGAGTTAATTAAAATTAGCTGTTTGCTTAAACGGCCGAGACCGAAATAACTCATAACTCGAGCGGCGATGGAGTTCGCAAACACCAAAGAAGGCAATCGGTTAAAAGTCTCCATATTAGTTAGTTTAAAGTGGGAGTATGTAGCCTTGGCATGTTGGAACGTTTCGAGTAAAAAGCTTGAGTCACTATCAGGGCACACTGTTTTTTTTACTCAAAATTAACTTTATTCATCAACGTAATCTCCATCAAGAGCAACGCAACCATTCCAGAGCCACTTTAACATTTAAATACCTTTTTTGTAAGGACTGTATCGGCTATCCACATACATTTGTGTTGTACGCATGTATTTGTGATGGTTTTTTATGCTCAGATCACAGCATCCTATGCGTTTGGCTGTCAGCTTTCGTTTGTTTACTTGTTTGTGCGGTTGAAATTCTGCGTTTTCAAAATGCTGCGTATTGGAAAGGAAGTGAAAATTAGGGTTCTGGACACAAGGCCAAGTTAGAAGGGTATTACTATGCGAAAATTGGCGAAGCGGTTCGGAATTCATCATGCCAGTGTTGAAACCATTATTAATCAGGTTAGGGAACACTATTTATTGGATGAGCTACCAGGAAGAAGCAGAATATCCGGTTCTTCCAACCCGAAACTGGATCAGAAAGTGGTATCTCTAATCATGAAGAACAAATCAATGTCAATACGTGATTTGGTCAAAAAAGCAGGAACGAGTGTCGGAACGATCCAGCGTATCAAGAGGCGAAATCACCCGAAGACCTACAAGAAGCAGAAAATCTCGAAACAAAGTGTAAAACAGAAGAAGTGAGCAGCAACAAGAGCCCGGAAATTGTATTCGCGTCTTTTGCAGTGTCCGGATGCATGCGTTTTGATGTACGATGAGACTTATGTAAAGGAGGACTCAAAAACCCTTCCAGGTCCACAATACTTTATTGTCGTCATTGGGGAGGATGTGAGCGATGCGGACAGGTCGATTCAAGTGGAGAAATTCGGTCGAAAGGTACTGGTATGGCAAGCAATATGTTCCTCTGGTTTAAAGTCAACCATTTTTTACACTACCGGAACTATAAATGCAGAAATCTATCAATCTGAGTGTCTCCAGAAGAGATTGTTACCTTTATGTAAGAAGGATAGTACACCTTCATTGTTTTGGTCGGATTTAGCGTCGGCTCACTATGCCAAAACCACTCTCAATTGGCTTGCGGAAAAGGGTATAAATTTCGTTGAGATAAATATCAATCCACCAAATTGCCCTCAGCATCGACCCATCGAACGTTACTTGGCAATCGTGAAGAGAGGTCTTCAAGAAGACTGGTAAGGCAGCTGGGAACATGCAGGAGTTCCGAAAATTTGGGCTCAAGCGTCCAAAAAATGTGATGCAACACTTGTCCGAAACTTGATGAAGAGCGCTCGATGAAAAGTTCGAAAATTCGTGAAGGAATAACTTAAATTTCATCCGGTTCCATTTTTAGTTTGAATAAAATATCGTTTTTTATCATAATTTAAAAGAAAAATTTGTGGATAGCTTATTTTCGATACACTCCTTAGAGACATTTTCCGGATCTCGTCAAGCTGAGTCGAATGGTCGAATCGAGCTGAGTCGAATGGTCGAATAACACTACTAGATTCCTCCAGTATTTCTATTACCATTGTTTTAAGAAAGGCAAAATTGTTTTAATTACCTCTAAAAAATCTTCACAGACTCCAAATACGAGAATGTTAGATGGCTCAGGGTCATTTCGCCGAAAGGGTTATTTCGCCGAATGACATTTCGCCGAATGGGTCATTTCGCCGAAAGCCATTTCGACGAAAGTCGTTTCGCCGAAAGCCATTTCGCCGAAAGGGTCATTTCGCCGAATCCTGAAAACGTCTTGAAATCGTAATTAGAATTGATTTAAAATAAAGACAAACGAAAGATGACTTGTTGACTATTAGCTACTAAGCATCAAAGCAATTGCATAGGTGTATCTACCAGCAATTGTAGGTGGTATTTTCCGTTTGTTAAGTGAAAATGAAAAAATATCTAATGTGGCTACGCCACATCGTTTTGGTTCAAGTGCTGTCCGACCTCGCTACCGCTTGTTCGGACCTAACTAAAGCAAAGAAACCTAGCTTTGAGTAGACCGGGCAAACGAGGCGGTTACAGGTTTGTATGCAAGAGGCCGCCGCTTCCGGGTCGGCGGCCGACTCAGCTGGCGTCGGCTCGGCGGCTTTGTGCCGCCGAGCCATCTTGGCTTCGGTTATGTGGCTGTGCCACATCAGCTATACAGAAGACATAACATGCTTGAGATATGACCCTTTCGGCGAAATGACCCTTTCGGCGAAACGACTTTCGGCGAAACGACCTATTCGGCGAAACGACTTTCGGCGAAATGGCATTCGGCGAAACGACTTTCGGCGATATGACCCGCTCCCATTTCTATTACCATTGTATTAAGAAAGGCAAAATTGTTTTAATTACCTCTAAAAAATCTTCACAGACTCCAAATACGAGAATGTTAGATAAAAAAAACTGTTTTTTTTTTTCAAAAACACCCTAAAATGATTGATTAAAATAATTGTTTTACTGAAGATGGAATGGTGTCCTCAGAAAACCATTTTCATCGAATGCTGAGGCCATAGCAGAAACAGAAGCCTATTTTGAAGGCCTTGACAAATCTTTTTTTTTAACGGGCATCAAAATATGGAAGAACCGGTGGGTCAAGTGTATCGCTCTAGATGGTGATTATACTGAAGAATAAAATAGTTTTCACGGTAGAAAAACAACTTTTTCTTTGATAGGCCCGGGACTTCTCATTCGATGTATGTTAGTATGGTTACGATGGGGTTAAATTCCATGCATTGAGATTCGAATCGCTACCGCCGCATCCACCATATTCTCCAGATTTAGCCCCCAGTGGCTATTTTCTGTTTTCAAGTTCAAAAATGGAGCTTGCTGGAAAGAGATTCGTTTCGAATGATGAAGTCATCGCTGAGGCTACCGTGTTTGTAGAGGATAAGGAGAAATCGAGGAAATTTTAGAAAGCCGGTGGAACAATTGTACTACTCTTCAAAGAGAATCTCAATACTAATAGGAACAATATTCGAGTAGGAGAAATCAGCTGTTATGAAATGTTACTGTCCTTTAGACCCCTTCAGAAAATGAATAAAGTATAGAAAATGAAAAAAATCAAAGTCAAGATACTACATTCAGTTCGCTTTCACATCTTATCCAAGTCAGTCGATATAACAAAACCGCTTACGTTCGGGACGGGAGAAACCAAGTACAGTATTGTGTAGTGAACAATAGAACGACCTCGAAATGAGTGAACCAGTGAAGTGAACCTTTTAGATCGTGGCTCTAGAAAATACGACACCTGACATGAGTAATCTGCTGCTTAGACTCTGACAGCGACCCCGGAAAGTAATTGAATAGACTTATTTACTTTAATTTCCATATATTAACTACAAAAAAAGAAACAGGGTGAAAAATGTGGACTAGAATATGAGTGTATTTGTACAAACCGATGTTAAATGCTATTTTTCCTTATTCAATTGAACAAATGTCCTGTTTTCTTCCTGGTTTTGGCAGTGGCTTCCTGTCCTTATGTGCACCTCGTGCACTGCACAACCGGGTGAAATTGAAGAAATTAACTGAATCTTTATTCCTCCGTACACTGATTCACATACATACGGAATTGCTCAGCTCAGCTCTGCGATTTGTTGCTCTCTGTCACGACTGACTCTGTGAGAACTTGTTTGCGCACATTCAGAAGAGGCTTCAGTGGCTTAAAGACTGTCCCAGAAAGTATGGACGCACTTTGATTTCGCTTTAAATAACTCACAAGTGTTAGATATTCAAATTTTATTCGATATACTGATAATATTAGACTACAACAACAGAATATTATTCTCAACATTTGCTACATAGCCATTGTAGACTAGCTGGCGCACCTTCTTGCGAACGTTCCTAATTAAATTCCGTACAGACTTCTTGGCGACAAGTTTTGACACTTTTTTCCAATCTTTTTCGAACTGTTGAATGTTTTCGGTTGCCGAGACATGTTTCCTAAGATGTGCCTTCCTTAATGACCAAAATTCCTCAATTGGTAGAAGTTGTGGTCAATTTGGTGGATTCATGTCTTTTGGGACGAAAGTGACATTTTTGGTAGTATAGCATTCTACCGTTGATTTCGAGTAGTGGCAAGAAGCAAGATCTAGCCAGAAAACAACAGGATCCTTGTGGCTTCGAATCATGGGTAGAAGTCGTTTTTGTAAACATTCCTTGATGTATATTTCGCTGTTCATTGAAGCAGTGGTGATAAAGGGTTTCGAAATCTTACCGCAGCTACAAATTGCTTGCCAGACCATAGCTTTCTTACCAAATTTTTAGACTTCAATCGATGTCTCGGACTAGTTTAACACATGCCCTTCTCGCACCGTATAATATTGTGGTCCCGGCAAGGATTTGTAATCGAGTTTCACGTAGGTTTCGTCGTCCATCATTGTGCAGTTCAAATTTCCAGCAAGAATCGTATACAACTTTCGAGCCCTCGGCGTGATCGATACTTCTTGTTTCGGACTACGTTTTTGTTGTTTCTGCTTGTTATAGGTTCAAAGATTCAAACGTTCTTTAGCACGAAGAACATTTGACTTCGAAGTGCCCACTTTTTTGGCCACATCCCGAACTGAAACCTCCTTCTTTTGCTAGAACGCCTTCAGTATACGTTTATACAACTGAGGGTCAGCAGGACCTTTTTTTCGACCCGTTTTCGGTTTATCCTCAAAGGTGTTATCCTCACCGAACTTCCTGATTGCATTTCGCACGGCATTTTTACTTACTCCTTCCATTTTTGCTATCATTCTCAGTGGCAGTCCGCGTTCTGTGCACCATTTATACACAAGTTTTCGACGTTGTTCTGCTGAAAGTCCACGCATTTCGAAACAAACTTATGAAAACGAATAAACAACTGCACAAGTGGTAAGAGAAGAGTGTAAACAACAGGTCGCAACCATAAAAATTGACAGATTCTGAACCATTGCGAAATGGCAGCGGTTTTTGGTTGCGTCCATACTTTCTGGGACAGTCTTTATGCTTATGGCAGTTGAAAACAAATTGCTGTTTCAGTTGCAACGTCAAAGCGATCTTTTGATGAAGTTTCTGACAGATTTGCTCGATGTGCAGAGTGCCAAATTTTTCTGTTGTATCGATTATTAATTCATATTATTGATGGCAAAAATGAGCTTTAATAAAAAAAAGGCGGGTTGGTAATGTCAGAGACATAACTGGATGTCGTGAATACGAAAACAACTGACATGTTCCTTAACACTTCCGAATATCAATTAGTTGATCAATTGTATGAATTATGCAAGCATTTCCCTTTTTCACATTTTTTACAAAAACAAAGAAAGCTTCACTTGATCTCGATTACTGCGAATTTCACACAGTGAAATGTGCACAAATCTAATCAAACTGTTCTAGATTTCCACTAAACAGAGGATATTTACCTTCGATTTGCGAAGAAGAAATCCTAATAGTTCTTTAGAAAACTTTTAGAGCCATTAGAACGGCTGATTTTGTGTGACGCTCTCCACCGTTGTCCTCTTTTCGTTGTTTTTCACCAATGCAAACGACTAACAGCTGTGACTTAATCGCTCTTGTAGGAAGCGAAACTAGCTTTGCAAACGACACACAATACATCTGCTCGCATTGGCGATAGAATCCAAACCGATCCAATTTTTGTTAAGAGTTTTCTTTTTACGTGATTTCGATTGTGGCTTTTTCACCCTGGGGCGGTCCTAACGGCTATAAAAATAGCAGCATATAGAATTTTATTGTCAGTTATTTTATTTCAGATTTTCATTTCGTTGAAAGAAACTATCAAGATGCTGTACGGGATTCATTCTTACCTTTCAGAAGGACCAAATTGTGGAACTCACTTATTTTCGGAAAATTTTTCTCGAACGATTTGTTGTACAGCAGCAGATATTTTGTTATCTTCCTCAGAACGCGTTCTGATTGGCTGGTGTTGACATGGGTCAAATGAAACAGGTTTTTCAATAGTGTACTATTGAAATACTTCAATGCTGTTATTATACACGTTTAAGTTGAAAAATTTCGATTCTATTGGTAGTTAGATTATATAAATCCTTCAACAGATTACTGAGCTATGGGCTTTAAAAATACGAGAAAGGCAAACGCTCCTTATGAATTATCCTTTTTGATACTCGTTTATACCAAACATTTCAGAAAAGTTTAATTTTGAATTATTTGAGACTATGTCACACAACTGAAAATTTTATCATAAAATTGTGATCATATTTCCGATGGCATGTAGCTAAAATTATGTTGATTCGTTAAATACAACAAGAGTTATTCACGATCAAAAACTTATCACTCTCTCAGAGGGTACATTTTGAAAAGGCGCCCCATAGTAAAGTAAGTCGTATTCACGACAAAAAAAAACCCTCCAAAAGTATATCGTTATTTCATTGTATTGAAAAACACAATCGAGTAGCCATTCCTCGATCATTAGTTTTAACTTAAAACCGAATTGTTACATCATATGTCATACCACATAATAAGTGCACAACCCGTAAATTTTGTTACGAGACGCCACGGGAACAATGAGCTGTTGGAAAAAAGTTGATAAATTTCGTCTGACCAGTACGACGGACTCAAATTTAAATTCAAATTCTGAGAGTAGTCCGAGAATAACCTCGTTTATCAATTAATTGGAGCGAACAATTAACACCAAATTAGCTCTTTCATAGCTTGAATTTAATCAAACGGACAAACGGACCAGCTCATCACCAGCCTAGCACCTGTTGGTGAATGGACTTGGAAAGTATGGGAACTTCAATGTTTCGTCACTGGGTTCATTAGATGCGGATCTTGTGCTGGTTTACTTTGCTTTCGGTTTTAGCGTAGGAATAAAATCTGCGGAAAACATCAGCAGTGATCTGCTGAAAAAAAAATGAAAGTACCGTCTAGTTTAGACGGAAAGTATAAAGATAAAATATAAATTACGACATTAAATTGTTGAAAAAGTAGGACAGTGTAGATTGACCAACGTTAGATAAATTACCTAGATTTTCCAAAACTGACAAAAATTATCGAAACCATTCCGATGGGCCCGGGAGAGTCTCAATAAATGTTTGTCATCAAAGACTAGAGAAACTCTGTTTGATAACCTTTCGATTTTGATAACACTCTATAGTAAGATTTTAACCTTCAAATCATTCGCCTCTTCGGATCAGAAAAACGCTCTGTCCCCATGTGCGGGGTTGGGAATCGAACCCAGGTGGGCTGTGTGAAAGGCATCGACTCACCCATCACGCTATACTCGTCCCCAATCAAACTTTATACACGTCTTCAGAATGGTAAACCAATATTATTCAGAAACGAAAATTAAAGGCTAGACAACCTATAGTTTCTTTTTCATCCACGCTCGAAATGACAGAACGAAAAACCCTTGAATGACTGATATTGCGTGAAATTTATAGGGAAGTAGCATGACATAATTATGTACTACTACAAACTGTCGTATATGGGCAAGCCTGTAATAATAAGCTGCGCCCTGCTGTCCCTAATTGCAAGGAAAGGCGAAGCTTTTGGTCAAAGTTTTACTATGGCTGAAACGCCCTGTCGTATGACTTTTTGACACGTTCAGTTTTCGGCTAGATTAACGATATAATCAAGATATCAGGATGTTTCATTTGACCAAGTCTTAAATTCTAGAGTACTCTCTGATCCAGCGGCAAAGCTCAAAGCGCCTTTCTCAGCTTTCATTTATGTCGTCAGATTCCCGGACGGTGCAGTCAAAGTAGAACGTTGATCGTTTCCGAACCTAGACTGGAAGGCACAATTTGCAAAGCAAATTCATTTACATGCACTTTTTCCACGAGACACGGATCGGATCGATTCCCACAACCCGTTTACGAATGCTTCCGCACCTACCAGAAGGCGAGACTGACAGTTCCATGCGACCAGAACTGCCACCAGCTCTAAACATTAGCAACAGCGGTATGTAATTTGCACACAACAAAATCGACCAGACCCTGCCCTGTCCTGCCCTGTCCTGCCCTGCACGGTGTCATGTCGCACCAGCAAAACCAGCATACGGTTAGTTCGTTGACACAGAAATGTTACTAATTAATACAGATTATCTCTGCCAAAGCGGGTGCCGTACGGTGCGATCGGCTGGAGACCGAAAACAGGTCAGCTAGCTGCTTCCCATTTCCCATCTGTGAGAGACGACATCCGCTTCCTGGAATGTACCAAAGAAACAAGTTCAGTGCTGACTGGAAATTTTATCCGACCCACCCCGGGGCCACCGGTGTCAATCACCTCAAGCCACCGAACTGAGAGAACCAAAAAAAAAAAAAAAAGAGCAGCCGCATGGAATTACAACTTAATTAAAATGTGACCGCCACCGGCCAGCGATTCTGTCAAATTTATTACCCCAACCGAAGTGTGTCATCGCGCTGCTCTCAAACTGCTGGCATCAACGCAAATGGCTCCCCAGTGTATGTGTGCTATGTTGGTGTGCTGCAGTGATCTTCCGCCGTCTTATCATGCTTCAGGCCAAAATCGGGCGATCCCGAGGTGAGTTCATGCTGTTCTGGCCGATACTGATAATCGACACCCAAAACACCCGGAGGTCATCGGGGTCCCGCGTATTTTTCTATTTTTCTTATCCCGCTGGATAGTAGGCTACCTTCTGGTGTCGGGTAGGTAATTGACGCGCGAGTCCCGCTGATAATGACTCCGAATATTTAGCGTCCCGCTGGTGTTTGAAGCGTAGATACGCGCAGAACAACCACCGAGTTTTAGTGATTTATTGGATCGGTGATTTGCTAGCTGAAGGTGCTATCAAAATTGATGATAGATGTATTCGTTTGGATTAATGTAAATCCATTATTTTTATGTGAAATTTCAGGCTTTATTGCACATGTTTCAGATTGTCCCATTTGAGTGAAATATGTACCGTTTTGCTCTGGAAATTGATGACATTTCAAGGCTATTCTTGGCGAAAAAAACTCTAGCAATTGATTTCTTTATTGAGTCTTCTTCTAAGGTCAAAATTCAAATTTCAGGCTTTACTGAACATGTTTCAGATTGTCCAATTTGAGTGCAATATGTACCGTTTTGCTCTAGAAAATGAAGACATTTTAAGGCTACTCTTGGCGAAAAAAACTCTAGCAATTGATTTCTTTATTGAGTCTTCTTCTGAAGTCAATATCTTATAACGGAAAAAATATGGCATGTGGCCGGACGTTGTCCTGATGGAACACGACACCTCTTCTACATTTCCGGTTAATAGCTACTTTTAAAAGGTTCGTTTGTTGACAGTACAAATAAAAGCGAGTACTTGGCCATATCGAATCAATTCATAATAACAGAGAAGTAGAAGTAGAGTAACGTTTTCATGTACAACATTTCGTTACAATTTGTCAAGTGGTTATCGAATTGCTTCCAAGCTAAAAGTTCTTCAATTCAGCCCTACAGAGGGATCGTGAAACAGTTGAGAATCAACAATTCGACCGAGTCCCGTGTCGTGTTGACCCAGATGACATCTGGGCGATTATTAAGTACACGCTTCCGAAACAAAAAAAGTGTTCAAAAATGAAAGAATTTGAAGAAAGAGTGATCTTCGAAGCATTTCTACAAGTTACAATTATGGTTGGGGGGACGGATATAGCTTTATGGGTTAGACGACCGCCTTCCACGCGAACTACTGAGCCAAAGTTTCAGGATCACGAACATAGGGCTCAAAAAATGTTCTAGTCCTAAGTTCATCAGGCCACAATGTAGGCTAAAGAGAACTGCATGGTGTTCGTGTACGGTGCGTTACTTCGGTACAATGCTTTTGAGCTGTGATTTCTCATCATCTTTGAGTAGCTCAGATGCATAGCAAGTCAATTTGAGTGGAGATAATTTTTGGCTCGAATTCTACCCTTAGAAGTTATTTTGGGAAAATTCCATTTTCGTTTTCAATCATCAATATTTTTCAATAGCGGCAAAATACAAACAAGTTTCAACAAAAATATAATTATAAGCGTTTTTACATATCGCTGGAAATTTTTTTAAATTTTCATATATAATTGTAATTGATATGTAACTGGGTCGAAATACAAAGAAATTAAATTTTTGATTCCAATGCTATATATGATAAAAGAGGAAAAGTGTGGAAATGACCACCAATTCATTCTTTCAAGCAGCATATTTTTTGCTTGACTGATCTACTGTTCTTATATTACAGGTTTGCTTACAGTTTGCACTTAAACGCGCACAAAACTCGACTGATAATGATAAGTTGTATAGAGGTGGTTTATGTGTGACTGTTATGCCACCTAACAGTTCAACATAAACCGCTAAGTCGACGTAAAGTTATTGATACTTCCTTTTTATATTTGCAACATATTTCGGCATATATGTTACTGGCCCACTCAAATAGGGATTAACCTGACGCAGCCTTACGAGTTAGAAGGTTAAGTTTGCCACTAAAACGAAAGATCCTGCATTCCGCATCGCCCAAATAGCTGCTTCAAAGTGTTAACTTTAAGTTCAAGCTATACTTTAAGTTTTATTTTTCTGCTTTTTGTTATCAGGACCAAACATCTTTTAGGCCGACTTCGGAAGTTTGCATCGCATTCCAGTTATGCGTGAAATACATCAAGCAACCTAATCTCCAATTCTGTGAAACACCCCCAAGAATTCGCCTTTACCGGATGTTTGACAATTCACTGAACCATAATACCGGTACTGTTTCCCAACCAGGCACGCTTCAGTGCGCCGATCAGTCGATTTTTTTGCCTACGCGCTTATAACGAAGAAGTAGAGGTTTGTTTCTAAAAAATCAGTTTTTACCAAGCGAACATGACGAAACGTGAATTGCTAAACACGAATGAGTCGAATAAGGAAGGAAAAAAAATGTATCGCTTTGTTGATACACCCAAAGCAACCGGGTTGACACTTAATAATAATTATTGTATCAACTTGCTGTCCCGAATGTTTAATTCACAGGATGTTCACAGAAATAAGTAATCCTTCAGGGAGAAAATTATCAGGGAATGAATCGATCTGTAATTTCAATCAGGAAAACTATCAGATGTAATGTTTTGGGTGAACAAAACGGGCTTGAACGCTAATATTTTTAATTTTAATTTATTTGAAATCAATTGAAATTTTAAAACAACTAACCAAGGCCAGACGGCATTTTGTAAAATGATTTTGATCCAATTTTTCTGATTCGAAATACAAACCCAGAAGTTAAAACTTCTGGGTTTGTGAAAAATATTAGCGTTCAAGCCCGTTTTGTTGACCCAAAACATTACATCTGATAATTTTCCGGCTTGAAATTACAGATCGAATCATTCCCTGATAAACCGTTATTGTATCTGACCACAAACCCCAGTAAATAATACTTATTACCGAAACAAATAAAAATCGACATTCTATTTTTTGGAGGTTTGTGCCTGATTGGCCCTTTCCGAAAAACATTCGAAATTTAGGAAAACTATACAAAATTGAATTTTGTGACAGAGACTATATGTTCAGAAAATTTCATTAAAATCTTAGAGGGCGCTGCCAATTCCGAATACAATTTGACATAAAATTCGTCTGGATATAGTTGTCGCTTACTTGGCATGAATGGCGATTTTCAGTTTAGCCAGGTACCAAAATTTTCTTTTCGGTACATCTGTCCCTGACTGCTGTTAAGCCACTGACATTTTCTATCTAACATACCAGAAAAAATGGTAGAATTTCAAGCATGGGTTTTTACTCGTGCGGGTGACTAAATCTAAGCTGTTTTCTGTGCACAAGAAAAGTAAGCAGGCGTGATGAGTATTTCTCTTTGATGTTCTTTTATTGCGAAAGTTTCATATAACTAAAATTTCATTAATTTGGGGGTTTGGCTAAAAGCCATTTTTGTGCTTTGGGAACATAACCGATTTCACTATACTTTACGTTTCGTCTTCGACTCGTCAGTGCTTAGCGGTTCAAACTAAACTGTCCAAGTTTTTGCACTAAACAGTTCAATTTGAACTGCTCTGCACTGACGAGTCGAAGGCGAAACGTAAAGAATAGTAAATTTTTAAGTTATTCACTGTTATCTCATATTGTTGAAAATTTAATCATAAATTGCTGATTATATTTCCGATGGCAGGGGAAAAAAGACGTTGTAAGTTTAGAGATATTTGCGATCAAAATATAAATGCTTTTCTAGAGCCATACTGAAGTGAGACTCAAGTAATCACGTAATTAAAGTAATTAAAATTTGTCTAAAGAAATTTATGAAATGCAATAGAGTTATAAAGGTTTTTATAATGCTTTTATAAAGCTTCAAATAGTGATTATTAGACTCTGCTAGGATCTGATAGGTGAAGTAGGAAATGTGAATGCCTGATGAAGACATCAAGAATATCTCATTTATTGATGGTAACAAAGTCCACTGTAGATTTGAAATGTCGTGATGCAAGAAGAGTGCCTAAATAATGATTTACAATCAAAAGTCAAATACTGAAAGAAAAAAATTATCTAGTATTCAACAATAATACATGAATACATTTTAATATTGCATGTTTTTAACATTCCAGTCTGAATAAAAATGTTCCTTTCATTGGATTCGAACCCATGACGATAAGATGTGGACATATAGCACGCCGAAAAATTGTTGTATGATAATGGTTCATTACATTTTAAATGCCAATTCAATGCACATTACTTCAAAGTATGTAGGCTTTGTGTAATTATACATTAACAAAGTCAAAATAGTGTTGAAAATGTGCAGTGACATAATGCAGATGGCTACTTAGAATATTAACGTCAAACCCGAGCACAAAAAGTGGCAGTCATTTAGTTTCGGAAAACAAACATGACCATAAAGGTTTTGGTGGCACTGGAGGTACTCAACTTGGAAGTTATATCTCATGCAGTTCAGACCAATGAAGCAGAGTCGCTGGAAAATGTGGCTACCAGTAGAATAACAATAATAATATTATTAATATTAACAATAAAAAGAATTGTTTGTAACCCGGAATAATAAATAAAAACGTTCAAAAACTGTTGTGTCATATTTGGATTACGTTTCCAGTTGAGTTAAGTAACACAGATAAAAATATTTTGTGAATTTACATCTATTTTCATGCACATATTTGGAGCAGGCAATTAAACATAAAATTACTTCACAATTCTGTACGTTTCAATACAATTTAATCACAAAACTAGGCGTTAATTGAAAGATACAGTTCTATTTATTTAAAATTCCATGCAATCCAATTTATTTTTGCACCGATGCTGGGTTTCAATGAAATATTCGATTCAACCATTATCTATTCCATGCTAACTGATTTACATGTCGTGTAAATTTCATTATTTCTTTCGGTGAATACTTCAATGATTGCATTAAAAAACGCATCAAATGATGCATTAAAAAACGAATTGTTCTAGTGGCGTAATATTCTAAAAAGGTAGAAGACTCTCTCCCAACGTTGTCCTGCTTAGCATGGTCTTTTGTGAACATTCAATTTCAATTTTTCATACTTGAAAACCAAGTAAGTAAATCTGCTTTTTCACTTAACATTTGTTACAATGTTAAATTCTCTGGATAAATCTCTACTGATTGCAGGACACGCTACAAACTGTGTGTGTGCGTCGAAAAGAGTAAAAATGTATTACCCATTCTGACGATCTGACAAGTCGACCATTGAAACAAAAAAAAATCGCAGAATAACCTTGGGTAAAACAAGTTCTTCGGTGCTATTCCACAACTATGCCTTGATTAGATGATGAAAATTTCAGCAATTTCATCACCCACCCAACCTACTAGAAAGTACTTCACAATGATACCAGCATAAAACACCGGTATATTGAAGAGAGAGAGAAAAAAAAAGTGCGTGAATGTTGAGTTCAATTAGGCCGAACCGGGCACGGATGGACAAAGTGAAAATTTCGAATCGTCGATTCATTTTATACTTCTAGCAAAAATTACACCTTTCGTTACAACCGAATCGTCGGCTGGAGCCATCCAAAGTATGTCAAAAAATTTCTCTTTCAATTCAAAAACGCTCATTGATGATTCGTCATGACGATGATGATGATGATGATGATGATGTCGATGACGCCAGGGTAGCAATCGATGCGCAATTTGTGCCGGCTGCCAGCTTGCTATGATGTGTGATAAACGAGTCCTCCTACGCCGCCATCACAGTCCGGACGAAATTTAAGCTACCTTTCGCATTTGATTGCTGCCATCACCCGAGCACCTGTTTAATAGTGTAAGCGTAAAAAATCGATGAATGAATAATGGAGTGCTTGTCTGTCACGGTGAACGTGAAAAAAGCAGACAATAGTTACGTTATACCGTGGAAGAACAACGATCTACCGTACGATTAGTGAAACATGCTAACATCGAGTGGTAATGTAATGGATTGGTCTAACCAAAGAATCGTGTGTTTTTTAGTTGGAACACCAAATTAAACGCCGAACCGAAACGGATGCTGATCGGCGTATGGCCCGGCACGGAAGAGATTTCTTCATCGCCATCGCGCAACCGGGCTTCAGGTTTCGATAGCAAAAAAAACAGATTCGAGATTCTCCATAACAACAACAAACAGTTGATTGTTCGCCACTCTATCTCTCCCTTTCGCACAGTTCCGAAAGATCAAACGGTTATTACGAAATGCATCATATTCAATGCACTCAAATCAAGCGATGCACTTTTCGAAGTGACCTCGAACGGTGATACAAGCTTGCACCTCGATAATGAAACAATCGATCGAGAGCACCAGTAGTAAAAAAAAGGAAAAAGCTACCGGAGTTGGCGGTGCGCGGCGCGGTCGCGTTTCACAAGTCATCGCCTGGGCCATCGGGGGCCAATAAATAATTAACCCCGCCAACCGAAGTGTGCAAAACCTTCGGAAGCTCACTCTCTCTCTCTGTATATATGTATACATATAACTTAAAAATGTTTTTTTTTCTTTCTTTCGATTATTGTTTTCCTTTCCATTTCGTACCGGTCAATGCGCAAAGTGATGGTCACCCATCGACACGCACTGCAACAAAATGGCGCTAATGAGATTGGCGATTTGCAGAACAGAATCGATCGTGGGACAACTTCGTTTCCGTGTTTGATTATTTGCGTAGGTTCCAATGCTCATTTACCGGAATCGGTGACATTTACGTCTTTTGCAGAGAGGCCAGGTGAAAATTACAAATATCTGCAGGCAGGGTTGAAAAAGTCTGTATATCTGAAAAAAATCTGCAGTCAGTTAGTATGTCTTTCTGTCAGCAATTTCTCTATAAAGTATGACACGTAGAACTGACTTGTCATGCAAAAACCAAAAAAAAAAACAACTAGGTCGCGACAATTTCAAAAGTCTGTAAATTTGGATGAAAGTGTGCGAAAACTTCGATTTTCAAAAGTCTGCACAACAAAAACTGTCTGCAGCACTATATATGAAATCTGCAGATTTACAGACAAATCTGCAGATCTGGCATCTCTGGTGTTGTGGTATTGGCAACGAAATGTGATTCTTTTTGGTTTAGAAAGTGAAACAACGGGACGACGCACAGTGACCGAAATCCAAAAAAAAAAACTTTTTAATTCATAGGAAACATTACTGCAATTGAATTTTTCAAAACATCAAGAATTTTAGTACGAAATAATAATTGAACACTCAAGAATTCTTCGAAGTTCAGGGGCTGTTAGAATTATTCTAATCGTTCCATATAAAATGTATGACGCAAAGACGTTGATTTGACCCTAGAATTTCAAATGAGTAGGAAACGGATTTTGTAGCTTCTCTTTTCTACTTTTCAAAAATCTATGTGCCTCTGCGCCTTGGAAGTTGTTCGCAATTGCTCACGAGATCGAAAATGAAAATCGTGGCTCAGGTTTAAAGCTAAGCAAATGAACATCCTTCAATATGGTCTTATCTCTACTTAGATATAGTAATTTTTCTGGTTATTTTAATGTAATTTTATTAAATATCCAAAGAAATAATTTGAGCTGTTTCGACCGGACAAATCAGCTTAAGTCTGAAATAGATTGTTTATCCGAAATAATGTCACGATATTTTTTATATGGAAAGAAGATACATTTTACATTGGAATATAGGAATAAAATAAAAATGGAGCACACAAATTTATATTGAAGAACACAAATTTATATTGAAGAACATGTAAAATTGTGAGATTTGAAAATTACTTGGCTTTAAAAGGAATGAAATAAAAATCAAAAGATCGACAGCAACAACGCGACTTGAACCGAAAAACACTAGATCACAAAGCACACCAATTAGTCGACTGAGCCACAGAAGCACATAGGTATCTGCTAGGCTGATAAATCGTGCATATAAATTCATACAGTCTCACTTGCAATATTATTTTTAAGATCATACATGACCTTTGCAATGAAAAAAAAATCCGATTTTCTACAGTGGTGTAACCCCTTAAGGGATTCTTCAAAAAAAATTTCCTTGAATATTGATTATGAACGCCAAAGTTTGTTTGGGCATACATTAGCATAACCTTTTCAAATTTAAACTTCGTTTTTGGCATTTTCGTTCTAAGTGACGGTTTAAAATTTTAAACTCATTTCACCCTGTTATTCCGGTACCGGAAGTGAGATCCGAACAAAAGTCAAAAGAAGTCTATTTTTATAGACGTTGACCCTTTTATTTGAGTCTAAGTTTGTGAAAATCGACTTAGCTATTTCTGAGAAAATGAAGAGTTCCTACTTTGAGATTTCGATCACTATTTCCGGTACTTCCGAAACCGGGAGCTGGAAACGGTATAGCTGAATTCGGTTCGTTTGGCCAGCAAATAGCATAACCTATAAATTGAAACAGTTTTGAACCAAATTTAGAAGAATTTTTAAGTTATTTTGCATTATCGCTCTGTATAACAAGTAGCAATTTCATGCACACTACTCTGTATATCCGGAACCGGAAGCCAGATCTGGATAAAATTCTACATCAACTTGTGGAAACATAATACTTTTCATTTTAATCTGAGTTTGCGAAGATCGGTCTGGCCGTTTCTGAAAAATTGGAGTAATTCATCTAACTCTTAAGCGCCAAAACGTAGCACTTTTACGGTACTTCCAGAACCAGGAACGATGATCCTGTATACCCCAAAATCAACATATTTGGTCATCAACTTATCATCAGTGGTGGTAAAGCATCGATTCCGAACACGCAAAACGTGTTCGTTCCGAACCAAGAAGCGAACCACCATCGCGAGTATGAATTTGCCGATACCATCGTTCGAGCAAGCATCGCCGAACCAAGATGCGATGCTGATGGTGAAAGAACCGATGCTTTAGTTTGTGAGCCTATCGTTACTAGTATGTTCATGAACATCCGATTCGAGTACTATAGGCTGTTGCTTCGGATGAACCGAACTTTGTCAGCTGCGGCTGGACGTTTCAGTGTTTGGGTAGCTTAGCAGAGTATGGTAATTTTGTACATTTCCAGCGAGCGTAGGGTGGCTCAATATGATAAACTGAAAATGTTTTAACATTTGCAAATTCGATATTGAATAAATTGGTGAGTCAATAGCAATTAAAATTGAGTAATTTTGAGCATTTAGAACGAGCGTAGGGTGCCTGTATATGGAAAATAGAAAAATTTTTGACTAATCTCATTTCGATGCTCTATTGATTGATGAATAAATAGCAGTTCGAATTGGATAATGTTTTACATTTTCAGTGAGCGGGGGTGGCGCAATATGAAAATTTGTAAATTTTTTGATTTTTACTAATTTGATGTTTTATTAAATATTGATTCAAAAGCCCGTCCCGGGTTGGCGGCTCAATGCATAGGACGCTAGTCTTATAAGCCAGTTGTCGTATGTATGTTCGAGCCCTGACCTGGAAGGGTTCTTAGTGTCAGTAGAATCCATAGTACTAGCCATACAATGATTCTGTACGCTAAGAATCGGCTGCGAAGTCTGTTGAAACAGAAAGGCCAAATTCCACAAAAGGAATGTAATGCCAAGACTTTGCTTGATTCAAAAGCAATTAAAATTTAACAATTTTGGACATTTTCAGCGACCTTAGGGTGGTTCTATTTGAAAAATCAACAAAAATTGTATCTTAGACTACTAATTCGATGGTCTGTTGATTCTGGAAATAATTTTGTACATTTTTATCGAGCGTAGGGTGGTGCAATATGAAAATTTGCATATATTTAGACTTTTACTGATTTCATGTTCCATTTAATAGTGAATCAAGAGCAATGTAAATTTGATAATTTTGGACATTTTCGACGAACGTAGGGTGGTGCTATTTGGAAAATTTTAAAATTTTTGACTAATGTCAATTCAATGGCCTATTAATTGGTGAATCAATAGCAATTCCAATAGGATTTCCAATTTACAACGAGCGTTGTGTGGTGCTATTTGAAAAATGTTAGTATTTGAATTTGCAGATCCGATGCTTTATTGATTGATGAATGAATTGAATTCGAATAGAATAATTTTATACATATCTTGTGGGCGTGGAATGGCCTAATATACCTAAAAAATTGGGAATACTTTACCTTTTGCTAATTCAATGTTTAATAGATAGCAATTGGATTATTAGAATTTTAAGCATTTTATTCGGTGGTAAGGTAGCTTTATATGAGAAATTGTGAACTATTTTTCCAAATCGGATGCTGTGTTGATTAGTATATAAATAGTAGTGGTGGTGAACCATCGGATTTAAACATGCAAATCGTCGAAGTGCCTGTGATTTTGATTGTAATTTTTAACGCGCTATTGCTTTGAACATCAACTGAAATAGAATTTAGTTTTGATGCTGTAGGTAGGCATTTTATCGAACCATAAATAATAAAACTACGCATCGAATAGAACTCAATTGACCTTCGCCGATGGTCTACCAACTGAATGGTTTGGTACATATTGCTCCGCCGAACAGCAAGCGAACTTTACCATAAACCGAATGAACAGCTTTTGCATATTATTGCTAGGAAAACATTTCTAAACAAATATGTATAAAGCATTGGTGCTCGGTTCCCGCTTTACTGCTGGTATGAAATTGTAAATAGTTTAAAAATTACAATTTCTATATGAGGCCATCCAGCGCTCGCTGAGAATATCCAAAATTAACAAACGTCGCTCGCTCGCTAGAAACGTCCAAAATTATCCAATTCTACCTGCTACTGATTCGCTCATCCATTGAACATTAAAATATCAAAAATCAAAATATTTTCTAGTTTTTATATTAAACCCCTCTACGATCGCTGAAAATGTTCTTATCATCATCATGAAAATCATCTTATTTGAACTGCTATTAATTCATCAATCAATAGAGCATCGAATTGACATTAGTCAAAAACTTTACCATTATACAGATAGAACCATCCTATGGTCTCTGAAATTCTCAAATATGAGCAATTTGTTATTGTTATTAATTCACTATTAAATGAAACATTTTATCAGCAAAAGTCAAAATATTTACAAGTTTTCATATTGCGCCATTCTAAACTCACCGAAAATGCCCAAAATTATTTAATTCGAATTGCTATTGATCCAACAATCAACAAACCATCGAATTGGAATTAGTCAAAAATTTTACAATTTTTCAAATAGAAAAACCCTATGGTGGCAGATAATTTCCAAAGATTTTTTACTATTCAATAAATCATCAAATTAGTAAAAAAAATCCAAATTTTCAAATTTCGCCACTCTACGCTCTCTGAAAATGTCTAAAATTATCCAAGTTGAACTGCTATTGATTCAACAATCAATAGAACATTTTAATATTTAAATACGCTCGTTGAAAATACCTGAAATTACTCAATTTTCTTTGCTATTGACTCACCAGTTTATTAAACATCGAATTTGCAAGAGTAAAAAAAATCCTTTTTCATATTGAGCTACTCTACGATTGCTGAAATGTTCCAAAATATTCAAATCTTATTGTTATAGATTCTATAACCAAAACCATAAAATTTGCAAAAGATCCAAAACTTTCTATTTTCCATATCGAGCCACCCTACGCACACTGATAATGTCCAAAATAATACTTTTTTTTTTTTTTTCAAATAAAATTTTTATTAGGCTCATTTGCTTTAGCTTAACGTGGCCGATTGTCTTGTTGTTAGGGAGAGAGAAAGGGATGCCGTATTACGGGGCGGCATACTCCCCAGTTAGTAAGGGGACATAGGGAGGGTGGGACCTACACAGTATTGAATTGAAATTTGAATACATCATTGGTTTGTGGCATACATCTTTTAGACACATTTTGCGTTCGATGAATCTTCATGTTTTTCAGCTTGTAGCAATGAAGAGATTATTCTGGATTGGGATGCTTCGTTGGTGTGTTCTGACGTTGATGTGACGTTTTTGGGTAGCTTCCAGCAACTCAGTCAGTTCAAGGCAGGTGCATGCTCCGAAGCATCGTTTACACAGGCCATACTTCCAGCAACGTA
Source organism: Malaya genurostris (assembly GCF_030247185.1). NCBI lineage: Eukaryota > Metazoa > Arthropoda > Insecta > Diptera > Culicidae > Malaya > Malaya genurostris. Next base: position 248,312,484 of record NC_080572.1, on the reverse strand, counting down.
AAGAAGAGTGCGGTAGAGCTGTAGACGAGAAAGAGATAGGGAGAGCACTAAATTTGAGCATTGATAGTTTTCAAGAAGTTATAGATGAGAGTCATATAAGGAAGATTTCGAGTTGCCAAGACGTCGCGGACTGGTACGAAGGGTGGTATACCTCGGGCCCGAAGGGAACCTATGAGTTGGGACCTGGCATCACAATACTCGACACATGTCCAAACAACATGTTCGATGTCATGATAACCCTCACCGCAAACGCAGACACCACTCTCGGCGAGCCCCACACGACGGAGATGCGCGCTGAACATATAATGATTAGACATGAGCCTTGACATTACACGAATAAAGTCTCGGCTCACGTCTAACCCCCGGAACCAAGCTTTCGTCGATACCTGTGGGATTATTGAGTGTAACCATCGTCCCAGAGTTCCACTATTCCATGTATTCTGCCAGCTAGCTAGAGTTTTCTGACGACAGCAACTGAAAAATTCATTGAAGCAGATTGGTCTTTCATAGATATCACCTTCTAGTGCGCCCACCTTGGCTAACGAGTCCGCCCTCTCATTGCCCCGTATGGAACAATGTGAGGGGACCCAAACCAAGGTAATCTGGTATGATTTTGCAGATAAAGCACTCAATTGTTCCCGTACTTTCCCCAGGAAATACGGTGAGTGCTTTCCAGGCTTCACTGAACGGAGAGCCTCAATGGAACTGAGACTGTCCGATACAATGAAGTAGTGATCTGTGGGCAGAGTGTCAATGATCTCAAGGGTATACTGAATTGCAGCTAGTTCTGCGACGTAAACTGAAGCTGGATCACTGAGTTTATAGGAAGCGGTGAAATTTACATTGAATATACCGAAGCCAGTGGACCCGTCTAGATATGATCCGTCAGTGTAAAACATTTTATTACAGTCGACTTCTTTAAATTTATTATTAAAAATTTTTGGGATCTCTTGAGGGCGTAAAGGATCCGGGATTCCACGAATTTCTTCTTTCATGGATGTGTCGAAAAACACAGTAGAATTAGAAGTATCCACAAAATGAACACGATTGGGAACAAACGAAGAAGGTTTTATATTCTGAGCCATGTAGTCAAAATACAAGGACATAAAACGGGTTTGTGAATTAAGCTCGACGAGCTTTTCAAAGTTTTCTATCACCATCGGATTCAAAATGTCGCATCGGATTAGCAGTCGATATGAGAGATCCCAGAACCTGTTTTTCAACGGTAAGACGCCCGCCAGCACTTCAAGACTCATCGTATGGGTTGATTGCATGCAACCCAAGGCAATACGTAAACAACGATACTGAATTCTTTCCAGTTTAATGAAATGAATATTCGTAGCGGAGCGGAAACAAAAACATCCATATTCCATTACTGACAATATCGTCGTTTTGTACAACCTGATCAGGTCTCCTGGGTGAGAGCCCCACCAAGTTCCGGTTATTGTACGAAGGAAATTGATTCTCTGTAGGCATTTTCGTTTCAAATACCTAATGTGACATCCCCAGGTACCTTTGGAATCGAACCAGACCCCGAGATATTTAAATGTGAAAACCTGAGCTATGGTTTCACCCCCTAGTTGAAGCTGTAATTGCGCAGGTTCTCGCTTCCTTGAAAATACAACCAGCTCAGTTTTCTCCGTAGAGAACTCGATACCCATTTGAAAAGCCCATGTCGACAAGTTATCGAGGGTATCTTGCAATGGTCCTTGGAGATCGGCAGCTTTGGGTCCTATAATAGACACAACGCTGTCGTCGGCAAGTTGTCTTAGCGTGCAAGATGTGTTGATACATTCATCAATGTTATTTACGTAAAAGTTGTATAAAAGGGGGCTTAAGCATGAGCCCTGAGGAAGACCCATGTAACTGAATCGCTTTGTCGTCAAATCACCATGCTCAAAATGCATGTGTTTCTCGGACAATAGATTATATAAAAAGTTGTTCAAAACTGGTGAAAGACCATGCTGATGCAACTTCTCAGATAGAACGTTAATGGAAACTGAATCGAATGCCCCCTTGATGTCGAGGAAAACTGATGCCATTTGTTCTTTACGAGCAAATGCCATTTGAATTTCTGTTGAGAGCAACGCTAGACAATCGTTCGTTCCTTTGCCCCTGCGGAACCCAAATTGTGTACCTGAAAGCAATCCATTTGTTTCGACCCAATTGTCTAGACGGAAGAGAATCATTTTCTCCAACAATTTCCGAATACAGGAAAGCATAGCAATCGGCCGATACGAATTGTGATCGGAGGCTGGTTTTCCAGGTTTTTGAATAGTAATAACTCTCACTTCTCTCCATTCGTGTGGGACAATATTACCCTCGAGAAACTTGCTGAATAAATTCAACAAGCGCCTTTTGGCAGAGTCGGGCAGATTTTTCAACAAGTTGAATTTAATTCTGTCTAACCCCGGGGCTCTATTGTTACACGACAAGAGCGCAAGTGAGAACTCTACCATCGAAAACGGTGTTTCGTTTGTATTCAATGTCGCGACGCGGGATATCTTCTGTTCCGGAACAGAATCAGGACATACTTTCTTAGCGAAATCAAATATCCAGCGGTTAGAATATTCTTCGCTTTCGTTCGCGTGATTTCGATTGCGCATGCGACGGGCCGTATTCCAAAGAGTGCTCATTGCTGTTTCTCTCGTTAATCCGTCAACAAACCTTCGCCAGTACCCGCTTTTCTTAGCTTTAATCAGACTTTTCATTTGAAATTCTAACGCCGCGTATTTCCGATAATTATCTGGAGTTCCGTTCCTTCTAAACGAGATGAAGGCTGAAGCTTTTTTCGTTTTCAGCTCTGAGCACTCTTTGTCCCACCATGGGTTGGGAGAACGTATACTAGTTTGCGCGCTAGGTAGTCGTTTCGTCTGAGCTTGAATTGCGGTGTCAAGAATCAAGCCAGCCAAAAATGTATACTCTTCCTCCGGAGGAAGCTCCTGTGATGTTTCTAGTTTCTCAGATATCGAGCTCGCGTAACGTTTCCAATCAATGTTTCGTGTGAAATCGTACGAAACATTGATTGTTTCCGATGGTCTTCCACGGTTGGTGATAGAAACTATGATCGGCAAGTGATCGCTACCGTGAGGATCACAGATTACCTTCCACTTGCAATCTAACTGTAGCGAAGTCGAGCAAAGGGATAAATCCAGCGCACTTGGTTGTGCTGGCGGTCTAGGGTTCCGTGTCATTTCTCCCGTGTTTAGAATTGTCAAATTGAAGTTGTCACACAGATCTTGGATTAACGAAGAACGATTATCATCATATAAGCAGCCCCATCCTGTACCATGCGAGTTAAAGTCCCCTAAAACCAGCCGCGGTGAAGGAAGAAGTTCTATGATGTCTGCAAGCCGACGATGCCCTATCGAGACTCTGGGAGGAATGTAGATAGAAGCTATACATAGATCTTTGCCTTTAATATTAATTTGGCAAGCAACAACTTCAATTCCCGGTGTCGAGGGGAGGTTAATACGATAAAATGAATAGCACTTTTTAATCCCTAAAAGTACCCCTCCATAAGAGTCTTCTCGGTCCAGGCGGATTATGTTAAAATTATGGAAGTCGAGGTTGATGTTAGAAGTAAGCCAAGTTTCACTCAAGGAGAATACATCGCAATTATGAGTATGTATTAAGTGTTTGAAAGAATCAAGTTTTGGGATGATACTTCTGCAATTCCACTGAAGCACAATGATCATATCTTCGATTCTCAGTGGTAAATTATCCATCAAAAGATACGATCGCTGCAAGGAGGGGCCATTGTTCAGTCAACTGTTTTAAAAATGTCCTTACTGTTGGCAGTAGAGCAGTTAGGAAGCTTTTCAGAGGATCAGTAATATTGAAGGCTGTTAATATCCAGTCCACGATATCAGAAAATTTCAATAATCCAGCGTTTGTTGGATTTTCTGGTTGTGCTTTGGGGTCATTCGGGTTTTTTGATGCCCCAGGAAGTGCTGGGTACTCCTTATCATCCCTAAGTTTTTTGAACCCAGGAGGTGTTTGCTTCGGTTTTGAGTCAGCACTTTTTGTTTCCGTTTGGTTCTTTTGTGACGAAGAGGACAGTCTGAGGCCTTTACGAGGAAGCTTGGGAGAAGCCAGATTTTGTCTTTTCCTGCTTCCTTCAACCTGTGTGTAGGAAGGTCCTTCGCCTGGGTCGTCAGAGTTATCCTCTTCAACTGGCAAGATTGCAAACGGGTTCTCAGGGGTCGATGGAGTGGTTCTTTTTAAGATTTCCGCATAAGAACGTTTGGAACGTTCTTTCACGGATCGCTTCAATTTCTCCGCACGCTGTATGTACGTAGGGCACACCGAAAGATCATGAGGATTCTCCCCGCAGTAGCAACACTTTTCCACTGCTCTTCTGCAGAGATCGTCCTCATGGGCCTCTCCGCATTTGCCGCATCGCAGTTTGTTGCAACAATAGGTTGCCGTATGACCTAGCTGTTTGCAGCTTGTACAATGCATTACCCGCGGTACATACAGCCGAACAGGTAGACGAACTCCACTCACTACCAAATAATTTGGAAGTGCAGATCCGGCAAAAGTCACGCGAAATGAGTCCGATTGGTAAAATTTACCATCTATCGATTTGGAGTGCAATTGCTTGCACTCCAAAATTTTCACTGATTGAAGGTCGGGGTTTTTGAAACGGCCTACCCCGTCCTTCATCAGATCTTCGATTGTCAGACTTTCGTCACGGACCACACCGTCGATCTCCACCACATGAGACGGGACGTACACGCGGTACTCCTTCGTGAACAACTCGCTGGTAGCAATCTCGTTTGCTTGCTTCAGGTCGGACACAACAACGCGTAACTTGTTTGGCGAAACCTTATCTATTGTTTTTATTGCCGAGTAATGTTTTTCCAGGTCCCGAGCAATATTTAAAACTCTGAGAGACTTTAATTTGGGCCGGAAGTATACCACCCACGGACCCCCCGAGCCATCGTCTTGGTAAACTTTTTGGCGAGCAGGCAATATCTTAGAGGGAAATGGAGGCATCGGAGAGGGAGATGGCATCGGAGAGGGAGATGGTATCGGAGGGGGAGATGGTATCGGAGGGGGAGATGGTATCGGAGGGGTAGATGGCATCTCGGAAGCAAACTCAGCCTCTAAATGTTCTTCGTTCATTCGTTCAGCTTCGCCCTCCTCCGAGACACCCCCACTGTCATCAATATTCATATTTAAAGTGCGGGAGTAAAGAAGTCTCCCGCACTTGAAATGAGAAAGAAAGAAATAAAATGAAAAGAAAATATATGGATAGTAAAAGTTGAAAGAAAAAGTTTGAGAAAATACTTAACAGTATGTCACGGTAAGCTGTTAGGTGAGTTGCTCCTTCACTCCTTCGTTGTGCTTCAGCGTGACCTTGACTCAGGATTTAGCTGCTGCGATGCGGGTAGCAAACAATAGCAATAA